>NC_136839.1:2632333-3232333 GCF_951394365.1 Tetrao urogallus | reverse complement strand
GTAAGACCAGAGGTATCCGTGATGCACTGCAGGGTCTAATCCTTAATTTAAGAAACAGAGAAGGGGGGAAGACATTGAGTTACAACTAGAGTAAAGACAGCAGCAGCTTACTGTGAGTCCATCTGTCCTCAGGGCACTCCAAGGCCATGACATGTGAGCTGTTCCCTGGTCAGAGCTGCAGGGAAAAGAGTAAAATATTTGCTCTGCCAGCCTACTTTACCTGGTAGCACAAAAAATACATAGGTTGTTCCAAAAGTAATGCATCTTATTTATTTCCATGGAAACAATAACAGATACGAAGAGCATAATAACACATTCTGATAGAGCAAATTCTCAGCTACAAAACAATATTTTGCAACACAGTCACCACCATTAGCTATGCACTATCACCAGCAACGAACAGGAGCCTGCATGCAGCACTCGTCAAAATCAGCACAAGCAGAGGTGACCACTGTTGCTGTCGCCACTGCTGAAATGCACCACCCAACCCCCTCTGTGCTCACATCCACCATTTGGCCTCCATAGGCGTTCAGGAAGCATCAATGAATGTCAATAGGTGCAATATTTTCTGCACGGAGGAATTCAGTTCCATTCCTTTGCTTCATGTGCACTTCCATGTCAGACTCCATTTTATCTCATTGCCCCTCTGCTGCCATCTGTTATTGCACAGCAACAAAATAGAACAGAATATTGTTGGGAAGATTCAATCTCTGCTGCCATACCACCAACATCCATCTCTGCTGTCATGAACCAACACAGAATCATAGAATCATAGAATCATAGAATCATAGAATCATAGAGTCACAGAATGGCCTGGGTTAAAAAGGACCACAGTGCTCATCTGGTTCCAACCCCCTGCTGTGTGCAGGTCACCAACCAGCAGCCCAGGCTGCCCAGAGCCACATCCAGCCTGGCCTTGAATGCTTGCAGGGATGGGGCATCCACAGCCTCCTTGGGCAACCTGTTCCAGTGCCTCACCACCCTCTGGGTCAAAAACTTCCTCCTCATATCCAACCTAAACCTCCGCTGTCTCACTTTAAAACCATTCCCCCTTGTCCTGTCACCATCCACCCTCATGAACAGCCTTTCCCCCTCCTGTTCATACGCTTCATTCAAGTACTGGAAGTCCATAATGAGGTTTCCCCAGAGCTTTCTCTTCTCCAAGCTGAACAATCCCAGTTCCCCTTACCTTTCCTCACAGGAGAGCAGCTCCAGCCCTCTGATCATCTTAGTGGCCCTCCTCATAGAATCACAGAATCATAAAATGGCCGAGGTTGGAAGGGACCTCAAGGATCTGAATCTCCAACCCCCCCCCACCACAGTCAGGACCACCAACCTCCACCTTTAATACTAGACCAGACTGCCCAGAGCCTCATCCAATCTGGCCCTGAACACTTCTAGGGACGGGGCATCCACAGGAGGCATTACTTTTGGAGCAGCCTTTGTAAATAGGAACAGTTCTTCTAATTTCTTTACACAGGCATTATTTCATGCACTCCTTTATTTTGTTGTCTTCCATTGCTCACAATTTCAGCCTTTCAGACTTTCATCATTCTTACTGCCAGCCCTCAGCTGCGCTTATTGACCTTGGTTCAGAACAGCCTGCCAGAGTGATATTCATCTTTTGTTAGAGACAAAGAGCCAAACTGATCTGAGGAAGGGTAGACGACGGAAACTAGTTCAGGAGATATTTCTCTTCATTTTCTGTGGGAGTGGTTCAGATGTTTTGATGGGTAGTGGTGAAAGTCCTCTATGACGGATATTTTCATGTGCATCTTTCATTAGTCGCTTACATTACTGAAAGCCAGGCTATTGCTATTAAGAAAGTGAGTGAAAGCAAACGTAGAGAATAACTACCTAACTCTTATTCACTCCCTCATCCTCCAGGGAATGGTTTTGCCTTTCAGAAGGTTTTCTGAGGCCAGGTACAGTCAATTCACAGCCTAAGAACAAACAATCTGCTGCACAACAGATAGATTACAGTCATATGCATAGTTAAACCATCAGCCTTGCTACAAACTACACAAACAGTGGGAAAAAATAGTATTACAGACTGCCAAAAGCCAATTCCTATTTGTCCTCCTTGCATGCAAGCAGACATTTATTAGTAGAGATGGTGAGCTTCAGTAGCCCACACTAAAATGGCTCACTCTGCTACCAGAGCTGTTTTATTCTAGTAAAATAACACATTCCTGGGCTGCTGGCGTTGTTTTCTCAGCAATCACCTGCTCCCAGCAGGTTGGTATTGGCTCTTACTGGTGCTGCTGCCAGGACACATACAACTAAGCAGTTAAGGAGTGGTCTCGTGGACAGACATTCTACTCATTTTGGTCCAGTAATGTAAGCCTTTAAAAGGAGCACTTGGGATTGGTGTGTCTCCACTCAAGCTGTAAAACTCATCATGGACACCCCCAAAAGTGGTGTTATCTGGCATCTTCTTTTAGCATGCTCAGCTAGAGAGTTTGAGGACAAATTCACCTAACTACATGCCTACATTGTAGGCATCCACAGCCTTGCTGAGAGTCATCTGAGACTTCTGTCACAGCCAGTGCGTAAGGAGGCTGTGTATGGAGGAATGCTTTCCTCTCTTGTGCCCATTAATGCTCTGCTTAAAACCAGAGGGACTCTTTTCCAGAGTTTCCAGTCCAGCACTTAGAATTGGATGGGGATTGTGTGTCAAAATAGATTTGCATTCCAGGAGGAAAAAAAATCTGTCTGAAAATGTGGTTTTGCTCCATTTTTATGTTTCAACATTTTTTTCTGGGGGGAATGTTGCATTTCTCATTTTTGTCTGGGGAAACTGAAGCAAACCAGCATAGACAAAGGGTTCTTGGACTGATGCTGAGTCCATCAGACACCTCACGAATTTCAGCATGTTGTGCCCTGTGCTCTGTTCCCTGTACCATGGCAGTACAGGACTGATGCATCAGCTCAAAGAAAATCATGAATTCAAGGCAGGAATGCGTGGCAATAAGGTGCAGAATATCAAGTCTAGAAGAAAGCACAAAAAATCAAACCAGTTAGTAAGTAAAATTTTCTTTGTGGGAGAGTCCTAGAGACTTTTTAAATCCAAGTCCTTTGACAAGAACCAAGTACTGATGCTTTCAGGGAAAGGAAGATCCCAACTATCAGTCAGCTGCTCCTGCTGCCTTTCAGGCATGCTCTGAGACTCCTGGGTTGCTTCTTTCCCTTGCAGAGCAAACAAGGGATGATGTGCTTTGATCTCTCACGTTCTAATGAATTAATCTGTTGCCTTTATCTGAACTGCGGTGAATAATTTGAATTACAATTAACAAATCTAAGTGCAGAGTCAGCACCTGGCAAAAAACAAAACAAAACAAAACCAAACAGTACTGGAAAGGGCTGCCTGAGGTGAGATATGAGGGAACTATTATGAGGAGGAAAGCATTGGGTGCTAGGCTTGCTTCCCGTACATCAAGCCCACATGCCGTGTGAATGATTGAGATCAGAGCTATAAATGCTGCATGTCAGTATTCACAAATGACACAGGTTTTTAATTAAGCTCGGTTTGTCCATCTCCTTACCTACTCATTGTGGTGCAGTCACTCCTGGGTGTCTACCAATGTGAGCCAAGCTCATCTCTGGGACAACTTGAAGAGGATGCACTGGATTTCACAAAGCTGCTGAATATTCATTAGTCTCATGGCTTCTCTCTCTGGACAGCCCATGTTGCAGCTCTGGCAGCTGACTGTAAAACCAGCTGTCATTTATTTCTCTTTTCAACAGCCTGGAGCTGTGATGAACAGAGTTAGCCCAGTGAGTGACCCTGCCGTCAGGATGAGCAAGAAGGAATGACAGTGAGGCATGCTTCTCAGTCCAGAGATCCTCTTTTCATCCCTTTTCATCCCTCTGCTTTGAATCCAGCGCCCTTCCCTGGGGATTCTGAAGGGAATCCTTCTGAAACATACCACAATCACTATCCTTCTGAATACTGCCACCAAGAAAGCCAGGCCAATAATATGCCCAGGCACAGAGCTACTACCAGATTAAATACTTTGGGACCAGGTCGGTACTTAAAGTTGCCAGACCTCGGGGCTTGGAAGGTGAGGGACAATAGAGATAGGGAGAGAAGAAGAAATCCTTTGGCTTCTTGCCTCGTGGAAGGCAATGCAGCAGGCAAAACTTTGTCCAGACTGATTTCATCCATGGCAGAAATAACTGTGAAGCACATAAAGCAGTACCCACTGGATAAATATGGGGGTTTCTGATGAGCATCCCTCCACTCACCAGTTTACCTGGAGTTGTTGTTCCCCATTAGATATTTGATATCTGTGTAGGTCAAAGCTATAAAAAAAATCACAGCCTATGCAATTGGAGGAACTCTTTCCTTGGAAATGCCTAAGTTCAGGGTTTGTCTTTTGCAATACTCTTTTTCTAAAAATGAGCTAAATTTCCTTCAAAGTCACATTTTCAAGCAAATGGAAAGGAAGGCAACAGTGACCAAAATGTTGTTTTCCTTATGCTACTCCCCATACAACACAGTGATATTATTTTTGACCCAGAGGGTGGTGAGGCACTGGAACAGGTTGCCCAAGGAGGCTGTGGATGCCCCATCCCTGCAGGCATTCAAGGCCAGGCTGGATGTGGCTCTGGGCAGCCTGGGCTGCTGGTTGGTGACCTGCACACAGCAGGGGGTTGGAACCAGATGAGCACTGTGCTCCTTTTCAACCCAGGCCATTCTATGATTCCATGATTCCCAAGAAAGCAACCTCCACAAACACTCCACATAAATCTCCCATTCAGAGCAACTTCTGAAGCTGTGCATGAGCTCTGAAAGGACTGCGCCGTTCCCCAACACAGTCAGATTCTCCCATACAGGGTTGAATCAGAAACTCCGTTTATTTTCTTGCAAGATTATGGCTTCAGCCTTAAATTCTGGGTCTGTTGTACAACAAAGAAGTCACTGAATGAAGCGAAGAAAATTAATTCTGTCATTATTCGGGTACATGATTTCACACATTTTTGTGCATAAGCATTCAGAAAAGGTTACTGCAAGTGTTTGATTCAATTCAGTGTGCTGCAAAAGATGTGTGTGTATGATTGCCTAATTATAATTATAACCACAGTGTTGCTTTTTTTAAAAAGTCTTCATTATAAGAACATAATTGTCTTTGTTAATTGCTAAGAAGCTGCAGATCCTTTTCTTATCTGTGGCCTCAGTGGTTGTCTTTGCTTTTTGAAAAAGGCATTGTACTCCAGGAGCTTTGTTTAAACAATGGAGACTTTGTACAGCTTTGCTAATACATTTCACAGGGACTTCACATGAAAAAAGATATAGATGTCAGGATTATCAAGCATGCAAAATAGTAGCAGCACTGTGAGTTTTCTGTGCTGCGATGCCTTCCCTGAGCAAAAGTGTAGTTTGGAAACTGAATTCCTCATTTTCCCATAAGCCAAATTCCCTGATTGGGATATTCCTCCATGGTCTTGGGTAAGCTCCCTGAGCAGCAGTGTGTGGCATTAATGGCACAGTTCTAATGGCAACAAATATTTTTCCCTAATAAGCAGATGTGACAGTAGGCCAGAGCACCAGAGATGGGTGCAACTCGTGTTCCTCAGTGCAGGAACACGAGCTCACACAGCTGAGCAATGGCACAAAGTTATACATACCTGGGACCTCAGAACATAAATAAGATCTTATCCAGCCTTGATGGTTCTATGCATCTGAGGATTCTTGTCATCTAAATCCTACTCGTTTAGCTTAGCACTCCCACATAAAATAGGGCAGAATACATTTAGAAAGGAATTCAACCCAAACTGGTAAAAAAGAAAGTCCTCTTCACAGAAATGGAGGGTAGACATGGAGTGTCCTGTCCATGCAGAAAACCTTCACTTTACAGCAGCATTTAACACAAAAGTCCGCCAAAGGCAACCCGAAGATATTCTGTCAGATCTCATTTATGCCCTGATGCTGCAATAAAAAAGACAGAATTCCCTGTCGGTACAGCAGTCCTTGTTTTTCAAAGACTACACAAAATTCATGGAGGAGCTGAAGTCGTTGAGAAAGGCTTTAGGTGAGATTTCCTTCTTTCAGCCCTGTGGAAAATGCTTTTCCTCAGACAGCAGAGAAGTAGTGAGAGAAATTGCCGGCTATTGCTACTGATATTGGTGGCTTTCTTGACATAAGAAATGGCGAGCTTGCTGATTTGCTTTCCTTTAGCAGGGTAGGGGGCCACAGGCTCATGAATACTGACAGATGTCAGTACAGCTGCACATCCCCACTGCATGCTTACAATGCTCTCAGCAGTTCAGGGGCAGCAGAGCTGTGCAGGGAGCTGCTCCTGGACCTCCACTTTAAAGCCCATAATATTAACCTGATGCTAGGAAGGGAGGCTGTGAGCTACAGGAGCCCTGTGACCTTTTGATTAGCAGATCAGCCACCCCTAGAGGAGAAATTTGATTGCCCAGAGGTGGTTGATAAATCACCATCCTGAGGAGGAACGTAGCATTTGCTATGGCTGTGCTGCTGTCCCATTGCAATCAGTGCATGCAAGTAATTTCTTCTTCTTGAGGCAAATTGGGCTACTTGTCTCTAAGTGATATTTCAGCAGAAAAGGCCGAGCTCCTGCCCACCTCATTCACCTCACACCACTGGCCAAGATTTGGCTGAGCAAACAGGTTGAATAAGAGGCAGTGCAAATGCTAAGCAGAACCAAATTGTGCTGTGTTCGTACAGCTGGGGCAGCTGCCCTGGCTGTTAGATGGAACAACTATTATTACTCCTCTAGGAAATATTTTGTATTGAAAGTTATCCAAAAGCTGCTGTGTTATCCATCAGGAATAAGTCTGTACCAACAATGCAGATTTCTCCTACATCCCAAGTCCTGCTGCTTGATGCGTCAAGAAAACGTGTAGGTGCATTAAGCTGCCAAGCGTACTTGTTGTAAAGGAGCAAAGCAAAGCTAGTGTTTCATCAGTGTGTTTGGCTGTCAAGGGAAAAATCCGTTGGAAGCCTTCAGGAACAAAGAACTGGAGAACACGCTGACATTTTTAAGATGAGAGGAGAGATTACTGAAGAAAAGACTTGAATGAACATTCTGGATTTTTGCTCAGACCTACCTTTCTAAGAAAACTCAACCATTTCTTTTCTCGTCAGTGCACTGATTAATTAGCCTGCCTTTTTTTTAATGCCAAAACTGAGACTCTTTCAAAACAGTTTCACCAATAATTAGGACCCTTCATTCCTTTGCAACACTTGAGAACTGATGACAAAGATTGCAAGAAATACCCCACAGCAGTCTATTAAGAGCAGGCGTTATGAGAGCAGAAAGCTTGGAGTTTTTAAGGCACCAAAGGATGGTCCACCAAACCTGTCAAACTTTTCTGACACTGACATTGGCTCCTGGAGTTGCATGCTAGAAATGCTAGCAGAGAAAATTCACAGAATCATAGGATGGTTTGGGTTGGAAGGGACCTTTGAGATCATCTAGTTCCCCCCCCCGCTGTAGGCAGGGACACCTCCCTCTAGACCAGGTTGCTCACAGCCCCATCCAACCTGGCCTTGAATGCTTCCAGGGAGGGGGCATCCACAACCTCACTGGGCAACCTGTTTCACCCTCATAGTAAAGAATTTCTTCCTAATATCCAGTTTAAATCTACCCTCTTCTGGTTTAAAATCATTTCACCTTGTCCTGTCGCTACCTGCCCTTCTAAAAAGTCCCACCCCAGTTTTCCCCCTTCAGGTACTGGAAGGGCTGTAAGATACCTCCAAAGCATTCTCTTCTCCAGTCTGAATAGCCCCAGCTCTCAGCCTGTCCTCACAGGATTTCTCATCTTTGTGGTCCTCCTCTGGATGTGCTCCAGCAACTCCGTGTCCTTCTTGTCTTGGGACCTTCAGAACTGGATGCAGACTCCAGGTGGGGTCTCATGAGAGCAGAGCGGAGGGGCAGAATCACCTCCCTTGTTCTGTTGGTCACACTTCTCTTGATACAACCCAAGATATGGTTGGCCTTTTGGGCTGCAAGAGCACATTGATGGCTCATATTGAGTCCTCCATCAATTAACATCTCCAAATCCTTCTGTTCAGGGCTGCTCTCAAGCCATTCTCTACCCAACCTGTATTTGTGCTTGGGATTGCCCCAACCCTGATGCAGGACCTTGCCCTTGGCTTTATTGAACTTGATGAAGATGGCATGGACCCACCTCTCAAATCTGTTAGGTCCCTCAGGACATTTCATCCTGGCCTTTAATGTAAATTCAATAACTAGCAATCTGAATATGGAAATTTGTCCCTTAATGCCTCATCAGTTGCTTGACTTCTGCCTGTGTGCAGAGTTGGACTGAGATGGGTTTGAGCCTTCTCACACTGAGCTTAGTAGCACATGATGCTTCCAGTATCCCCAGTTCCTATCTCAATTCCTCACTTCTAATGGTGTCAAAATCAGGTTTGCATGATGTCATGGCTAAAAAGGACATCCAGAAATCCCACTAGACTGCAATCAGAACATCCTGATTACAGTCAGATGTATTCTGCATTAATTATATTCTAGTGGCAACTAACTTCCTACTCACTGCTTTTATTCTTTCTAAAAAATAATCTTCATAACATGCAGCAATAATAATGCAACAGTCCTAAAGCAGTTCAAGGGTTATTTCAGAGTCTGTCTGGCAGGCAGAATGATTTCTATTGTTTTAAACATACATTCTAAATTTGAAGAACAGATCTGAAAATCTCCGCACATTAAAGTAAATGGGAAAAAAAAGTTTATCAATATGATTAAATATCCAACTTTTCTGCATGAGAATTGCAGCTAAAATCATTAATGGCTTGAAATCCTTGCACAAATCTCTAACCATAAATAGCCATCCTGTCTGCCACACTTTCTCAACAGTGTGGTAATGAGCAACAGCAAGTTACTGAAACAGGATCGCAGAAGGAATAAAATGCTTTGGGTTTGCTCTGCCTAGTAAGCCTGTCAGGTTGCAAACTGCTCACCACAGGTCTCTAAGTGGCCAGTTATCTCAGAGGCTGCTGGCAAACTGATGGCTCACGTTCCCTCCCTCTCTTTGCCATTCCCTTTTCCTCATCTCATTCCTCAGTGCACAGAAACTTTGGCACTTCATAAAAATCTCAATCAAAGCATCTTTTCCAAGTTCAGGAATGCCCATTTTCATCCTGGAAGTTTCAGAAGAGGGATTAACCCGTTGGTACAAATGTACTGGTTCTGTCCTTGTCCTCAACCAAAGGCATGATAAATCCCTCCAGCGTGTTTTTCTCATGAGATTTCCTAGTCAGAAATCTGGAAGAAGTGATCTAAAAGCTGATCGCTATTTTAGCAATCAGCTCCTTCCCCATCTCTCACACCTGACACACAGAGAGAGCATCCAACTGCACCTCCAAGCTCATTCACATGGGCAAAGAGGACCCTCAAAGACACCCTGCCAAGGCAAGGCCTTTGAACCCATCAGATCCCATCTCCATTCAATTACAGCTCATGTCACAGGAAACCCAATTCAGAGACACTTGGTAGAGGAAGAGACAGATCTCAATGTGACAATGGATGATCTGAAAAAATTAAGACCGTTTAAATATTCCTAGAGAAGCAGAAACACATTAAGGAGTGTTTGCAAAGTAGCTATTTGTGCCTGGCATACATACAATCTAAAATTGCATTAGCTGCTGAATTACTGGCATTCCTTTTCTCTTAATATAGTTTCTCTAAGCAGTAAACTTGAGTCTATTGAAGTCATCCTTTCCATTTGACAACTGCTTCAGTAGTCTGTCTAATGTAATCAGATATACTCAGAGAACTACGGAATGCAAAGGCACTGCCATTACAGCCAAGCCTGTGGATATATTTTTGCAAATTATGTAGCAAAACGAAGCAGTAAATCAGTGTCTGATTAGCTCTGGGATCTGAGGAAGTTCTGATTTGAAAACTGATGAGAAAATTGCCCTCTGGAATGATAAATGGGCTGAGGTCTTTGCAGTTTTTTGGGAAAGCAGGATGTTTTATGTTCCCAAAACTACAGTGATCACAGCTGTCCCATGGCAGTGGTTAGGGGCAGGAAGACCTTGTCAAGTGTTTTATCTTCCACTCAACAGAGGTGAAATATTACCCTTGCATGAAGTGCTGCAAGCGTGGACTAGATGAGGCAGGACTTAAAGCTGCCACCTTCCCTTGCTGCATCACATCAGGCACTGCTCAGAGGGGCCCAGATTTCAGATTTGGCCCTCACCCAAGTTTTGGTTGGCATGGAATGCATCAAGGCTTGGCATTTCCAATGTCCAATTGGTTCCAATTCCAATTGGTTCCAGATGTCCTGGGTTTCAGCTCTGTCTTTTCAGCGCACCCGGCTCCTGCCTGGCACTCAATTAGCAAACTGGTGAGACCTGATGCCTTCTTTGTTTTGTGTTTATCCATCATTTGAACACAGTGGGATGCTGCCCAGTACTGTAACACTACTATTAATAACAAGAAAGATGCAAATTAGCCTTTGGATTTCCCCAGAGCCAAAGCTTCCCTGCAGTCAGGGATCACTTCACCATTCACAACTAACAGATGATTCACTGTTCTCCTTTAAAGATCACATCCCAGTCTAGATTTCAGTCACTGACATTTTACCCTATCAATATTTTCTGATGAGTCCTCACTGTTTTGGTGTCCATGGCGACAACTGCTTTTCTTCTGCAGCCAGCATCCCAGCGCCAGCGTGGGAGTGCTGATGAGGTCCCTGGGCTTAGCACTCACTCATAGGAACTAACAGGGGCTGCTCTTCCCCATCACTCAGCACCTGGGGAACCACGCCAGATCAGGGGAACACGGAGGAGGCAGCCCCCAGCTAGCAAGGCTTATTCATTTATCAAGCCAAGTTCAGCATTAACACTTCAGAGCACATCCAAAAGCCTCGAGCGTGTTTTGGAAAAGCAGCGGAGACAAACAGTGTGCATTCACTCTTACCTGCTGTCTGCTGTTAAATAGTTGATGGGAAGGAAGAGGAGGAAGAAGAAATCAAATGTGCGTTTTATGGCGCCTGCTTAGTTGATTCAACTGACAAACTTTCCACTTACGCAGGACCTTCATTAATGACAGTGGGTCAGTTAATATATCTTTGCAACCATCTTTTCTGTATTTTATTATTTCCCTCCCAGAAAACAAGCAAACAAAAAGCTGTTAGAAAAAGCCAACACCTCATGCAATGAGAAAATAATTAAGCATTGATTTGGTCAGCTTTGTAGGATCTTAGCCAGACAGACACTACAGAAAACCATCTCCGTCCCTTCTTGCTGTACAGGATTTCATCACCAAAGTATCCCATTGTCTTGTCAGGAATACATTAATGTTCAGATGGGTAAAACTGAGGCATCAAGAAATTGAAAATTGATAAAGTGAAGAACCCAAGAGGTGCTGTTCTCAGTCTCATTCTGTTGTCTCAGAGCATTTTCCTGTGGAGCCAGGCATTCTTAGGGGATTTCTGAGATGTCAAGTATACAGCAGTTCACATATTAACAGAGAAGATTTAATGCTTGTCTACAGTAAAGCCAGTGATTACAAAATGCTGTTCTGTACATGTGTTCTATGAGCAGGAGATATGACTATAGCAAATGCGTGACCATTTTACAAAGGCTTGTTAGAATGTCAGTAGACATGAAATGGAAATAGCCTGATAGAGGGGACTGGAGCCATGCACAAGTCACTGTCAGCCCCCCGTTCAGGCATTCCTCCTGGAATTCCCTACAGATGGCAAAAGAAAGCAGGCAGTTCCATTTGTAAGGCATTAAAACTTGCCTTGATACCTGGAACAGCCAGCAATGTTTTGAGTGTCCCAAAAGAATTGCTGCTACTCATTCAAGGAGAACGAAATTATAAGGAGACATCTGTAAGAACAGAGAGAAGGGGAGTAAATAGTATCTTTCCCCCTCTAACGCACCCTTCAGTTGCATTTTTGATTTCAGCATTAAGTTTACAACTGCAACAGACGGCAGCCAGGCTGGGGCCCCCCTCCATTGCAGAGACTGGTGATACTGCTGGTTTCCATCCCTGTCCCTTCCCTGAACAGAAGTGCATGCAGCATGGGGAACGTGCAAGAGGAACTGGATGTTGGTGCCAGGTCTCAGAGCCAGGTACAGCCTCACACAAGGAGGGGTTGCACAGGAGGGCTGGACTGTGTGGTTACAGCTCCCTTCATCCACCTGATCAGTCTGTCCCAGGTGAGCACCTTCCTTTGTGTTCCTCAGTTTAGTGGTAAGCACCTTATCAGCTCAAAGCTCTCCCTGCCTCTCTTTGCCCACTGTGCCTTCTCTCAGGTGTGAAACAGAGGGAACAGAAATCCCTACCATCTAATCAGACTAAGGCAACAAGTAGAGCAGCATGATGCCCAAGCAGAGTGATTTTGTCACCATTCTCCCATGCAAATCACTGGACCTAACCTTGGAATCAATACCAAGTTGCAAAGAATGAGAATGTTCCAAAATCCAAAGAGAGGGACCAGCAAGGAAAAGATCAGTGAGAACAACAGGGCAGATAAGTTCCACTGAAATCTTGTGTGAATTAGGGTCCCTGCTTCCTGCTCTTGCTCTTGGCATTATAATACATGATGTCATTTTCAGGTTGATTTGATTTACCAGAGCACATATAATGCTTCATAGCCCTCCAAGTGCTTTAATTCCACAGCAAAGGCTACGAGTGCTATAATCACTCATCTGACTAGGTAATTATATTTACAGGAGATAAAACAACAGTTTTTATATCTGTATGTCATGCCCAACACAAGCAAAGACCATGATTGGCTTCCAAATCCTCATTCGTTACTGAACTGCAGACTTTTGTGCAATTCAGTCTTCAAAGAACTAAATGAGACAATCAATTAATTGAGTCTTGCCAATTGCAGAGTCTTCTTATGCCCTGCTGTGCAAAATGTGCTGCTGGAAATCTGAACGACCAATGCTTGCCCAGGTGTGGATAGCAGCAGGAACTGACACAAAATGAACAAATGGGAAATCCAGTAAAAGCAGCATGGGAAAGCACAGAAAGGTTTGTTATTTATGGGAAGATGACAAGAGTGGCCAGAAACAATAGTATTTTTAGGGGTAATTAATATTGGTTCCAATTTGGGATGAAAATGAGCTTTGAAAAGTCAGTATTTCCCATTTCCCATGGAAACAGTTGCTTCTTTTCAAACTTATTTTTTACATAGGAAAGCCTTATGGCGACATTTACATATCACAGTATTGCTTGCATTGTTAATGCTTGTGATGACTATGCAGCATTCACCATCAACATCAACGGGCATTGACAGAATGCCAATCATTTTAGCAAAATAAGAATGAAGCCTTGTAGCTCAGAAAGCAAATGATATCCTGGGCTCCATCAAAAGAGGGATGGCCAGCAGGAACAGGGAGGTGCTCGTCTCCCTCTTCTCTGCTCTTGTGAGGCCACATCTGCAGCACTGTGTCCAGGTCTGGAGCCCCCAGTACAAAAAAGACAGGGAGCTGTTGGAGAGGGTCCAGAGGAGCCACAAAGATGATCAGGGGACTGGAGCACCTCCATACAAAGACAGGCTGAGGGAGCTGGGTTGTTCAGCCTGGAGAAAAGAAGGCTGTGGGGTGACCTCACTGCAGCCTGCAGTACCTAAAGGGAGCCTGCAAACAGGAGGGGAATCAACTCTGTGAAAGGGGAGATAACAGCAGGACAAGGGGAAATGAAGTCGAGGGAGGGAAGATTTAGGCTGGATGTCAGGGGGAAGTTCTTTACTATGAGAGTGGGGAGGTGCTGGAACAGCTGCCCAGAGAGGCTGCAGATGCCCCGTCCATCCCTGGAGGTGTTCAAGGCTGGTTGGATGGGGCCCAGGGCAGCTTAAATGTGGAGGTTGATGGCCCTGCATGTGGCAGGGAGTTGGAGATTCTGATCCTTGAGGTCCCTTCCAATCCTGGCCATTCTGTGATTCTGTGACTCTGAGCTGATTTCAGTGAAGCAGCAGCAAGAGGAAACCAAAAGGTCAGGGTGCACATTTCAGTATGGCACAAAGGGACAGAACTGAAACACCCAAACCTGTTGTTAATATTGAGATAATTCTCATGGAAATCGATTGGACAGATTTGGAAAGGAAAGCAAAACAAAGCAAAGCAAAACAGCATGGCTTTCCATTAGAACAGCAGACTCCTGGTGTGCTGAAATTATCCCAAATCTTCCAGAGCTTGTCTGAACCTGTGAGTACAAAGCAGCTGATAGCTCTCAATCTCCATGAGAGATATAAGGAACCCAATGAAATATAACTCTTCTCCAGGTCCATTATTTTCCATAGCTGACATATTTTGGGGCAGTCAGTCTCTGCCCTAATGCCAGGTCTTGCAAACCTCTGCTTTTCTGTGCATGGAATCACTACTGATGTAAGAGAATTGTAAAGTCAGGTCGAAAGGCAGCACCAAAAGTTCCCCCAGTGCCACTGCCAGAGAGCAGCAAAATTAGGATGTGGCTGAGAGCAATAAATAAACATTGATGCCAACCCATCACATACTGCTGTTATGTCTAATTCATTCCTTTGATGTTTATATTGTTGCTGAAATTAACTTAATGAGTGCTCACTTCACTAAGGTGGAATCAAGTATTAACAACTGAATGGGATGAAATCCCAACCATGGCTCACCACAGAGAAAGAAATGGATCTGAAAGCAAGAAGGATCAGATGAAGAGCAGCAGGTGGGAGACGTAACTGAGGCAGCGAGGAGCTCTGTTAGCTGGAACAGGCAGCTTCCCTCCAAGGATGCCTTTTGCTGCTTGTCTGAGGGATGGAGGACGAGGCAGTGGGATTTCTTCTCTCCCTTAGCTGCCCAATGGATCTGGTGTTCCTCTGCTCACCCCTTGCTGGCAAACACAGTTGCCAAGCCTGATTCCTCCTTTTGCTTCTATTTCTGACTTGTGCTGCTGCTTTTCTGAAGCTCAGCTGCAAAGAAGGTGGGAACTTTTGCTTCATCTGGAATAATTTTTTTCCATTATTTCTTTTCCTACTGAGAATAAAACATCACCTGCTGAAGGCAATGTGGTTTAATACCAAACAGAGGGAGAGAAAAACTAATTAAATAAGCAAAGATGCATCTCAACTTTTGCTGAAAGGGCAGAATGTGGAAAAAAATACAGCACTGTTTACTGTCTGCACAGGTTAAATAGAGGTTCTTGTTCTTGCAGTACAGAAATACAACCATGTAAAAATGGAATGCTCAATCTGAGCATCCCTTTATCATATGGGAATGAAATAACTGGTGTACCAGCATCCTTCTGTTTCTTGGTAACCAAGATAATTTAAGTTATACCCACTGTATTTCTACTCCTATTAGACAGAGACACAGCTGGATTACTAACACAAATACACATGGAACATTTCAATTCCCATGGGGATATTTTGTCTGGTCATGTAGTTATGGCAAATATGGAAGAATCTCTTTGCTCTTGGAACAGGTTTTTAACTAGACATGCATGTGAATCTTTCATGAAGCAGGATGGACTGACAGAGACCTAAAATCATGTCCTACTGAGGATGGAGATCTCTCTCCTTATTTAGAAAGCCACATCTGCAGCCCTTCAGGAACAAGGCTGTAAAAGCCATGAGGCCGTACAAGTTTGGGAAAGCATCCTTAAGCTCCTTGAGCATCCACCAAGAACCAGGCAGGCAGAACTCATCCAAAAGGAGCAGCACACAGTTGGATCACAAGCACAGTCTTTGAGTATAGGAGCAGGTAGGAGACATATAGATCCAAAGGAAGCAAGAAGGAAAAGATGAATGACTAACTCAAAGAATTTGGTGCAGCTGGGAAAGATGGATGGTGAAACTCCTGGAGATTTGCACATTTGTTTTCATTTCGCATCAGAACAGTCAGTCTTTTGTAAAGTTTCATTAAGAACAGTAAATTATTGATCCATCCTAGAGTGACAAACAGACCGAGTCCCAGTTCACTCAGGTGGGAAATGGAAGACTCCAGACCCTTGTTCTGGATACCTTGAGAAGACAGAGTCCTTGGATCACTGGATGCTTAGAATGTATTGCCATCCCTTCTCATCTTCAAGCCCTAAAAGCTGAAATATTTGTTTCACAGACATGGTAATCTTTCATCATTTTGACCAAAAGCTAATTCCAAGAATAGTTTTAGTGAAAATAAATGTTGCAAAGAATTCTTTCATTTCAATCGACAGAACTTTCTCTAGAGCTCATGCAAGATCCAGGCTTTTAGTTAATTTACCACTTTTCAGCTTATCTCTGCCTTATCTCCACACAGTCATCTATTTGCTTGCTGCAAAGAAATCTCAATTTTCTGATCCTTATATAAATGTGAAACCTGTATTAAACTGAGGCTTTTTTTTTTCCTAAAGACACTCTTATAAAGGTTTTCCATGTCACAAGCTCTTTACAATATCTGGATTTTTATCTGATTTTTTGCCTTTATACACATAATAGCAGAAAAGGTAGAGATAACCTTATGCTGCATTGGAGAATCTACATTACAGGAGTAAATGAGGCTCTGAATTTTCCCACTGACCTGTGGCAGAAAATTGAAAGGTACATAAATAGCATGAGAGGAGTAAATCTGAACTGAGCGATTGAGGCCAGAGTTTGTCTGCGCAAGGGAGATATTTGCAGGCACCAGTATCCCAAACACCAGCTTTAAGGCAGGGCTTGATCTAATGTAGGCAAGGTAGGCAGCTGCCTGGAGGAGCCCAGTGGTCCCCCAGACCCTCAGTCTTTGTCATAAAGTCATGAAATGCAGAAGCAGGCCCCTTCGTGGACATCCAGGCTTCTCAAGCCTTGAAGTTATCCCGAGATCCTCATTTAGCTGTCCTTACCTCTCCTCTCCCTCCTGTTACCATCCTGATGATGTTCCAAGGAGCTGATGATGCTCCAAGGAGACTCTGGATATATGAGCTAGGCAAGGAATGGCTCTAACAGCTAAACAACCTTTCAGTTACAACATAACATACAAAGCTGTCCTTCTGGCATGTGAATCTTACTTGACTTATAAAGCTATGAAATGGAAAAGCAAACTTCTTGGGAACAATTGAGATACTTCAACTACTACAGCCCACATAATCTTCCTGGAGCTTGGGCACTGGTGAGGAGAATGTCACACACCTGAATGCATCAGGGCCAATAAGGGCTTCTGAACCACCGATGCAAAGAAATCATAGAGGAAATCAAGATGAGTGGGCAGCTGGCTGTTACTCCTAGTTTAACAAGAGTTTTGGTCTTCTCACCTTCTGCAAATTGCAGAACAGAAAGGAGGCCAGGGAACAGCTTGACTGCCAGCTGCATATTTTCCTTTGTGTTGCCCCAGTGCTTTTTATCTTAGAAGCACTGCAGTTATCACTGGCAGCTCCAGAGCCAGGACTCTTTGAGGCAGCTTAAAGCGTTCCACAGGAAACCATTTCCATGACACACAGCATTAAATGGTTGCTTAATGCAGGGCCTTGCTTGTGAGCTCGTTACCCTGGGTTCTGTTGAAGGTTAGCAGAGAGAAACAAGTATTACAGCCTGTTTTCATAGGATCACATAAGGGCTTAGGTTGGAGGGGTCCTTCAAGATCAACTGGTTCCAACCTCCCTGCCATGATCAGGGCTGCCAGCCACTAGATCACACTGCCCAGGGTCCCATACAACCTGGTACTGAATGCCTCCACAGATGGGGCACCCACAACTTCTCTGGGCAATCTGTGCCACCACTTCACCATCCTCCAAGTAAAACATTTCTTCCTAACATCTAACCTAAATCTGCCTTCTTTTAGTTTAAAGCCCTTGTCCTATCGCTATCAGACTGTGTAAAAAGTTGGTCCCACTCCTGCTTGTAAGCTCCTTTCAAGTACTGGAAGGTCACAGTGAGGTCTCCCCAGAGCATTCTCATTTCTAGGCTAAACAAGCCCAACTCACTCAGTCTTTATTCATAGGAGAGGTATTCCAGCCCTTTAATCATCTTCTTAGCCCTTCTCTGGGCCTGCTCCAACATCTGCACATCCCTCCTGCACTGGAGGCCCCATGGATGGAGCACTGGGGGCAATCACCTCCCTCTCCCTGCTGGAGCAGTGATGTTATTTATTTTATCACAGATTATTGAAATGTTGGGGAGTTTTATCATGGTTATAAGTGAAACACGGATTCCTAGCTCTTTGGTTCAGGTAGAAGAACCTTCAGCAGGAGAATGCCTATGGCAAGAGCTTTTGTAGCTCCTGCTTTGAGTCCTACTTTCTGCAGGAGGTTAGATCAGATGGATCTCCGAAATGGCCTTCCAACATAAATCTTTCTCTAAGTTAATTGCAGGTAGAGAAACAACAGATGGCACTGTAGAGTATCTCATAAAGCTTGTGTGTTTTTAACAGGCAGACCTGTATAATTCTTTTCTATTACTGTTTAGCAAGGCTTCAGCCAAAAGAGCTCTTACAGACTGTCAGTGGAGCAAACTCAAGGGTAATACAAACTCTCCAGGGCATCAATCAAGTATTCAGCCTCACCAAAACACGCAATAAGAGAAAAACAAACCAAGAAAAACATGTGAAAATGGAGACCATGTTTACTTCACCCATTAT
Source organism: Tetrao urogallus (assembly GCF_951394365.1). Taxonomy (NCBI): domain Eukaryota; kingdom Metazoa; phylum Chordata; class Aves; order Galliformes; family Phasianidae; genus Tetrao; species Tetrao urogallus. The sequence goes on along the minus strand of NC_136839.1, from coordinate 3,213,807 downwards.
ACTCACAAGTGATGCTCAGTTGTGACTACAGGCTACTCTCTTTCATAACGGCCTAGAATTATTCAGTTATTTAACTCATTAAACCTTTCAACTTTTTTTTTTTTATTTTATTTTTTTTATTTTTTAACAGATGTCAGACTGTTTCAAATTCCTTACTAGATGGAGATTGCTTTTTAGGGAACAGCCAACTTCAGCTCCCCCTCATCCCTCAGCATTGTAGTTGGAGGCTTATTTCTTTCTGATGAAGCTATGTGCTTGCCTGGAGATACAGATGCCCAAAGAGAGCGATCTGTTGGCTGCTGAGCTGTTCCGATGGGACATTAGAGTCAAGCAAGGTGTTGGATTTTGGTGTTACTGTTGCTGGAATTTAGGGAAATGCAGCCATCAAGTTTTGAAGGACCTGCCTCGGATGATGTTTCTTCCCTTAAGCATCAATATTGCAGAGCAGAGCTGGACAAACTGCTGCTGAATGTTGGTATGTGGGCTCTGCAACTGCACGAGGCACTTCAGTTAGATCCCACCCTGAGTCATCTGTAAAATATGTATCAACATCTCAGCTAGCCACATTGACTCCTTTTATAGCCAAAGGATAGATTAGTCATCCGCTGTTTCTGACATCTGAGGATGAGCTGTTCCTGTTGAGGGAGAAAAAAGCCTTGATGCCTGGCTCAGCTGTTCACATGCACACTCTGGACACCTCGTATGTGATGAGATGAATTTCACCCCCTGCACATTCTGGACTGATATATTTTGCCCAAATGTACATGCCCTCAGTGTTGACATCTCTATCTGAACAAGCAATCTGGGATCCCTTAATAGTTAATAGAGAAAAACCAGCACCAACGCGACACAATTCATCACAATGCAAGGGAAATGTTAGACAATCAGGCAGGAAATTTTTGCCTCTCACCATAAAGAGAGGGGACATCTCTTTCAAACAGTGACATTGTCATCACAGATCCCTGAAGTTAATGGAGATAAATTCACTCTGTGCCCTGGTTTCTGATCTAATAAAATGAGGATGGATCTAATGTTTGTATAGGAGATAAAGACAAGGTAGGAGCCAAAAATTGCTGATGAAGGTATTCTGCATTGGAGGAAGGACTAAAGGCAGAGAGTTGGATTTCCAGAAGAACTTAGCAGTGCTACGAGCCACAGACGTGGAGACTGATGGTCCACTTTTGTAAGAGATGTTCTTCTCAATTACAGCAGCTTCCACAGGCATACAAGGATTCTTCCTACAGCTCAGGGTGACCAAACTTTGGATGTATACGAAAGGGTGAAGTCCTCTACAAGCTCACTTCTCATTCCCTGTTGGTTTGGTCTCTGTCTGCAGGAAGTGCTGAGAGCACATAATAAATGACCAAAGTCCCATTGCAGTTGGTAGCATCAGCTTTTTCAGCAGTGTTCCTGCCAAAATATGTTTCTCTGGGAGGTGAAGGAAGATCAATTTTGCACAAAGAAGGGATTCTTCCAAAGTTTTAAAAACTTGAGTGGGAGGCAATCAAAGCGTCTGCCGACAGCAAAGGCTGCTGGAAATGGAAATGAAAATGTCAGTGAGGTTTATATAGTGGCACTTGGCCAGAGCTGGACTGAATTAACTGAGCCAGGACAACACTAAACACGAGGTACTAATAGGCTCTCAGAGTATATATCAGACAGATGAAAGCAATTGTCCCTTGACCTTCTGCACCACAATTCACCTATGGCATTTGCAATAGCCCGCTAATAAACGTTTGGGAGAAAGATTATTGCTACCTTGGCAAAACTGCTTCACTCTGTCCAGAGCTCTTTACAAACTCAACAACAGTTGACTCCTCTTGATAAAACCCAGGTAAAGCTTCTCCGTGCTGAAGAAATCACTCTTCATGCGAGCCATCTAAACAACAGCCACACTGCTAACTCAACAGGCTATTGTGACAGCCTATGGGGGAAAATCAGATGAATTCTGAACCTCTGTCTGGTCTGTCCCCTGCAGGTTAAATGCTGGACACAACACAGAGGAGATGCAATCGGTCAAGAGGTATATCTGGGATTGTTTTTCTCTTTGTGCAAATCCCAGACCTACCCTTCAAGGCTTGCAGCCAGTAACGTGTTTCAGCTGATGTTTTACTGACTGCTCACAGCTCAGTGCCATTTCTCCATTGCTCCCTAGGGAACTGTCTGTGATTTCCAGGTCTTCACTGGTGATGGAAGCCTCTTCAGAATCACTTATAGGAATGTGAGGCAGAACCTTCTTTTAAGCACACATGACCCAACAGTCTGCATTTACTGCTTCTTTTGATGCTCTTTAGTTTGACATCATCTGTTGGCACATCTTTGTTGTTGATATTAACAGAGTGCATTTGGAGTGAATTCAAAAATAGCAATGAGCGTGATATATTCTTATAGTAAGGATGTCAAGAAACTCAAAGGCAGTCTATAAGAACTGCGTGTTTAAAAAAGATGTTGTCCTTATTTATCCTAATCCACTTCTTATCTACTATCCCCACCTACTCAGCTCTTGTGAGGCCCCATCTGTAGCACTGCATCCAGGTCTGGAGCCCCCAGCACAGGAAGGACCTGGAGCTCTTGGAGCGGGTCCAGAGGAGGGCACTGAGATGATCAGAGGGCTGGAGCAGCTCTGCTATGAGGAAAGATTGGGGGAACTGGGATTGTTCAGCTTGGGGAAGAGAAAGCTCCAGGGAGACCTCATTGTGGTCTTCCAGTGCTTGAAGGGAGAGTATAAACAGGAGGGGGAATGGCTGTTTGTGAGGGTGGATGGTGATAGGACAGGGGGAATGGTTTTAAAGTGAGACAGGGGAGGTTGAGGTTGGATATGAGGAGGAAATTTTTGACCCAGAGGGTGGTGAGGCACTGGAACAGGTTGCCCAAGGAGGCTGTGGATGCCCCATCCCTGCAGGCATTGAAAGCCAGGCTGGATGTAGCTGGGCAGCCTGGTCTGGTGGTTGGTGACCCTGCACACAGCAGGGGGTTGGAACCAGATGAGCACTGTGGTCCATTTCAACCCAGGCCATTCTATAACTCTATAATCCTATGATAATGATGAAGCTGCCATCACCCAGACTGCTGCACATTTAGTCTCACTTACAATGACATAATTTTACTCGTGAGACACTCTGTGAGCTCCAGAACCACTCTGACCAGTTCACAGGGCTGTGTGTCTTTCTCAGCACATTCTCTTCCTGGTTCTTAACCCTCTGCAGCTCCATTAACATTTAGCAAATTTGAAGAGGACTTTAAAGTAGGGCTGGTGTGACACTGCAGGCACCTGGGCTCCTGCATTACTTGATCTGTAATTCTGTGACAGCACAAGGCTGCTGTATTTCCCACATTTCTCTTAAATGTTTCATTGGTCTCCATACCTTTGGTATTTCCTTGAATAATATTGTACCATGCGAGTCTCATTGAGAAAATAAGCCCAGAGGGGTATAATGGCAGTTGGCATTTCTCATCAGCTCCCGCTGACCTTGAAATTGATTTCATGATGGCAAAATTGAGAATAAAAATAATAGCTCTAATAATCAGGTACTCTGTAAAACCTCTTTTGTTCAATGGACCTATATAGCTGACATAATCCAGCAGCAGAAAAAATATGACATAATTGTAGAAATGTTACAAAAGAAGCCAGGGGCTGCCTGCTTCAGACATGGCTTACATTGGTCTTGCAAAGGGGCTCAGGAATTATTTCAATTCCAGATTCCAGAAAATCTAGGCACGTGTACCCAAATGTTTGTGAGAAATGGTATGTTAGAGTTCCCATAGTAATACATTCACTGGGCAACTCATGCCCACAGAGCATGTTGAGATGTTTCTCTGCCATGGGAGAACTCAGCACAACCTGTATAGCTTTTGCACCTCTCTGCATCCCATACATAGCAAGGAACATATGCATGCCCTGCTTTGAATATGCAGGAGATGTGCCCTGTGCTAGGTGGGCTTCAAGTATTCTGCAAAGCCAAAGTCTGCTGACAGCACAGAACAGCAGATGAAGAAGCTCGTGCATATGTGTTTCACAAGAAGAGCTTTACCTGGCTGTGCCTTCTGATGGTTTATATCCTGCGACCAGGGACCTAACAGACTCCCAGCCTAATCTGTACCTGAATGAGAGCAGCAAATTCCCATGTAACACATTTCATGGCTGCATCTCCTGGAAAGTTGTAGAGGAGCATAGCACTTGTCTCAGTTTCACAGATGGAGCAATAGAGGCATCAGTTCAAGCCATCGAGTTCAGCACATGGCAGATTTAGGAACAGAAGCCACTTCAGTGGCTGCTCTCCCTGTCTCACTTCATGCAGCAGCAGATGACAAACTCACATGAAGCAATTACTCAGCAGAAGGGAAGCTCAGAGAAAAACAACTTTCTGTGCTGCTCTGCCAGGATGACCCAGACACATTCTGGCTTCATTGAATGGCCCTCACCCTGCACACTAGCAAAGCCATCACAACCCAGCCCATGGTCTCACACTGAAGCCAGGTGACAGCCAGCAGCCCAGGTCACTAAAACTTAACTTTTGCTCTCTGCAGTGTAGGGAGGATTGTTCCTTCAGCTGCACCAGGTATTTCTATGAGAAAAGCCCACTGGAACTGGTTCAAAAGTAACCCAGAGACCAGTCCAAATCTTCCTACCACTGGCTACGGTGGAGTCCTTTTGCCCAGGATAGTTTCTTCTAACTCCATAGCTCAGATGCTGGAATAGAAAAAAGTGCAGGAAAGCCCTCCTGTGGGTCATCCAAGCAGGAGGCCTCCCTGCCAGCACTGCCTGCCTGGGCTCACTGGATGATGATGAACGAGGAATTTACAACCCAGAATGATTTTGCATTCTTGCACCTGGGAGGAGTTATTATTATTCTGATCCTTTGACTTTTTCATCCTCCTCCTTTTCCTGCCTTCTGTCTCCTGGGTCTCACAGCATTGCTCATTGAGTCAGGGTTGCAATGCAGTTAATTAGCTGAGTGTTTGTTTATTTGCTTTTGGGAAGACACGGAAGGTGAGAGGCTGGAGTTCAGTGGCTTAGCAGTCAGTGCTGGCTCTGTCTGCTCAGCAGCTCCTACGCTGAGGGCAGCTCAAGGCTAAAGTACCAATTAAATTCCACTTAATCCCTCTAATAATAATAAGGAGAAAAAAAAAACCAAACACCTAAGCAGTGCCACTCTTGCACTATACGCCTTGCTGGGGGGATTTGAGCCCTGTACTTCATGCTCTGCCGCCATCCATCACTTTTAGCCTCCCACAGCCACTTCCCAGCCTCTGCACAAAAGCCAACTTCACCTCTGCGTGTGTCCAGCCCCACCAATTAAGAAATGATGGACCTGGAGCAGCCACTCTGCCATGCTTGTGGCTCAGGCTGAGCCCAGCTTGTCCTGCCCAGCAAACAAGCCCAATCTCATGTTCAGAGTGCTGATAACTATAGAGCATTTTCTCCCTCTGACAGCAGGAAAATAACTCTGGGGTACAGAATGGGGGGAAAAAAAAGTATATAAAGAGGCAAAAGACAGAGCAAAATGAGTAGAGAGCTGGCACACATACATGGTCTGTGCAGCACCTGCTTCCACCCACAGCTGCAGACTAATTACTGTGTGTGCAGCACTTGAATTACCATCATGTTGTGGTCTTATGTTCATGGGTGCATTGAACAGATGCAAATGGACTCTGAAACGAGTGTAGAGCCAAAGGCAAGAAGAGCCAAAACCAAATCTCACTGTTTATGTAAAGACATACAAACCTGCACACATCCAAATATTTAAGCTTTGTGTTTATGTAGGATTGCTTTGGTACTCAGTCAGAGCACTTAAAGTCTTCTCTACAAAGCCTGGACCATGACATAAAATGTCCTTCATATCCTTGGGCTCCATCAGAAGAGGGGTGCCCAGCAGAGTCAGGGAGGTGATTGTCCCTCCCTGCTCTACCCTCATGAGTCCCCATCTAGTGTACCGTGTCCAGGTCTGGGGCTCCCAATACAGGAAAGATGTGGAATAATTGGAGGGAGTCCAGAGGAGGGCCGTTAAGATGATCAGAAGGCTGGAGCAGCTCTCCTATGAGGAGAGGCTGAGGGAGCTGGGCTTGTTCAGCCTGGAGAAGAGAAAGCTGCGAAGAGACCTCATTGCAGCCTTCCAGTATTTAAAAGGGGATTATAAACAGGAGGGGAATCAACTTTATACAAAGCTAGATAATGATAGGACAAGGGGGAATGGCTTTAAGCTCAAGGAGGGAAGATTGAGGTTGGATGTCAGGGGGAAGTTCTTCACAGAGAGAGTGGTGAGGTGCTGGAACAGCTGCCCAGAGAGGCTGTGGGTGCCCCATCCATCCCTGGAGATGTTCAGGACCAGGTTGGATGGAAACCTGGGCAGCCTGGGCTGGTAGCAGACCTAGAGATTGTTGACCCTGCCTGCAGCAGTGGGGTTGGAACTTGATCCTTGGGATCCCTTCCAATCCAAGCCATTCTATGATTCTATGATTCTTTGTCACTCTAAATCCACTCACTGCAGGCAGTGGCTTCATGCACGCCTCATGATATTCAGGTTAAGCAAAACATGCTTTTTCTCCTACTGAAAAAAATACTCAGGGAAAGGCAGATGGGCGTCAGCTGGAGCCCTGCCTGGCAGACACACCATGACCTTCATGAGGGTGCTGGAACGTGGGAATGCTTTGACCTTCCCCAGTAGTTCTGGCAATTCAAGCCCTGGCACTTGGATCACTTGGGAGAAAGAAAAACAAAACAAAAACAAAAAAAAACCCCACACACTCTTTGTGTCAAACTGCTCTTTTCCCTGCAGAGAGCAGGGAGCATATTTCCCAGCTGAGTTTTCTCTCAACAAGAGTTACTGCCCATGTGTTTGATTTGTGGGGTGATTAAAGAGATTGGGATTCTCTCATGCTTTTCCCATTTTCAGGCTCAGGTGCTGACTCTGGTACACGCAGCTTATTCATTCTTGCAGGTGATGTCATTTATACTGCTAAATAAGAAATAATTTCTTAGCACACAGATTCAGTGGCTCATAAGTTATGTATTTATTTCCACAGGTGCATTTTTTTTAAGGCCAGAAGGAAATATAGCCACCACCTAGCCTGACCTCCAGCATAACACAGGACGTTGAAATCTACCCAGCAAACTCTGTGCTGCTCCTTCAGCTAGAGACATGAAGAAACATCCATCCTTCCCTTCCTTTTCTGCAGTAAGCATCTACCTTGCTACTAAGCAAAGTAATTCAGCAACTTTGGTCTTGAATTTGATTGGCATATGTGAGTATATTTATCTCAGATATATTACCTCAAACTTTCTTTGACATACATGGTGCATTTCTTTGACTAATGAAGTCTCAGTGTAGTATTTTCTCGAGCAAACTCATTACTCCTGGAATGACTGAGTTAGGGCTGGTCTGAGAACAGTTGCATTTGTTTTGTAGGCATGACGGCTTGTTCTGCTGCTTGTAACCAAGAAAGTCTTTGCTCGTGACATCGAGTTCGACATTTCTCATTCCTCCTGCTGGAACTTTCCAATCAATACAAAATGAGAAATTTTATGTGACGAGGATTTTTCTTCCAGTGTGACATTTTGATTTGTAATTGCCGACATTTGAATGTGCTTATTCTTACCTTTAAGACAGTGTAAGAAGTTGCAGAAGTACACAGCAACAAGAGGCGTTCCCCTCTCAGCTGAACGGGTCCCATGGAGCCCAGCATAGATGTACTTTGCAACCACTGTATTTCTGGCAAAAAGAGGCTGCTTCAAATACAAAGAAGGAATTCGGAAGGCTGGAGATGGCAATACACTGATACACAAAGGATTGACGTTTGGTAGGATTATTTTATTTTCGCAGGCAATGTTTTAATGGTGGTGCACTTAAAACTGCCCGAGTTAAAATAGGATCCATAATGCTCCTTAAAGGCCTTTTTCTACCGTCTCACATTCACCTGGATTTCTCAGGTGCTTTAAAAAAATCAAAAATCCAGACAATTTGATTGTGTAAACTTAATGAAGCCAGCACAGCCACACGAGCAGCGCTGCAGGGTCTGGGTTCATTGCATCTCAGCTGCAGAGCAACACGCAGTTAGATAGAAACATCCAGTTAAAACACTGCTGTACAAAGCATTTTACAGCTCTTACATGGATTCCAATTCATCTCAGTCTGAAAAGCTCTCGAGTCTGTATCAGAGGTGAACAAGGGAGCTTTTTAAATTAACAGCCGTTTAAGACTGGGAGTCAGTGAGAGGATATGTGACGTGCCAAGATAGAAAAGACCTCAGTCATAATACTGTATCCAGTTCACACAAGGCTGCTGAGGCACCCTCATGTAATCCTTTTCTTGTAAATAAATTGTGTGGGATCATCTCAGGTATTTTTCCATCTCCAGCGACTGTGAGATTCCAGACTTTTGATCTCTGATCTCTTTATTTCAGCTCGGCGGCTGTGTTAGGGAAGTGCAGGCACACACCCAAGCACACCAAGACTTCAGTTGAGATGGCTTTGAGCACAGACACCTCCCGCAGCACTGGGATTTACAGGAGGTTGCAATGCCAGGATATGGAGACATCACACAGCAAGAGAAGGCACAACGCATGTATCTCAGAGGTAATCCTTTCCCCATTGGCTGCCAGCATGGATGAAACACTCAATAACACAAATTAACCTTTGCCACAAGTCACCACGTGGGTAAGAACAATTCTCATGAACAGAAGTGGCAAGAGCCAGGGAAGCCCCTAATCTCCTTCAGATCTTCATAGACTTAGCACTCTACAACAGACACAGAGAAGCATGAACAGCCTGAAAGGACTCCTGAGCTTTTCTTTCCCCCTTTTAGCACCAAGGCACAAAAGGGAACCTATCCAAACTTCACTTAGCCTCGTATATGAACAACAGTCTCCAACAGCTACTCAATCAGGAGAACGCAATCCACAATCTCAGTTATTCCTATCCTTCCCTCTCTGGTCCGTGCTGTAAAGCGTGCAACCCCCCGCAGCGCTGCTCTGTGGCTCTGAGCCTTTATGTGAATGCAGATGCAGAATCTCAGGCATGCTCCAGCTCCAGGCACTCCCAATGCCACCCTTGGTTGGACCAGTTATGTCATGAAGTCACCACCCCTGGAAGTGTTCAAGAAACATGTAGATGTTCTACTGAGGAACATGGTTTAACGGCAAGTATCAGAGATAAGTGGATGGTTGGACTTGGATGATCCCGGAAGTCTTTTCCAACCTTGGTGATTCTGTGGTCTGTGATGAGGAAGGATTGGCCAGCTCAAAGTAGGGTTGGCTATCTCAATGAGGTGGAGTCACCACACCTGGAAGTGTTTGAGAAACATCCAGATGTTGTACTGAGGGACATGGTTTAGTGGAAAATATTGGTGATAAGTTGATGGTTGGACTGGATGATCTGGGAGGTCTTTTCCTTGGTGGTTCTATGAAAGAGTCCTAAACCTCACGAGAACAAGTTGCAGACAGTCACAACTCTTGTGACTGGGTTGAGAAAAAGAGTTTTTCCTACAGCAGAATGGTGCCTCTGACTGATTGGTGGAACTTGTTTTATGGCTTTTGTTCTTTGCTGCTTTGGGAAAAAAATGGTGGATGCTTTAACTGCTGCTGCAGTGGCAATTGTAACAGTGATGTGTCACTGTTAGATTCACTGCTTCAAGCCAGACTAGCCGACACCAGCAATTTCTTGTGCAATAAATTCGAGAAAAGCATCTAAAACAAACTTCTAATTATGTACAGATTTTGGTGTTGATTATAATTCACAGTCCTGCAGAGCAGGGTGTAATTATTATTTTCTCATCTGTTGACAGAGGAATAAACTATTACAAATGTTGAATACATTCCTGTTCATCAGAAAGGAGAAATGGAGCGACTCCTCAGTACAAACAACGTGAGCCCGTGGCTGTAGTTGTGGGTACTGAGATTTGCAAGGATAAGCCTCATTTCAGGCAGTACTTCCAAATTTCCTGTTATAGAATTAGCCCCATTCACAGCTCCCACTGTAACACCCAAATGGATCACTGGAAATCTTCCATTAGGAAACGGGAGCATCAGCCACGGCTGAGCTGAAAGGGACCCTGGAGAATCCAACTGACACGGCAGATTGTAAAGAGGAATGAAAATAACAGAAGCAGCAAATTCAGTTTTCGTTAAAAGCTTTTTAGTTCCTTGCCAGAACTTTCTGATGTCTTGTAAAGGAAGTTTGTGGCTTTGAGGATTTTTATTTGTCTGGAAAAAATAATACAACGAAAAATGTCGGCAGTGTTCCATGAAGATCTTTGGCTCATTAAAACCCTTGGTTTTCTCTTGAGGCGTATCATTCTGCTTCGAGGAGCACTGATTTAAAACACTTCTTAAAACCAGGTCTCCATCTTACAACATCAATCAGTTTTCACCACAACTTTTCATGCAACTCCATCCAGAACCTGGCAGCCCTGCATGGCGTTTCTGACAAGGATTCCTGGCTTCCCAAGGAGAAAAAATGTAGAAAATCCTCATTCTGTCCTGAATTTTTAAACAGGACTGAAATGTCCACAGCCTGGCATAACCCAGACATCAGCATTTTTATTTCTTTAGAACCATGTTTGGCACAAAGGAGTGGATCAATCTAACTGAAACGAAGGCCTTTCTTAGCTCTGGCTCTTCAGGAATCCAAGAATTTTCTCCCCCAGCCAAATAAAATCACAAAATCCACAGATCTTTGCATTATTCAATGTTTTCCATCTTCAGACTGCAGTCGCTTATCTCTGCTATTCTAACAAGTATTAGAGAACCCTCATCCACTGGAGTGGGAAGCTGAAATACTAAGCTGTGCATGAAGATAATTTACTGACTTAAAATATCTAACAAGGTTACCAGGTTTAGATTTCACTCCTCTTTTTTCCTTTTTTTTTTTTTTTTTTGCTTTTCACCTCAAAGAGAAAATCAAGGCAAGTTATTATTTCTAAAGACAGCAAACTGGGCCACTGCAAATGTCATCAAGGAAGCATTAAAGTCAAATATCCACTGTTAAGCTGTCAGAAGGAATTATTTAGGATAACTTTTGACTTTTAGGTGGAGTGGAGTGTACTGTTGAACTGGACCTCTGGGAATCCAGCTAGCACATTTTCAGCCCCTTTTACTCAATGTCATGAATATGTCTGGGACATTTTTGGTTAATTGTACAGGTGGGGGCTCTGAATGAGCAAAGAAGCAGCATCTAGATTGGAGTGACCACCTTTGTAGTTAGCAGAGAGAGGAGGGCAGCTCAGAAGGACAAGAGATGCCTCTCTTGGGAAGTGGATGGAGGATAGACAGAGCAGATGAATTACTCATCAGGAGCATCTCTTTCCTCATTAACACCAAAATGAGCCCAGAATGACTCATTCAGACTCACACATCTGCATCTAGATGAGATGAATCCTGTACTCAAGAACAGTTCTGTTTGAGTCAGAGCAAAACAGGATCACAGCAGAAAGGCAACAGCAGCACTGGATAGCCCACTTCAATACCACTAGTGACACTGAGCTGCTGCAGGAGCAGAAAGCACAGGCACAGGGGGTATCTGTGAGTGTTACACACCAGTTTTGCCTCTTGGAAGTGCTTTCTGGTTAGGGTGAAAGTGAAGTTCTCCCTCAGCAAAGAGTGTAGAAATTGGAGAGACAAAACCTCAGCAGTTATCAGCTTTGAAGCTCCTCCAGGCACAAGCAAGCTTTGTTTGAGGTGAGGAGGAGACCTGCAGAATCCAGGGCAGCCAAGGAGCTCTAGCTCTAGGAATAAATAGAGCATGGAGTCAGGAGGAACAGGGGGTTTGTAGTGAACCTGCAGAAAAACAACAACAACAACAAAATAGCAAGAATTCTAACTTGCATACAGTTTTGAAATCAGTAATTTCTCTTACCAATAGGAACCATATATATGTGTATGTATATATGTATGTATGTATGTATGTATGGTATAGCCTGCTTTCCTACCCATTTGTCTCCTGGGCTGGAGACATGAAGATGTACTGTGGCCAGCTGATACATACTTTTTGGCCAGCTGGCAGACAGAATAGATGACCATTAAATTTGTTCCAAAGGTTATTTTTTTTCCTTCCCCAGCAGAAAACGTCCCTGAATGGGGAGCTACATAGGGGAGACAGGTAGAAAGAGAATGTTGCAAAAGAGAACATTGCAAAAGGCTTCTTTTGAAGTCACCCTTGCCAAAAGGTAAAAAGGGATAGAGCTTGCCTGCAGGGTTGAAAGAGTCACCAGGATAAAGTTGTGCTTGACACTGTAGGAATAGAAAAATAGGTCTGGTCTTTGTAAATGAGTAGGCTGAGGGAGAGTAAGTTAAGTGGACAGAGGGCTGACTTACAGGCAGAGCCAGTGGGACAGATCCTTAGCTCTCGTGACATTTATTACCAACCACGGCTGCAAGTGATGATGACATTAATTGGAAAGAGAGGGAGCTGTAGTGGGGGAAGGTGTCACCTCTCACACCCAAAGGCACCCTTTGTCACGCTCAGTGTGGCAGTCAGTGACATCTTGGAGCAAACAATTTACTGCAGCACTTTTACAAACTTTGCAGTCGCTGAAAGGAGGGTTTCAAACCTGAAGGAGAGTTTTTGCAAGGAGCAGATCGAGCACGTCTTTCATTACGCCCCTCCAGCCTTGCAGCCCTCGGCTGTGCTTCTCTCCCAAGAAATTCCCTTGTAAGAGCTGTTTTTTAGTGTTTAATCTTCAGATGACTCAGAAATCTTTTCCGATAACAAAAACCTTCCAATTGTGGCTTTTATTCCTGAGAATAGAGACTTAGCCTTCAGGTGCCTGCATTGTCTTGACGAAGTTCCTGTCATAAAAATCTCTCGTGCACGTTGGGCGCTGATGGATTGGAAGCCATAAATCTTGCTGTTATTAGAGCCGCAGTTCTCCACGCTCATTGCAACAAGTACTCACCAGCCATAAATCCTTGTCTTCTTTTCCATAAGAGCCCATTTCAAATGCTTCAGTGAGATCTGGATTATTCTTTAGCTATTCGGGTGCTTCTCAGAAAAGACATCAGAGGTGGTCTGAGACAGAAAATGAGTCTCCCCAGTGAAGCTTCCAGGGGAATCCCAACGTTAACACAAATGCTGTTCCTAAAGCCACAAGAAAAGCATGTCAAGAATTTTCTTCCTTAAAATTTCCATTGTTTTCACTAAAGAAAACTGGAGACCAGGCACTGTTTATTTTCAAAGGGAGACATCCAGGAATGATTGATAAATAAACAAAATGTGGGCAGATGCACAGTGATGCATAGGTGTGTAAATGAAAAGGTGAGACTGCCTTCAGATTAGGGTAGAAATAGACTCATGAAGGAATTTTGAAACCTTAAATCATTCTGTGAAAAAAACACAACTACAACACTCAGATCTTTGTCAAATCAGGCTTCAACAAAACCCAGAAGCACCCTGCTGAGATAAATGGTGATGGGGACTTCCATCTTCTGTTTGTGTTCATGCAGCTGTGGATGTATGAACGTGAACATGTGTATTCACACATAGGTTTCCAGGGGTGTATTCACAGACTATGGAGTCTGAAACAGTGTCAGAAACCTCAGAGCTGAGGACTTAGATTCAAGTTCATGATGGACTTCTCGATTGAAAAGTGATTGTTTGGGCCCAAACCCAGGCAAAAAAAGAGTAAGAGTCCCTTCTACAGAGGAAACAGGAATCCAGCCCTAAGTTAAAGCAAGCTTCTAGATGACTCAGCTGACAAATACTGCCGTTTTTGCAGCTGAAGGCACTGTCAACATATTGCTGTGTTAGATGAGGACCAAGAACCTACGCCAGCTCCTGGATGTGTTTGAGTCTTTGTCAAGTAATTCTGGGATAACAGCTCTGTGCACATCCATATTGCAAATGCAAGCATAGCAATCTTGAACATCTTCAGTAAGAGACTCACTGCAGACACCAGTAGTGTCACACTACGTCCCAGCAGGTCAGGGCTGGTGCATGGTGATAAATAAGGTCAGGAGAAGAACAGAAATGAGGGAACCACTTTCCTTCTGCCACAAGGACACAATTACAGGGAAGGAAACCACCTAACAACTCACCCTGATAATTTCAAGTGTAATTTAATTGGAAGCATTAAAGTCTCTAAGCTCAAAGTTATTTCAGAAAAACAGACACATGCCCCTAAAATAGCCATTACAAGTATTTTCCTCCTACTCAGCAAGAAAAGGCACCAGGGATAATTTAATGACTCGAGTCATTAGATGCATACTGATCGTAGGGGATGACGCCAAGTCCTGAAACTTGGCAAGGAGAAGGAGACCATGTTATAGTTTATTTTACTCCTGCAAGATCAGAATGTGAAAGCTCCTTGCTATGAAAGAGGTTTCCTTTTTCTACAGTGAAAGCTCTTCAGCTAGTGTATTCCTGTTTTCTAGGGAGGAATGCAAGGAGCAGAATGTATGCAACCTCCTGGTGCAAGTCTCAGAGCCTCTTGCACTGTGCAAGGGCAACTCAGCTCCTGCCCTCCTGCCCCATGTGCACTCAGAGCATCTTTTCCTCCTTCCCAAGGCTCTAGACCACAGCACCAAGAGACAGAGCGCGGACCTGCAGCAAGCAACAGTCATGTCCACAGAACACAGTACTGTTGAATGAGTTTTGGTTTCTCTTACTTGTTTGCTGGTGCTTGAACTTCCAGGTCATTCTTGGGTCCCAGTTTCAGGCTTCCCCTAGCAACGAAGGCAGTGGAAAACTCACTGCTGGAAAAAAGCAATGCTTCTCACCGATTCAAAGAAACATTCAGAAAATCACCAACTACCAGCTGTCAATACAACATGAGAGCCCACAAGGGGTGGACTGCCATTGGATCGCCTGGAACACATTGCTGGATACTCTTTTCAATGAACGTGAGTTTCCTCGTGCATTGAGGTCCCTCACCCAAGCTATATCAAATTGATGCCCGAGACACAAATGTAGCCCTCATTCATTGCTAAACACAGATAACCAAGCAGGTGGTAACTGCTGAAGAACATTCTCTGTTGGTAGCATATGTGGAACTGCCTTCGACCCCAGCCATGTCGAGAAGAAAGCAGATTTTCTCTCCAGATGGCAAGCTTTACTCATTCTAATTACAGATATATTCCCAAACACCTGAATGCTCTCCACATACACACTGAGACACCACTTTACAGGCTGATGACTTGAAGTAAAATGTACTTCATCCTTTAACAATTTTTTTTTTTTAATCAAAATTTCAGCTCGGTTCTCTTGGCTGCCTGCTGTCTTTCTCCAAGCTGCCTTTTGCAGTCAGCTTGTTGTGTGGGTCTCCTTGGCTGCAGAACAGGGCAGCTCTGGCATAAGAACTTTTCAAAGGAGGAAAACAGGCTTTAAAATTAATCTTGGGATTAATTAGGAGGGAGATAGAAGTGTAGAGTTTCAAACTGCCTTACTTCTTAATTAAGGACTGCTCACTTCACAGCTTCGTGATCCTGAAGCAGTAAAGAAGATGGGGCCAGGTATTTAGTGGTACAGGTCGATATATCCCCATTGACTTTGCAAAGTCAATTTATGCCTCTTCTACCCAAGATGACATACTCAGAAATCAGTAATGAGACTCTCCATGACTTCTGTGGATCAGGCCAATAAAAATGATCCATGCTTACTAATTTTTAGGCTTTTCTGGCTGATCATTAGGAGGTTTCCCTTTCGTCTCTCCCTCTTCCCTTTTCAAAGTCCACTGAGACAAATTCTACATTTTCTCAGCATTGCACTCTTCAGAACAACGCTTCGTTTCGATTCATTCCACAGTTGGACAGGATGAGCCAATATAAAGCTTTGTTTCTCTGACAAACAACTGCTTTACTCAATTCACAGGAAGAGCCCAAAGTGTTGTGAAAAACCAGCCATCATCTCAGGCCTTGTGGTGTCCAATAGAGATGCGTAGAAGAGAAGAGAGTACATTCCCCATTCAAAAGGATGCTGGAGATGTCGTGGATATTTTTTCTCCCTTTTATAATATGGCAATTAAACTTTGGAATCTTAACAAGCGTTTTGAAGCCAGTCACCCCAAACATCATCCAGGACACTTTGCCTCGGGCTGTGAATTCAAAATGAGTTTTGCATAAATTATTGGCTGTGGATTTAAACTGAGGTGATTTTTGCTTTTTATCAGGATGGTGATGATTTCATTACATCTCTAACGGCGCTCGTTGTTGCCTTTTCCAGAGGTGGTGACAAGTGCAATTCATCAGCCACAGTTCCCAACCATGCTGACAGCTCTGACGATGACAGACACGAAAAGACAATACCCAAAGTGTATCCAAATGAGATAAAAAAATCAAGGATTTTTGTCATATCTCTGCACACACACATACCCCTCCGCATGTCTTATGCCAGGCATTACTTTGTGGTGACTTGAAATCCAGCAGCAATTTTATTGACTGAACATATGCCAGAAGATCATTTTGCAAACGTCAATGGGCTTGGAAGAGAAAATGAAAAATTCATCTGGAGAAAGTGACAAATGAGCTTAACTCGTTTCTTCTCCCCGAGTTAACAAGTGTTTAAAGGATTTTATTCACCATTGCCAGTGTTAAATCTCTGCAGTGGGCTGTAATGCAAACATACCTTCCCTGTAAAGCCATTTTACAGTGATGAGACCTGTCCAGGAGTGCAGTGAAATACTTGGTTAGCATGTGGTTGAGCACAGAACTCAAAACAGTGTACATGCATGAAGTGGGAGTGTGGAAACTACTGAAGCAGAGCATTTGCAACATCTCTTTTAAACCCAAATATTTCATTTAGGACTTAAAAGGACTTTTCTGTGAAGCATTTTAGAAATATAATTTCAGTCTGAGATCGAAGTGCTTTGGAATATAAACCAAATCCTTCCATATCTCTTTTCATTTCAACTTGAAATCGAAAGCTTCACAGTGATTTAAATAAAAAAGCTTTGTGGTGGATGAAGAGAAATTTCATTTCATAAGGAATGTTGACTTCTACTTTTTCTGGTCTGCTATGAGTGGGAAAAAATAAATCAAAATATCTAAAAACATATCGACAAGAAACTGTTCCTACATCCAGCAAGGATCTTGGGTGCAACACATTTATGCTCGATAATTGGTCACATAGGGCCAATGGGTTTTGCTTTTTTAGGGCAGTTCCACTTTATGTATCTGGCCTCCCAGACCAATGATAGCTTGACTATAATATCTTTTTTCCCCCCAGTATATGACTCTTGTGCTTCATTAAAGCAGAAAACTGCATTATTAGGGTCAAGTACAGCAGAGTGCATTATCCATCCCTGCCCTGCTATTGCCTTCATGATACTAAAGAGTGACAGCAAAAATGGATTGGGCTTGCAATGAATTCAAAGCAATAAAGATGTTGCTGATTTTAGGGCTGATGGCATTTTCCATTACAGCCTGAACAGATTGCCTGGCCTGCTTGAAAAGCAGCACTATTAGCTATGGCCCACAAACAGCACGAGTGTGAGGAATATTCCATCTGATTCTAGAAGAAATAAGAATTTTCTGTACAACCCCCATCGAGATTTGCCTGCAGGTGACTGATTTACACCTGAGCTTCAGCTGAAGCGTTTCAAGGATCTTGGAACTACCTAACCTTGACAAATGCTGCCAGTCCAATCCCTCATTGCTGATCCTGCCATGTATCTGTTCTTAAGAAGTCCTGGAGCACCGTGCACATCTCTTCATGGATTGTCTGCCTTTGATTTTGAGAAAGATCCCTTGTTATGGCGGTTTGACCAGGGGAGAGTAGAAGCTTTGGTCTTAAAATTGTTGGTTAGCTGATGGATGGATTAGCTAACAGAAGGGTTTCAAGGCACCCAGGCTGATGGTTTGCTGTTTATGAGCACCCTGGAGCTAATGAAGATAGAAAGACTCCCAAAATCACAAGGATAGTCTGTAGAATCCTCATCTCTCCAACACAGGAGAAACACCAAAGTCTATTGGCTCTTGGCAACCTTCAGTTGATTGTTCCGTCAATGGAGAGGTAAATATTTCTACCACTCTTATCAGTAACAATTTTTTTGCCATCAGGAAAGAAATATTTGTGTTTGTAATCAAATTTGTGTTTGTAACTTTCCTGGGAAGTCTGTTAGTCTGGATATGTCTGTAGTGTTGCATGGGAAAGTGACAAATAGCAAATCCTCACTGAATGCTTCACTGAAGTTAAATATTCTGCAGAATATTCTTATTAGAAGTGGGATATTCTTTTATTCTTATGCCATAAATTGCACAGAAGGAAAAAAAAAAAAAAAAAAGAAGAAGAAGAAAAAAAAAAAAGCAGAAAAAGAAGAAAAAACATGGAATAGTATACTACCAGAGCACTTTCATGATTTCTGTAATATTGTCAGATGTTGAGATTTTTAACCTTGGAACGACAAGGTTGCTGAAACTTCCTCCAATTCCACTTCCCAAAAGCAGCTTGAAATAGCTGTGCCTGGAGAGCACAGAAGTGATGGGCAAAGACCTCAGAGCAATTATTGGTGAGTACCATCTGGATCTCCCTCACTTGGCAGCTGAAGTTTACGACCCATCCCTCTGTGCCCCGTCCCATCTCCCTCCATCTCTGATAACGAAGCACCTCAGATGTGTTTGGAGGTCAGCTCCCCTCCATGCAGCTGGAGTTGCTGCAAAGCACTGAGCTTCCCTCTCTGTAATTACCAGCTCTCAGCCTGCCTGAGCAAAAGCTTTGATTCGTATTCCTGGATGCGCTCTGCATCAAATTCTTCTGGTAATTACAGCTTCAAATGCTTAGAACTGGAGATGAAAGTAGAGCATGCTCTCTGGCAAAGGGACAGCGAGTCCAGGAAAAGTTGTGGCCGTGTGTATTGAAGCCTGGGGCAGCACAGGGGAACGTGGAAGTGAGGTTCAGTACAATTCTGGTTGGAATGGTCTGGTGACAGCTGCAGCGTGAACCTGGGGGCAGGGGGTGGTGGGCCAGGGGGTGAATCTGTGCCCACCTCCTCCTTGTGCTCTACCCCAAAAAGTCCATTGCTTGCAGCTGTCTGAGCTGGCGACCTAACAAGTCTCAGGTAACTACGGGTGATGACACCATTAGGGCCACAATAGGACTCCATTTCACCAGGCACAGCAAAGCATCCAGGATTTATTTCCTTTTGGGAACAGGAAAGTGAAAGTCATCTAAAACAATCAAATAAATACACAGCAACTTGAATTCAGCAGCAAGAGGGTAAATAAGATGAAAGCAAAACCCCACCTCCCAGCTCAGCTGTGGTTTGGGGGTTTTGCATCACCTGCAGCATTTAACTTCTTGGCAGCTGTTTGGATGGAATACAATTGCACCCTTCCCCCATGTGATTACAGGACCCTTTCCTGGGGTTTCTATGGAAACCCAGCTGCTTTTAAAAATATCTGCTCCTCCCATCAGCAGAAGAGACTCAAAAAGTTAATTGCTACTTGACCAGCTCTCCCCTTCGGAGGGGCTGTTTGCTTGCTTGCCCACCAGCTCCAGGGCTCTCCCTACCTTTAGCTTGGTGTTTACTTTGCAACAGGTTAAAGCAGCAGCTGAATTCAAGCAGCCATGTCAGGACACCTGCACTGGAAACTTGCACCAGGATCCCCCCTGTTCCCAGGAGGTGAAACTCAGGAACCACTTACATGGCTTTCCAGTGCTGGAGATCCCCTATCCCAGCCAGTTCCATACCCACCTAGCAGCTCAATTCTGTCCTATCACTGGGCAAAGCCTGAAGGACTTTGAGATCTCACCTGAGTGCATCACTGCACTTCTTTGGCACGAGAGCCTGCAAGGCACCCCACCTTTGTAGCCAGACTGGGATGGCAGCATCCCTGCCCACACACTGCCTCTGCCAGAACAGACTGACCCTGCTGAATCTGCCACTGGGAAGGGACATCCCCAAAACCCCCCTGGTTCCCAATGCTCATTGCTTCTGACAGCCCCGCTGGCTGCCCGTGTTTGCCATAACAACGGTTTCCAGGCACGCACACATCCTGGAAGCACAAGTCCTGGTGCTTTAAATCAATCTAAATAGTTTCACAGACAAAACATCTTGTCAGCATCTACACAATCTCTCCTGATTGAACCAGTGATGGATGTGACACATCAAAAACACAGCGCTTAAACATTTTCGCTGCTTGCTAAAGCTCACTTGGAGGGGATGGGGAAGCTGCTTAGAGAAGCATAGGGCAGGAGAGCCTCGCTTTGCTGACATATAAGGCACATTCAGATGACATCCAGTGATTACTAGCCTGCATTAAAGCACAAATTGTTACTTATCCTCCCATCTTCTCATGCAGCCCTCACAGTTTCTCTAAATAGCATCACAGATGATTTAGAGAGGGCAGCAGTGCTTTGGCAGAGGTTGGAGGTAGTGAGTTTTGCAGCTGTTTGCATTTTATTCCACTAAACATTCACTCTGTCTGGCTCTCTAAGTCTCTGGTGCAGAGTGAAAAGTAAGCTTTGAGCATCCACATCTCTAGGGATGAACGTTGGCTTTTGCATCATAAAGATCAGAGCCCCACAAGCATTGCAATGGGGCTTCTGCTGGGGGAACTGATCTCAGCAAGCAGCTTGTGAGGATCAGAACAGCAGGAAGCCTGAGGAGCAGCAGAGGATTTGAGTGGGTTTTGTGGTCAAGCAGCCTGCTAGCCCTACCCTACTCCTGCTAACAGCTTTTGCATTTATAGGCGCATATGAGCAAATTATGTCTGGGTATATCTGGGTAGGTACTGAGCTCACTGACCCTTTGGAAGCCCTGCTCTAACCAAGGTAACTAGTTAGCCACAAAATAACGAGATTTTGCTGTAGAGTACATAAGTACCTTTCATTTACCAGCTGGCTTTTCAGCCTTTGCAGTCACACCTGCAACCTTTTCTCCCTATGCTTTGCAATGACATCAGAGCTTAAGTTCACATTTTATCAGAAGAGCAGAAGATTTAAGGAAAGCATTAAGTTCTGCAAGATCCATAATAAAATCACTGGAGCTGACAACCATATAATCTGAAGTGCAAATTTCCAGTCCTTTTTAGCAAAGACAGCTGTCATGCTGATAGCTCACCACCAAAGCTAAAGTTTGTCCAGATTATTTAGCAAATACACACAAATACTCCAGGAGAGAATCCACAAACAAGTCACTAATCCAAAAAAGCTGAAATCGGAGGATGACTGCAAGTTTGCTATTCCTGGCATGCTTAGGGCATGTAAATATGAGTAATTCTGGCAGTAGGATTAAACAGAACTAATGCTTTCGATCATGCATTAGAAAGTGTGTTAGACTCGTGAGAACAGTGACATGACTGAGGTTTTATTCCATTTCAATAGCATGGGGCTTTCGCCCATGTTTTACTCAGTCTTCCAGCATGGCAGCCCTTCTGCCAGCCTCTTATAACACAGCATATTGTAAATACCCAAATGGAGGAGAAAAAAGCCATTTCCATAACAGGACAAGATGCTGTTGTAAATAACTCGAATCACAGCAGAGAACTCGGATTATGGCCAAAGCATCACACCTGTTGCGTGGCCCATTATATGTTGCTGTAGTATGTCTTTAATCTGCACCTCTCCAAGGCATTCCCGCATTTTCTCATGGTAGATTAAAGAGAAGCCAATGTCTGGTAATCACAGATATTCTACCTTGTTGTCTCACGTGTTGCTGAAGGGGAAAGCAAGGGGAAAGGATGTGGAGATCATGGAGCAGGTCCAGAGGAGGGCCACTGAGATGATCAGAGGGCTGGAGCAGCTCTCCTATGAGGAAAGGTTAGGGGAACTGGGATTGTTCAGCTTGGGGAAGAGAAAGCTCCAGGGAGACCTCACTGTAGCCTTCCAGTGCTTGAAGGGAGAGTATAAACAGGAGGGGAACGGCTGTTTACTGAGGGTGGATGGTGATAGGACAGGGGGAATGGTTTTAAAGTGAGACAGGGGAGGTTGAGGTTGGATATGAGGAGGAAGTTTTTGTCCCAGAGGGTGGTGAGACACTGGAACAGGTTGCCCAAGGAGGCTGTGGATGCCCCATCCCTGCAGGCATTCAAGGCCAGGCTGGATGTGGCTCTGGATGGAGCTCTTCCCACTCCAAAGAGACAAAGCCATGGAATGGGAATGCTGACAGCCAGGGAGTGACAAGGACTTGCTGAGGGGATGTAGAATGCAGAGCAATTCTTTTGACAACGCATTTTTTTGGCCATTAAAAATACGTCACATCGCCTGCGATAGGTTTTATTTCACATCACAATGGTGGTGTCTGATGCACATGGGAGGATTTATTTTAAATTGAAAATCATTTTTTTCAAGCTCTGAAAACAAAAAACAAACAAACAAAAAACCCATCTCCTTTTCTCATCTTGAATCAAAGTGACTTTATTCAGCAGAAGTGAGCGATTACATCAAAGATGCAATAACAGCGTCTGCAATCCCAATCCAGCCAACTCAGTGCACTGACTCCTGCACTGAGCTTTCCTGCCCATACCCCAAGACAAGCTATCCCTGCAAACTCATGCTCAGGACAAAGATCAGTCTTTCTTGTTGCAGTGCTTGGTCGGAATAAAGTCCCCAGATAAGGAGGTTTTTGCAATGCCTTTCTGCAATGAGTCCTGAGCAGGGGACGTTTCCCTTCAGCCACCAGAGCCCTGCCTCACCGTGTGCAGCCCTAGGGAGGAATCCTTATCTCCAGCGAGCACCATCCCCTGACAAGTAAGATGGAAAAAATCAATAGGAGATTTGCTGGCTCTGAAGTGCTGAGGAGATAGAAGCCCATGGTGCATGATTTGATGTGCTGATTTTTATCAAAGGGATTCCCTTAGCGGCTCCTCTACCCCTCATCCATCCTTCTCTGCCATCATTTTCCTCAGGTCAGTACTGGGGGTGGTTCTCCATTTTCACACAGACCTGAGCACAGAGATCTGTGCGTGTTTTCAGACAGCAAAGGGGGACAGGAGGGACGAGTGCTCCTTTCTTCTCCTGTTTTGTATTCATTCCTGGGATGCCACCTTGGACTGCAGATTTTGTGCCGACGTAAAAATTCAGGAATAAAAGCAAACTGAACTCATATGCTTTAAATTGTGTAGGACTTTTGCTCCTTGCTGTTTGGGATGCTCAGCTGAATTTCACCCTACTCCAGCTGCAGCTGCTTCCCAGACTTAGCATTTCATACTTCTCTGATTCGAGATGACAAAGATGCTTTATAGGCTGCAAGTGAGGGCTGTAATGCAGCACAGATTTCCCTTGGAGGGCAGAATGGGCTTTTCTAGTGAATGAAGCAAAGGCAATAACTGACTGCAGCACGGAGCTCCAGGGCTGGCTGATGGAAGTAGCTCACTGCTTCCTAAGTGGAAATTATTAGCAAATGTATACACTCATTAGCATACGCAGACATTCGTCTGCATATGTAAACACTATCTCTATATGGACTCTGCACTCAGTTGGATGCAAAGTGGGCTGGCTTTCAATTCCTACAGAACTGATCCGGACACCTGGAATGGTGTGATCTGCTCCTGGAAATATTGCAGTCAGATTTTTGGGAGTCTGCCATTTTTTTCCAGCCAGCCAAAGTCCCCCAGAGCTGTGAAGGAGAACACATCTACCAGCCTGCAGTTGCTTCTTGTTTTAACTCACCCCAAGACAATGCCTGATGAAAAAGAACGCAGCAAACCACATCAGCCAGCCAGCTGGATTCTCCCCTTGGCTGCTTCATGGACTCGTGGCACAGCCCTGCAGCCTGTCCAAGCTCTCATTCTGTACCCATCCTCCTCCTGCAGCACATGGCAGGTAGCAGTTGATCAGTCCTCACCCTTTCTTTGCCTCCTCTCCTTTGGCAAGATGGTGCTGGGCAAGAGATTGCCTGGTCTGTATTTAGTATATCTGTGCTCTGCCCTTCAGCAGGGCTTCACAGCATTTTAATGCAGATATCAGGGAACCTATAATTAGATCTGCAATCAATCCTAATAGTGTCTCGTCAAGGCTGTTTTGTGCTGCCATCACTTTTGTTGCACTGCTTTAGCAGCTGACTAAAAGCAATGGGTGCAGCAGACAGCAAAGCATTTCCCTGCCAGTCAGAGGTGAGAAAGGAAAGCAAAACAGATGAATTCTGCTTTTATTTCCCCTGCAATCCACCTACTCTTAGATATTACTATGAGCAGCTACCATTTGAGTACATTACTACAACACTTCTGTTTTCATGGTGTTTACAGGTGCAGACCAGCCAAGTATGACATACAATTTCTCTAAGGAGCTTAAACATTTGCAAGCCCAGTCGCATCCATGCAAGACTCAGTGCCTTTCAAAATATGGCAATTGCTTTCATGCGCTTCCACAGAACCCCAAAGTCATTGGCCAGGACTGAGAGCAACCTTTGGAGCAAGCGAGAGGTTCACTGCAGAGGGAACAAAAAACACACAGCTCAGCTAAGCTGTAAATCCTGGTTCTGCTTTTCAAGATGCCAGGAAGCAATTTTTTTATTTTTCAGTCTAGAATGGCAGAAGAGTGTTATATGTCTCAACACAGATAACCACAAAGTTACCTTAAACAGAGATAAGCAGCTTGGGAAGATCTGCAGTTGATTCTAAGGAAGAGCTTAGATATGAGCATCTGTAGCTAGGCTCAGACATACAAGAGACAGAGCAGAAAAATCAGAACTTGCAGCTGAAACGCTGAAACCCTGAGCCCCTGGAGGTAACAGGTCCTGCCAGCATCCTCCCTGCAGGACCTCAGCCCCAAACCCATCAGGTGTAGCAAATAAATGAAACTTGCCCCTGTCTGAATCTTATATATCCAGGGTGTGCCTCACCAGATAAGTAGGCAGGGCTAAGAGGTCTCAATGAAATCTTAATTACATAAAGGAAGTTCCTAGGATCAGTAGCAGGATTTTTACCTACTGAATAGCTTTTTTCTATTACAGGGAATACATCTACCTGCTCAGATAAGGTGCTTGCCAGTGGGATGTTCATTAACCTAGATGTATTTGCTTTGTTGGACTGGGCTGATAATTAAAGTCTTTGCTTTTACTTCCCTTGAGAGTGAAGGGGTTTTAATATCTCTGCGTTGCTCAGACGTGAATAGTCCTTCAGGCAACAGGATGGTCTGGGGGAGCAGGCCTGTAACAGAGCAACAAGTACAATAGCCTGAGCTGGGACCTGCCCTAAAACACAGAGCTGGGCTGGGAGCTGGAGGAGAGGGTCTGTCCTGGCTCTGCGCACACTTATGCCCTCTCTCTCCTCAGAGATGTTGCAAAAGGGAGGTTTGAGGCTCTGACTCAATAAGATGCACTTGTAGCTTGCTCCTGCAAGAACTGCATGGCAGTGGTTGCATTACAGGGGCTCCAAGGACTGCAGTCCTTGTTATGATGATGGAGCTGCAAGGCAGCTGAGGGCACAGTGTTTTGCTGCTGCATCTGGGCCTTGCTGGGACACTGCTCTCTATTTGCTGTTATACAGTTAATGCAGTGCTGAGAGCTGGGTTTGGCTTTGCTGCAGCAGCTCAGCACCTCCTTACATGGCCATGATCACATAACAAGCATCTAGCAGCATCTCATGCAAGGCTGAAGCATAGCTGTGCAAATTTGTATGGCTAGGGATGGTTACATTGCTTGTGCAATGGTTAACAAAGCTTAAAAACAGACCTGAGGTAGGAATGAGGCCCTGTAAATTCTGTCAAGCTCTGTTGGGTCTGATTACCCCAGCTGTAAATGGTGGGGAGGTGGTAATGGGATTCAGCCCATTAAAGGCTGCAGAGAGAGTTAGATCCAGATTTAATAACAAAGAGGGGTTCAGGGGAGCCTGAGGGTGGGAGCACAGGCTGTTCTCCTTCCTGCATCCCTGGGGGTCCCTGCCTGTACAGCTTGCTAAGGCTCACAAAGGCTATGTTCTCTGGGTGGCTCTTTACCTGGCTGCTGCTATCGGACCAAGACTGAGTGATTCTGTCCCATAGATTGAGACACCAAATCTCCCATTTCCCAGGATAATTTTTTCTCTTTTAGGCTTTCCAAAACCACCACAGCAGGGAGCCCAGCACTACCTCTGCCTGCCTGTCACTGCAATGAGAAGCAGGGATCAAACCCTCAGAGATTTTCTGTGTATTTGCTCAAAACTGGCTCTCCTGTCTGTGCATTGCTTTCCAGCTCAAGGACTAATGCTGAGAAAGGCACTTGGAGTACAAAGTTACCTGGAGAGCTTTTATGCCAAACCTTTGACTTATGTGCGAGATTAATCCTTACTTCCCAAATCTTTTAATGTTAAGGAGGGAAAATGTTCTGCCGATGTCCAATAAATGATCCCTGAGGCAAGCTTCCACTGGAGGGAAACAGAAATAAAATGCAGCAGCCCAGGATTTAAGTATCGAGCACTTAACTCCCTCAGAGCTGGGCTGCTCAGCAACCAGCCAAAGGCATTTCTGCTCCTGTGGGGATGTGTTAGCACCCAGATGGGTTATGTCTATGGGCATGCAGAGCAGCTGGGTGCTGCTACAGGAGGCTGCAGTGTGTGCTTGCTCTGGCTCAAATCATACATGAAACCTTGCTGGATGTCTTTGTGCAATTACCTGCATGCTGCAGCCTCTGCAGCACAGTGGGTTAACCCTTCTTCTCCTCTCTTTGTTCCTCAGGAACTGTTGGAAAGATACCATTCTGCTTTGGATTTTAACCCATTCCTCCTTCAAAGCTAGGGAAAAGGCTAATAACCATCCGCCTGCTTGCTTGAGCCTCTGCCCTGGGCTGATCCCAGGGTGGGATGGGAAGCTCAGCCCTCCAGCACTGCCAGATCTGCTGATCTGGTTAGGTAGCACTGATCTTTGCTTGCCTGCTGTGCTCAGTCCCTCTGACTGCATCCCTGAGCAGCCAGCATCTCTCTAGTCAGGTCAGTGAGCTCTGAGTGCCCAGTTGTGCTGATCCCAGCTTCTGGGTTGCTGCATTTCTCAGACATCTGCTATTTCAGAAGGGATTTAATGTTAGAATCTCCAGGAATTCAGAGGAACTCAGATTGCAAAAGCCTTGGAAAGTGGATCTCCAGGCAGTCAGATGCTCAGGGCGATAGGGCATGGTCACACAAACACCAGCTGCCATTTCACACCCAGACCACGAGTGCATTTTGTTGAGGACCCTCATGTGCCAACCTCTGTGTTCCTATGGGATTCCCTGGCTGTGGTCTCTTGAAGAAATCACAGGGTTGCATGGAGGTGGAGCTGGCACCCTTCTTCCTGCCCAACCATAAAAATGCAGTAAGCATCTCTTGCAAAGGAGACCCTCCCCTCCTTCCTAGATGGTTGTTCCCCGTGGTCACAGCAGCTCTGTTTAGGCTCTGCCTTGTCCTCAGCTGGGTTTTGTTGGGTTCCTCCCTCTTGCTCTGCTTCTGCTGACACAACACCTTCAGGGCAGATCCCAGAAGCTGCCTGAGCTCATCCAGGCAATCTTCACCCCTGCAATCCCCCTGTGGCAGCTTTCCCCAAAACCACTTCTGATATACATCTCACACTGTTAAAAATCAGGCAACGTACTGCCGGGCTTCATCCTCCTTTCCATTAGGAAGCTTTTCTTAATGTCTAACCTAAATCTTTCTTCCTACGACTTAAACCCATTATTTCTCATCTTATCCCCCATGGACAAGGAGAATACTTTACTGCCTTCCTTTTTGCAATTCTCTTGTGTGCTTGAAGGCTGCATCTATCTTTACAACATCACTGGAAAATAGAGCATTGCCACTATCTCCAGCAAACAGATGGGAGCAGAGGCACTGTAATTGGGATGTGTAGTGGAAATGCTAAGTCATGGCTTGAACCAGTGATTGAGCATCTGGTGGGAAGGCAGGGTCAACCCAGGGGAGCTGAGCTGCGTACAATGCAATGCAATGCACCTGAGTGACAGGAAGGGCTGGAGCCAGGATCCTCCCTCCTTTCCAGCCCTCATTTAAGGGTTGGCAGTGGAGGTAAAGGGGTCTTGCTGGAGAGCCCAGTGTACATGAGGTCTTCTGAAGGAGCTTCTTTGTTTATGGGCCTAGGGCTGTTGCATTTGAGTAAGTCCTCACTTTCTGCAGCTTAGGGCTTTGCTGCTCTGCTGTTATAGCTGCCCTTTCCATCACATGACAGGGTTTCTTGCTTAATTTTCAATACTTTGCTTAATTTTAAGTGCCTGAATGTCAGAAGTCCAAACAAGTGGTGTGATGTTTGCTTCTGCATGTAGCACAGCCTCCTCCAGCTGATATCCCTCAATCCCCAGCTTTGGTGCTGTGGTCTTTTGCTTCTCCACCATAATGGTTTTGTTTCAGGGTAGGATGATGGGAATTCAGGCTTCTGCTTTCCCAAATGTGTATTTGCAGAGTATTTATCACAGCTAATAAGGGTGCTGAAGGGGCTCTGCTGAGGGCCGTCCATGCAGAGGTGCCATAACAGCGGGCACCACGTGCTGCACAGCATCCAGGAGAGATGACCTTGGGTGAAAGATCCCTTTTTGATGCTTCTTGGGAAGAAATGTTACTTGCAAGTTTACTTATAACAGTGTCTTTCATGCGCAAAGCTGCTGCCTCGTTTAATCAGAGAAAACAGCATATATTGGTTGCTCTTTCCTTTCAGTTACCTTTTAGCAGTAAGTTTGTGTTATGTCTGAGTTTTGGCAGGAACATAAAACTGTAAGAAGTAGGAGATAGAGCTCGATTCATTTGGAGAAGGGGAGGTGTAATATTATTTATTTTCCAATTGGAAAAATAAAAAATAGCTTGGTACTGGTATGTGTTGTGAGCTCAAGCTGTGAATTGGGAAATAAGAACATAAACATTTCAGTCTTTAGTTTCTGTGCCAATTTGGCACTTTGAGAAGAAGCAAGTTTTGATTACCCTTTTTTTTTTTTTAATTGTTTTTAAATTGGGGGTGATTTTTTTCGTTTCAACGCATTCTTCAATTGGGCTTTCTATTAATTGAAAACCTGATTAAAAGAAAAAAAAGGAAAAGAAAATACTAGAACTGTAGAAGGTGTCCTCAGTGTGGGTGTTGGATGGACTGTACTGCAAAAAGGGGTTCAGCCCCTGGAGGAGGGGAGCAGGGGAGGGCAGGGCTGGCTGCTACCTGAGCTTGCAGAACTGCTGTTCTGGCTGATACAGCCTTACAGTCATCCCCCAAATTTCCCCCAAATCCCAGCATGTTATCTGCTTGCTGAACTTGAACAAAGTAAAACCAAAACCCAAAACAAATAAAACGGAGGAGGGAGGGAACAGAGGGGGAGAGAGAGTTCTGAGATGGAATATGGTGCTTTGACATGCTTTATTTTGAGTATGGCTTTGCCCAAAATATTTTTTTACTAGAGAGAAAAGGCCTGTTTAGTACCAAAGTAAACCAAACCCATCAAAGCTGTGCTTTGCCAATGGCAGACAGGCTGTCCCTACTCAACAGAAACTTATTTTCTAAAGGCATCTTTTCTCAAACAGCAACACATGGCATTTTTGCCCAAAGTTCCGATAAAACAAACAACAATTAATTGAGCTGGAAAACTGAGCCAGCTCTGCCTATGAGCTGGAGGACTCTGCCAATGAAAGCTCTGCAGGATGACAGCTCTGAAGCCCAAGCTTCAGCTCATCCTGTTCTCCCTACTGGCACGTGGTAATCTCCTCTGAATTGTGGAACCACTGGCTTTCACTTTTAATTTGATCTCCCTACAGAGCTGGGAAGTCCTCTCCCCAGAGCCTTGCTGGGCTGCTTGGCCCATGCTGTCCCTGCAGGGAGGAGATGGGCTGTAGGATGTTGGTTGGTGCCCTAAGGTGTTAACACTCACCTCCATCTGCTAACATGACCCCCTGCCTCCCTCCAAGACTCCTGCTTGTTGCGCACAAAGCTGTGCAGTGCTTTGAGTACCAAGCAAATCTGGCTTACAAACCCATTATTGGGTTCTTGTTACGCAGTTCACCTGCTTCACTGGGAAGATTGCCATGGAACTGGGATCGAGGTGTCATACTTCAATCACTGAGTGACAGCTCAGCATCCCACTGAGTACAGCAGTTTGTGGTGCTCCCATCTCCTGACTGCAGGTACTGCAAATCCAAGAGTTGATAGCAAGAGCTTATGGCTCTTCTTGGGTCACTTCCCAGATCTGGTCCAACTAACGTGGAGGCAATGAAAGCACACCTCTTTTGATGTGAGTTCCATGAAGACAATAAAATAATTAGGATGTAAAACAGAGCAGTATCTTTTCCAGAATCAGGTGTGGAGTGTTGAGGTGATGCTTTCCATTCTCTGGGAATGGGAATATGAGATCTCTTCAATGCCTTCTAGCAAGCATAGTCCTTGGCCTGGGTCCTTGCAAAGACTGGCAATGGTGATGACAAATATCCTCAGTTTTCCCCATCCTGCTATCAAAGCTGCATCCTCCTTTGGTTTGTGTTTGGCAGCTGGGGGAAGGTGCCAGAAGACCAGGAACATTACACCTACATGTCCAAAGAAGCACCACACTCCCCATTTTCTAGTATGGCTGAAAATGGCAGTGGGAACCAATTAATTGCTCTCAAGGAAAAAAGCAGCTTATATGTAGTGGGTTGAAATACAAACATAATCCAGGAGAGAAATTATAGTGAAGTCCTTTGTAGCTATTATCAGTGTTCATTCACATTTATAAATAGATAAACACTCTAAATACTCTCTACTTTCAGCCTGTTTTGTACTGAAGCAAAGTAAATTGATCCAGTTTAACACATGCCATAGGTGTCTGAGCAGAAAGGAAAAGCAGATTGCATCCTAACATGTCTGAAGAGGATTCTCAGCCACCTTTACTAGCTAATTCAGCAGTCTGTATGCTCAGCCCAGACAGAAACGTTCTATGAAGTCAAAGGATGCCCTGAACTGGAAAACATGAATGGGAACCATATATACCTGCAACAGTGTTACATCTTGCAGCTATCAGTCAAATATCACAACCTTGGAGCAACACAGGAGATAACCTATCAGAGCCTGATTTATTTTTTCCCATGCACTTCACCTGAAGCTTATGTGCTATGACCCAACCAACACCATGCAAGAGATCCTACTACAACTATTGAAATGGGGAACAGAGGGATACACTCAGGAACACTTGGGCCAGAAATATGAAAGTGTGTTTGTCCGTCTGCTTCTCTAACAGCTTGGGAAACTGAGGATTTATGTCTGTTGTGCAGCTGTCAGTTCTTCTGGAAGAAGCTGGAGAAAGTCTTGATTTGACACTGTGCTTTTTAGGAACTATTTAAAACTAAGATGGCAACTGCCATAGAAAATATGTAAAGGTGACATCCGAAGGCAGTTTGAAGTCCAAAACAAGATCTAAAGTTCTCTCCTCCACAAGACCATGAGGTATTCAGTGGTGTGGGTGTCCTCCTCCTCATGCAGTCACTCCTGAACCACTGTCCTCTTCTTATGGGCAATAACTGAGAAGGTGGCACCTCCTGGGCATTGCCTATGGTATGGGTAGCGACATCCCTCTTTGGGATGGCTGGTCCAAGCTTGGGATGGTGACAAGTATCAGGTTCAAAGCTTCTCCTTCTCCCTGCATGGCCACACCAAATAGCTGTGGTGTTTGGTGATTCATGTTACTCCCATCCAGTGGCAGCTGTGGAGAAAGGAAACATATGACACTGATGTGATCCTTCCTCCTCCCATGCCAACATCCCATTCTGCCTGGCTTAGGGTGGGGGCATCCACAGATAAAGAGTCAGGATCTCCTTTCTTTTCAGAAAAAGATCTTTCGCACTTCTCCCTTCCATCTCTTCTACCTCACCACCCCCTTTCCCTCTGGAGGAAATGGCACTGGGGCTGATCTTATTAGTGGCTTGACACTAGCACAACCTTCTAGGCTAACACATCAAGAACAGACTTTAACCATGCCCCTGAGATGCTCCACTGAGAAAGCATCAAGCACAACAAGGCTTCACTCCTCCTAGGATATACATTACCGCACACACTGCCTTTCACCTCCTCAGTGGGCGTCAGGACCTCACTTATGGAACTCAAGCTGCAGAATAGCTGAACCTTCAGAAGGAAGTGGAGAGGTGGGCTGCCTACTGGTTCTAGCATTTGCTGAGGGGGTGTTAGGCTGTTCCTGCCAGAAGCAAAAGATGCTCTGCATGGACCTGTTAAAAAAGAGTAAGTCTGGCTGTAAATAGGCATTTCACCGTGATTGCACTGCTTACAAATGTCATTGAGAAGTAGTGACTTCTCACCAACATGCATGCAGAAAGAAGAGAACTCTCCTAATGTAAATCAAATATGGATAAAACTTACTCCCACCCAACTGTTTGCCCCAAATGAATATGACAAGGTAATGAAGCTGTAATAGCGTGTGCTACATAGAGAGCAATCCCCTTGAAAGGCTTCCATCACCTGTCTTTGCAGTCCCTATGGCACAAGAGGGGAGCAGAGCAAAGAGAACTCCTTTGGAGCAGAATTTGTGGCTGACACAAGTTAGGAGGGGACTTGTGCTTTTTCTATAGCTTGTTAGCTCCAGGAGTGAGGAAGCTGCTTTCCTACTCTTCCTGATGGGTTGCTGATGTCATCCAGTTTGTTGTTATGCAGCAGAGGTCCCAAAGAGTGTCGAAGACTTCAGAATGTGTGCAGAACCCCAAGGCATTCTTCTCTGCTGGAGATCAAGTGATCCAGATGTTGATGTGGCCATTGGCAGTGAGATGGAGGAAGTAAGAGGGCAGTCAAGATGCCAGTGGCTGTGACTGCCAAGCAGATAGTCCTGTCTCAAGAATACAATAGCCCATCTATCACCTTACCTAGAGAAAGGATCCTAGGCCAAAGAGTTAGAAATGGGTGATTTGACCCTATTGAATGGAGTGTTCATGAAATAAATGATAGAAGTTGGCTTTAGTGTTTGCCACCATCTCTTCTCTATACAAATTCAGATGGGTAGGAGTCCCTTTGCCCTCCCCAGGATACCTCTCTTCAGGGAGGCTTGTGACGTACTTACCTTAAAACAAAATCTGTCCTTTCCTGTGTTTGGTAAGTGACTTGGGTGAGTGGTATCTTCTGATGCTCACTGTACAGACAGCAGTCTCTATGACTGGTCACCAGCACTCAGTCAAGATGGTTGTGACCCATTCAACTGGAGTCACGATGGAGCTTCCCAGCATGTGACACTGCAAGAGACCCTGCCCAAGGCTTTAGCTGGAATCAAAGCCATGTGGCAAAGAGGCCATGTGCTTTCTGCCTGACACTGTGCTCTGAGGTCCAGCTTGCCCTCTCAGATCTTGCATGCGGTATCCCTAGGCTCTGTGCCAACACTGTTCTTCATTCTGCTCTGAGGTAGTTGATGTTGCTCCTCACTTCTGTCGTTGATAGTGGTTGGTCATGTACACCTAGCCATATGAGCTTTTCCCATGAAATATCTTATTGTCCTTGCTCACAGGCCTCGGATTCTTCCTGCATGCCAGCTATAAAAGACACACTTTTATTTTTAGCTTGGAGGTGTTGGCAAGAAATGCAGTGTATGCATCCACATTACAAACAAGGAGCAGCACGGCCCCTAATCCCGGGCCTCCTTTTCGTTCTGCCCGAATCAAGGATGGCAAACCTTGGTGCTTAACCAAATGCCCCTAATCACCTGTCACTCTCCCAAATGCAAATAACGTGAAGCAATATGCGAACTTTCTCATAAGGAACCACACCAGCGGCTGAGAAAGCTTTACACAAGCTGGATTCAATAATATGTGTGTTTTAAAGTCTGGAGTGCTTATTCTATCAATTTTCTCCTTTCTCCCCTTCTGAATTTTATTTTCAAGCAGGGAGAAATCTTTTCCAAGGTCGTGGAGAGGTTATGTTTTAAGATGTTTGCAGTGCATCGCTTCAGGCTAAGTTAAAATTCCCTTAATGATCATAGCCCTGTCTTGGCTGGGATTCATTTCTTCTGTTATCTTTATCTATACCTTTCTGAATCCTATTAGAGCTGTGATGCTGTTAACGTGGCACGACACCAAGGACAGAAGACACTTTTCTCCCTTTTTTTTTCTTTTAACCTATGCTAGTGGTTTGTTGTCTCTTTTCATCCTCCTCTCTCTGCTTTCTCATGGCTTCTGGTTGACAGAAATGAGATGCCTAGCTCTTCCACCGTGATACTGGCAAAAATGCAGCAGTTCTTTTCACTCTACAGGAAGCTAGGTATGTTTTCTCTGTATTTCCTTTTTCCATTGCAATGGATACCTTTGCACTGATTTAATAGATTCCTCATGTACTCTCCTTAAAGTTTTAACCCTAGCAAGGGGGTGAAGCCTCACCTCATGCCCTTGTGAATGGCAAACCCAAACACTTGCCAATATTCAGCAGCAGTGGGCCTGTGGCACTGTGCTGTGGAAGAGGATTAACTGTAAATGGGGGACACACTGAGCCTTCATCCTGCAGCTTCAGCTCAAGCTTCATCTCCCATCACAGAATGGTTTGATTGCAGATCTGCAGTCTGTCTGGCTGGTGAAATGCCTTTGAAGAGGAGAAAGCCTCTGTGTACTGATAAATAATGATGAGTGATGGGTGTACCTGGGGGCTCACGGGGAGGCAGAGCTACAAATTACTTGAACAGGGATAATTTGCATCCCCAGAGCCAAACATACAGAACACCCTCCAACAAAATTAATTACTGCCAAAAGGCCAGGGTATGATTTGGCCTCTCTTTGGATTTAAGGCCTTGGTTGAAGAGACCCTGTCTCCACTTTCACGCTTATAACAGGGGTTGATGATCCTCTATTTACAAGAACAGTATATAGCAAAGATAAATTGCCTCTATATCAGCTAAGGCCTTGAAGCAAAATCACTGGGTGATAGGTTGTCACGACCATTTATTGCATGGGACAGCTGCCAGGGCCCTGCTTGATGTCCCTCGAGCAGTCACTTCAGAATCTGGGACCTGCATGAACTGCCATCCATCAGCCGAGCTCCCACCCAGCAGGGGGAAAGAATGGTCAGAGATGTTTTGTGAGCACTGCTGTGTTCTCCCCAGACAAGCTCAAGGACTCTCCTGATTTTCCTGTTCTCCATCCCATCCCAACTTTGGCCAGTTTGCTGTGCAGCAGCCATCCACGTGCAGAAGGCCACTGGGTCAGATCCATTTGTGGTAAAACCATCCCTACCATGAAAACTGGTCGGCTTGCTTGCCTGTGTTGTGTTGCAACTGCAGAAGATTTACTGCTGCCGTCAGGGCAGTGTATTCTGGGTGTTTGCAGACATACTCAACAGGAGCACCAAGATTTAAAAAATAATGGATGAATGGAAGAAATTCCAAATCTACAACCTGGCTACTGCAAGCACCTGATAGAAACTTCTCGTTTCTTTAGCTGGAAGTTAGCACAGCTATAATGGGAGGGCCTACAAGGGATTTTCCCTTTCAGCCAGTTCTACCAACTGTTTCCCCCGTTCTTAAAGGCAGTGCACTATTCCCAGGCTCCCAGACACCTTAGTGAAATGCTTCATCCGTGTACTTCCATTGCTTTTCCCAACATAGAGAGTCTCAATCTGCCTTGCTCCTGTGATGATTTCTATCACTGCAGCTATGGAGTACATATCATCCCTTTCCTCTCTCCAGGGGCCTCCTGATGTATTTTTAGACCTTTCTCCTCTCCTCTCAATTTTATGTTCTCTGGACTAAGGAAGGTCGAGGGAAATCCATTGCTTCTGTGTTTTCTCGTTCACATTACCAGAATTTCTCTGCATAGGAGTGCATTAATATTCTCCTATCCCTGTTTGAAATGCTTTACCTTGCTCTGCCTTTGCCCTTATCCTGGTTCAATCACAAGCAGTGTCCTACACTTGTCCCCAGACCAATGATAGCTCCTGTTTCTTCTTTTCTAGCCGCTGTTCTCTCATCACACAGTGGAAATAACATTCGTGTAAGCACAGTCGTAAAATACAAATGAAGAGGATAATGCAATCTCTAAATTCAGCAACAGTCATCAAGTCTATACTGGTAATATGGTGCTCTATATCTCAGTTGCTACATAGCTCCTATTACCACTGGTGTGGAATATTAACCTGCTCCTGTGGTACAGAGGGAATTTATACCTATACCTACACTATCATATCAATTTACACAGTGTACATAGCCTGCCGTTTCATTTATTTGCACTCTGCATCTCGAGTAAACACTGAATAAAAGCGAGAGGAGAACCAAGGTACGTGATTGCTTCAAATGATGCTACACTTCAAAGTACAGCAAAAAATAGCCATGTTAATCTTAATTTTCTGGGAACACGCTGCGATTCCTCTAACGCTTTCTGCCCCAGGGGCAAAAAAGAAAAAAATAAAATCATGACAACAGATTCCCTGTTTTTTGATATGCATCCAGTCCTACTGTACTTCTTGTGCCTTACTGAGATCAGAAGCAAAACTGTAGTCATCTTGTGTTATGTTGATGATACTGGTAGCATGGGAGTGTGAAGGCAGAGCCAGCATCGGTACATTTGGGAATGGGCTGCCACTCATTGCCTGCAATTTCCTAGGGCCAAAGAAGGACTCTATCTGTACTGCAAAACAGGTGTACATATAACCTGTTAGCTGCAGGACAGCATTCAAGTTATGTCACAACAATATCAGCTAACTAAATGCTAGGATCAGTGGAGATTGCGTGAGGATGCAGGAAGAGCTAAGCAAGAAATCCAACTGCTTAAAGCAGAGTTAACAAATACAGAATCATAGCATCAGTGAGACTTGCATATGTTTTTTTAAAAGCACCGTCTAGGCAGCTCAGTCACTGACTGTGGCTGTCTTCAATATTAAGCAAGAAATGGGAGTTGGGGGTCTTCTGCTGCACAGTGTTCTTCTGGACAGTCTGTGCTGTGGTGCCTCAAAGAATGGCAGTCCCAGCAGAACAGGGCTGCATTCTCCAGGTTTCCCAATTTTGAGAGCAGCAAACTGGATCAGGACTGAGACACACACATGGGAATGCGTCCCCTGAGCTCCTTCCATGGGTGCCCAAGGGGAAGTAAATTTAAACTGGAGGCTTATATGGAAAAAGGAAAACCAGACTCATTTGTGCAAAAATAAATTGAGAAACAATTACACGGCGCAGGGGAAAAATTAGAGTAGTAGCCAGTGAAGAAGACTTATCTTAATCATCCCATATTAGCTCAGTGAATTGGAAAATTGTGGAGAGTCTGCCAAAGAATATACTGCCCAGACCTCGTATCAGCTGCACCTCTACATAATATTTAGCTGCTTCGACAGTAAAATGCATTGCTTCCCATAAATCATGCCTCCCTGAGAATTACAACCTCATATTTGCCATGGAAGGTGGGTGTGTGGGGAGAGGGGTGGAAATAACTGCTACAAACATTCTCTATTGTGAGCAGGGAGACGGTTAATCTCTTCTGCCCAGAACATAAACCCACAGCTGTGGGTGGAAAGGTTATTTATGGTGTATCTTCCTTGATGAGCTCCTCCTAGGAGAAATGGGGGTGTTCTTCATTTCATGTCTGAGCCTTGGCTTGTGTGGATACAGGGAGAATGAAAAGCATGGGATCATTGAAGGGAGAGGAAGAACTGTGTTTTTGTATGAGATGTTTTCCCAGGGCTGTGCTGACAAATCTCCAGTGCTTTTCTTAGGGGCCTCTGAGCCCTTAATGAATCATGGAATGTCTTGGGTTGGAAGGGACCCTAAAGATCATCAGGTTTCAACCCCACTGCCACAGGCAGAGTCACCAACATCCAGAATGCCTTTGGAGAAATGAATTCAGCCAAAGCCCCAGGGGCACCAGTGTTTGAGGAACCTCTAGAGGTCCAGGAGGGTGAACCTTCCAGGTGCTCAGCTCTGACACTGCCTGTCCCTTCTGTGAGCCCCTCCATGCAGCTGAGCCACCATTTTCTTTGTGCACTTCATAGTGATCCCTCTGGTTGGGCATCCCTAGGGTAGCTGCTACCAGAGGATCTCCCCATGGTTAAACCACCAGGCTGGGATGTGGGGACAGTTTGTTTGATGACAGATCACTTGCAGAGCCCTGAGAAATCTCTCTCTCATGCTTTCCTCACCGATAGTAAAGAAGAAACCCACTCCAGGGGAGGAGAAAGGTTTGTGGCCCACTAATTAAGAACTCACAATCACATCAATCCTCGTTTAGCAGTCACAGTAAAGATTTGGAGTTTCACCAGAGCCCTCTCACTCGGGGAGCCTCTGATTCAAGGTGAGGAGCTCTCAATCACTTCCTTGAAGTACTCTCCCATTCACTGGCCCCAGATTGCTTGGCCACTAGCCTGGATTTCCTAATGCTTTGTTGCTCGTGATCAAATCCAGTGGTCTGTGGGCAGCATGAGTGTTGCTGGTGTAGAGGAAAAAGGAAGCTTGTGGCACTTGCTCTTGCCTTTGCAGGTGTTCCTGCTTTCTGCCTGGGCACCTTTCCCTGTGTTCACAGTTCCTCCTCTCACTGTGTGAGTGTTTGATTTCAGGGAGGATCGCTACCCAACTGATTGAAGGGTGAGAGATCCCAGGTGCTCAAAGGACCTCTAACTGCTACTACATCCTTTCCAGCTCCATTGAATGCCTTCCATGAAGGAGCAGCCTCACCCAACCCATGTGCACAGCTGGAGATGGAATCCATTCAGCTGAAAACTCTGCTTTTCAGAACAACAACAACAACAAACATTTCTAGCACAGGGATGTGACCCAAAAAAGAACCGCTAATGCCATAGAGTCCATGTGTGTGTTTGGGTATTTTATGGCACAGTTGGTGGTGGCTGTGCATGAAGAGGCTGCCAGCTAGTACAGCACCAGTCAGGACCCACGGGGATCCCTGCAGTACACTGGAGAATTTCACATCAAAATGTCAAATTAATGCTTCAGGACAGAGGTCTGAATGAATCACATGGACTTTCTCGTTTAGTTTCAGCAGTGCTGAGGTATTTTGTTTTAGGGAGGTAAAACAGATTGCTCCAACGCAGAGCTTTTCTTTTTAACAATACTGAAATATTGATGGCATTCCATAATTACAGAAACATTGAATGTGTACCAAATATCCACTTAATAAATGGGTATTAAGAACCTATTTAATATCATATTTAACATAAACTTTTAATAATATATGAAGCCTAGCATGGCACAATATAAAAAACTAATGCTAGAATACAGATTCATATTTCATGCTAATACAGAAGCAAAACTTAAATAAGCCCACATCAGTGTGTGAATTATGTGTTCTGGTTACACTTTCATATTGCTCTGATTTTTGTTCTGATCTCTTTGAGTGGGGATCAGGAAGAGGCAGGTGCAGATCTGCTTGGAGGGGATCTGTTTGTCCATCCCAAACCTTGCAGAAGCTTTGCCTGGACCATTGCTCAACCTCTTCCATTGGCTGATGAGCAGGAGGGAGTACCCAGACCCACGTGGGAGTGGGTGAGGCCGGTATCATTGGCCTCATGTTGTGGCTTGCACAAGAAATGGGTTGCATCAAGGACCAAAAAACCCATGAATTGGGCTTAGCACACTTTGACAAGCAGATCTGACTGGGCTGTAGTCCAGCAGGACAGAAGCCCATCAAGGAGCAACACCATTTACGAAGGAACCGATCCAGCAAAGCTGTGAATCCAACCTCCCCAGC
Organism: Tetrao urogallus; assembly: GCF_951394365.1. NCBI lineage: Eukaryota > Metazoa > Chordata > Aves > Galliformes > Phasianidae > Tetrao > Tetrao urogallus. The sequence goes on along the minus strand of NC_136839.1, from coordinate 3,174,378 downwards.
TGGAAGATCTCGGTTTAGAAGCACCATTTCCAAGGTCTGTCTAGACAGAGAGGATGCAGATCTAATTGCTGCCTGGCTCAGCACTGCTCTGCTGCCTCTAATTAAGCTGATGAGGGTACCAGCAGCAAACCCTGCCTGGGTGAGATGTGCTCTGCAGGCTCCTGGGACCACATCCCACCGACAGGCGCTCTGACAAATGCTTTTGGCTGCTCTCACCTGGGGAGATGAAGCAAAAGCAGTGATGTCTTTGTGTCCTACAGTCCCAGCTCAGTGGAGAAAAGAGGGATTTGGGTTAAACGTGGCTGTCGGTTAAAAGCATCTCTCTGAACAAGAAAACTTGCTCATCCAGGGATAGCAAACAGCACAGAGGGCCATAAATAATGCAGAGATCCTTCACATGGAGCCTGGCTCTGACGTGCATTCATCAGAGAGTCAGTAAATATTATTTTTCTATTCTCTTTTGTGTTTCTGTTGAATGGTAAGAGGCTCTTGGAAAAGGGGAAGTAGCTCGGAGGTGCTGTGCTGATCTGCTTCTCCTTTCTTCCTCCTCTCACCCCTCTTTGCTGCCATCCACAAAAGTCTGCTCTGTGGGCTCAGCAGGGCTTCCAAGCTCTCCCAGAGGGCTGTAGTTGCAGCTGGCTTTGGGAAGCAGATTGGCTTAATGTGCTAAACAAAATGATTTCAGAGCATGTCACAAACAGGGCAAACTGGAGCTCAGCAGCCGCAGTGCCTGGGACTGCCACCTCCCAGGAAAATGAAGCAGAAGCATTTGGCTGCTGGGGAATGGCAGGAGACAAAATGTGATTTTTGTCTCTGGGCTAATGGAAATGCTTCACTGGAAACAGGTTTGAAACTCCCTATGGCTGCTAACAGGATCCTAAATTCACAGGTGCTGAGCAAGTGCCTGAAATGGTGATTCACTGATGTGGCTTTGCTGGTTCCCAAAATGCTAATGAGCAGTTCAGTCTCTAAACCACTAAATCAGTGTGCGAGACCTAAAAGGAGCAGCCGGGATGCTTTCCTGCTGCTAAAATAGTTCAGATGGAACTGCTGACAGAACAATCCCCCAAAACCTGAGATTGCTTCATGAGACACTTCAATATGAGTGGACAAGTCCGATTTTGAGACCCTTAATTTGTTCAAAAGGCGCTTGGGACCCTGGTGCTTCTCCAAGTCCATTTATTTGGAAGTACCTTGAGATGCTGGGCTTCTGCTCCCATGTTTCTCCTGCACTGTCGTCATTTCTGCTCTAGTCCTTCCCTTAAGGTAGAATTTGTGACCCATGTGGCACAGCTGGATGCAGCATTTCTTCCGTGTTACACCCCCTGTCTAACTCACATGGATCAGTAAATAGAGAGCAGCTCCTCTAAAAGCTGCTGCACAAAGCAGTGTCACACTGACCCGTACTTCTTCCTCTCTGGAGCATCCCAAGATGACTTTAATCCTAGAGCATCTTACCTACTTAAAATCCAAGCTGATTTTGTCCAACCAGGGCATCTGAGAGCAAAGAGATGGAAGTAAAAGACTTTGCAGTCTGAGCCCAGTGTCCTGGCCATGGATTCATGTCCCAGGACGACTCGGAGCCACCTAGTGCTTGTGTCTGCTCCTCTATCTACTCCCTAGCTTTCCTGCCATGTCCTTCCTAAGCACGTGCTGCAGATTTGGCTTTCGCAGCACAGAAAGGAAAGCAGTCTCACTTAGTCATTGCATCATTTGCCATCAATTGGGAGAAGTAATTAATTTGAAAATATTTACCTCCAGTACTTATGGATTTGGCTTGCTCTGCATCAACAAAGTCTCTGATAGATTCACCTAGCCCACATGCATCCTTTTTTCCTTGAGTTTTGGATCTTTAAAAGCATCACAATCAGTCCCAGCTCTGTCTTCATCCTTTCTGTTTCTCAATTCTTTCCAAAGCTCTGGGGATTCTGGGACATTCTGGATAACAACCTTGTGGTGCTTCAGTGCAGTGATGGCTGAGGTTGTGTTTGGCTTTTCAGGTGACTCAGCTGGCCATGTTTCTCTCTGGGATTTTCCACTGCATCAGCAAGAAGAATTTAATCCATGTGGCTGTTGGGACTTCCTTGCAAGACTCCCATTCAGAGTCCTCCTCTAAGACCACAGGGTCACATAATCTTGATCTGTTTATGAGCTTGATTCCTCACCTTGGATTATGTTGGAGGCTGCTGGGATGTGGGTTGGCTCTGCACACCATGCAAACCCCCCAGAAAATGCTCCAGTGAACAAATGTTCATTAAATAAAAAAAAAAAGCAAACAAAAACAGCAAATGTGAATTGTAACTGACTGCGTAGAGGTGCTGGTGAATTGACAACATACGCACACAGTCAAAACAAATGATCTGGAACACAGCAGAGAGAGATGGAAACTCTCTCACATCCCAGTCTGACATGTACTGGGGGTGATGCTGAGCTGCTGGCTGGGGCAGATCCTTCACACTTCCCTCACTGGCATGAACCCATTACTGCTGACCATGAAAGCTGATTTAAATGTTGCAGAGAGCTCCAGCAAAGCCACCTCCACCCATGGGAATAGCTTCATTGGACTTTATACTGAACAACAGGCAGGCATTTTCTATTCAGTCTCTCCTTATTGGATGCATTGATTAAGCAGCACACCCCTCCTTTTGCAGCAGTTCCAGGTGAGATCTAGTTGATCTGATCCACAGCATCCCTTTTATGACTTGCAAAGCACCAAAGGGTTTCAATCCCACAAGGTCAGACTGTAGTGCCAAGGGGCAGAGTCTCCCACCTCAGGTGGAGCTTTTGAGCACAACATTTAGGATTCCAAAGGGGACAAAATGAACTTGGTACAAAATCCCAGTGCTGACATTAAAATCAAGAAGAAAGGAGGTTGAGCTGCAGCTTCAGCACTTTTGGATTTGTTAGATAACATCTCCCAAATCATCAGAAAATGAGTCTTAATTAGCACCCACCTGGACCTCGGTTTGTCCTAAACACATTCCCATGGCATTTGATGCCAGATCTCCACTCACCCACACTCTTCAGGCATCTCAGTGCCCCTTTTAGGGGAGCTGACTTGCAATTGGAGCCTGTAACGCAGCCCTGAGAAGCACATCTGATGCGGCTCCAGGTTTGTCTGTGAATGTTTCCATACAGCTCTAATTAACAGCAACAACAATCACTTTTTAGCTGTGGGTGGGGAGCCCTGGTGGGCAGAGCGAGAATTTCTCTAACTGCTACTACTGCCTTCTCTCTCTAGGAATCCTTAGGGCAAATTTCCAAGTTTCATTCCTCTACTGCAGCATATTCCGGTACACGCAGCAGCCCTGCAGGGAAGCCATGCTTTGTAATGAAAACACTGTGCATTTGCTCTCTCTTACTTACGGGATAATAGACCAGGTGCTTTGTTTCACAAGATGATAATCAGAGTTCCCAGGTGGATAAAGTCAAGAACAACTAACTCATTTCTGTTGATGGACTGTGTTATTGTCTTTCCAAACCGGGTTTCCATTTCTCTAGCCTCCTTGTATTATGAGCAGTGGAAAACTATAGGGGTCAGGATCAATCTGCCCACTATTTTCTTCCCTTTTCCCCCCTTGCTGCTCAGAGATCCTTTAAATCAGAAAGACCTGTTACATTGTTTTAAGCAATAGAGAGACCACAATTCCAATCCATTTCTATACAAAATCTAATACAGCGATACTCACAGCTACTATTTCAATACAACTCTCCTCACCTTGGCATTACAACATAAGTGAGCAAGGCTCGCTGAACCCAGATCAGATAACACCCATGATGCAGGTATACAACCAATCCATCCCTTTTCAGTAGGGAGACTTTTGCTGTGCATTGAACTGGTCCATGAGCTCATCCTCCCATCACCAGCAACCGCATCGTATAATCCCGCCTGCAAGTGATGATCCTGTTTGAAAACCTGCCAGGTTTTTTCCCCCCATTATTCCTACTGAGCAGTTACTTCAGGATTTCATTCCTTCAAGCATTAAGGAAAAAAAAAAATACACAACAATCTCCTTTAACTTCTAGCATGACCAATATATACCATTTGCTCCAAAGCCAGTATCACCATTTAGCTGAAATAGCTCCATTTCCCTCTCAGTGCTTATCCCCTTGACATATTTTCTACAGGGTAATTGCATCCCTCTGCACAGCCTTTGCCTTGCTAGCTTAAACAAGCTAAATTCTCATAATCTTCCCTCCAAGAACAGGTGCTTTTCTTTAATCCTCCCTGTAGTGTCTCTCTACACCTGATCTAGTCTGGGTTCAGCTGCTCAGCTGCTTTTTAACATCTGAGATTCTTCACCCCACACTAGCATCCTTCTCCATTGGCATGAACATCTCCTGATGGCTACATGATGCAGCTTAGTAAAGATCCTTGGCAAGCTGCACAAAGTTAAAGTAGGACTTAATATAAATATATAGTCAGGACTTCAGCATTATGATTCTGCACTAAATCTGCACAAAAGTATGGACTACTCTGAGCCACTGAGTGCAACTGTGGGATCAATGGGAGCAAGACGGGTAAGCAAGAATGGAGCAGGAAGGTCGTTCCTCAGTGATATGTGAGCTCTGTGATACTTCCAGGCCTTTATTATTGGGCTGCTCCATGACTGTGTGACATCTCCTTGCATTGCAGAGTGCATCAAAGGTTTGCTCAATCCTTCCCTCTTAGGAAAGACCTTTGGCAGCAGAAGTTGCAGACAGGGATGGCACTGCAGAACAGGTCTGAAAGCATATACTGCTGAGCAAACCCTTCTGCCTTGATCCTGGCAGACCATTCCTTCCCATAATATATAAAGTATTCTTGCATCATTTTCCTTGTGCAAGTGGTGGTGAAATTGCTTTCTAGAGGTGGTTCTAAAAGCATGTTGAGTTATTTTGCAGCCTGGGAGTCTCATACTGCTGGAGGAGGCCGCATGAATATCCTGGTTTGGCAGCTGTTCCCTGACACCTTGCTAGGTGTGAAAGGATTGAGACAAAGTGAAAATTGCTGTGTTGATATTGGTACTCGATGCAGAAATTGAGGCTGTGATCCCATCGGAAGGGAGGCTGGAGGAAAGGCAAATAGGGTTAACAATACAGAAGTGTAGCTGAGGCTCCTTGGAGCCATCAGTTGGCTTAGAGGCAGGCAACGGTTCTGTGAAAACTCCAAAATGCTGCCATGGAGGTACGTACCTCCATAACCAACAGCTGAGCCTGAGCCACACGTGGCTGATGGAACAGAGCTCAGTTGTTGCGGAGGAAACCTTTCTATGCACTCTGAGGTCTTAAATGTCGTTGTTCCCCATTGAATGTGGGTTAAGGGGAGAAAAATGTTGTACTTCTCTTTGACTCTTGCATCTCTCACAAGGACATACAGAAACAATAGTGAGCCACTCCAGCACTTTAAGCAGGCGGGCATTGAAGCCCAGTAACACTTCAGTCTTTGCCAAGAGCACTCTGGATTATGCTTGAACCTGTTTTAACCTCGGCACTTAACCTCTTTTCCCACAACATTGCCATTGCATGGCAATATCCATGATGATGTGAAAAGGCAAAAAGATGCTTTCCTCAGAGGGAAGGAATATTTGTTTCCATGTTGGGGCAGGGTTTTGAAGAAGCGTAAATAAATTATCCACTTGCTAAACCCCAGTATTTTCAAGAAGCAGGAAGATAATTGTGTATTAATGAGGGATCACACAGTCAGGAGAGCAGCAGCTGGCCTCAGGTTTGGGAGAATGTAACACTGAGAGCTGTTACTATCAGGCACGCTCCTGCTCTTGCTTTTCTATGGCCACTTTTGCTACGCAATGCAATACAGTTTGCACAGACCCCAAAACAAGCTGGCACAGAAAGAGAAGGACCTGGAATCCCAAAGCAGTCTAGGTGCATTCATGTGGTGCTGCATTTGGGGTAATGTTCCAGTGCCTCAGGAGCACATGGTAGCTGAAGAAAAGGCTTGATGCTGCTGCTCTAAGTCTGGTTTTTATTAACTGGAGAGGAGGAATCCACATTTTCGATTTGGGTTCAGCCCAGGACCTGCACATGAAGTCCATTTTGACTCAGGATATTCTGTTCCATGTTTCTAAGTGGGACCATGAACTGCTGCAGTGAGATGGAACTGCTTGGGCATACAGCTGAGAGGAGTGGCAGGCTGGAGATGTTCTTCCCAAAGATGATGTGTTCTGATTTCTGGTTTTATTGGTTGATGAAACAGGTGTGTGAGAGCCGTTTATGGAGGACAAGTGTGATTACAAGAACATACCCGATTCAGACAGTTATCCTCCTGATACAGAAAAACACAGGAGGACCAGAATACACAAGCCAAAAGGATGAACAGTAACTGCTAACAATTCACTGATGCCCCTTCCCCAGCTTCCTCGATTACACTGCAAATGGTACCTGTGTAAATACCTATCTGATTTGCAACAACATAAGTGCAGACCTCGTTTCCCTACCTCTGGTAACTAAATTGTCCTTGCTAGAGCTCTAGAAATAGTCTGCCACATGAATTTACCTGTGCTTTAACCCCCTGCAAGGGGGGACCATTACAGATTGCTTAAAAACACGGGAGGAAAATATGCAGCAATTAATTGTACCAACAAACAGCTAATGGCACACGAAATGGAGGCATAATTTTAGGCTCAGAAATACCCCTCCACATTTAACAGCATTCTGGAATGGAAAAGGGAGGCGGCATTTTACTTAGGGATGCTGTTTAGCCTGCAGGCGCTTGCAGAAGCTATCTGGGGTTTGCAGAGCTGGGAATAGCTGTGGATGCTCAGGTACACTGCGTACCTGACTTGCAAATATAGCAAGCCAGGCTTTCAAAATGGTTTTTGAGTGATGATATTTGGAGAAAAAAATGCATTTGGTTTTAATACCTTCCAAATGGGAGCAATAGATATTCTTCTGTCTCTGCACAAAATCACAACCCGTGCCATCCTCTGAGGCAAGCTAAAGCAAATCCTCCATATTTAAATTTTAATCAATATTAGAAATAAATGCTTAATAATAAACATAAACCAGGAAGACTGCCCTTGCCCCACGGTGCTGACAAACGTTATTGTCAGTCTGAACACTGTGCTGATGCCAAATCACGGAGGCTTAGAGCTGGGCTGGTCCTATGCATCCTGCCTATGGTGATGCTCTGGTCCCTGAGAGAAACCACACAAGACATCTTCCATCCATCCCATCTGTGTGTGCTGTAGGGCAATACATCAGTACTCATGTTTTGTACCTTTAGCTGCTAGCTCACTTCAGGTTGGAGCCCAAGAGCTAAGCACCATCAATGCAGTGAGATCATGTAGGCAAGCAGGGTATCAAAGAGAAACAGAAATATTTTTGCTTGCAGTCTCCTGTATATAGGCTGAAAAGAAACCATGATAAACAAGGCTGAAGGGCTGAAGAGCAGAGATCTTTGCCTTTTCCCATCTCTTTGGGAGAGTCATGAGAGTCAAAGTGCAAAAGAAGTCATGCAAGAATGGTGAGGAATTAATCAGAATTGGAGAGCCCTATAAGAAAAGGTATTAAAATGGTTTAAACCCACACTTTCTATGCCTTTTCCCAAGCTCATGAAGGAGGAATCAGATCCACACCATTTGTCTGGACCTCAATGTAAAAATAAAGGAATATCTCCTCTCTTTCAGTCCTTCTTCCACATTCTTTCTGAGGAATCAGAGTGTGAGCATTTACTGCATAAAGCTCACAAAGCCATGAGGCTCTGATGTACCCCCAGTCATCCCTATGTAGTTCATATTGCATATATATATTATAATATATATAAGCCATGCAATGCCATGTTACAATAATAAGCCAATACAAGTTTTGCTTACTTTCTGGACAACATGGAGGTTAAAATTGAGGATGCAGGACTGGTGCTCCCAGCAGGAACTGCAGCAGCAGCCTTGCTATTCAATCCATGCATGTACAGGTATATGCAAGTATATTCATGTATACATGCATATGCATGTATATTCATCTACTCACACTTCAGCAGAGGAGCATCTCAACAAGCATGCAGATGTTGCTGTATCTGCCCTTGTAGCAAACCCAGGGCTTTGTGTAGAAACACATCCTGAACCCACTTATTCTCATCAGTGTTGTGCTACCATGAGAAGCTGGGATGCTCTGGCCTCTGCAATTCTTTTTGTAAATTCCAGGGAGGAACGAGTGCTTTACACAACTTGTGAACAAACAAACAAACAAACCCATTGTCTTTGAAACAGAGGAATGAATGAAGCCTGTTTTCCAAAGGATGCTGGTATTTTGTTTTCTAACTTCTCCCTGCTCTGCCCCTATGGACTCCCACCAAGAAAATTCAGAATATTTTAGGAGCAGCTAACATCCTCATCCATGTACCAACCTTCACACATCTACCCCTGGGTTGTTTCTCTCTGTCCCAGGGGTAGCACAGCCCTATGTATACTAATTTTCTTAGTTCGTTACGCTGTCTGTGCTGTCAGAGAAGTGTAAGCTGTCTTGTCACTACTAGGCTGCCTTTGGAGAAAGTGGGGCACATATGCTTGTTGGACAGCTGGTTGCTGTCAGATGAAATGCATAATGTCATTGGTGGCCCTGGTTTTCCTCAGTGGATGTGAGTTTGGGTCTCTCTCAGCTGCCAGTTTTCATGAAGCTCATAGAAACCTAATGTCTGTGAGAATTCTCACAGTCTTTCAGATAGAGACAAAATTAGCCAATTTTCAATCTTCTGTAGGTTTCTCCTGTCAGGAAATAAGGCTGCAGGTGAGCCATCTCCAGAAAGCTCAGAGATGGTCTGTCAGAAGGCATCCTGCATTGAAAGCTGCCCCTTGAAATAGGGATATATGAACATAGTGTATGAAATCCCCTTCTTCAGGGAAAGGCAGATGTAAGCCTTTGCTAATACCAGGTGATACCGAGTTCTGCCCCAAACCTTATTTAAAATAGTCCCTGGTTTGCCTCGGGTCTATAAATGTAAAATACAGAGACTCCAAGAGGTGACAAATCCCCCACTGAGGAGGACTTTTCCCATCAAATAATTCGGAACCAGCTGAAATGAACCAGCTTTTAATGAAGCATCCCAGGCTTCCAAGATTTGGTTTTGTTCCGAGATAGAATTTTGTAATTATTTTCAGGGAAAACAGAAATTCTTTATGACAAAGGTTTTCATTTTTCTCCTGGGAAATCTCATTCCAGTCAGTGCAATTTCAGGAAAGAAGGCTTTTTTTTTTTTTTTTTTTTTTTTTTTTTGTGCATTCAGAGAGCATTTTCTAATGAAAAGTTTGTTAGGAGATAACCTAGCCAACCCCAGGCTTGTTCAAAACCCTGTGCTGGTTTCTGTTGTGAATTTGGTTTTCACTGCACAAATATCCTTAGGAAGCAAACTCCTATGGAGTTCAAGGTTCAGTGGAAGTTGGGTTGGTTTGATATTATAGCTGCTCATGGTGCTACATCTTCACACTGATGGCATCCCTCTGCATCACATCTTGTGTGTCCCTATAATTACATGCACCCTACAAGGAACTCTGCAGTTGGTGTAGAGCAGCAACCAGCACTCATGTTAATTCAGCTGCAATCCGTTGTCGTTGCCTTGACAGGAATGAATTCATTTGTTATTCATGTGGATGTCACATGTATTCCAGGAGACGCTCCATCATAATTTAGCATTAGTTAATGGCCACTTAGAGTGCTCCTGAAGCAGCTGTAGAAGGGATGGTGGCACTGGGATTCATTACCAGGGTGGAGAACAAAAAAAAAGAAAAAAGTTTTTCAATCAACAAGTGTGAAGTTTAACATCTGGCTTAACAACTCCTTCTCCTAACGAGGACATGCTATCCTCACCCTTTCTGGATACGCTGCTAATGAAAACTGGCTCCATGTTTTACATAAGGATTGGGTTTGGTGGGAGTATTGCTGGAGAAACAAGCCCAGTAGCAGCTTTTACAGAAAGCTTTGCTGGAAACATTTGGTACCTTTTAAGTGTAAAAAGGAAAAATGCCCAAACATGAAGTGCAAGAAAACAAATTAATACATCAGAACTGTACAACTGCTGTAGCCAGCCATCAGCTCCCCACCAGGACACTGTGTTATCTTCTGGGAGATACAGTCCAACCAGTGTGTCTAAGGGATGCGTGTGGATGATGAGCTGGAACTGCAGTTCTCAGCAAACTTCACTATAACATTTCTGTTCCATATTTTCACAGAAAAAAATAGAAGCTCAATAGCAAAAATGTGTTCTGATCCCAGACTTCCTCAAGTTAAATCATCACTTTCCAGATGGCCTGGAGTCCCTCCCACCTCCCCAGACAAAATGCTATCCCCCATTTGAGGTCAAACTGAAGCCAGATATGCTTGTTCAGCTGTCACAGGTTTCTCCATCACTGGAAAACTGCTGATGAGCTCACAGTGCTGCAAACCCTGCTTGGGATGCATGGTAGGCAAAGATGGATCACACATGCTGCTCTACCAAAGCATAGCAGGTGGCATGGAAGAAATACAGAAGCTTAATGGTTCTGCTCTACATTTCCCACCCATTTTGGTGCTAGAGAGCAGCAGAGCATCATCTTGAAAAATTCAGTGACTTAAGGGTTAAGGTTCCACTAATTCCTCCCATTGGTCATTAATTCTCTTCTGCAACCAACTGAGTGGATTTAGCCCTTACTGCCAAGCCATGGCATATTGTAAAGATGTTTCCTTTCCTGCCATTGAGTTATCCCGATGATTGACAATTATTTGCTCCTGTGCTGTACCAGAGTTTCAGCTCATCTTTATCTACTTGAACTGGGAAAGTAAGACATTCTTCACACTGGCTGAAATTGGAGCCCTTCAATTATGCTGCTTACAGTACAGCTAAGTCACCAGAGTGCATTTGCTTGCGTTTATTTATTCTCATCTCCTGGACCAGGATTAATTTCCCTTAAATGTTCAGGCTCACAAACATTTTGGGTCTCTTCTGTGGGATTTGGCTGTCTGGTGAAGTCATGACTCCTCCACCACGGGAGTGGGGTTTGAAAAAGCCCAGAGCAAGCAACAAAATGAAACATGAAAAAAGACAGTGTTTCAGTTTTGACTTTCTTCCCCTAATAATTTCAAAACCTTTGAAAAGGAAACAGATTTTTAATTATTTTAATTTCATGCCTACCTTCCTATTACTTCCGTTTTTATTTCTAAGTTTCAAATATCTTTGGAACAAAGATATAAAGACAGATTTCTGAAAAACAACTAAAACTGTATCCCACTAAAATTTTTGACCTTCAACTGCTTGTTTTTGTATTTTTTCTTCTCAGATGTGCAATATGGACAGACTCAGATCTGTCAGGTTCCCTCAGGACAAACTCCGTCTCTTAACACAGCCTGGAAGTTGGATCTGAGCACCTCCTGGTTGACTGGTGGGAAAGCCCAAGGGCTGGGCATGAAGCTCACTGTCTGGAGTCTTCTTGTGCTCAGGACCAGCTGATCTGAAGAACAACCTGATGAGTGGGTTGAGTTTGACTCAGCCTTTTTCAGTTCTGATTTTCTTTTCAAATCCCTCTGAGCAGCTGTGGAGGAAGAAGGAAATCTCTGTGCAGAACTGGCTCATGTGATGGGAGCAGTAAATGAGCAACTTCTGTTGGAGGTGAAAACACTCCTGTGGGCCAAGTCCCTCTGCACTGGGCTCCTCTCTGGAAATGTAACCAAGTGCAGATTAAACCTTTCATCTATCCCACCTTTGGCAAACACATGTGCATTTTCCACTACCACTCACTTCTTCCCTTCATGCTCCCTGGCTTAACACACAGAATAAATCCTTTCCTCAACAGCGACCACGACAGCAAATGATCAAAACAATTCAGATTTTTTATTTTTTTAAAAATATGCTTCAGTTATAATATTAATGGCTGGATAAAAACTGTTTCTCGATGGGCTCTGAGCACACAGGTGTCAATCTGTTTAAGTGATGCAGTCTCCTTCACCTCCAAGGAGCAATCTTTCTTTCTGGTCTCATTGATTGATCCATGGCAGGTGGAGGCAGCTCTGTCCACCTTATCTATCTCATTTCCCATCCTAGTTGTTGATTTTATGAACCTTTCAAGGTTTCCTCATAGATATTTGCAAGTATAGAAATCCCAAAGAGCTTTTAATAGACTTTTCAGGTTATTCTCACCCCTTAATACAGGACATACATTTAAAGTTGTGTTTTTATTTAACCTCTCAGCAGATGCAGGTGGCAAAATATCTACTGATTTTTGAAACCTGCAAATATAGTCACAATTCATGTTTTCCTCCCTCTGAAGCCAGGGAGGACCTGCACGCCCAGTGCCAGCTTTTGGCCAGAAAGCTTTTCATGGATGTGTTTTCCCAAAAAGCCTTTCTTAAGGAAAGCCACTTAAGGTATCTCATCAATCCTAAAAGAAAGATGAATGGAATTAGAAAAAAACACTTGATATTTCTTTTGAACACTGTATGCAGTTGGAAGAGTTACTGAAATACATTACATATTATATACATAAGTATATGTGTGAAATAATTCAGGTTGTCAGGTATCTCAAGAGGCCACCCAGCCCCATGCTGAAGTCAGATCTGTTTTCTCTTCTTGTAAAATGTGACTTTCTCCTGCCTCATTTCATGACCACCAGTTTCAATTTGTGACCATTGGCTTTGAGGGGGATTGCAGGCACTGAACCATACCCACCAGCACCTTGCTAGGAGCATTTTGAATAAGCACACAGCATGGTTTCACAGCACCACATCATGCTTTTTAGCACGGGCATCACTGCTCTTGGTCAAACAAGCACAAAAGGGAATATCGGCGAAATTACTTATTGTTCTACTCAAGCTGGATACTAGGGACATTTATTGGCACAGGCTGCCCAGAGGGGGGATGGAGTCACTGTCCTGGAGGTGTTCAAGAGAAGTGGAGATGTGTGGCACTGAGGGATGTGGTTAATGGACGTGGTGGGATGGGTTGGGGTTGGACTCAGGGATCTCAGAGGTCGTTACCAAGCTTAAAGATTCTGTGATTCTATTTGTCATGAAGTCCTGAAGGAAGACTTCCATGAGGTGTATGGAAGTAGGTCAGGACAAGCTATGTGGCTCCAATTTTGCCTCTCCAAAAGGAAACCATGTTTTTGTGTGTATGTGTGCATACTTTGCATATTTTTATTGTTTTTGGTGGTGGTCTTTTTTGGGGCATTGTTTTTGTGGGTTTGTATTGTATTGTTTTTTATGTTTCTTCACATAGAGTTTTAGGCATGGCAGTATTAAAGCCTAGGGTCCATGTAGAAAGAGCACAGGCACATTTTAATATTTTCCATGATTTTACCTTTCATCCACTACAGACAGCAAGGAAACAATACAGCACTGCCACTGAACCTATTTGTGTAAAAGTTATCACGAAATGGCAGATGCCATTATGGCATATTTCACAGATTCTGAGGCAAACTTTGGAAAAAGTCACGAATTCCAAAGAAACAATGAAACAGAGGTCATATAATCATATGAATCCAGCAGCCAGCATCATGATTATTACTTTTTTTGTTTGGAGGAAAGTGAAAGTTGTATAATAAGGGATGAGAATGGACTAATCAGTGCAAGAAGCAAAAGCTATTTACTACATAGTGGCCTCTCGGGCGCACTAAAAAGAATGGCAGAAAATGTATGCATGGGTAAAGACAAATAGATCGATGGAAACTTGCATCTCAAAATAGGAATATTCACATGAGATGCTCTCCATTATGTGGACACTGTCTATCAGTAAAAATGTGTATTGAAAATACGTGAGTTATATCCTTTCATTGTCACAGCCACTGAAAATATGTGAATAGACATCCAGCAACAAAAGCAGAGAAGGCACAAGCTAAGTTATTGTGTTACCTCAGAAATGAACTAGTTATGAGGGGAAGCTCTCACAACAGATCCCATTTAATAAATGACAGAAGGATGTGCTCCCAGACCAGAATGTGCATCCACTGCCCCACCTTGAATATCTCAGCCAAGGCTTGGCTGCTGGGGTTACTTTTCTCAGCAAGGTGGGACTCTGATGTCCCCTTCCTATGCTGCTTATATTATAGGTATCTACACCCCCATCACCCATCATTCATTCTCCATTTGTCCGATGAGGTGAGATGATTCTTATAGACTTGTCTCCCCTGTTACTCCACACATTTACTGTGCCACACACAAAAAATCTCCTGCAAGGCTCCTTACTGCTGCTCTGTTCCTTTATTCCAGAGCAGACAAGGACCATGAGCCATGGCTTCAAGCTTGGGGAAAAGCTTTGCTTCAGCGCACCCGTAGAGAAACCCAGAAAGCTACAGCAGTGTATTTAGGGCTGACAAACCACAGCTTTTCCATGCTCAGCAGCCGTAGGATGGGAAGACCTTACTGTCATGTTGAGCAGCAGGAGCGCAGCTCCTCCGGAACGATGCCATCTGTGAGGTCGTTTTCAACTGAGACCTCCTGGGAGGAGTGATGCACAAAAGAAGAGAGGATTTCCTCAGCTGCTGTTATCAGGTTTCCTTCCTCCAAATACTCGAAAGGAATGGGTTTGCTAAAGCGTGCTCTGCCAATTTTCTATTCTTCATTACCTCGCCTACAGCAGAGGTCGGCATTATCTTATCTGCTGCTCAGTGCATTGCAAGGCCAACTGAGGAATCAGCACATATTTTGCTCAGTCCTTGCTGTTCCCTTTCGATGTACTCCTGCAGAAAAGCTTAAGGACCATAATACGGGGACATAATCCCAGGGAGAAGGAACACGGAGTGCAAGGAAGCACAGCTCAAATCCTGTGAACAAAGCAGTAATGGAGAAGTAGAGGAGGAGTAGGAGGGAAGGTATGGTCAAGTGTTCAGTGTGTCAGGACACTGCCCTGTCAGCTTCTGCTTTCCCACATGGGGCAAGCAGCTTTATTCAGGGGATGCACTGCACCCAACACACACATTACCCCCAAGGGACAGCTGCACAACCTTCTTCAGCATCTTATTGCATCGTACTGCACTGATGCAGCTTTCTGCTGCAAAACTGCTCCCAGGTGCATGAAAGTGAGGAGTAGAGAGAGAACTGGAATTCTTCAGCATGATGACGCATTACAGAACTGCTCTGGGACTTGCACCTCTGCTTCCTGGGAGGAAAGAAATCAATTTTCAGTGACGATGCTTTTCTTTTTCCAGCTGGTAATGCAGCAGAATGGATGGGCTGTCACTGAGCCTGTGTGCAAAGTTGCAACAGGTCGCTGATGATTAAACACAACGTTCCTCCAGAATTGCAGGTTCTGATTCTGCCCGGAGGCAGCTAACAGACCTTTACAGCATGCTCCCTGTGGAAAGATCTACTCAGCATTTAAGCAGGCACTTTTTGCTGCCTTTTGTCTCTAGAGGCAAAGTCTGAAAGGAAAACGAAGCTTCTGAGTCTCTTTTGAGTTCTGCTGCCCAGATTTCCATACCATGAGGGACTGCCTGGAGTTGGTGATGCCAGAACATCTTCCTGTGCCTCCAGCACTTCCTCTGATGCATTTCTATGTGTCAGGTGCAGAAGGCAACACTGGGAAGATGTTGTCTCCTGGATCACCTGCATCTGCTTTGCATAACTGACTGAAGTGTTTCACTGCCCCATTTCTCAATCTCTACAGCGTTTGCCAATGAGAATTGCTGTCAGACTGTAGCACCTCATCTGTTTCTAGCTGACTCCAACCTGATTTCGCAGAACCAGGATTTATTTAGCAGTCAGGGAAAGTTTTGTCTTTCTAGAAATTGTATAGAAAAAGATGCCATGAGAGAACAGCCCCATTTCCCAGAGATGCTGCCCAGAGCTCCCCTCTCACCTGACAACAAGAGCTGCTGTTTTGAGTTCCTGCAGGTGTTTTCAACCTGCTACTTAGGCTTTGGGGATTTGCTTCTGGCTGGTGCTTATTGCATTATTGGTAAGCATATCTTTGCTTTCCCTCTGGATTTTAGCATCTTTTTCTCTCTTTCTATCCATTTCCCGTACTTTCTCACACACGATTTTGCTTTAGTTCTCTCTTCCCCTAGCAACTTTTTTGATACGTTCCGAAAACTTACAGCAGCCTCTGCTGAGGTCTGCCCACAGAGCAGAAGGAAAGGAACAGTCTGATTGGTATCCAGTCCAAAACAGGCATAGGCAACAACTGACATGAAATGCAACCTTCCTACTTAGGCATCTAAGGAGAGCACAGTCCAGGTGTTGGAAATGGCTATGGAACATAGCCAGTGAGTTGGACCCATTTGCTGGGAGACCCACAAGCAGCAGAGGCATAAAATACTCCTAAAAACAGACCCAAATCCAGCAGGCAAACCAAACCATCATAAAGTCTGCTTCAGCCCCAGCCTATCTGCAGAACAGGCAGCACTGCTCTCAGACAGACAGCTGCCTGGGAGCTGTTTGCATGGCTGACTGCAGGGCTGCTGAGCCCCCAACCAGGGCAGACTGGTGGCAGATCGGTGGGAAGGGATGAGCCAGAATGGCCTGAGAGTAAAGTGCAGCTTAGTCCCGTGCCAACTCGTGTGCCCACAGCTCTGCCCAGGCAGCACTCCAGCCACCAGCCCCTTTGCAGCCCCTCATTACCCAGCAGTGCACGGGTGCCATCTCCTCTTCCAACAATCTACTTTTTGATTCTGTTTAACTCTGATGCTGTCTGAAAGCCTAGCTGCCACTCGGGTGGCAGCCAGGAGCCATGAGCTGATCAGCGTCTGTTCCTGCAAGATCCTCAGGCTGCCCAGCTTGCTCCTGCTCCCTGCCATCATCAGAACACTGCCTGATTTCTTTCCTTTTTCTACATTTTTTTTCTTTCCTCTAACACAACACCATGAAGACACCCAGCTGCTGACCACACTGCACAGCTAATAGGATTTATGATCCACAACCATCAGGAACAAGCAGAAAAATTTCCCTTCTGTTTGATCAGAAGCCAGAATTTCATCACGGCTACAAACACCCAGGGAGATACAACCGACTGATGGACATTGCTCAGACCATCCCCAAATGCGCGCCTCTGTGCTGGCCTTTTTCCAGCCCTGTCTTCTTGCTTCAGCTGGCTAAAATTCACTGACCATAGCAAGAGACCCCCAGGTCCCCTCCTTTGCTCAACTTGGTCTGACAGCATGCACCCTCCAGGATCCTCATGTAAGATGGGTGCTGGACCTGCTGCCAGCCCCTTGCTCGGCCCCCACATCACCCCACACCATGCTGGGAAGCAGCACAAGAAGGGCTCCAGCAAGAAAACTGAAACTCAACAGGCTGCCTGCTCCTTCTCAGCTGTGCCACAACCCGTGCTCATCATACTGTGCCCACGCAACACAGCCAGTGACATCCAGGGCTATCTGGTCCTGCACCACCACCATCCACATGCCCAGAGTGGAGAAAAGCAGAGCATCTGCTCATACTCACAGTTTTGAAGTCCTCATGGTTACATTCTTGACCTTTGAATTTGCAGTACAGCATCATATCCTTCAGGTCGTGGCCAACCCGTGCCAGGAACTCCTGCATGTTGAAAACTTTAGGTTTATACTGCTTAAAGTTGGCTTTCTCTTGGAGGATGGCTAAGACAGCTGGGTCAGCCAGGTGAGGGTTGGGGATCTGCAGGTTGACGTCGAGCAGAGCCAGCAGCTCCCCAGCATGGTACAGATCATTGGTGGTCAGCCGGGAAAAGCGGAACTCATTGAGGTTACAGATGGTGACAGCAGGGAACACCAGGCTGTTTGCCACCACCTCGTCCACTTTGGTGACATGCTGGTAGGAGAAGTAGAAAGTCACCCGGTCCGAACTCTCCACCAGGAGGAGCCCCAGAGAGCCCACAAAGGCCAAGGTCCAGAGCAGGCGCCGGATGGTCACTGGCCCATAGACGAAGACATGACGGATCCCGTGGAGTGTGGAGGTGTTGGCAAAAATCTGGATGCTGGAAGGCTGCAGGCTCCCCATGCTGCCCTCGCTGGTGCTGTCCTTCAGATCCATTGGGAGTAGCTGGTGAAATCCTTGCACTGCTTTTTGGGTCAGACTGTAGCAAGAACTGGGATCCTTCCCCTCCCCTCTGGAAAGTAATTAGAGCCTTTTAGAGGAGAGAGAGCAAAGACAGTCTCAGACCAGCTGCCACGAGCTTATCCCACCAGCTCAGCAATAGCTTCGTAGGGGAAAATATTTATACAAACATCCATTCAAACTCTAGCTCTTGATTTCGTCGGTGTGATAAGAAGGGCTGGTTTTATTTAGGGAGACACCAAGGTGATGTGGAAGAGATGTGGGTGGGAAGCGAAAGCCGAGCCAATGGAAATAAAGTCCTCCCCCTACACACGCGCACACACACACACACACACACCGAACAAGATGAGATTAAGCGAGAGGGAGAGCTTGAAACAAGCGGAGCAGCTCGCAGCCTGTTAACTGGTGCGTGAAGCCAAGGATGCCGCTACCCAGAGCTGATGGCTGGCAGTGAGGCTTTCAGACTCATCCTTCCCGTGCTCCGAAGGTGCTGCCGGATTTGGGCATCTCTTCTCCTCCCCACCCTGCTGTTTTGGGCAGGGCTTTAGGAAATAGCCCCCTCCCTAAAACCCCGCCGGTGTTATTTTGCAAGAGTTTCTCTCAGGGAAAGCCGGGCAGCAAATTCAGCAGGAAAATGCAAGAGAAGTAAAGGAGGAAAAAAGGGAAGGAGGGAAAAGGACTTATAAAAAAATGAAAAAGGGGGGAAAAAAAACGCTTCTCAGCTCCATGCATGCGCACAGCAATAAAAAGCAATAGCATGAAGCCTCTCTGCCGTGCAGCAGTTCCGGAGCAAAAAAAAAATTAAGACAGAAAAGGATGAAGCGGGAGAGGTAGTGGGGGAGAGGGGCTGCTGTGACTCTCCTTCCTTCTCTCTGTCTCAGCCTTCCTGCACTTCAGGACTCCAGCAGGCGAAGCACTGAGAGCTGTGAGTCACGCATCGATCCGAGCCCCATGGCGGGCGAGAGCAGCACTGCCAGATGTTTGGTGCTGCTGGAAGGCAGCTGCGATGGATGCTGTAGGGAAGGTGCTCCCAGCTGTGTCTTCAGATGGGAGGTTTGGAGGGGTGGGGACGTTGGGGAGGCAAACTGGGAAAGGTTTCCTAGCCAAGAGATGCTGCAAAATCCTGCACACTGAAGCCTCCAGATGTGACAGCATCCTTAGCACACGCTGCAGGAGGTGGAAGGAGCAAGGTGTAGCCCTGGGTCTGAGAAGGGTCAGGAGTAGCTCCTCTCCACACTGACTCTGTGTACAGCAGTATTTTTATCTGTTTTATCTCAGATGTGTAGAAGGAAAAAATACTTTCTGTCTCCATACAGTGCTATGGCAGGTGAGGGTCCCTGGGGCCATGGTGGCATGGATGTGACAGTCAGCTGAGAGCAGAGGCTCAAGGGACAGCCACAGGCTGTCACAGTCTGTGGTGTGATGCCCAGAGACTATCAGCCTCCTGTGAATTTACCTCCAGAACAGACCCAAAGATTATCTTGGGCAAAGTGAGCCTGATTTTTATCTTGTGCTGTTATCCAGCCATGCAATCTCCCAGCCTACAGCATCCTATGTGAATATCTCTCAGGCTGAACTACTCAACCCAGCACTGCTATATGGCTATGCAGTGCTGCTCTCTCTCTTCTACACCAGAGAAACTGAGGCAAAGAGAAGCCAAAGGACATGTGAGCAGTCACACAGTTTGCACTGCAGCCATGAGCTGAAGACACCACTTGGTCTCTGGGTTGCTGGAATTCTGACACCTTAGAAGCCTCCTGCACCTTGTCTTGTGCTTTCCAGATGGGGTGGACAGCACTGAGCAGAGCCAAGCGAGGTGTGAAGCAGAATGAAAGCAACTCAGGAAAGTGGTTGCAGCTCCAGAGCTGCCTCCTCCTGCACTCAGCATCTCTCCAGAGCAGAGATAAGACCGTTTCCCCCCGTTTAAAAAATGCCTGGCAGGAATAGGCTCCTATTCCCACCCATCACCATCCCAGCTCCAAATCTGTCTCCTCTTCCACCGCCTGTGCTGTTTGGCCTGATGCATTAATGCTTTCATTTTTTCACCATGCACACTGCCTTTACAGTGCTGTTTTCTATAACTCATACCATACACCATCTGCTGCCTTTTATTAGTTGACTGTGTATAGCGCTGCGGGTGCAGTCTGGAGGAAGAAGCAGCATCCCCAGCAGTGCTGCACAGCACCAGAAATGCTCGTGGGTTTCTGCACTGGGGCTGGAGATGGACCATGGAGACAAATGCTGCCCAGTGGTGACATGCGGGCAGCCTGCAGTCTGGTTGTCACCACAGTGGCCAGGGAGTCCCCAGGACAGGGAAAGGCAGCTCTGATCACACCTGGAGCTGTGCTTGGAGGTGACACCAGCAGGGTTGGGGACACAGTTTGGGAGGGATGGCAAGGGGAGTTGGGACCACAGAGATGTAGTAATGGAGGGAGCAGTAAGGATAGGGTGACAAGGGATGCAGGGAACAGAGCCTGACCCTGTCTCATTGCACAGCCTGTGCCTGCCCTCTTGTGTCTCAAGAACATGCTGCAGCGCACAGAGCCCTGAAACAGATGGGAAGTGGGTTTACTGGGGAAGAAAAAGAGGCAAAGGGGAGGTCCCAGCCCTTGGGAGCCCCTCTACTTTCCCAGCCCAGCTGAGAAGCATGTGCCAGGTGAGCAGTTCGCATCGGTAAAGCCTGAACTGCTCTGGGCCCAAATTGACACCTGGAACAAGGGCTTTGCTGAAGGTGATTGTGGTCCTATAAGTCTCACTCTGTTCCTCAACCTTTCCCCAAAATTTTGGACCCCCTTATCACCTAACAGCATATTGCCAATAGCTCCAAGCTATTGGGAACACACAGCTCCACTTAGCTGAGAGACCTTGGCTAATTAAAATAGTCCTCCTTTCCAAACGGGAACATAATGTGGAATGCTGATGTTTCCCCTGAAATTAAATCTGATCCCTTCCAAGGTAGCTTTGGCTGGGCTAAAAGGCTTTTTACTACGTATAGAAAATTAAAAAAACATGATTGGATTTTGATGTATTTAATATTATGCTTGGATTTTTAATAGGTTATAAAATGAAAGCCATTAAAGAGTATAAAAACTCTCCCTGAAAGAAAACATGAAATATTCAAATGGCTGCATGTAGTGGCTGGAAAGCCGAATGAAGGATAAGGATCTGGGGGTGTGGGTCGATGCTTGGCTGCACACGAGCCAGCAATGTGTCCAGGAGGCCAAGAAGGCCAATGGCATCCTGGTTGTGTCAGTAATCGAGCAGTCAGCAGAGCTGGTCCAGAGGCAGGAGGCCTTCCCTGATGGGAAGCAGTGGGGCTGCAGCCTTCTATCTTTGTGTAGCAACTTCCTAGGCCAGCAGCCCAGACCCACTACAGCCAGGCAAGGGCTCAGCAGGCTGCTGTGGAGCTGTGGAAATATTTCAGATATTCTAGTTTTGTTGGGCCCAGCAAAGAGATCTCAAAAGCACCTTCTGCTGGACCTAAGTTCTGTTTTCCTTTTGTTTCCATCTCAAGTACACGAATATAAATGAGCCCCGGTCTATCCATGCTGGTCTGCTGGGACTCTGGACCCAGAAGTCTGATCAAATTAACTTGAAGCATTTTAGCACAAGAGCGTGTTGGGCTCTGCTCATTTAAATTTTACATAAATTCAAGCACCGAATCATAATGTGGCAAACAAGCATCAAGAAAGCTAGGAAAGGAAAGTCTAGATTTACCAGTAACCAGCAAAAGCTGGCAGCTGCCTCTGAGATTCACAGTCTCGTTCTGGGAGTCGGATGAGAGCTTTGTGAGAAGAAAAGGAAATCCGGGTCCCCACGAGCACATTAGGGGTGTGCAGACCTGCCTCTGAACTCTGCGGGCAGGGCAAAGATTGAAGGAGATGGATGTGGTCGGTGACACTGCCCATGTTTGCTACCAGCCCTGGGAGGTCAGAGCAGCGCGCAGGCTCTGAGCTGTGTGTGTGTCTGAGCCACAGCTGCTTATATTTTGATCGTGCTACCAGGTTTTTCCAATTCTGTTTAATCTTTTGGACAATGGGCTTGTGAGTCAACAGGGCTGGCAAGCGGGGGACAGAGACCTTTCTCCTCCTCAGTCTGCTTGCTACCTGCATGCTGTGTGTGTGCTGCTGCAGCTGGAGCTGAGGACCTCAGAGCACAGCAGCTCATAGTGAGGCCATGCTGCTTTGGTGGGTACCAGTGCTTGCTTGCTGGTGCTTCATTTACTCTTTGTTAGATTTAGACCCATCACTGGGTTATTGGAGTATGGATCTGCACAGGGATGTGACCTTTGCAATTTTTCTGTACCGGGCTGTATGATACAACAGATGAGAAGCATCAACTTGTCAGTTCAGCCACCAGGTATCAAACTGACTGACAGCCCGGGGAAGCTGCAGCTACACCGAATTGTCCCTAGAGAATGCTTTGATGGGTTCTTTTGCTGCAGGCATTTGTGTAAGGAGTGGGCACCTATATTTGTACTCCTGTGTCGGACAGTGGCACAAAAAGGCCGGAATGTGTGGAGTAGAAAGTGAGCTCTGGTTCAGCGCAGATCTGGGGAGGGATAATAATTAATTGCTTACAGGCAGGTTTCTTAACTGCCTGCAGGCTTGGGAATGTAAGCATATGAGAGCGTGCCAGCATGTCCCTTCTCTGAGCATCTTTGCTATTCCCATTTGGATTTGTTCAATTACACAGCAAAGTTTTTCCAACCACCAGCAAGGGAAATTCATCCTGAGATCAGAAAAACAGTAATAGTAACTTGTAGACCTTATTCAGGACTTTGGAGCCTTCAGAGCACTAAACAAATGTTAGCTAATGAATCAAGCTGTGCTGCTTCTCCTGCCCCAGCCCCGGCAATAAATGCTCCAGGATTAGAAACATGCTGACACGTGTGCTGTGAGTGCCTGAGGCTGAGGGCATGGTGGCTCCTGAGCTGCTGCCTTGATGGTGCTGACGGGTAAAAAAGGATCTTGTTGTCAGCAGATCTGGTTGGGATATGTGCGGGGCTCATCCTTCCAAGAAAAATATTCCATTTATCATCCTGGAAATGAAATGGAAATGTTATTGCTTTCTAAGGAAGCTTTAATTCAGTTTTAATTTTCTGGTACAGTAGGTTAGTCTTCATCAGAGTGGCTCTGATGCCCACAGAGCATCTGGGACAGCAGCTCTTGGGACACTGCTGGGAAATGGCAAAAACTGTGTTGGTTATTTGGGTGCTGAGGTGTGGGTTTGAATTATGGCACAGCTGCTCGGTAGATAATTTTTAACATTTTTTTAATGTTCTGGCAGCAGACTGTATGTGAGAGATGAAACGTGGACGAGTTGAACTCCACAGCTGTAGGAACTGCTGTCAAAGCCACTCTTCAGTGTCCATCTGCCTTCCTTTGTAAGGTGATTGGGGAAACCACCTTCTGTCCAGCCAATAGGTGCAGGAAGGACTGCATGAAACCCTATGGGCAGTGGGAAACACCGGAGTGTTACCGTCCCATTGGGAAGTGATTTTGGCCTTCCTGTGCACGCTGATTCAGCAAGTGCTGCTGAATGGTCCTGCTTGACAACCGTTCCTCCAACAGATGCTTTACTTTCTATTTTCCTGGTCCTTTGCCCCATCTATTTGCTTTTCTGTAGTATAACACACAGCATTCCTTGCCTGCCATCGTCCTGCTGGTCATCTTATTGCTTAGGCAAGAAATACAACAGGGTTAAATCTTCAGCAAGGAACAAATGAGGCCAGCTTCATGTTCTGTGCTGCTCTGGTTTCATTACTTTCTTAAAACAATGGCAACAAATGCAGCAGCAACAGCAACAAAGATTGCATCTTTTCTGCAGATAAGTGAATTATCTGTGGCCTGGAGCTGACAGTATGAGAGGAGGCCGATGAGTGGATTATTTAATTACAGACATGAGGTCCATCTTGTGTGTGTTGGGGCCCACACTTGTTTTATTGCCACTGTCACGGCTTGCTGTTTTCTGACTGTGGAGATGAGCATGTAATTCTGTAGCCTTCCGTGGGACCGGAAAAGGGAGAAACCAGCATGGGCAGGGACAGCAACCCCAACTGACCAACTTGGTCTCTTTTTTTAATCGTAGATTTTACTTCTCAGAAGCAGATGGAGAGGCAGATGTTGGCCTCTCAGAAGCAGACCGAGAGGCAGATGTTGGCCTCCCAGCCCTGAGCCATGTTCTGGCTGCAGTGCAGTGCTGGCCTAGCGCTGCCGTTGCCGCCGCCTCTTGTGGGGTGGCAGCGAGCCCTGGGGGCTGCTGCTGGCCTTCCTCTTCTTGGGCCGCCGGTGCCCCCCAGCAGAGCGGTCCCTGCCCTGGGTGGAGGGGCCCGCTGCCACCGCCTGCCCCGCTTCCTCCTCTGAGGGCGCAGCGTTGGTGGTGCGGTGCCCGGGACCCCCCTGAAGGTCAGCGGGGAGCTCCTCAGCGCCGGGGCCTGCAGGGCTGGCGGAGCGGCCTGGGCTGGAGGCAGGAGGCCCATGGTGGGAAGTGGCGGGGCTGGGGGCGGCCGCGGGTCTTTCTTGCTGCCCAGCAGCAGCACGGCTGTCCTGGTGGTGCTGCTGCTGGCGGAGCTGCCGGCCGTAGATGGCTGCAGTGATGGTGATGAGCCTCCTCACAAAGCTCTCCGTGAGGTCCCTCAGGGATGGCCGCAGCTCCTGCAGCAAGACCTCTTCGTCCAGCCCGTACATACAGAGGCAGAGCAGGACGATGCTCTGCCTGGAGTGCACCGCCCACCACGTGCTCCTGGAGATGGTCCGGAACTCCTGCTCGAGCCACCAGAGCAGGAGTCTGAGGTCAGGCTGCTGCTGGAAAAAGGCAGCCCAGACCTCCGGAGGGAAGCTGTTCTCCGGAGCAACGAAAGCTGGCTCTGCAGGCCCCCGCTCACCCTGCAGGCCAGAAGCTGAGCATGCTGCGGGCTGTGGGACGGCACATTCGAGATAATCCTCGTCTGACCTCACCGAGTACACGATGGTCCTGACCTTCTGCCCGCATACAGCACAGCTCGGTTTCTGGATGGCCCACCAGAGCGCACAGCCATAGCACAGCTGATGGAAACAGGGGGTCACGTAGGTCACATCTTCCCGACCGTGCCCGCAGATGGGGCAGGTCCAGGGCGATGGCGCCTCCATGGCCCCGGGCTGTGCGGTGGGCTGGGAGAGCCGAGGTCAGGAGGCTGCTCCCCTCGCAGGCGCTGCAGCTGGCAGAAGGTGTCACAGACTGAAAAAGAGAGAGAGAGGCTGCGGTCACTCGCTGTCCCCGGGGCTGGCAGCAGTGATGCCCGGTCCCTGAGCGGCAAGCCCACCCCAGGGCCGTGTCCCCGCACAGCTCACCTCTGCTGCTGCGAGCGCACTTGGCGGAGCCCCAGCTGCCTGAGCCAGGCAGGGCCAGGGAAACACTGGCGATGCTGTGAGCTGGGCACCCAGCAGTGCTGCTGGCAGCCGCACAGCACGACCCAAACAAAGTCCTCGGACGGCGCTCCAAGTCTCGCAAACAAGCTCGACAGGATTCCAGACACGAGTCCTCACTGCACTCTACCGGTGCCCAATTGATGCATGAGCGTCAGGGAGGTCACAGTCATCTCTTGCTGATGTCACAACGCCTTCCTTAGTTGTTGACCTCACAGTTCATGGCTGCAAGTATTTGAGCACCATCCTGGGCCTTCATATGGGAAAATAAAAATTGCACATTTACTATCTCCACAGTGATCCATCTTCCGGAAACTGTTGACAGTTTCTGAAACTTAAACACTTTTTTCCTATTTGTTTTTGCATGCAAGACAAGTTTGTGGCAATCTATACATCAGGCTTGCTTTTTATACCAGGCACTCATATCACAGTAGGTTGTTTGCTCACACTTTCCTATGCAACCTTCCCTATGGGACTTCTTTTAGCAGGAAGTTGGACTAGATGACCTATAGAGGTTCCTTCCAACCCCTGTGATTTAGTGATTCTGAGTGATTTTGCAATACTCCTGCTCCAGATAAGGTGCCTGTAAAAACATCGTATTCACAGAGATGCTGCTGAATCAACATTTTGAAGCACTACTAGAGGCAGATTTCTCCAGTAGCCATGCCTGGCATAGAATCATAGAATCCCTGGAGTTGGAAGGGACCTTTAAAGGTCATCTATTGCAACACCCCTGCAATGAGCAGGGACAAACACAGCCAAATTAGGTTACCCAGGGCCTGTTCCAGCCTCGCTTTGAAGGTGTCCTGCAGCAATAGGACTTTCTGGGCTACGTTCCTCCCACTCCTTTTCCTCCTTCTCTCCTGTGCTGGCAGATTCCATCTTCCAAACCTCTCTGGCAGTAGAAGAAGAGGCTTCACCAGAACACAGCGATCACTCCCAGCCCAAACCAGCCCTGAGCCTGCAGACCAACTGAGTTACATGCACAGATTTTATTACAGAAAGGGAATATTGGATTTGCAGTAGTGTTTTTCTGCAGTCAGAGCCTGGCCCACTTGCTCTGACATTCCCAGCATCTCTGCAATAACAGATTTATTTGCCCTCTCTCCACGGCTCTGTTTATCAGCTGATGTTTGAAGATGTTCCCATTATAGATGTTCCAAGCGGGTACAGAGTGAGCTGGGGGGTTACAAGGCCTCCATCTCTACCCCTGTGTGCCATTGCTGCGCTGAGTGACCCTGAGCAATCCAACACGTTTTTTCATTATATGTCAAATGCAAGCGATGTGGCTTCTATCGTGTCTCTTGTATTTAGAGATTTGGGAATGGAAAATGAGATATAAGAAGAGCTTTTTCCTCTGGCACCCCCCCTTTTAAATAGTCCCTGAAAGCGTACTTATTAAACATCACACAATTTTACTTTGATTTGTGTGTGTCAGTTCTTGCCTGATACTCTTGGTTTTTGGAAAGCCTAGGAAAGTACCTTAAATTATTCATAAATAATTAAAGTTTAGGGCCCATTCCAGGCCCTTCTCTCTGGGTAACAGCAGGCACTGCTCCTGCCAGCACATGAAACAGGCTAGGATATACCTTTTAATTCTTTATCCAAAAATGTCTTCATCATCTTTTCCCTTTTTTTAACTTCTCCTTCAGTATTGGTGTGGCTCCCAACTCAAACTTTCCCAAGAAGGCAGTTTTCACAGGAATATAATTCCGGGAACAATTAAGACAAAGAATCCTACAAATTAACAAGCCAGCCTTTCATTGCTATAGCAACCCTGATTGTCTTTCCTCAAGTGGTTGAACTGAGAAAATGAGAAAAACAATCTCAAAAGTAATTGCTGTCCTGCTGCCAAAAGAGCAGAGCTGGGATATGAGCTGGGACAGCCCATCCTTGGCACTCCATGGAGAGACACCTCTCTGTGCCATTCCCATTCGACTTCAGCACCTCGAAAAGTATTTTTCTATCTCCCATGAGCAAGGGTTATAAAACCCTGTGCACAAGGCTGGCTTGCACACATAGGTTGAAAAGATGCTGGGAATGCAATGCAGGTACATCAGCCTGAGCAGTGCACTGCGCCATGTGAAGCTCCCAACAAGTCTGGGGGTCCTCAGTCCGAAAAGACACCACAAAGGCTCCATTAAGAACCTGCTTTGAGATCAGCTGCTTTGTTCTCTGTGCTTCTGTGGCTAGCTCAACCAAATCTCCAAGGGCTGCAGAGGGAGCAGAGAAACCCAATACATCTTCCCTGTGCTGATGTACCATTTGCAGTGATGCTCTGTGCCAGTGGATGCAAAGCCAGGAGCTGAGCCAAGGCTATATTATGAGTTTTGTTTGGCCTTTGCCTCTGCTGAGTCTGGATTTGGGGCACTGGTCATGCACTTGAGGACAGTATGAATCTGAGATCATGCCTCTATGCTTAGTGGGGACATATTTGTACACCCAGGCTGTGTCTGTGGCAGCAGTAGACCCTTCATTACAGAAATTAGACCAGTGGAATTAGGAAGAGGCAAAGTCAGCTTGAGGCGGCTGGTTCCCAGCTCTGATGCTGCTGCTTGCACATATGTCATTTAATTTGCTTGTGGCCCCCAGTGTGCTGAATCAGCTTAATCTTTCCTCTTCCCAGGGGTGATGGTTAGTTAGTGTTTATTCAATGGTTTGAGCATCAGTGGGGACAGGAACTATACCAGATAATGGTATTTACTCTTCAGCAAGATAATTTCCACACTGTAGAGGAGCTGCTCCTGCACCAACAGAACAAGTCTCATCCTAAATCCTTGCCCTTTCTGAGAGGGAAGAACACATGAAATTTCCTTATTCCATTTGAATACAATTTAAGTTAGCACAGAGCGACGCAGCAATAACTGCAGAGAGCAGTTTCCCTTTGCAGAATTGAGCAGCACAGACTTTATTGCTTTGCAGGACTGCCCAGGTATGCAGTATGTGACAGAAAAGGGCCTTACCTTGAGCCATTTGCTCCTTTGGAGACCAATCACTACAGTGCACTGCTTTCTGCACCGTCCTTGCAGAAATCCTCACACGTGTGATATTTCGTAGGGCCTCAACATCTGATGCTAGCAAAAGGGCAAGCTGACCAAAGTAGCCACTGACGTGGTGGCCTCAGGGACCGAAGAGGTCTCCAGCACTTGCTCTGCTTGCTTTTCTCCACCAGTGATAGAGAAGGGGAAGGCAAGGAGGTTCCCTGATGTGCTGTGTAGTACTGGGTGCAAAAGAGGGCTCAGAAAAGCTGTGGGAGAGAGCTGTTCTCAGTGGGGAAACTATTGCAGAGTGGTCTCAATAGATTATTTTTTTTCCAAGCTCATCTCTACCTTGTCAAATACTTCATCCGAATTTACAAGATAAATAAATAAATAAAGCCACAAATCAGAACCAGAAGGGGAAAGACCCTGCTCTATTCCATCTGCAGTTAACCCTTCCAATCTGATTTTTCAGCCATCCCAAAGAAGAAAAAAAGACTCCCTCTGGCGTCAGTTATTAATAAATCCACTTGTGCAATCTCAGCTCGCGACCCAGCAGCAGAAGGCCTTGCCAGTTTACTCTGACCCAAGCAGACAGCATTGCTCGCCTCGATGAATCCATTGCTGGCACTGCATCCCGACTACGTGCTCTGCTGGTTAGTCTCATTTTTCTACCCTCTGGCTTCAACCCCGTGTCTTTGCTGGACTCCTGTCATAAGAGGGACAGAAAGTTCATTCCAGAAGATGAAAGAGGAGTTGCTTTTCCCTTGTTAGTTGTGTCATGGACAAAATAAAAGCTGCTGAACCCTCTGTGTGATGTGAGTTTGCTGGCCTTGCTGATGAGCAGGCTGTTCCCAGGTCTGCAGACATGAGTGAGTCACTGCTCTCACTTGGCAGAGCATTTAAGATGAATTATCTGATCAGTGGAAATGCGTTTTCAGGTCAGCCAGAGCTATTTGTAGTGATGTTGGTGAGTGATATCTGGGCAAAATCGTCTGCCAAAAGAATCAAATAAAAGAAAACAGTATAAATAAACAACAGCAGGCATAAACCTGGTGTAGTAGCAGCACAAAGTCCAAACAAAAACAAAACATCAGGATTATCATTTTGGGAAAAATAACAAGAATTACATCAGTCTGAATGTAACGGAAGATTAAAATCCCATTTTTTCCACCATCTTCTCTGCCCTTCTTCCAGCCATGTCCCAGCTAGAGCAACATTTCTGGGTTAGAGTTTTATGGACAGAGAAAGTCCATCTGGATGAAAGTTTCTGTAATAGCAGTATCATCATCTACAAAGTCCATCACTTGGTTTGCAGTCAGGTGAGATCTGAGCAGCACAATAAGGCAAAGGCACAGCCCAATTCCCTGCCCACTGTCTTCCCTGCAGCTTGAATGGCAGCAGAGATGCCCATAAGGAGAGGAGTCTCCGAGCCTTTTTCCTACAGGATCCTGTTTATTCTAACACTACAGCTTCTCACAACAGGCTCAGAGAAATCCATGTGCACTGTTAGTATTGCTTGCATCCAAGGTCAAAGATGAAAAAAGCCAATTCCCTGCTTTCATTTGTGAAGGTAACAGAGATGGCTCAGCATGCAATCTGATTTAGAGTTTTAATAACAGCAAGGAAGGAACAAAGTCCAACCCTTGCTTTTTTGGTTATTCACATTTTAATACAGCAACAAATCAACTTTTAATGGAATGGCAAAGAGGGTACAGACAGTCTCACCACCATGGCTCAGGCTGGCTGGGATCTGGGTTGGATAAGAGGTGAAGGGATGTTTGCTGCTGGCCAGGAATGCGTTGGGACTCAGATCCCTTAAGCAGGAGTAAGACAGTGGGGAAGAGGCCCAAGCACTGGGGCCTGGGAGCAAGTCAGCAAGATGAGTGCATCTTCAGCATGACATAATAACTGCATCTCCTCCTTTTGGTCCACAGGAGCACTTTTCCCGTAGCAAATTTCCTGCTTGTCTTAATGGGATGGAAATTCTGTTTGTGTGCTCAGTGAATGAACCAAAACTCCTCAGTGTGGGGAATGATTCCCAAAGCAGTCCCAATATGAACTGAATGTAGGGCTTTAGTTCTCTCCTGAAAGAAGGATTGAAAAAAGAACTCAGTTCCTTTCCAAAATCCCCATCGTTTTTTGCAGAGTTGGCCAAATGGATTTGCTGATTTCAGCTCAATATAAAACGGGGACAAAGGTTTTGGAAAAATTGAAACTGTTCATCTTGACATTTACAAAATTAAACGTCTTGCTCTCCCACGGCAGGGCTTTCATCTCAAAGAATGACACGATGCAATACTGCAGGGAAACACAGAACAAAACAAATAAAAATGACAAAAAAAAAAAAAAAATCCACGAGATTTGAAGGGCCTTCAAGTTCAACAGAAATATTGCGTTTTGTTGAATGTGAGTTTCTGTTGGACTCACCATTACTGCGATGGGGTTGACAGTTTTAATCATAAATCTCATAAAAACAGCAGCTTTTCTTCACCCTTCAGGACAAAAATAATACATTCAAACCAAAAACAAAGCAAAGAGGCAATTCTTGAACTCAGATCAGAAAGAAATGAACATTTTACTCTTTCCATATGATTATTTTCCAGTGTGCTTTCAGGAGGAGGAAACAGCTTTATTGTCATTTACAGGCGAGGGGTTAAAGTCAGATAATTCAGTTGCTGATGTAGATCTGAAGTATTTAAAACCTTTTGTGTTCACTCCCCCCCTCTTGCCTTTTCTTCCCAGGTTTTGAGAATAGATGGCTTCTAATTAAATCTGGCAGAAACCAATACATTTTTGTTGAAGCTGTGGAAAGATGATAAATTTTTCATGAAATCAGCTCTGCCTGGAATAATGTCATTTCATTTCCACTCTTTGAGACTTCAGCTGTGAGCAGCCACCAGGGATGAAGGGCCACTCCAGACAAGTGGCTTGTCCCAGAGAAAGGCTTTGACCCAATGGAAGGTGCATCTGATGCTCTTGAGATTCTTGAGAAGTGTCCATGCTCTTGACTTGCTTGGGGAGTTGTTTTCCCATAAGCCTCTCGAGGTGATGGGTTTCCCTTCCCTTGCTCAGTGGATCCTATTCTGAGCCATGCTGCCCTGCTGCTCCAGAAGCCAGAATAGTCCCCTCCTTCCTGGAAATCCAACACCATCATTTTAGAGGCTGAATCCAGCAGGGAGATTCTCATCACCATAGCTATAGGAACCATGCCCAGTCTGAAAGCAGCTTGCAATGATTAAGAAGGATAAATAGCTCTATGAAGTGGGGACTTTATTAAGCACTAATTACTCCACCAGCACCAGTGATTGAGTGCAATTGCAGAATAAAATAAAAGGGGAAAACATGAAGTTCCTGTGTGCTGCGCTAGATGGTGGTGCATACAAAGCAAAAACCTTAGAGGTGCTCTCTGGGATGCTCAGCACTGAGCAGCACGTCTTTGCTCTTCCAGGTCCCTGCCCCAAATTTAAGCTAAGGTATGCAAGAGAGGCACATTCCTGCAGTGAGCAAGGGGATGGGGTTTTGCTCCTTCTGCTCCTGCATTGCTATAGAGAAATTAATCAGCATTCTGAAAGCAAATAGCACTGTGCATCTAGGGAGAAGGCAAAAGAAACCTCCTTGCAAAATATTCCCCCCCACACTCTCCCCAGCAAAACAATGAACAAATACAGAATAACCATTCCTAGATGAAAGTATGCACTTTTCACCAGAAACACCTACAAGGTCTTCAGAAAGCACTCAGGAGCACCAGCTCTGTTGTAGGAATGGGGAAGGAAGGTGTGGGAGGTACCTTCCCATGGGATGTGTTTGTGCTGCTGCTGTCATTCTTGGAGGACAGGGAGATCAATCCTTGATGTAAACAGGCTCTCCAAGCTCCTTCCATTTTGCAAGGTGCTGCTAATGGAAGAAGAGCAGGTGGTGAGAGGCAAAGCAGGTGATGCAATGACAGGCAGGGCAGCTGGGGAGGACGTAAGTGATGAAGTTGTAACGTAGGGCTCTAGCGAGCAAAGGTTTCTACAGTTTCACAATACTAAGGCATGTGCCTCCCCTAAATCCTGCTGGCCTCTCTCTGCCTGCTATAGGTCACCAGCTCTGTACTTTGGCTTCGCTTTGTGGTGGGAAAAGAGGAGAGTTGGAAGGCTGCTTTGCAGAGCACCAAATCCCCTGGCGCCTTCACCAGGAAGCTTTGTCAGAAGCAAGCTCTCTGGGCATCTGCTGGAGGTGAAAATCTGTCCTGTGTGTTTTCTGGAGATCTGTGCAGCATCTTGCAGTCTTGCTGCGTTTGGAAAGTCCTCTGGATTGCCTTGGGAATGCTCTGTCTGATGGCTGTGATGCAGAAGGAATTTTTTTCCTGATCCCAGCAGACTTAGCAGCATTAAATACATAGCTTGGACAAGGGAGGAACAGTAAGCGTTGTAAGGGTATTGCTTGACACTGTATCTAGGACTGCATTGTTTTTTCTTTGGCTCCTCTTGGAGCTGGTGCAGGAATTTGGGATCTTTTGGTTGGAAAGAGTTATTTCTTCTTGTGGGAAAGGGCTCAAAGCAGAGCTGTGGGTGAAAAACTGCAGCTGGTGTTGGTCAATGGCAGTCCCTGGGCTGTGCTGGTGTTTACTCCAAATACAATTACAGAAAGCTCAGATACAGACACCCATCCCCTGCTGAAGATGCAGGGCTATTGGTGCTATCACACAGAGCAGCACGAACTGTTGTTTCTTATAAAGGAAGAGAGTAGATGGACTCTGGCAGCTCAGGCTGAGGTTTTTGGACATGGGAGCTGATGAAAAGAGAAATTCTCTTGGAAATTGTGAGTTAGACTGCTCTGGAGTCACTATCCAACAGCAGATATTGCTGCCTTTCAGCCCAAGTCCTCCTGTCTAAGAGCTGTGGGGTGGGGTGATAGAAGAAGCAAAGCTTGCATCAGCAAAGCTGAATTCCCAGGATATATCCCCTCCTACATCAACATTAATAATTCACTTGGAAAAGAATCTTTTATTGTCTGCTTTCCAGATTTCCCCTATGTTTTCCTACAAAGGGCTCCCAGTCACCCTGCATTATCATTCTTTTTTCCTGTGGATGCTGAAACTCAGTTTAAAAAGTTTCTGCTTCTCAACTCCCTGTCATCACCTGTAGCCTTGAGGCCTCCAGTGAGGACAGATTGAATAATATTGCCTAACATGAACAGTTTGCAAGGAAAATGGATGTTTTACCTGGATGTGCTGCCCCACTGAGTAATGGCAGAAGTGTGGCTCTGTGCCTGGTACAGCTCCTGACCCCCACCAAAGGATCTGGATGGAAATCCCAAAAACAAATATCTGGGAAGACCAGGGCTTGCATTGGGCAGGAGTTTTTCTGAGCAATACATGGGCATTAATATGCCTCAGGGTCTGAGCATCCCATGACAACACAAATGATGCCTTTACCCAACTTGTTTCCTTTCTCTTCATGAAAATGACCCAAAAGCAATTGCTGAGATACAGGGAAAATGCAAACATTTGGAAGAAATGAAGGAAAGTGTCATGTTTGGATGTGAACAGACCTGCAAGGTGATCTACCAGAAATACCTTTATGACACTGTGGTCATTTCCTATGGTCACACTCAGAGTAGGGATGTCTTCCAGCACAGAAGTCTCAAATCTCTGCTCTGACTTTTTACTCCGAATTGAAATTACATTTCTGCAATTCCAAAATTCCTGGCATTTACCTCAGCAATATTGCATCGTTTTGTTTGAATAATATCTAAAGGTAAAGGTTTAAGTGAAGAACGGAGGGGAGGGGGGGGAAAAGCCTTCAGTGCTCTCAAATATCTGAGTATATTAAAACACGCTTTGGTGCCTCCTACAAAATGTATCTAAAATGCCAACATCAATAAAACAGTGCTAAAATGTAAACGGAACATGGAGGGCAGGGATTTTCGTTCTGTGGGAGAAAGTCTACCCAATTCTTTTTCAGCTTCTTCCCCCGTGCTATGTTGTCCAACCTGGTGTGTTACTATAAAATGTTTCCAACAGATTCACGCTTGCAGGTGGGGGCAATCCCAGTTAAATTTTCCATCTAGCAAAGAATAGAATTTTGCATTTGTGTATCATCCACTGGGCAAAGTCTGGGGAGCAAAGTCATATCTTTGATTAGATTAGCTAGCGTAGTGAATGAGGAAAAAAAAAATTGGGAACAGCAACACAGCTGTCAGCGAAGCAATGACATTGCTCTCTTGCTCAGTTTTATATGATTGAAGCACTGAGTTCACGTCCTCCCTTCCTCTGCAAGAGTCTGTTTTTCATATTCAACTCCTACTCAAGGCTAGTTCATTGTGACTTCTCTTCTGCTGTGAGCTAAACAGTGGAACTGCTCAAAAAAGAATTAGTTTTTCACTCCAGAGAAATTCAACGTGTGAAAACCAACCTACTCAGGCTTCTCCAGAACTTGAGGTTTTCAGACCAACGCACAGCTTTTGCAGGTGTGAGTGATTCAAAACAGAGCTGTCCTCAGAGAAAATGATTTGATGACCCCCTGGGGGGCAAGTGGGGCTGGGGAGGCTTGTAGGTCTTGGGGATTTACGTAGAGACAGAAAGCATGGCATTGAAAACTCATTTTACACCAATTCTGATGGGAATTTTCCAGGACCAGGTAAAGACAATGCCTGTGCTGCTCTATGAAATCCAGAACTGTTGGGGCCTTAAGTTCTTCAGATGTGCCCTCTAGCTCGGTTCCTTGCCCCAGAGGGTGAAAACATTGCTTGTTGCTTTGCTGGATGGTGCTGGTTTGGCATTTGTTTCTCTCCCTTGCCATTATACGGCTGTGAAGATCTGTTCAACATTTATAGACCCAAAGAAGTTGGTGTGTGTGCCAAGAGTTCTTCCATTTTCTAACTGTATCTTTTGGCCCAATAAAAGATATTACCCCTTTTAAACACACTCCACCTTTGTCACAGTGTTTATGGTCTCACCATGAAGGACTGCCTGTTCCATAGCATCAGGCACAAGCACTGCCCAGGATCTGCTCCAGAGATGCAATTCTCAGCAATGCAAAGGCAGTCTTACACAGCTCCTGCCTGGAAGCTAATACAAATTTGCACTCTCTACAATTCACCTTGCCTGACAAATAATGTAAAGCTATCTTGTTGACTACAGGAATCAGGGCTACAGGTTAACTAAACCCCTGACCATGAAATCAATTCTGGGATTAGAGGTTTGTTGTGCCACAGGAAATGGAACTCACCAGCTTGTAAGTGGAGCCACCAAGAGGAAGATTGGGATGGCTTGGACTGTCATCAAGCTTTGGCTTCTTGTGCCATCAGATCTGCTGCAGCTCTTCCATGCAGCATGAGTCTGCAATGGGCTCCAGTGAGTTTTCTCTGTACTTTTCCTGCTTCAGTTGGAGGCGAATTGTCAAAACTCGTAACATTCTACACCAAAAAAGACCCTGCAAAAAGTTTCAGAACTTTGAGTGCTATCAAGTGATGTTATTAATTTTTGACACTTGTTTTATGGGAATTCATGGACTGAAATTAATGTTGAACCAAAACGGAAGTTATTACTTTGATCATAGAAAAGCAAATAGTAACTTCAGAAACTTCTTTTTTTTTTTTCCCAGCTTTTATTACAAACAGCTAATTCATCACAACTGACCTTTTCCCACAAGTACCTTTAAATCCACAGAGTTGGCATTTGGGGAAAAGCCATCAACAAACTCCAGAGCTGCAAGGAGCATCACCACATCGTGTCTCCGGCTGCCCCTTCAGCCCTGCTCAGCACTGCGAGCCCCATTTCTTGCATTAATCCAACAACTTTTCCAATCTGCTGTGGTCCAGCATGAGTTCCTGTAGCGTTACACTGAACATCAGCTTAGTGTGCTAGGGCTGAGACCTTGACAAGCAAAAGTACAAGCCAAGCCAAGACATGAATCCTTTATTCTATTCTTGCACGTGGGCAACTCTGGTGCTTTTTTTCTTCTTTTTTTTAGTAGCAAGGCTGTGATTTCAAGAGCAAAGGTTGTGGGGATTTATTGCAAGCAGAACAAAGAGTAGCAAAGGGAAGATTAACAGCAGCCTGCTTGCTGAGTCCTGCTGTCAGGGACCCTATATTTCACTTTTTACCCAACTTCATGCCTTTTGTGAGGTATGCTGAAGCAGCACAACACAACTCTAGAGCGATAGTAATAAATGGGCTTGCTACAAAGAAGTATTGTAGAAATCAGCTAGTGAAGGTGGGAAGGTGCAAAACTTCCTCCACTGACCCTGGAGTTGGTACTGATGGTATCGTGATGTCCTGGGCTTCATTTTCAGGTGGTTCTTGATGTTCCCATGAGATTCTCCTTGAAGTGTGGATGTGCTGCAAAGTTGGATGAGATGACCTTTAAAGGTCCTTTCCCCTCCAACCATTCTACAATTCTATTATATATATATTCAATATCATGCCTTCTCTCTATAGATCCCTTGGGGAGGCTGCCCTGGAGCAGATTTTGGAGAGGACTGAGGGGTTGCAATGCCCATCAGACTGCTCCCAATGCATTTTCATCACCCAGTTGAGGAGCCTGGAGTGGGGTACATCGGTGGGCTAGCAGCAGCCAGAGAGGCTTTCCAGCCAAGTCAAAAAGATCTTTGCTGTGTGCAGACTCCTGGGATTCCGCAAGAATGAAACCAACTTAAATTGGCTGGAGCAGCCTGCCCGTTCCCAGTCCCAGCTTTATCTTTTATTCAGCAGGCTAAACGATTTTGCCGTCGCTGCGTCTCATGTTGCAAGGTTTGCTTGACTGCTCTGTGCCTCATCAGCCCTTATGATAAATAAATAAATAAGTAATAAAT
Source organism: Tetrao urogallus (assembly GCF_951394365.1). NCBI lineage: Eukaryota > Metazoa > Chordata > Aves > Galliformes > Phasianidae > Tetrao > Tetrao urogallus. The sequence goes on along the minus strand of NC_136839.1, from coordinate 3,137,264 downwards.
AAGTAATAAATAAATGAGCAAACTAGCATTCCCCCCAGTCTCCGGGCTATTTGCTATCCTGATTCAGCAGTTTGTTTGTGTTTAATTGCAATTATGTTCTTATGTTTTTAATTAACCCACCATCATTTTGTTGCTGCTGCCAGGCTAACAGCAGCACCTATATAATGCAGAACCAAACAGCTTCCTGGAGAGATGCTCTGGTAGGTGGGAAGGAGAGCAGCCAGGCTCTGCAGGGCAGGCAGCAGAGGAGGTCCTTGCTGTTGGCACAATCTCACTGTGTCCTGCCCCATGGCATTGGAACCTCTCTCAATTCCCAGCTCTTCTGGAGGCCCACAGCTGTACTCTTCAGAGTAGAGGGACACAAAGAGTAGTGATGCATCAACACAGGTTGCCCAGGGAGGTGGTGGAGTCACAGTCCCTGGACGTGTTCAAGGAACATGGAGATGTGGCACCTGGGGACATGCTCAGTAGGTATGGTGGGGGTGGGTTGGGATTGAACTTGGTGATTTTAGGGGGCTTTCCCAACTTCAATGATGCTAAGAGGGGGACATGAGTAAATGGATGCGAGGATAAGGGAAGATGAACTATGAATGCGTTTGGGATAAGGAAAGGATGGACCGCATCCTGCGGGGACCTCAGGGCACAGCTCTGCTCATTCAGATCCTGGCCACTGCTATATCTGGTGTTCTCCAACTCACACCTCCTGTAACACATCCTGTAATCTTCCAGTGCTGAGGACAAGTGGAAATTTCTCTCTAAATGAAGCCTCTGGGAAATGTCACAAGAATTGACAAACCTTCAAATGCTTCTCTTCAGTGTGGTCAGCTGGGTCCGTTGCAGCAGCAACTATTTGGCTCTCCGCATGAATTTTATATGATCAGAAGGAAAGGCTTCAATTCCCACTTCAATATTTTTCTTGACAAAATCAGTCAATTCTGGGACACATTCTAGCTTCTTTAAATCCTTATTTTCAGCTAGAAAGATGAACCAGTGGGGGCCTTTAGCCAGCAGTATAAATTAAGAAGGAACTCCTTTGGAAAGCAGAGGAAGGCCCTCCTTTGCTCACCTGGCAAATTGTCTTGCCAGATAAATATCTTGCACAACTAAACAGGGCTGGTTCATAGTTCTCCATCTGGTTCACAGCAATGCTCAGGTCCAACATTTGTGTACTTTGTCCCAAATTTTCCTAAGAGCACTGATGTTCAGTTTTCTCAAAACCGTCTTTGGGTGTCATCAACGGAGAATAAAATGTCATGTCCTTTTAATTTCTCTTTTCCCTTTTTTAGATCACCAAGTTTTGGTCTTCCATACTTTTATTTCCATTGTTCACGCCTGTGTTTGGCTTCTTGAAATGCCCAGGGGTTCTTGAAATACCTTTCCCCCAAAAAACAGCACGATGCAACCCCTGAACGTGCATGTGGCATTTCCATCCCGTTGTGTAGATAGAAATAGAAATGTGTCACGCACCACCAGAGTCAGGTTTTAAATAAAATCAAAGAAATAAATAATGAATGGCTGTCAGACCGATAATGACGTGCAAAGCCCGTGGAAGTCAACGACAGGGAGCGAGAGCCCTCTGAATTGGAAAGCAGTGATGGAGAGCAGTCAGTGTTTCCAAAAGCTTTGGTCAAGAATAAGACGAAAAGAATCCAGCAGCTTACAAATGTTGATTTTAACCTTTCCTTCATGTCGTTAGAAAATGGGGTATTTCCAGCTCCCCACTCCAGCTGTCCAAACGAGGAGGAACTGTTTCCCAATTTTCTTCTGGCTTTAATAAATTAGAGACTTTTAAAATACACTCCTCCCTGTTTCTGCCTCTAGATAGCATTGCTAGCTTTAACAGAGAAATAATCAGCCAGCAAGAAGGGATTGGCTTTTTGATTGAAGCTGAAACAAAACTGTATTGGAAACTTTATAGCATGGCAGTGTGGGCATCACCTGCTGTGTTTGTTTTCCAAAGGCACTGGGAGAAAAAAGCTATTTCCTGCACCTCAGATACTGTGACCAATACATTGACATTTATTGGCATGCAGATCAGAGAACACTTCACACTGTAGAAAAGCCTTTTAATTATGCTTAATATTCAAATTGGGGCCTAATGTGGCTTTCTCTAGCTGTACTTAAAATAATTGCTGTGCAAATAATGGATCTTTTCAGGGATCAAATGAAAAAGTTGAGGAAGGAGGAAATGATCTCTGGACAGGTCCTGTGCCAAATCCTCCTTCAGTTCACAAGACAACAGACAAAAATATCTGCTTACTTTGTATTGGTTAAAGCATTTGCCTCATGCACAATGTTTTCTCCTCATTTCCAGGCTCACGTTTTGTCTTAATTTATCCAGAGAAAGGATAAATTGATTTCTGAGTCAACATACTGTTCCAAAAATAACGAAACAAAACGCTCCAACTGTTTCCATGAGGATCCAACCAGAGGCTGCACACACATCCTGCCCTCCTCCTCCATTATTAACAAGAGTCATTTTGCTTCAAGGGTCACAGCTAAGGTAGGTGTGACTTTCCCTGTTGACTGCAGTGTTTACCTGTTGTACCTAATGAACCAGTGTCATAATTATTGTTTGTACTGATAATGCAGATCGTCTATATAAGGAACTGCAGGCACACAAGAAGAAAACGAATCTTCTGCTGTTCTGCCCTTCCCTCCTCTGCTTTTCCCTTATGGTTATTGCCATATTTTTTCTCTCCCCGTTCTGCAACGTTCTTTGGCATAATTAGTAGCATTCAAATAGCTGTAAACACTTTTAACTTGGTTTCTTTTATCTCCACTCATTAAGTCAATGATCTTATTACATTCATAGAATGTGAGGTGAAGAACCATCCTCTTCTGTCTTTTTGCACAAAGCACAAGGTCAGGTCAAGCAGTGCCTTTCAAGAAGGTGCATTAACTCCAGCAAACTGCTGTCTAGCAAGATAGAGTGGAAACCTTATAAATGGGATGGAGAAGATGCCAGCAAAGAAAGTTTCTCCTCCCCACCCCCCAATTAAAAAATAATTTTCTGAGTAAAAACGTTTTCTTTGGAGCATAATTATTTTATCAGAAATAATTGGGGTAAAGACTGGAAGAGAGGCCAGAAGAATTGTCTGAGCTGTGGTCCAAAAAACACTTCTCCAGGCCAAAGTAAAGTCTCATTAGACTCCGGGTCAACAAGTAGGCTTGAATTAATCCTTCTAGATGAAATATAAATAAAAATAGACACAATGACAGTGGTGTCACCACTGCCACTCAACTGAGGCTGCTGGTTTGGACCCAGCTCTGTTCCTGCCCCACTACCAGCAGCCCCATGCTTGCTTCGTCCCTATAAGCGATCTTCTTCCCCTGTAGCTCTTGCTGCCTTGCTCTGCTGCTGTCTCTTCCCTGCTTTGGAAAGCTGAAAGGGGGATGTTTTCCCATTGGGAACGTTCCCAATTGGGATGAGGCCACCACTGCCCTGTGTGATGGCTGTGTGCTCAAAGCTTGTCTTTCCCAGCCTTCGTTGGGTCCCTTAAAGAAAACTACATCCTCGTCGCATCACTGTTGTCTCAGCCTGACATTTTGATGACTAAATTTCATTGAGTTTAATTCCATTTCAGTGACTTAGACTGCAAGAGAGTCATGTACTTTTTAAAGCATGAATAATTTCCTACAAAATACTTTAAAATTAGCCACTTTGCAAATCCCAGGCCCTCGATATTTAGGGGATAGCAGACTTCAGAGTTCATTAAATATTAATCTGCTCAGCTCATGCATATCCATCCCAATACCATCTCTCATTATACCACCACGCTGTATTTTTTCCGGAGTCCCTGCCTGGAATTGCTATTCCCAAAGAACAACCCTGAAAGACATTAGGTCTGCCAAGGAGCTGCTTATGATATTTCATTTTCATGCAAAATGTATTGTAATGCCGCTTCCTAATCCAGTCCTTTAAATCTGTCCTCATAATAACATGGCTTGTTTTACAGAAAATAAATTTTGTTGTGCCCTTAATAATAACAGCAGGGAAAAAAAAATAATAATAATCCTGGGAGACAGGAGAAAAAAGCTGCTGCAGCAGTTTTGTCAGTTAGCTCGGGTAAATAGAACATGGTGAGGAATGGAAGAAATGCAGTGTGCATTCGTCTGCTCCACAAAAAGCTTTCCTAAGTGCTTCTCTGGTGGAGGGAGCAGCCTGGATGTGCTTTGTGCTTTCTCCCCCATCCCACTCTCTTCAAAGCTCTGTTTTGATTATAGCAATTGAGGAAGGGTAGTAGGAATCAGACTCTGAGGGTTCCTTGTAAAGTGTGCAAACTGAATCTGTCTCCCCAAGAAGAACAGTGCAGAAAGCCTTGGTAACACGGTGTGATGCTTGCATTTTGGTCTGTTCTGTGGTTTGAAATCAATAACAAACAAACAAACAAAAACTAGTGTAGTTAGGTTTTAGCTTGAAATACCTTTGTTCTTGAAGATCTTCTTGGAGAGTTGTATCTGTGTTTCTTGAGCTGGCTGTGGTTTGTAAGGTCTTTTAGGACTAGCATCCATCTGTATGCACAGTGCTGGAGCAGGTGATAAGGAGCATCCCCAAGGCCAGGCAGCAGAACCAAAGGTGCCAACCCATTTCCTGGTGGGCAGCATCACCTATTCAGTGTAGGTCTCAGCAGGGAACTCAGCCCTGCCCATCCCCATGCTGTCTGGCCTCAGTTCAATGCCACACAGGGCAGAAAGCCTCAGTGACATGTTGCTCTTGTTTAAGGGTTTAGCAACGATTTAGATTCTGCCCAGTGGCAGCCCCATGGGATCAGGGGTCTCTAGGACCCCTGGCAGTGTGCTATGGGCTGTGCCCTGCAATCTGGAAACCCTCCTGGGCAGGCACCAATAGCTCCCCTCCTAGAAGCAGCTCTGAGCTCTGCAGCCACGTCCCTTTTCCAGCATATCTCAAATACAAAGAGGCAAAGCAAGCAAGAATGAAGCTGGATAATTTGGCATCCCCTCCACAGCAACCAGAAAAGACTAAGGAGTTAACCTGCCTCCGCCACAGAGGGCTGTGGAAAGCAGGAGATAAAACTTTCCAGTCTCAGGTGAAGAAACTCATTTCAAGATGCTCTCTCTCAAGAATTCAATTCACAGGTGCCAAACTGCTTCCTCCGTAACCCAGGCTGAAGATAATTAGAGAGCATTTGAAGCAGTGCCTCCACCACTCCCAAGCTCATGTGGTGCTCTCAGCCTGGACAACCCTGGGAGAGTTCTGCTGTTTCCATAGGCAGATATTTGCTTGGGAGCTAACAAAGTCTGGGCAGCGTTATTGAAACCACAGGGCATTAGTTACAGGGCTAAGGAAAGAAATCTCACGGCATAATCCTGAGGCACCTTTCATCTAATTAAACCTATATATAGCAGCTGCAGGCAGGAGAAATCGCATGAAAAGTTTCTCATCTGCTGAGTATTTTTCCATCCATCCCAACTGCCCCCATCTCCCTTAACCTGGAGAGGGGCTGAAAAAGATCCCTCAAATTGATTTGGAAGGAGAAAAGAGGGAGAAATGCCAGGCAGATAGAGATCAGCAGCATTTCCATTCCCTGAACTCTGCCTGCAAGGCACAGAGCTGCTGACGCTCCCAGATAAACCCCACTTTTGCAGAGATAACCAAAGGCAGCCCAAGCTGCTCACACGGGGTCAAGCACTGCATTGTAGGCACCGGATTTTTCTTTCTTTAATTGCAAAGCTGAGCTGGAGATAGGACAATAAACCCAAGGACCTGGGGAAATCACAAAGGCTGTCCAGGAGCTCAGCAAAGGATGAGAGCAGATGGGATGAACTTCTCTGCCTTGCATTCTAGGCAGGGTCACAGTAGACAGATGAGGAAGGAGGGCAAGAAGCCTGCTGTATATTTCGGTACTTAGTTGAGCCATTGCAGTGATGGATGATGAGTTTGGAGACAGGAGGCACCAGCAGAAGCCATCTCCCTGGGACAAGGAGGTCACAAGTTTACAAGAGGCAGTGGGCACAGCCAGAACAGAGGAGGTTCTGTCTGGGCACCAGGAGGCACTTCTGAGCTGTGCACATGGCTGAGCCCTGGAGCAGCGTGCGCAGAGAGATTGCGAGTCTCCTCCTTGCAGATATTAAAATGTGGGAGTGATCTTGGGTACGTGGTTCTAGGTGACCCTGCTTGAGCAGGGATTGGACCAGATGGATGCAAAGGTACCTCGATCCTCAATTATTCAGCGATTCTACATGTGTGTCACACTGGGATCCTGGTGTTCATAGGTGGAGCAGGAGTTGGACATCTCCAGGGCTCATTGAGGGAGCAGTGGGGTGCGTGGTGAGGTTGTGTCCATCCCCATCTGATGCGGGGAGGCCAGGGCTTCTTTATGGTGCAAATCCCAAAGAAAAGAAGCACAGCATTGGCTGAAACCTCTTCTGTGAAGCTTTTGCTGATCACGTCAAAATTCCAGAGACTGCTTTTGCCCCAGGGAAAACATGGAGGAAATAATGTATCTGCATTAGCAAAGATTTCATTGCTCATCACAGCCTGGTCTGGGGTCCAGTGTGCCATGGGGACATTGGGTTGTCCATGCTTTGGTGGACACAATAGAGAGATCCTGTTCCATCACACCAGGGCTGACTGGGACCTCATATTCTTTCCTTTTATTCCTCTTTGCAGGGCCCACCTCAGAGCTAATGCCAGGGGTATCTTTACCCACAAAGCAGCAGACAAAGGCAGCTGAGGAGGCAGACGGAGCTGTTCATTACCATCCTCACCATGTTAAAGGAGCCCCTCCCACAGCAGAGATTATGCTATAATTAGCTTAGAGAATAAAGAACTTTTAATTAAGGACTGAAATTCAGCAGGCCATCTGCCTGGTTGTATCTGCAAGCAATAGGCATCTTCTGCTGGCAGCAGCATTTTTCCTGGTTCCTCTCTCTAACTCTCCAAGGCTCTCTCTTGGGCTGATACGAGGCTGAGCACATGGGCTGATGCCAGGACACCACATCCACACTGCCCAAGACACTGCATTGTAATTTGTTGGTTATTACACTGCAGAACTCTCAGAGACAGGCACAGCAGCAGGGAGAGCAGCTCAATCTCCTTTCAGACATGAAAGCATCTCCTGCAAGAAACCCGCCCAGAAAATCTTTCAGTGGCAAATGCTCTTGCCATTGGTTCCTGAATGAGCCCCTCAGGCTCCTCTGTAAATACATGTGAGCTTCTGAAAGGTCAGAGGCACAATTCCTGAAAGCTGTTGTGAGCGGTAAAACAAGTTGGAAGGCTGTGGTCTGGAGGCCACCGTGGCCAGTCTGTGCAAAGATGCATGAGCAAAACGTTCCTACAATTACACAGCTCCTTTAAGCCCCCATTGTATATTCCCCCTTTTTAATCCACAGGATTTCAGAATCCCAGGGAATGAGCCATTCCTCTTTAATATCCTTTCTGTACCTGTCATCTCATAGTTCTTGCTCCTCTGAGCTGAGGTGAAACAACACATTGTGGTCTTGCAATGAACACAGAAGAGATGTTTCCATTCTGACAACGTTCAGATCTATTGTGTCACTCAAAACACACTAAAATATTTTGACATCCCCAAAATTACTGTTATTTTTCTGTCTCTCAGAATTTCCTTTTATCGTGCTTGTAGAAATATGTTGCATTCCGTGTGGCTCTGCAGGAATGAGGACAGAGAGATGCTGGAGGACATCCTTAGTTTGAGGGTTGGCTCCCACAAGAGCACCCATTGATGTCTCATGGGCAGGAATGGCTTCGGTTGTTCCCCTGGTCCTGTTCCATCCACCTTAATACATCTCAATGGCCAACTCCCACCCTTCCCCATGCCATCACTCTGCCTTTAGGCTCCTTCTCCATGGGGAGAAGGGCTGAGGCTCAGGCAGTGGATGGTCTTTCACCAGGCTGAATTAAGCTGAATTAGAACATTACTGCCCATCAGCTGAGCTGTAGGGCCTGACCACAAGTAACCATGAAGAGGGGCTAAAGGGGACAACTCTATTTCTCTTCTGGGCTGGTTAAGAGGGGGTAAATGATTGATCGCTATGTCTTAATAAAAGGAGGACAGCTGCTAATTTATCCAACTGAGTCTACAGTTATTCCCAGAATGAAAACCAGCTCATTTGTAGCACACACTGGATCAAGTCCACAGGACACAAACTGTTAACCAGGGCATCCAAGGCATCTCTGATACTCACTGATCCTTTTCATGTGAATTTATCCAGCTCCATTCAACAGCTGCAGTCACACAGACAAGAAATCAACACTGGATCATGCTATCAATCCCCACCGCCCAGCTCACCCCTCCTCTTTGCTCTGCTCCTCACAGTTTGTATTCAAAATCTGTCATTCTGGGCTTGAAGTGAAGCAGCCCAAATCAGAACCATCTCAAGCATAACGTCTGTTGCTTGGACTTAGAGGCATCAAGCAGCTTTCAGAGCCAAAAGGTAAAACCAAGGATCAATCTGCAATTGGTTCATAAATGTATTTACCCAAATGCAGATGGGTAAGTGATGCACAGGAAAAATGCTTTACTGTTGTGTACAAACAGATATGGAGCAAACCTGACAAATTACCTCTACAGACGATGTGAGCAGCTTACAGAATACCTGCCTCACCAGGCAGGCTTTCAGACAAGCACTGAGATGTTACGTGAGTGTTTCAGTAGCACAGCAGCTAGTTTTATTCATTTATTTTCAGTTGAGAAGGAGAACAAATTAATTTCTGAACGGCCAATTATTAGCTTTCGGTGCCTAATCCTCAGGCTGAAAACTGTTTCAGGAGTAATATGAGGGAGGAATTACGAAATGTGCAGTAATGAGAAAATCAGAGAGCCGGAGATTTGGGCTTAAGACTAATGATCCCCTCCTCTGAATTGAAGCAGAGGTACTGGAAAGACATTCAAGGTATGAAAATAAAAATTAAACACAAAATTAAAAGGCAGCTGAAAGATTTCTCTGTGGAGAAGGGTGTTTGCAGAGTACTTTCCTCAGTCTATCAAAGTGACAGCTGGGAGAATCAATAGGAGAAAGGAGAAAATAACATATCAAGGCATCTTTGGAAACTGGTGAAGGCTTATGGGGAAATTCCTACGCAGGCAAAAAAAAAGAAAAAGAAAAAAAAACGACAGAACAAACAAACATTCACCATCCTTGTTTTATCTTTTATTCTCACCAAATAAGCCAAATGGAGTTTTATTTGTACTTAAGTCTATAGGCATACATCTGTGGGCAGGAGCTCAGCCCTATGGCAGCTGCTCCTTGAATTTCTTGATGAAGTGCAAATCTGAGCACCACCTCAATACAGAGACGTAACTTCCCTGCTTGGTCTCTGCATGCTTGAAATGTTTCTGGTTCTCTCTTGTTCTTGTTGCTCTGTGGCAGGATGTGGATGGGGCAGGAAGGGGTAAATATCATCTGGAATTGCAGTCAATGTGCAGGACTTTGCATTAGGAGGACAAGTATATCTGATGAGAAAATGCACTGGTTTGGTAAGCAGGAGTTCTTTTCCATTTCTTTCTCTTGCAGATGCCTGACTTAGGGGAGAAGATGAGGCAAAGGAGTTTGCACAGAGAGCAGAGAAAAGCACTGCCCAGTGTTGGTAGCTCATCAAATGGTAAGCGCTATCTGTCCTCCAATCCCTTTGCTCCAGTCTCAATTTCAGGCACAATTCTACCAGAACAACCTTTTTCTCACTCACACCTTGCTCATTTGCACCATTTCTGACACCTCCTCCAGCTGTCAGACCCCTGCCACTGCTACAGCTTAAAGAACTGGTGGCAAGAGGTACCTCCATCCCAATTAGACTCACAAAGAGCTGCGACAGCCCTGATGAGGAGCTGATTGAAATCCTATTTATTCCACCTCAAAACCCGCCCTTGCTTTCACGGCACATCCAGCAGCTTCCAGCAGAAATGCTCTGCAGCATTCAGACCCTCCTCCACAGACCAGAATAAATACGAGCTGCGTGCTTGGGAAGAGGACCTCCATCCCGTCGTGTTTTGCTGCATTTGCTCGTGTCACAAATTCAAGCACTTGAAAGCCTGAGTCATCCTCCTCCTCTTGGCTGCCAAATTCACACCGAGGGATTTTGTCCATTGAGTTCCTGGTGATATTTATACCTCTGGCAACCTACTGCAGAAGGCGTGTTTGCTACAGCCCCAACACCAATTGCTGGCACAAGATGCTTGTGTTGACACGTGCCTTCAGCAGCAGAAAGGCAGAAAGTGAATGGAGCAAAAGGAATGAGTCAGCTTACCAGCCACAGCAGCTTGTGGTTGCCTAAATGATGGTGTCTAGCCCCATGGTAGATGCAACGGAGTGTTTGTCAGCCTTGGGCTGTCTCTTTTGAAGGTTGTAATGTTCACCATCCCTGGAGGTGTTCAGAGCTGTGGAGATGTGGCACCAAGGGTTAGTGGGCACGGTGGGGGTGGGTTAGGGTTGGACTTGGGGATCTCAGAAGTCCTTCCAGCCTATGATTCTATGACTCTGTGTCTTGTTTCCCAGTGTCAGAGACCTTGAAGGTAGCTTGGAGCATCTCAGACAGCTTTAGACACCTGTGTTTGGGCAGCTGAAAGGAACTCAAGGCATCTATTTTAGGCAGCCTCTAGTGAAGCCATCTGGCACCAGGACAGCATTCTTGACCCAAAACAACTGAAGCTTTTGCTGAAGTACTTCGATTTTCTGCCAGATACTCTAATTCTACAACTGGAACCCTCCCAGCTTCAAAACGTGGCATGGCAAAACCTATTGCCCTAGCTCTAGATGCATATCCCTCATCTCCAGCGGTGCCCTGACCTCATGCTCAGCCATCCCTTGGGTGAGTTGCCAGGAAAGTGATCATGGCCCTTTCAGTTTGTGCTCCACAACTTCTGAGCTGCCAAAAGTGGTGGTTGTCATGCAAGCAACATCCTCACACTCAATGGCTGGTAGGCGGCTGTCTGGATGCAGAGTGGAAAGTTGTTTGTGGAATATGTAATAAGGATTATGTACGGATGCAGTTTACACAGAGATTGGCTGAGCTCTGCGTCTCACAAAGATGCATCCTCCTTCTTGTCTCATTTTGGTTTCCTTAAGCACAGGAGAGCCCTTCCCCCATCCAGATGAGAAACTGGGATTCGTCCTTCACCTCTCCACCTGCTCCATCAGATCAAGGTGACTGACAAGGTCACAACATTTGGAAATGGTAATCCACTCTGGGTGTCTTTTCAAGCTACTTCTAGATTTTCTGAGCCTGGAAAAGTAGAGATTTCAAACTAAACCACAAGCACAAATCCTAGCCCCCTCTTTTAAAGTGTAACTGGATTTTCAACACCATCCCAGATCATTTTTTGATGGGACCACCAAAGACTGTGAATAGAAGTGACACAGATGTGATTTTGTTGCCTATTCCCAGCACTGTGTGTGAGAAGCCTAGGAGAAAGCTGACAACGACAGAGCAGGACGTGAGGCTGGAGGCTCCCTGCTGCAGACCTGCAGGGTCAGGACATGTCTGTGACAATCACCCAAGGTTTCTAAAGAGCACCTTGTTTCCCATGACTGCATTTGCAGGTCATTGACAGGGAGAAAAGAAGTTGTCAGAGCTTACAGAACTGGAAAAGGACCCCTGGGACATCCTGCCACTAAACGTCACACTGCGCTTTTTTGGGTGACAAAATTCCATTTTGTTTTGGAGTTCTTTTATTCCTGTGCTCGTATGTGTGTGTGTGTTTTAGGAAGGGAAACAGTCTCTACCCTCTATTCTCTAACCTCTCTATTGTGCACCAGAACCCACTCTCTGTGCAAGGTCCCTCTGTGTTCCACCTCCCACCCCCCTGTGCACATCCAGCATCCCTCCTCCACTAACTGGGCTCCAAGGTGTGTGCTTGCTGCAGAAGCATTACTCAGGGTGAAGAAGTGGGAGGAAGAGAAGGGTATGGGGCTGGGATGTCAGTGGGGTGGTGGAGGGGAGAAAAAGGCAGCAGAGGGAAAAGGGAGGAGGGATGTGTTCATACTCTGTCCTTCAAGTCTCACCCTGAGCCCTTCAATCTGACCCAAGTCATCAGTAGACGCAGGGAGCAAAGCTCGGAGGTGCATGGGGCAGCTCAGGTTCCTTTTTCAAACAGCATTTTTGACTGAGAAATGTTTCAGGGAGGAAGTGAGAGCCACAGTCTCGAAGCACAGGGATTATTTTGGCAGCCTTGGATGTGAGGAATGCTCACCCCGTCCACCAGCTCTGCTGGAGGGCATCTGAGAGTGGCTGTATCCCTGAGTTCTGGTGGGACTCCATCACTTCCCTTCTCCCTTTGCATTTTGCTTTTCCTGGATGTTTCAGGTTCTCACATCATCCACTATAAAAGATCACACGAGGCTTTAATGTGCTTCGTGTAATTGTGTTATCTCCAAAGCAGGAGTCAGAGGTTGCCTTTGGCTTTTTCTTTTGAAGTCTTTTAAGAAATAGCTTCCTCCTTTACAAAACCAGTGGTCATTTTTTCCTCTAACAACATTGGCAAGGTTATTTCCAGGCTTGTCCTGTGATGAGGTTTCATTCTGTTGTACATCTCTGAGGAACAGATACTGGCAGCCCTGAAAGATCTCCAACAATATTTGTTTTCTATATTTGTGAAGGAACAGAAAAATAACTTCAGCCATATGACCTGAGAGAAATAAAACGCTTTCAGTAAATCTGCAACTAAGGAGATTGTTAAGCAGTGTATGATGTGAACAAAACCATGTTTATATAATTTCAAATAGGTGATCCTGGATGATTTTCATTTAGGATTCTTCCAAAAGCTGGCCAAGGGGCTCTCAAGCGTCCTGATATTAAATGCTAATGGAGGAAATTGCAGAAATTAATGTGCAGAAAGTGCAGAAAGAACAAGTAGGATGTCATAGGGCACAACACGTTCACAATCACAGTCAAAATAAAGGGGAAATTGATCATGGGATCCAGTTAATTGGGATAAACCTGTTCCGATCCATGCATTTGTAGCCCTTCCTTCCCTTCAGCTCTTCCCAGAAGCAAAGCCCAACATCATAGGTCAAACCAGGCTCACCCATGGGTGTTTGTATCCTGGAAGTTGGAAGAAAATGGACTGGGCTATATTGGACTGGACTGATTGCTAGGCTGGCTGCAAACACTGCAAGCCGTACATGCCTGTGTTACAGCCAGAAATGGTCGACAAATAAATGTGTGCTATTCCCATTCTGCCAAAGTGCCTGCATAGGCAGCTCTGGTGTTGCTGCATCTCCTGTCCATGGAGAAGGTGAAAAATCAGGAAAGACCGAGAACAAAGAGCAGGTGTGATTGGAGACTTCAAGAAAATACGACATTATGGGAGATTTAAAGAGCTCAGTCTGGATAGCTGATCAGAAATGGAGAAAAAGAAATGGACTGAGAGGTGATTTGTTCACACGGAGTAAGTGTTTCCCTGCAGAGAAAATAGAAGGTACTCAAGTGCTCTTGAATATAGTGGAGAAAGAATTTGCAGTGAGGATCAGAACCCAGGCAGTTTTGCATTGGAAATGAGGCACAAGTTTTATTTGCAACGACCATGACTAATCCATGCAACAACCATCCTTCTGTTATTCCCAGAGCAGGGCTGGATGCCCTTCCAGCACATCGGCTGCATCCAGTGGAAATGATCAGGTTCATGAGGTGAAAATCAAATGGTGCACATGTAACAGGTCCTGCAGCAGCAGGAGGGCTGGAAATCATGGGCTCTGCTATGGGGATGAGCCCATGGAGCAGTGCAGAGCTGGAGGCTGTCCACCAGAAAGTCAGGTCCTCAGTACACATCCTTTGTCCAAACATAAGCTTTCTGCAGAAAATTGAAAATATTGGAAAACTGCAACTGTTTTTTTCCTCCAGGTGTGATACATTTGGCTGCCTGACCTGTAATGGTCCAGGTGTGGGGAAGCAGGCTTAGATACGTGCATGTACTCCAAAACTACAGTGAAACTGCCCCTTGCAGAGAGCAGAAGAATTAGTTTTGTCTCATCTGAATGCCAACTTTATTCCCAGATTTCCTCTCAAATAATGCACACACCACGTTAACTCCTGCTGAGTGCCATCCTGGAGGGGAATGCAGCACCGTGCCGTGACTCAGCCTGAGTGGGAGAACGTGCTGAGTGCGTGGCATGGGGAAATGACTCACAGTGCAGGAACAGGGGGTTCAGGTCCAAAGGCAGCAAGGAATGCGAAGCCCCTGGAGCTGGGGGATGATATGAATCAGGCACAACTTTACACCTTTCTCAGCCATTTGTGAAAAGGAAAAGTGGGCCAGATCGGAAATAGCAGGAATGGAAGCCTTCTTGGGGCAGGGTTGGTTTCATTTCATTGCAAGCAGGGGTTGATGGAGATATTCCTGCAGCCTCTGCCCAGGACAGCCCCCAGGCAGCACCTGTCTGTGGTTCTGGGAAACCACAACTCCCCAGCACTGCTCTGCCCTCCAGGAGCCACCCAACCACCTTTCCTAGTGCTGAGCATTCCCCAGAATGTCCAGTGCTGAATGCAAGTTCACCAGGTGTGTGCTAGGAACAGCAAAAAACCTTCATAAAGGAGCCAATATACCCCCTTCTGGAGTGCCATGGAGTTTAAATGAAAGCTTGCCAACTAATTAAAATCCTTTCATCCATCTCATAAACATCCTGGAATCGTTTTTCTCCCTGACTGAATTATTTAAGAGTTGGTTCCCTCAGGATTCAAAATGATTGTTTTAGTGTTGCATTACTGCAAGTTCAGTGTAGTGAGAAACCCTTTGGCCACGGAGGATCTTTGTTTGCGTAATGAAACTATGAAGAGATGCTGTTGCTCTGCATTCAGACAACTTCCTTCGGTCAAACCTGGTGCAGGAAAGGCATAAAGGAACACATTTCTCTGTACTCGTGCTGGTAGAAGGCTGGACCCAATGCATCAGTGGTAAGGAATGATGCCTGCAAATGACTTAAACTTTATGGAGAAGGGACAGAAGGAAGTTCTCCCACGAGCACCATCAGTTGTCCTGCCTCACGTTGCTCATCGTAGTAGATCAAATACAATTCAATCTCCATTACAGTCTCTCTAGGAAAGCTCATGGCTTCTTCCACACCTGCCTCCGTGCTCGCCATGCACTCCTGCTCCCACACATCCAAGCACACATGGAGCAGAAATGCCAATATATTTGCACTCACAAAAGCTCTATGCTGCCATTATCTCTCCTCCATGCATACATGGCATAATGAGAAAGTAGGAACACTATTAAGCAAATGTAGCTCATAATGTTAGGATTTAATAGATTCCCATGGGAGGAAGACTTCAGTTTGACACTTGGGAGGAATCAGAAGGAGGAACTTTCTTTTATTTGACTGACACTCTGCTTGGAAAGCTGCAGAAAATCATATTGATTGCACTGAGGTTGCAGAATCGTTACAAGGGATCTGGCTGGAACACATAACAGATACTCATCTATTCTGCAAATGACATCTGCAAGCCTTTGTATGTCCAACAGGAGTGGGAGACTCAACTGCCCTCACCACTGAGAGGCACCATCGGGGCTGAGGCTGCAGTCAGCAGCAATAAGATGTGCTTTGTTCCTGGCTGGCTCAGAATTTGTTGGCTTTTTTTAATGGTCACATTCTCAAACATGCACTGCTCTTCCCTTCATCCCATCCCTGACACATGCATACACATATACCACTGAGCTTTATAATTAATTGCTACACTTAGGCCAGTGGGGCTTTGACAGTGCTGGGACTGCCTCTAACACCTGAATTTTTCCATTATTATTATTATTATTTTATTTTACAGCTGCTTCTGTTTGCTCTACAAACTGAGTTCAGAAAAAAATAAAATAAAATAAAATTTAAAAAAAGTATGAGAAGTGCAGAAGACAAAAGCAGCAATTATAACCCAACACACGGCCATTAGAGCACGGGAGATCAGAGCAGCCCTGCAAAGAGCAAACCATGGCAATGCCTTTGCAAGGGCCAAGAGACTCCAGCAGCTTCCAAGCAACGTCGCATCCCAGGTTATTTTCATTTCTGTTTCTTTCCCATGTATTGCAATTGATTCTTGATTTGGAAGACGCCATTTGAAAGAATAATAAATTGGAAAATTCTCAGCAGGTTTGCAGTCAGGGTGGGATTTTAGAATCATAGAATCATGAAGGATGGAGAAGGCCTCTGAGATCCCCAACTCCAACCCAACCCATCCCTCTATGCCCAGTGACCATGGCCCTCAGTGTCACATCTCCATGGCTCTTGGACAGATTTCACCTGCAGCTGATGGAAAGGAGGCACAGCAGCACACTGCTTTCTCTCTGCCTCTAATATCAATGTCTTTTTTAACTCCCTAGTTATTCTCTTTCTCTCTATTCCCCCTTCCCAGAACACCTTCTTCTCTTCTCCTTGCCCCAGAACACATGCTCCCAACTTTCAGGACTTGTCCCTAACCAGTTGCAGCCCTTTGGTACTACTCCCTGCATAGAAACCTGTTTTATTTCATCTCCAAATACTTCTGAAACTGCAGCAAAGCCAGGAATCTGCCTCCAATTGAAAGAGCTTTTCAGAAACGTGTCTGAAGCTGAAGCGTGAGCCTCACCGGAGCTCTGCACCTGCACAAGTGAAAATGGAAGTTGTCAGGAGACAATGAGATTAGATCTTCACCAAGTGTGAATAGCAAATGGCTGGACTGCAATGAAAAAGGCTGAAGATACAAAATGCTTCTAAATACCATTTCTAAAGGTTTTGAAGAGTGAAATGTGATGTAGTGAGGAAAGAAAAGAAATAGAAATTCAAAGGCAGTAGGAGAAGCATTGACCTTTTGGATGGAAGAGACAGACAGAGCCAAACGTCTGGCAGGGCCATCTCCATCTGGGGAACAGGCAGCTGCAGGTGGCTTTTCCACAGGGGACATCAGGGTCACCTCCTTGCTCAGCTCCCAGTGGCATGATGTGCACTGAAGTGGTGAACCCAAGCCCAGCTCTGTCTGGGCTTAGTGGGGGCAGAGTGGATGTCCTCTTGGTGGGGATGTCCAAGCAATTCCTTTGTCTCAGGCTCCAGCCCCAGGACAAGTTGAGATGTGCCCTAGAAGTCACTGAAAGATTAATTCTGACTTAAACTATTCTGTGATATCCCTAGCTTAATGCTTGCATCCATATTCTTGCAGGAGTGCCTTTCTTGTTATGTAGCTGAGTGTTATGCCAGCTCACTCATGCCCAGAAGTGAGTGTACTGGTGCTGGAGGAGGACTTGTCTATGAATAAATCTTGACCTTTTGGATCATAGGGGTCTGCTATGAATTAAAGCAAAGCTTTCTGCTCCTGCTATAATGAGAGCTGGGTTATGAACCTGATGTACTGGCTTCCACTGTTTTCAGCTTCTTAAATCAGAGTGGTGATGCTGAGCGGTCCATGGATGGAGGTACCAGCGGAGTGCTGCGAGCGGAGCTCTGCTTCCCTCTCTGTATGCTCAGAGAGAACAGTCAGTGCTGGCACTGTGCTAACCCACACATCCTTTTCAAAAAGCCAAAGAAATAGAGCTTGTGTGAATGGACTGACCACGCATACGCTGCCATCAGGAATTACTCGGCTGGAAACGCTGCGTGGAGCGAGGAGGTGTGGGGCAGCTCAGCTGCAGCGCAGGGGTGATGGAACTCACTCTGCTACACCTGGGATTCTCACATCCTCTGGCACTGCGTGTCTTTGTCAAGGCAATTAGGTGCTGCATTTCTCCGCTTTCTGATCCAGCGAAGGTCCCCGCAAGCAGTTCCCTGTGGAGCAGAACACTTATCAGAGCCGCAGGCAGGCAGGGCTCTGCAGACCTGGACTGGGCACTCTGCCTGCAGCCTGGCACCACTCAGGGTTTTCAAGCTGATCCTTTAGATCTGCTCTTTGCCTCCGGCAATTCCCTCTGCACGCACGGCGGCTGTGCTGTCAGCTCGGCTGAGATGAGCGAGCTCCGCACTGCTTGCAAGGCAGCCACAGCTGAATCATATCACAGAACCACAGAACGCCTTGGGTTGGAAGGGACCCCAGGGATTGTCCAATTCCAACCCCTCTGCCACAGGCAGGGCTACCAACCTCCAGATCTGGTACTAGACCTGGCTGCCCATCCAACCTGGTCTTGAACACCTCCAGGGATGGGGCATCCACAGCCTCTCTGGGCAGCTGTTCCAACATCTCATCACTCTCTCTGTGAAGAACTTCCCCCTGACATCCAATCTAAACCTTGCTTCCTTGAGCTTAAAACCATCTCCCCTTCTCCTATCAGTGTCTGCTGAGTAAAAAGTTGATTCTCAGTTGAATCAGTTGAATGGAAGGGTCCCTCCAGCCCTAGTCTTCCTGGGGACAGCGTGGTGTCTCATAATCATTGGGGGAGTTCGGCATCACCAGCTGCATGCAGAGTAAAACTGGGGTTCACTCCTTGGAAATCCCACGTGTTACTTCAGATGCTAAAAACGGAGATGAGCACCTGCCCTGTCCTCATCCACTGCATCAACAGCACTTCTGCTGAGGGGTGGGAAGGGACAAACCCACCCTTGTCCAGATTTGTTCTCAGAGATGGAGTGGGTTCTGTCTTGTGTGTAATCACTGTCACAAGTGCAGCTGCCTTCAGTCAGTCCTTGGGTTCTCTAACCCACACCCCATGTTCCATTTCACTTGAATCCAGCCAGCCCAGGTTGGTTTGAACTCCCCAGTCAAGACCAGCTGGCACAAAGCATTCACCTGCATGGCCAACCTCTCTCCTGCCATGGGCCTGGCCCACCTCTCTGCTTGTTTTATTCCTTCTCTGAGGTTTGTTGGTGTAACAGCTGAACACAGGGAACCTTTCTGTGGCTCTCACTCATTCACTCTCTCTCTGTGCCACTGCATTTAAGTGTAGACCTAATGCACTGCAGGAGGGAGCTTGTCACAACACATTAGCAGGGTATCTCTGGATTATTCCCTTCCATTGGCTGGACTTTCTGGGAATATTTTAAAAATCTTTGCTACATGTTGTACAAGGCACAGGAAATAGCTCTGACTTGCTTAGCAGAGCTGTGACACAGCCAGGCTGGTCCCTCACTGGCTGATTTTGATGCATGTCTTGAGCTGAAATCTTCCTGTATCTGATGACTTTCTTCCCTCTTTGAGCTTTATCTTGCTGAAGGCTCAATTGACCCAACCTAAACGCTGATATCTCATGTGGGTGGGAAGGAGGGAGCTTGAGCCCCGGTGTGGAGACCTCTGTGGTGACAGATGAGCATCGTCCTCACCAAGTCAAATAAAGGCTAAAATGAGATGAACACAGAGAACAAATGTGAAAGAAACGGTTTTACTTTACAGAATATTTCGGTGCCTTACAGCATCTCCCAGGTCCAAAACCAGGATGCCCTTAGGCCTTTTTCCACCAACCAGTGTTTCCCAGCCCAACCGCCGACTCATTTTGCATTAAGTAATCCCAGTGGCATTGCAGGGCCGCTGAAATGGCAGGCAGACACCCATAGATCAGCCTGCCTCATCCCACAGCGTGGTGATTACAGGGAAGATGTATGGGCTGGGTAATATCCGCAGCGCTGCCATTAAGCTGACTGGGGGCTGATCCAGGTCCTTTGGCTGGAATAACGAGGTTAATCACACAGACTTGTTTCACAATGATTACTTTTGCGGCTCAAGCTCCCCACACACCTTCATCACAGCAGTATGAAATGGTTGGGATGGCATTAAGGAGCAGAAATCACCTGAAATCCACTGCTAGCTTCCAGAGTTTTGGGGTGAAGCTTCTTCCCCCTCACACCCCAGTGAAATGCAGGCTCTGGGCTCATCCTGCTATTGGGAAACAAGACCAAAAGAGGCTGGGGATGATCTCAGCTTCCAGACATTGCATTTAAGCATGGAAATGTGGCTGAGGCATCACCAGAGGCCTGGCATCCCATGTCCAAGCCCTGGTGCATATCAGTGGGGTTTCCCTGATGGGAACTGCAGCCCTATAAAGATTGCATTAGAATAAAACCTAGGGCACAATCGGGATCTTACAAGATGAGATTAAAGCAGTTTGAAGGGACCAGAGCAAGCCCAGCATCTGATGGGATCACAAGGAAGAAGGGCTGATCCCTAACAAGATTCTCAAGTTCTTTCTTCCCACCAAGCCAGGCCAATGGAGCACACTAAATGCTGACAACAGAGTGAGAACAGGGGAAAAAAAGGCATTGAAGGCTGGCAGAAAAAACAGCACAGCATGTCAAAAACTCTCTGGTTCAGGCAATCTTTACAACTTGGGAAGCATTTGTACATTTGAACATTTTTCAGTGCATCCCGAGGTCAAAGCAGAAATTCTTTGGGGGCTATTTGCACTCCGGCCTCTTTGCCCTCCTTCAGTGCAGCAGGACAACGCTATGGCAGCACTATGCAACCATCCCAGGTGAAACCTGCCCAGCAGCATCCTGAGCTGAAACAGAGCTCATCAAAAGACGCATGGAGCAGCAAATAACTCTCCTCCAGCAGCCAGGCACTGATCGATGGCAGGGGAAGGACATCGATTGCTTCTGCCCCTTCTATTTTGAGCCAGCTGTGATATTTATTTATTATTTTTCCCCAATTCTCATGCAAACAAGAAGGCAGAGGAGTGAGGTCTTGCGTGTGTCCCCTAGGTGGCATCTACAGACTGTGCCGTGATGGTCCTCAGCTTTCCCTCGGGGTGCTGCTTTCCAAAATCCCATACAACTCTTCCCTCTGGATTTGCAGTTATTTCTGCAGTGAAGGCTCTGAAAGCCATCAGCCCTCTCTGGACACGTCTTCTGGATTACCAGCACCAGCTCTGGCTGGACGTCACCCCTCCCCCAATGCTTGCATGTCCTGGTGGAGACACCCTATGAATTGCTGCATGAATGTCACATTGAGATCCTGATTAATAACTCACTCTGTTAAAAGCATTCATATGCTCTGCTTTGTCTCTGTGACATCCTTTACAAACTGAGGGTTAAACTCTATTTGCAGTATGGGTGAGGTAACCAAAGAAAGAGGAACACTGAGTTACCCAAAGGTGTAGATCCAAGGAGATTGATAGCAAAAGGATGAAAAGCACTGGAAAATGGTCTGGTTTCCTAATGGCCTCTGATCTTCAGATGTGGAGAAAGTTACACGGAGTGATGCTGGTCCGGGTCCCTCTCATGATGCAGAGTTTGGCCTTTGGACCAATCACAGGCAAACTCAGACCCTTCAAGCAAACATCTGCACCATTAAACACACCAATGTCACACTGCATCACCCTAGAAGTAGTTATGGGCTTCATCATCTCTGCTCTGGAGGAGAGAGGGTCGTGAGAAGAACTTTGGGGCTCCAGTTTGTTAACAGCAACCACTGTGGTCCTGCGTATGAGTGTCAGGGAGCAGACAACAGCAGGATGGCTCAGCTCATCTCTGCCCTATCAAAAGAATCGAGGTGCCTCGGAGAAGCTGTGACCTACATTGCCTTGCTGGAAAGCAGGAGCTTGTCCTGGATGTCCCACCGTCAGAGCACACGTGCAGATTTGCTGGGGATGCAGAAGAAAGGACGAGGTGCAGCACCGGCTCAGCGGTTTGTAGTGTGCCATAAATCACCAGCACTGCTTCCCCTGCAGGGAGTGAGGGATGGACAGTCTCTCTGGGTGCAGAGCATGGGATAATGAACGTCCAAGTGCTGCCAGGAGACAGTGACAAATCAGCAATGCCTTCAGCTCTGACCTCTTGCTGGGGATGCAGAAGCCATATATCGGTCAAGGACAAGGACACATCTCTGCTTTTTAAGAATTCTTTTTTGCTCAGTATTTCTTGGTCTTTTTTGTCCAGACACCAAGGCCTTGAGCACCTGAAGCTGGAGCATGCTCTTATCCTCTCCCAGAGCCTCTGCTGTGGATGCCCAGCTGCTCTTTCAGCTGGTCCCTGTAACCATGGCTTTGTCTGTAGGAGCAAAAGGAGTCAGTGGAGGACACCCTGACCTGTGGTGCTTGTACATCAGGAGCCCACCTCTTAATAAATCAATGAACTTGTGACCGGGTGGAGGAGATAGAGCAAGCCAGTGCACTTTTAGGCTGGGAGTAGCTATTAAGAGAGATTAATCAGAGCTAAGAACCCCAGAAATGGAGCAAAGCCACCCAGCAGAAACAGGGGAGCAGCCCCAGCACATGCCATACCCCCAGACTGACCTGCTCCCCTCTCTGCTGCTTCTCTGCTCATTTGAGGTTAAAGTGATTTCTTTGGCTGCTGAGCCTGCAGAACGCTCCAGGCACTCTGTAAGAAGCCATCCTACTCCCCATGGATTTCTAGAGGGAAATACTGGAAACGTTGTAAGGGCAGCAGAAGTTTCATCTCCGCACCACGCAACTACAGTGCCTGTGATCTGCCCTGGGAGAATGGGGGAAAAATATCTCCCAAACATATTGAAGGGCATTTCTGGGCATCACTGTGCTGAGGGAAGCATCTGTGCTGCTTATAGGGGCTCAGCTGTTAAATAGCCCAAATTTCCAGGTGCTTTATTAGAAAAGAACCACTTTGAGGTTTGAACCCTTCTAGGTTTGTGCTCTGGGGTCTGCATTTTTAGCCATCATTTCCTAGTTGCTCTGTTTGAACAGGAGGTGACCATTCCTGCAGGTTGAGGACCTGGAGACTGAACACAGACCAGGATTTTAGGGATGCCAATAAAACCTTCCTAGCAGGACCTGGGGCAGGAATTCATGAACATCACAATGAGTTTCTGAGTGGCAGCAAAGCTTTTGAAGCACAGAGTGCTGCCAAAGACAGCAGCACCTCAGCCTTAAACACAGCAAAAATTGCACCTTGTGTCTTACCAGACACCAGCAGCAGAGAGCTCTGAGCACTGGTATACTAAGGTGTTAAGCTGGAGCCAAAACTTGCAAAAAGAATTCAATTCAGCCAAATATGCAAAAGTTAATGGGAGTGCACAGTTTTGGGTTGAGCCATCCCAGGATGCAACAAAACCACAGGTAAAAGACCCATGAGAGAAGGTATCCCTGCTTGCTCGAGGTCTAAAACTGCCCATAAGGAAGCCTGGATATGAAGAATGCCTCTGGCTTCATACATGGCCCTATCCCAGAGAGCCTGGGATGTACACAGGAGAGGTAGAGGAGTCAGATTATAATCAACGAAGTTGGGTTATGAGCAACAGAAATCCTCTGCAAGTGGTGCCTGCTGCTTTGCAGAGGGGTGGGGAAGGAGGAAGAGTGAAGCATGTGATTCCATTCCATTCCATTCTATTCTATTCTATTCTATTCCATTCCATCCCATTCCATTCCATTCCATCCCATTCCATTCCATTCCATTCCATCCCATTCCATTCCATTCTATTTTTTTTTCCTTTTTCATACAGAAAATGGCACTGCACTGCTCCAAAGGCAGTTTTGCTCTGTTATAAACTGCTCCGCAGCAGCAATTGCTGCAGTTGCCACAGCAATGCTCTGTGTGCATGGAGGAGGAGTGGGCTGCCACACAAAACTTTCCCATTCACACACCGTGTCCATCATGAAGACATTCTAGAACAGATGCCAGAGAAAGAAATACAACACCTGCCCAAACTGCAAACCTCCTTTGCTATTTCTTTCCCCCTAAATAAATTGCAGTCCTTTGGTTGACCCTCATTCAAGCAGTTAATTTTACTTAATGAAGACAAATTCCTAGTTGAGCAATGATGGAGAAAAACATTCACGAGGAATAAAGTGAACAGGCTGCTGAGACCTTAAACTCTATGAAAGGAGCATTAGAGGTGTATCAGTACTCTCCATGCTCCTGAGGAACTGCCAGACTTTAAAAAACAGACCAGAAGAAATAGCCAATAAATGGCTGGCCTTTCTTGTATTTCCCCAGTGGGAACCTACAGGATCATAGTTATGTTACAGGAGGAAAATTAAGTTGGAAAAAAAGAAGATTTTTACCTATGTGGCCAAATTATTGCATTGCCACATCTGATAGGTGAGTGGGCTCTCCCATCACCTTCCAGAGTAACCGCTTCATCTGTCCATGGGTTGTGGCTGGAGAAGCCTTGAGAGCCCATTGAATATCAGGAGATTGCCTGTGAGGTTATTGAAAGGAAGAGATGTGCCACCATTCCCACAGACATAGAAAAATGGATGGAGAGGGCACACAGCTGATCAAGGCTTCAAAGAAATCCCATTGAGACCCCAAGCAATTGCTGGATATGGGTCCTTCCCATACCCTTCTGGCATGGCCTTGTTCAGCCTCCCAGGGCTCTCTGTCCCAAGGGCACTGGGCAGTCCTTCATGCCACCATGATGATGCCTTTTATTGAATTTTCCATGCTGTTTAGACTTTCATTTTATTTCTATTTTGCTGCTTTTTTTTCTCTCTGCATAGAGGCCCTGTGCGTCATTCCTTCTGGGTTTTATTTGATTGCCTTTTGGAGAGGAAAAGATTAATATTTCATCAAATGTAAGGGGAATAAATAACCAGATTTGAAAGACATGCCTTGAGTGGCATTTATGGGGCTGGAGAAGAGGAAGGGATTTTTGCCACGGGGAAATCACAGTTCTCTGTGATCTCTACAGGATGTTTCCATCACCAAGGGCACATCCATGCCCATGATGTCACGTCCCCGGGGGGCACAGGCACGTCCCTATGTCCACAAAGCATCTCCAGCATCACGTGCACCTGTGCAATGCTGCCGCATCCATCAGTGCCACACAGCTTTGCTAACAGCAGTGCAGCAACAGCTCAAAAAGGCAGAACTCTTCGGTCTGCTGGGTTGATGGGATCAGACTCCGGAATAAAAGTGGGGATTTTATCGTGATCTCAAACGGTGGCATTTTGTCTAATGGGAAATGCCAACGCGGCAATTGGCAAATTTGGGTTGACTTCACTAAAAGCGTTTTGATTGAGGAAAATAATAATTACGACTATTACTGTGATTAGTTTAGAGCTCTGCCTTGAGGTTTAATTAGCTGTAAAACAAAAGCTTTTCTGTTCCTGTTCTATTCAAAACTGACACTTCCTCCCGACAGCAATTTGAAAAATATGACAAGCTATTTTAAGAAACTCAGAAATCAAATGAATCGTTCAGTCAGATCCCAGATCTTCGTGGGTTTCCCAGCTTCTTCCAGTTTGCATGCTTTAATTTGCAGACACTGTTTTGGGGTTCTGGTTAACACGATGTACTGAGAGAGGGAAAAGAAAGCACGGGAGGAAATTATCTGTGTGCTGAAAGGGCCAGACTTCTGCTGCACGGAGCAGTGAGAACAGCATGCGTGCTGTTTGGGTTTCTTCTCCCAGTAGGATGCTGGTTTCTCTCCCTGCATGACTGTATGGACAACTTCAGCATCTCTTCCAGATGGATGGGATGCACAGTGTCTGAAGTGCCTGGAGGTCACCCAAGGCTTTATCGAGGTCTTCAGGACAAACAAACCCCTCTGCTGTCACAACCTTTAAGGCAATAAACTGCTAAGGGATGTTGTTAGTTGTGCAACAAGCCATTGACCTCCCTTCCTGCAACATATTTAGCTGGTCTATGGGTTAAGCTTTGACGTTTTTCCTTGCAGAGCAACATTAAGGCTTACAGGAACAAAACACGCTACCCAAAACAAGGCTACCCAAATCTGTGGCATAACTACACAGTGTGGTGATTTGGTGCCAGCAATCACTTTTCTTTTTTTTTTTTTTTGAAGAAAGAATTTGAGAACATCTTCCTGCACTCACGGCAGCTCCAGAAGAAGGAAAATGGGTCAGAAACCGGAGACAGAGCCTGCAATTGGATTTGAAAGCAGCTCCGTACTCTGACAGCCCTTCTTCCCCTGAGCACCATGCTAAAACTATCCTGTTTTGCTTGACTGACACAGGAAAAACACATCCCCAGCTCACCAGAAGGGAAACAGAGGCACACTGCCAATCTTGGCTCTGTGTGCAACCACGAAACCAGACTTAACTATTCTACCAGCTCAACCTGTATCTCCGTGGCACTGGGGATTGTTATGTCCCACGTGGAAGCAAATGGGCCATCAGGGCAACCAATGCCCCATGAGTGAATGGGGGACATGTGTGCCACGTTCCCAAGGAGCAGCCCTGGTCTCATCCCTGTTGGCTGTGCCATGCAGGATGGACACACAGAGCAGCCCCAAGCAGGGCAAGAGGTGGCTGCAAGATGACAGAAGAGCTCTGCAGTGGTGTAACTCACACAAACAGCCCCAAAAAGCAGCCGCCCCAGAGCTGCTCGGAAACAGAAGCGTCAAACCGTGTGCAGTTACGTAAAATAATAACATCCCAAAGGCAGATAAAGTCAGCCTAAATCGCTCCTCTTCCTCCTTCCTGGAGATCAGATATTTCTCTTCATCTTCCCATCCCTAATACCCATCTCCCACGTTTGTCTCTGCGTCGCACCGAGGAGTTTGAGATTAACCATGACGAATGGACTGATTTCCTTGTCTCAGGGACTGTTTTATTTTTCCTTCGCCACGTCTGACAAGTTGCATTTTACTATAAATCCCCTCAATTAGGCCTCTAAAACAGCACCACAGTCATTTCCCTGATATATGGGGAAGGAATTATCTTCATGTCCCTGGCAACCAATTCCTTAACTAAAAATAGTTGATGTTCCTTTTGGCTTTCACCCTACACTTTGGGTACCTGAGAACACAGTGAATATTTCACATCTGAGCCCTGGGCAAGCTGAGATGGCCAAGGAATGGCCCAAGGCTGGAGGAGGCTGAAAGTGATGCTTTCAGCTGAGCTGAGCTGATTTGGGGCATAGTGTAGAAATGGTGCCTGGTGCTCCTGGCAGCAAAGTGATCCCTGTGAGTCCCAAAAAGACTCCAAAAGCAGAGCGTGGAGCTGTACCCCAACCCCACAGTGCTCTCAATTGAAGGGCTGAGCTTTCCTTCCTGTGGATGCCCCAGCTCAAAGCCTGCACTGCTCCCCCAGACTCATGCTCCCCCACCACATCGAGAGATCTTTCTCAAGCCCCTTCTAGAAAGCGTTGAAGGGAAAGGTAATGCAGAGGTAGCTCTGCAGTTTGTCTCCTTCTGTCACTGTCAGGGGTAAGAACATCAGGAGACCGAAGAGACAAAGAGTTTCCTCCGTTTATCAGGGCTTTACATATTTTCAAATATCTTTGGCAAAGCAGTGACACACTTGATTAAATCCAGCTAATGCTGGAAGATGTATGCATGCGTTGTTTATTCCCGTTAATGACTGGGCTGGAAGGATTCACCCTTTGGGGTCCGGGGGGCAGCTCTGGCTGGACACTCACTGTAGTCTGGTGGGACCTTGTTCACCCTCCCTCTTCCCCCCCCCACCTTCTCCCATGATTCAGAGACAGAAAGTGGCTCAGAGAAGATGGATGGAGGCTTTGGTGGTGAATCCATCAGAGGACACTGCCCTCCTATTGATCTGTCTGCAAAGAGCTGGGGTTGGAGGCTGTGGCTGCGAGAAAGAGGGGAGCACGGTCCTGCTGCCAGCAGATGCGCTGATGTTAGGAATGGTAAATGTCTCTAGTCCCCCCAGGATGGACACCCCAATGATGACATCTCCTGTTGTCATCTTCCCAGCAGCACACCATTATTCCCTCCAGGAAAGAACAAACCACAGCTTACTGCCTGGCTTTCTGCTGCCATTTCCCAAGCTATCACATCAGCCACAGCTGCCCAAGGCCCCCCAGGTGGGTGCAGAAGGGATGCCCAGAATCTGCCTCAGCTTCACCCACACAGAGATTGATCTAGCACAGAGGTGGACCCAAGAGATGGGGACTTATGGTACATCGCCCCAGAAGCTCAGGCTGGAGGCTACCAGGGGTTGGCACAAGACAGAGACCCCTTCACAACTGAGCCTTATGCTGAAGGATGTTGTTAGCCCCAGGAACATTGTCCAGGTTCCCCCACATCACCCCACTGCTTTCCCCCTCCCCAGGATGCGTCCTCTAAACCAGGGTACCCTTGTTGGCTCTTCAAGCCCATAACTCCTGCCCCATTGCCTTTGCCCCTTCCACCACCCACCCTATGCAGAACATCGCCCTCAGGAAGGACTCTTCCCCCCGTGACTCAGTTTCTCCTGTTGCAGTCAAATGTCCCCAGCACAGCCCTGCAGCATCTCCATCACAAAGGAGGGTCTTGAAGCCCATTCCCAACATCCCTATGGGAAAGGGGCTGATTCACCAGCCAGTTTGCACAGGGACTGCAGGCTCTGGCAGTGACAGAAGGGAAGCCTCCCTTTCCCCTACCCGTGTGCCAGAACAAAATCCTACGAATGCAGCAGCCCTTCTGCAATCTGCAGCCCGAATCCCTTTGCACGGAGCCACGGGTGCCCACAGCTTCTGCAGGAAAGCCCGAAGCAGCAGCACCGAATTCTGGCTTCGGCGGGGAGAGAAAGGAGAGACCGTGGTCCTGGGGGGGTGCCGAAGGGAGGTGGAGGGAGGAAAAGGGGAGGAGGAAGAGGAGGAGGAGGGGAGGGGGAGTGGGAGGAGGTGGGGAGGGGTGCAGCCCATCGGCTGGCGAGCTGAGGGGTGGGCTGGCAGCCGGAGCGGCTCGCGAGGAGATTATAAAAGGCGGTGAGTGGGGAACGGCGGACGCACCTGAGCCTGAGGATTTGGAGCCCCGACGGCAGCGGAGCCGGCCATGCCTCGGGTCGCTGGGTGGGTCGCTGGGTGCGGAGGGAGCTAAGGATGGTGCCCGGTCCGCGTCCTGCACTCCTTCTCTTTCTCCTGCAGGTAAGGTGCTCGTCAGACCTTTATCCCAGAAGGACTCTTCTGCCTTCCTCCCCTCGCACTCTGACCCGCTCCGTGTCTCCGAGTTTTCCCTTTCTTTGAAGAAGAAGTCAAAGGGGAAAAGGCAACGCAACGACCACCGTGGGTTCCCCCAGCTCAGCGTGGGCTCTCGGCAGGAGCTCACAGCGGGGAGGTTGGCAGCTGGAGCTGGGGGTTCTTCACCAGGTCCCCCTCCGTCACTGGATGCTTCCAGTGTCACCAGTTTTCCTTTGGCTGTGGGAGGGGGTGACTGTGCTGGGGGTGTGATGGATGGGGACAGCACAAGAGGAGAGCTTTATTCTTCTTTTATTGATTTCCTAAAGAAACCTCTCCTTTCTCCCCAACCCCCCACCTGCAAAGCAGAAGACTTTCCTCCCTGAATTGCTTGCTTTGGAACTGAAGCCACTGTTAATTTTGCAGCTCTGCACAAAATGCAAATGCTTTGTCAGAAACAATATTCTTTCCTCCCTGTGGGCTCATCTGTTAAGCAAATGCTCCCAGCCCAAAGCATGAGTAGACCCCAGACCCCAGGAATGAGAAATGGGAAAGGTTTCCAGTGATATCCTGAGCGGGCACCTAAACACAGTGACCACAATTGTGGTTAAACCTCTGTGTCAAGTGGGTTAAAAAATGAATAAATGTGCTTTGCTCCCTGCAAAATGCTGTCTCAGTGGCCCAGTTGTGACTGCAGAGTTAAAAGGACAGCAAAAACAGAGTCAGCTCATCCTTTTAGCACCGTTGCAGTTCGTACCCACAGATTGGGTTCTCACAGTGTAAATTTGGCTTCTCCTTTGGGATGAAAAGTTCTCACCTGGGTGAGAGGAGCTGATCTGTGCCTGCTGAGCAGGGCGCCAAGCTGCTGCTGCGTTGCAAAGCCCCTTGCTCCTTTAAGTGAACGGCCCCAGTCCTGTTTTATAAGAGCTCTTTCTGCAGTTGTGTTGCCTGGTGCAGGTTTTGCTTGGCGCTGATATGAGAAATGAAAGTGGGATAAAGTGGGAGCTCTCTCCCCCCCCACCCCAGGTTCCCCCTGTCATCACAGGGACAGTGTTGGCAAAGCCTGCTTTGATAGGAGAAGGGTCTGAGATGGGGAAATATGGAGCAAAGGTGGGTCACAAAACCAGCCCAAAGGTTCTGGGATGAGGTTCCTGTGCTTTCCTAGAGCCCCCAGGCTCGAGGGCTTCTCTAGCTGCTCACATGTGTTCTCCAAGCATGGTAGCATTGTGAAGATGGGGCTGAGTTCTCCAAACCCTTCCAGACTTTGAAATCACAAAAAAGCAGCCTAAAGAAAAGAAGGCTGTGGGGAGACCTCATTATGGCCTTCCAGTATTTAAGGGGAATTTATAATCGTGAGGGAAATCAACCTTTTACACGGGTAGGTAGTGATAGGACAAGGGGGAATGGTTTTAAACTGAAGGAGGGAAGAGATTTAGATTAAATATCAGGGGAAACGGTGAGGTGCTGGAATGGGTTGC
The DNA here is from genome assembly GCF_951394365.1 of Tetrao urogallus. NCBI lineage: Eukaryota > Metazoa > Chordata > Aves > Galliformes > Phasianidae > Tetrao > Tetrao urogallus. The sequence continues at coordinate 3,107,154 of NC_136839.1, read as the reverse complement.
TCAGAGAGGTCGTGGATGTCACATCTTTGGAGGTATTCAAGGCCAGGGTGCGTGGGGCTCTGGGAAGTCTGGTGTAGTCCTAAATCTAGCTGCTGGCAACCCTGAGTGTGGCCAACAGGTTTGGAACCTCAGGTCCCTTCCAATCCAAATCATTCTATGGTTGATTGGTTTGTCCATCTCATGTCTACTCATGCTTTGGGCTGTGCAAGGGTGATGGACAGACAATGAGACAGGCAGCCAAAATTGCTTCAGAATACTCTCTGGCATCTTGCACATCATTTAAACAAACCAAACAAGTGGCTGAAAAAGAATGAGTTCATCTGCCGTGGTGTCAGGAACTGATGGCATTACTGGGGCTGATAGTAAAGGAAAGACAAGATGTGATGGTGGGTGGTGGTTTCCCCTCTTCCTTGACTTTCCTTAATAGCAATAAGCCCAAAGCCAGCTTCCCACCCTTTGCTACGTAGGATGTGCTTCTGATTCTGGGATCTCCTCTGTACCGTGCTTTCTTTAAATGCTGGAGTTGATGCAGTGTGTGTGAGCTCACCCCTGTGGTTTCACATCTTCAATGGAAAACTGAACAGGAATTTCACGGCTTGTTCCCAGAATAGCTGCTCTATTGCCATAGAATGAATGTATAGAAATGCAGGGAGCGTAGCCTGCAGAGAAGGCTCAACCCTGCCCTAAAATACAGCCCTGCTCACCAGATAACCTGCGCAGAGCTGGCTCAGAAGTTGATCCATTGCCTTGGTGTGGTTGAAGTTTCCCCAGCTGTGAATAGAGATAAGCATAGAAAGTTAGAGGTGAGTTAAATGGCAGGTGCTCAGCCCAGGCCATGGCCCCCAAAACATGAGGGAGGACTGCGGCACAGATGGGGGCAAGAAGTCTCCAAGCCCCCAAGTGAAAATATTTGAATTCTCAGAGTTCCCATATTTAAAGTTTGTAGGGGAGTTTCATACAAATGCTTCAGGAAAGCAGTTCTGTACATGTGCCCATCTCCTTTAGCAGCCTTTTCTCTGGCCCGTTCAGATGCCTTAGGAGCTGCTTTGATTCCCAGTGTCCCCTACACCAGCTTGTTTGTCTTTTTAGCTTCTACCATCCGTATGGTATCATTCATTTTTTCACCTGTCCCCCCAAAAATCCATGTCCCCTGTGATAGATAACCCAAACTGAAATTATTTACATGAAGCAAGAGATTAGAGTGTAATCCAGGAAACACTTTAATTTCCCATAAATCAGGCTCTACAGGCATTCACTTAACCCTGATTGATATTCTTTTGTTATGTTCTGCATCCAGCGTGCTCAGGGAGGCTCCAAATGTAATAAACACTCACATCGAAGCTTCTGTCTGCATGGGGGCAGGGGCTGGCTCTCTAGCATGGCTAAACTCATCAATTCACATGTTTTAATGCCAGGTGGAAGCATTAGCACAGTAACATCAGCCATAGGAAAACCCCTCCTGGGGTTCTTGCTTTAAGCATCGGTCTGTCTGTACATAGGGATTCCTTCAGGAGGGATTTTCTTCTTCCACACTCACTGAAGAACGAATGTGAGTTGTTGCTGCAGCCTGGCAGGGAGCCCGAGCAGCAACGGGGGTGTAAAGGGTTCCTACAGCAGGAACACCTGCAGGGAGGATGCTGCTGTGGTTGAGCCATGGTGAGCAACCATGGGCGCATCCTCATAAGAAAGGCAGCCTGCAGAGTGGCTTGAAACCAAATTTTGGAGGCACCTGACCGGGAGAAGAGACCATAAAAAGCCTCTCCAGAGGGGTGTCCCTCCAGCTCAGCTCCTGTCACCAGGTGGTACCCACAGGAGGATGTGACACCCTTCCACCCAGCTGCCCTCATCTTGAGGGTTTTCCTGCATTGACCAAACCAACCAAGCCACTCCTGCTCCTTTCTCCTTACAGAACCCCCTCCAGCCCTCCCAGGGGTCTCAGAGGCCATCACCACCCATCCATTAGTCCTACTGACCTCTCTGTGCAAAGCCGCTGGCTCGCATCCTGCTGATTGCTCTGCTCTCCAATTACAGCTCTGCCAGCCGTGGAAAACCCAAACCCTGACTTAGATTGCTAATTAGACTCCGAACCATCTCTCTCGTTGCTCTGAGCTGTCTGTCAGCCCTTCTGCCATGCAGATCCGATCTTGTTTAAAGCAAGATCTCGAGGGGGAATAAGCCTGTCCCTGGGTAGTATGGGACGGGGGGGGGGGGTGATGTTTGACTCAGATGTTAACGTATTAATTAATATCTGTGGATTGCTTTGGAGAGAGAAAGCACTGCAGGGGAACATTAATTCCTAATTGTTGTTAATTGAATTTTGCTGCTAGGTCGGAGGCAGGTCAGAGAGACAGATGCCCTGTGCATATGCCTGTGTGTGTGTGTGTGTGTGTCAGTCAGAGCTTGCTCCTCACACTCGTATCAGCACTGAGCATCCTCAGGCCGATGCTCCCCAAAAACCTGTGCAGCTCAGAGCTCAGCTGGTGGAATGTGATGTAAACAACCTACCCCATGCAAAGTGCAACCTACCAGTGCAGCAAAGCCTGAACAATCCTAGGCAAGTTGTCCCAAGTGCCTCAGTTTCCCTTGTGACCCAATTTGGATCTGTTGAGGGTGACGCACTGACCACAGAGGGTGTTTGCAATGCAAAGGGGGCAGAAATGATGGAGCAGTGTCACTTTTTGGTGTCTCAGCTGTGTCCTGCAAGATCCAGGCTTAACTAAGTATTCTCAGTGTCAGCTGTGATGCCTCCAGGTGTGTGAAACAGAGACATTAGTATAGGCTGGAGGGAGCAGTGCTGAAGCCGTGGTTGGCTGCAGGTGATGGAGAAGCTGCTCCAGCACAGAGCCATGCAACTCCTGGCAGAGCATCATGCTCATAGGAGCACGCCCTGGCAGAGCAGGACCTCCGTGCAGAGCAACTGCTTCTGCAAAAGCAGATTGCTTACCTTCCCCTGCGCAGCTGAATGCTCAGCTGAAGCGCTCTGTGATTTTTGGCAGCCTAAAAGAGATCACAAAGGTTTTTCTTTGCTGCAGAGCAGGATTGGCTGTACTCTGTGTCAAAGCAAAAGCGGGAGGGCTGAGGAAAGGGGACGTTGGGGTGTGTGTGGCTCTGGCTTGGCCAGGCTGGGACCTGTTGGGTGCCATGTGGCAGCTGACAGTGGGGATGCAAGGACAGAGCTCTGACCTATTCCTTCCACAAAGCCTGCAGAGGGGTTAAAGCAACCTGCAGGGGACAAAGCACACACGAGAACCTGACCAGCAGGGTACTAGGATGCTTTTGGCTTGTGCCAATGCACTTGGAGTCACCACCTTAACACTGCTAGCAGTGTGGCTGATGGGAGCAGGTAAAAAAAAAAAAAAAAAAAAAAAAAAAAAAGCTGTTTGTTTTGCTTTATTTGGAGGATTTTTTTTACTTTTTTTTTTTTTTTTGCCATTTTAGTCCATTTTCAAAGTCTGTCCAGAGCCAACTTCTGCGTTCCATCGCTCCATCCTCACCCCTCAAGCTGTAGCTCAGCCCATGCTGCAGCTCAGTGCCAAGACCTCTCCCTGTGTCTGGAAGGAGGATGGGCACTGCCAGGCTGAGCAGGCTGTGATCAGCACCATCACATCCAATTAACGCTTGCAGGCCTGTTCAGTTGAAATCATTTCAGTAGAAATCATCCCAACCCCTTTTGGGAAGAAACCTGGAGTCCCAGCTGCCCATGCAGTGAGCCACAGGTCTGGCAGGTACCAAGGCAGAGGGGATGGACCTCTGCAGCCCAATTACCCTGTCTCTGCATCTTGGGAGCTCTCATGTTTGGGGTCATGCTTCACTAGCACTGATCCCAGGGCCCAGCCTTACTCAGAGCATCACTGGATGTGGTGGGATCCTGCAGGACTGGAGCAATGGGAGCCCTTGCAGTGAATGCATTTGGGGCAGGGTTGTGCTGCTGGATCCCATGTGCCATCTGGAGCAGTCATAACAAGGGAGCTATTCTCAGCTCTGTTTGTACGTCTGCCTGACATCTCACTTGCTGTCAAAACCAGCTTCCCAAGGCAGTAAATAGTTGTTTGGAAAAGAGCAAGTGGGTGCCGAGCTTGTCTCCCCATCTGAATACATCCTGCTCATGCTTCAGTAGAGTGCAGGGGATTTCTGGGCATGCCAGCACTGAGGGACATAGGGAGCATGCATCTTCCCTACCCAGCTTGATTTTGAAGGTAAATGGCACACAGGAAGGGAGATGGGCACTGGAGAGTAGCCTGGCCATGGGGAAGGAGTCTCCTCAGCCTCGCCTGCTGCTGGTGGCCGTTCTCTGAGCGCGGGGACTGACCTCTGCCATCCCTCATTCATCCCATCCATTCATCGCATCCATTCATTGCTCCTGCCACGCAGGGCTGAAGAGGTCATTGCAATCTCTGCCAGAAGCCATCCTTCAGCAGCAGTTTATCCGAAATAGCTCCCCAGGCAGATGGAGTCAGTGGTTCTCACTTCTAGAGGAGCTGCAGAGCCACCCAGGAGCTGTTCTGGAGAAGCATGTGCCAGTGGGATTGTTTGTGGTCAGTGCTTCCCCACGCAGGGGTAATGGCAATGCTTGCAGACAAGCCCTTCTCCTTGAGAAGGCTTCCTCCCCACCCTGTGGATCAGATCCCCTTAAGGATGCATATTAGCATCTTCCTGCTGACAGCTTACAAGGCTGTGATTTTAATAAGGTATCACAAATCTGAACGTGGTGTCAGGCTCATCATGTTTCCTCTGCCTGCTCTTGGGATGCAAAGATGCTAAAAGTGGTGATTAAAATGCTAAACAGGAGAAACTGAAGCTCAGCAGGGGCTGTGCAGGGCTGCAGCATGGGTCACTGGGGAAATATTTGGGGAAGAAGAACAACGGGTGGGGAAAAAAAGCAGATAATGAGTCCCCAAGACTGGAAAAGCAGCCCTGTAAATGGGTGCATACAGATTTGGGGATGACACCCATCAAGACACAGACAAGCTCAGTTCAGACCCACCTGCTGCCACACCTAGGGAGGAACAGAGGTGTGAGGAAGCTGCGTGTTGCTTGTGAAAAGCTGTTCCATTTGCCTCTCCCCATGCAGGTGTTTCTCCTCTGGGATAGCCCTGTTGCAGCCTCCATCCAAGAGCAGTACTGTGAGAGCCTGCTGCCCACCACCAACCACACAGGTGAGTGTCCTGTGTCTTCAGCTCATGCTCAGGGCACGCGGAGGCAGAGGTGGCCAGATGAGGGTGAGCCCCTTTTTGGGGGTGGGAATGTGCTGAGGCTGCATTGCAGCCCTGTGGTGAACACTGCATCAGCATTTTGCAGAGTGTCAGTTGAGGCAGGTAGAAGATGCAGAGCTCAGGAGAGCTAAAAATAGGAAAAATAAATGTGCTTTGGGCTGGAGGAGAGGTGGGTAAAGAGACACCTGCTCTGTTCCTGCTGCCGTGCTGCCCCTTCCCTATTGCACCCAAGGACATCAGGAGCCAAAGTGGTCCTCAGTATTGACTGCCCTCTGCTAGCCAGGAACCATTGTCCCCTTTGTCTGCACCCCTTCACCATGCCCAAAGGTGACAACAAGAGGCTGTGGCTTTCTGCAGACACCAAGTCACCAAAGCAGCACAACTATGATGTGTCCAGGGCTCAGCTGCCCTCTGTCCCCAGTGCTCCCCGTGTTGTGCCACTGAACACTGCTGGGGACATGGAAGCAGCTCTTAGGGATGTGGCTGGGATTGCTCAGCCAAGCTGGGTGACACCAGCAGGGTCATGGGCACTTCTTTCATATCCAACAACCCCTGCAAGGGTTTGTACCCATCTAGGTCAGGCCCACAAAGCATTGTGTATTGTCCTACATTAAAGATGTGATTTAGATGTCACCACAGCAGTGACGGATCTGGGTTGGAGATGGGTCTGGGGGGAGGAATGGTGGCTGAGGGAGAGGAGAGGAGCTTCCAGGCAGTAGGAGGAAGGTCCTCCCTGATCCAGGATTCTTCAGAACTCATTTTTCAGTAACTGACAGAGGACTGAGCATGCATCAAACAATTGCCCAGCTTGACCTGGTCCCTGCTCAGCAGAGCATCTTTCCATCAGGATGATGGATGTCTCCCTGCCGCGCCACTCCCATTAGCAACAACATTAAAAGGTCCTTTTTAAACAATTCCAGCTGGGCACTGGCTGATTCAGTGCCTGGATGTTTAGCAGAGTCCAGTGCACCTTAGTAAGGAGCATCCCCAACCTGACACATGGGGGTAGAAAGCCAAGGGTAAAGCAAGGCTGGTGGTAGAAATGGAAATGTCTGCATGTCTCTGTCCTGGGGGATATGCAGAGGAGAAGCCTGGCCATCACTCATGGGCTTTGCTCCCTGAAGGTTTCATTACTCCGCGAGGTGTTTGTCCTTGGCCAAGTTAAGCAGTGATAAATGGCATTGGTTTTCTGTGTCTCTGGCTCTGACCCACACATTGTGAGGAGCTCCTCCAGACCTCCCTGTGATGGCACAGGAAGGTCTGGAGGAGCTCCTCAAGGAGTTGGCCCATGGCACAAAGCATGGAGCCTCCTTATGCTTAGCTCATGGCTCCTATCACCTCTGCTGTCACTTCCTGAGCCCGGGATAGAGAGAGCAGGGAGCGTTTCCAAGCAGCAGGCACTGCTTTTTGCAGGCACTGGACTTCCTTCCATTGGGATTTATCAGTGCAAAGCCATTCAGGAACAAGTGCACCTAGGCATCCGTCACTCTGGGATGGAGAGCACAACAGGCCAGGCTTTAAATCTGCAAAATCTCTGCCAACCTTGCCTGTCTTGCATGTGTAACTCTATTGATGTGGGATGGGGATGGTGCACGTGAGTGTTGCTCCCTGCTCAGGGAGGAGGCTTAGCTGAAACTAATTGTCCTATGCCTGTTGTTTGGCAAGTGGAGCTCAGCGTCAGCCCTCATCCTTGGGGTCTGTTTAAGCCCTGCCTGATTTAGGCAGCAGTTCTGAGGACGAGATGTTCACAAAACCGGCAACTTTGTTTTGAGGCTATTTGAAGCGGGGATGATGCTACTTGTTAGGATGATGCTAATGGGAATTGCAGCAAGGCTACAAGACTTAATTTGTTAATGTCTGCATAACTCTTGGGAAATGGCACGTACTGGCAACACGAGCCCAATGCTCCCCCAGCACACAGCACATTGGGCATCAGCTGGATGCACAAAGGAGCTCTGGTATGGCATCACTCCTCCAAAAATCATCCCAGCCCACGTTCTCACCCTTCTCACACTGACAGTCCCTTTGTTACTAAATTTCATACTTCTTAATGAGGATGCAAGGCTGGGTGGTTCCACTGCTGGTGCTCTGAGATGCGTGCACTGAGCTGGAAAGATCTCTGCTCAGAGCAGAGAGGTGCAGAGAAATGCAGGTGATGCTCACTGGGCAAAGTCCTTTGGTGTTCAGCTTCATTCAGGCTCCTGCATAGGCATGATGGTCCAACTTACTATTGTAGGCATCAGCAGTGCCTCTCAGTGAGTATCCGTGCACTCAGATTGGCTGCTCTATTGCAAAGGCTGTTTTTCTGTTTGCTCCTCCAAGTAGAAATCATATTAAGCTGGACTTGAGACCAAGAAGGTGCATTAGAAGCCAGGTCAGCTTGCACCTTCAAACACCTGGAAACCAAAAAATTAAGCTTAATTCAACTTAATCAAAGAGAAATAATGAAGATAACCTTGTTCGAGGTTGAAAGGTGCCTGTCCTGAGGGCTCCCAGCCTTCAGATTGCTGCAGAAAGCAATTTACCTTCCTGATTTCAGTTCCCTGGGGTCTGTACACAGCTGCTTCTCCCCTTGCCACAAAGCTTTTGCAGAGGGATGAGGTCATTTTGCCCGTGGGGACGAAGCGTCCCGCTGTCAAAAGAATGCTTCTCACTGCAGCCTTTGCACTGGGAAGGAAATGGGAACCTGAGTAGATGGGGAAGCCTCCTCCTAACTAACAGGTGAGGCTTTTCCAGAGCAGCCCAACAGAAAGCACTCGAGCAGAGCAAGTGCTTGAGGGGTTATTTTGCCTTTCATGCATTGAGGCTTGGATCAGCCCAAGGAGTTGGCACCCAATTGCTAATAGCTCTGGTGCTTCTGGCTGCACAATTCGCTTCTTCAAGCTGTTAAATTGTTATCACAGTAAATTGTTATCCTTAATCCCCTGTGCGTGCCCAGAAGAGAGTAAGAAGCACAGCTGATTCCTTCCAGGAAAGAAGTGATTCGGGCCACTGCACATTCACCTAAAGCAAAAGGAAGTGACACCAAAGCTAGGCAGAGCTGAATAAAAATGTGTGTTTGTTTGTTTTTAAAATACTTGAGCTTTCTTCAAGGGGAGAAGGGAGCATCGCTTTGCATTCAAATAAACAAATTGAACTGGGGCAGATATAGCAAAAGCCTGGGGCTGAGAAGCACGGAAGAGCTGTGGGCAATGTGAACGTTTTGCTGTGTGTGCTTTGCAGAACAGGTGTGGGGATAAGTTTTGCAGCGGGTGACACTGGGACCAGGAGCCTTCCTCCCTCTCCAGTTCCACACCAGTGGCACTGCGACAGCCGTCCCTGCCCTGTTGCAGCTCTTCTATTCACTTGCTGCCTCCCCAGGGGAAGAGACTGGAATTTAAATTCATAAAGGTCAAATTCACAACATCAGTGCCTCTTCTCCCTTCAGCCTGGTTGGCATCTCTCCTGCTGATGTAGAAATACTAATAAAAGGGCTAAAGAAGCAGCAGGGCGTCCTGGCAGGGACTCAGTACTGATGGAGAGCAGCGATACTGGTGCTGATAAATTTGTACTCACCTATATGGAAAAATCACAGTGTTTTAAGTGTATGCAGGTATTGATAAAGCCATTCTGCTTCATCACCTGGGAAATGGGAATGTCGATAGAAACTTGCTTTTATTCACATGTTTGTCATCGTGGAAGAGGGAAGACGGTGACAGTTTGAGGTTTTCTGGTAGGAAGCAGAGCGTTAGCACATCTCAGTGCTGTTAAACTGCACTTTGGACTGGATGCTGTAACATCCCTGCCAACTGCTCCGCTCTGTTTTCACCACATTACAGAGGAAACCTTTGCCAGTGAGGGGTTGTGCTTCCTTGCTCACCCAGCACAAAGACCAGGGATGCTATGGAATAAAGCTGACTGATACCCTTGGAAATAACACAACAACCACATCGTGTGTCGTATCAGAACAAGATACGGCCCAAACCAACCCACTCCATTATATAATCCATATGTATATGGAATCCCAACACACTAAGACAGTCTCCATAAGTTTATCTTGAAGCTGTCTCAGTGCTGATGTAGCATGGATGCATCCCATCAATAGCAAAAGCTTGGCGTGATGCCTCCTGTTTATCCTTCTCCAGAATAACAGCAAAGACCCAAGGGGATGGTCAATGAGCATGAATAGCAACAAGCTGAAAATTTATTACAAAGACACTTAATTGGCCCGCTTAATTATTTTTTTCATTGAGGATCGTGCAACTTGAATGCCTGGGAGGATTTATGGGGATTTTTTTTGAGGACTGGACACTTACAGAAGTAAATAGGAACATCCAACACCACCCGAATCAGTGCTGAAGGTAGGGAGTGAGCAAGGATCAGGTTATTTTGAGACAATTTCAGTGTCCCCAGCCTGGTTAAGTATTCATCCTCAACTCAAAGGGAAGGTGAATAACTCCACCACCCCAATTTCAGCCCTGTATTAAAGTACATTGCCCACCAGTGCTGTTTCACTCACTGCCTCCAGCGTTTGGCACCTACGCTTCATGGACATGTCAGAGCCTTTACATAAGAGCATTGTCACCAAGGCTCTTGGTTTGGGGACAGTGAGGTGTAGAATTGCTCTTCCTGTTTCACCAGTGCAGTGGAGCTGCCTGGGAGGGATGAGTGATGCTTCATGGTGCTGTGTACCCCTAGATACTGGCTGCAGTGAGTACATTCTGGTTAGATGTAGACACGGAGCCCAGGTTGATAAATACAAGTGCTGCAGAAGGAACGTCCCTTAGGAGCTCAGGGCTTCAGACTGCATGAGAAACAGCCACTGAGGCCATCAGGGATGAACAGAGATAGTTGTTGTTGAGTAACATTTTCAGATTGGTAGAGATATGAGCTAACGCATCTCAGCTGTTACTCAGCCTCCTGAGATACCTTGGATAAATAACTGCATCACTCAACATAAGGACAAGTGTGTGATTCAGCTTCCCATCGTCTCTCCTGCCCCTTTGGCGTTGCATGAACTGAAAAAGGTTTCATCTGCAGTGCAGCTGTAGCATTGCTGGGGATTCAGCATCCAGCTGAGGCACTGCATGGCTGCAAAGCTTTACTGGGGTGTGAGATGGGGATGTGTTCCCCAACACGACTCTATCAGCACAATCTTTGCTTGAACAAAGCAATGATTTGATGGTACAAAGTACAAACCTGGTCCAAACCTCCTGGCGCTGGCTTGCAGCACTACAGCCACACGTCTGGTGGTGCTGGCACAGGGTTGATGTGCTTTGCCCTCTTTACATTTGTTCCAAATCTTTTGATAGATTAGCTGCCAGGCTTCATACGTCTGCATGGCTTTATCTTGGAGCTGTCTCAAGCTTCTGTGAGCAGCGCAGGCAGTGATAATGCCATGTTCTATAGAAGCAGCAAGGATATTGCTATAGTTATCCTGATGCAGTTATTGTGAAGTAGTCGTGTCAGTGTAAGTCCCTGGAAAAGTACTTCTTTCTTCAGAAATGCTTTACATTGCTTCAAAGCAGAAAAACCCGTAAGGAAATAGGATGAGAAGGGATTTGAGTGGCTCCCCCGGTGCCACATTCTCTGTCTGAAGGCAGGACCAGCTCTCTCCTACCCTAGATGCTGTATTTCTATACAGAGTAAGGGAGCAAAATTGAGGGAGTAGGATGCAAATATTTATTGACCTTTCTTGCTGCAAAGACCAAAGCCAACAATGCTGAGGAAGCTGGAGCAGGCGGCTGCAGAACCTGGGAGAATAATCCCCTGCAAATAGAATGGGCTGCAAAGCAGATCTGAATGCCTTTAGCACTGATGCATATCATTTCCATGCTAAACAGTGCTCTAAATGCTGGGAGACGTGCCACTGGGGAACATCTGGAGCAGACAGTGTGATGGGCAAAGGGGACAGCATAGCCCCCATGGCACCTTCTTACTGCTTTACTTAACCCTTCCCCAGACTGAGAGTTTTTCTTCCCTACATGCTGGAGAGAAGAGCATTTCTGAGATTCAGAAAGTGGGAGAGATATTCTAGCCTCCCACTTAAAGTGGAGTGCCAAGCAACACTGAATCAAGCGCTTTGGAGAAAAGTGGACACGTTACATCCAAACTTGAGCAGAACTGTGACCAAACAATGCCACTTTTGTCTGACCACATGATTTCCATGAGTGTGTCACAGGTTTTGTTACTGATGGTTCTGCAGTGGTTTTGCTTTACTGAGTGGAATACGTTGCTGCCAGCCTCTGGCTCTGCTGACTTGTACTTGCTGAGCCTTGTTTGGCCCTCTGAGAACAGCACAGCCCCTGGGATGCAGGAAGGGAAACTGAGGGACAAGAGACCAAGAGAAAATAGCACTTGTGCTCAACCCTGCTGGTCCCAGAGTGAGTTTTTGCCATCAGCACTGTGCAACTTCCATTTGCCCATGCTGGGTTATTCCAAATTAATCTTTCATGCTCCAGGTATTCATGTGACTTCTCACCTGGGTGGATTCCCAGGTGGCTAACAGGGAGAGCACTCACAATTCAACATTGTCCTCAGTGGAAGCAATTACCAGTTCTCTTTTCTCTATCTGGATGTGCATTATCATAAATTTTTACATAGGGATTTCATTGCCTGTGACCCTCTATTTCTCTACCAAGTCTGGGTCAAAACACCTGAGGAGCACAACAGTTCCTAATGGATGCAGATGAGACAGACATGCTCACTCTACATGTGTGATTAAACATATTTTTTTTTTCCTAAGAAAAGCTACATTAAAACAGTTAACATAAAGTAAAGGTTGCTACAGCAACCGTACACATGAAGAAAGCTAAAAGCAAAGGTCAGTGTTAAAATTAATTTCTCACTACCAGCTATGGAAGGCAGAAGGCAGCACTCACCACGCTCGGATGCTTTGCAGCTCTCACACTTGGAGCTTTCTTTGTCTAGAAAAGAGGAATGAAGACAACCCCCCTTTCCTTCACACTGAAATTGTGCATTGAGAATGTCCCAAGAAGCCACAGAGCCAATTCTTCAGATAAGCAATGGAAGAAAATATTCCCCCTTTAAAGAAATACTTTTATCACAATCATCATGCAATGCTTTGCTGTTTTGTTCAGTTGCTTTTCAGCCAGCTCTATCCATACTTGGGAAAGGCTTCTGAACAACAGCCTGCGCTGTGTCAAGTCCTGGTCGAGAGGAAAATGTGTTCTTACACCCAGTGAGCTTCTAATTGGAGGAGGTTGCCTTAGGGAATGGCGATGTCTGGCTCTGCACTGGCAGCACAAACAGCTCTGATTCCCAGGAGTGGTTGGGACTGACCTCTGCCCTGCCGAGGTCTGCTGCCCATCACCCCTCTGCTGTCTGCTGGGGGTGGCATTGTGTTGATATTGCAGTCACTGCACTTCCTACCTCGCTTTGAGATGGAGCTAGGACATATTTAGCTACAGTACGTGTTCTAAATATACACAAATTATACATAAAAGAGCCTGCAATCTGGCCTACCTAATGTCTACATTAGTACACTTGCATAGCTGAGAAAAGCACACAAGTCCTGCTTGAAATCAGGAGTTTTCTTCCTGGAAAAGGCTGGAACAGACCAACAGGGTGGCTGGGAAGGAGATGTTGGAGCCAGGAGGTCTCTGAGGAGCATCCTGCCAGCACTGGGAATGGGAAAATATGGCTGTTGTGAGACCAGATGCCAAAGTGATGTCTGAGGAAATGACTCTCCCTCCTTCACCCTCTTCAAAATATGGGATAAGAGATACTTCCCTTTTTGGAGGACCAGAGCAGGGGACCCCAGGCTCAGGTGGAAAGCTGGGTCAGGAAACCAGGCTTGTGCTGTAACAGGCTTAATCTGAGTGTGCAGGGCAACGATCATGAGTAGGATGGATCAACCAGCTCTTTGGAGAACTTCAGTGCAGAAAGGGTTTAGTGTCTGCCACGAAGCTTTCCTAGGAGCAGAACACTTAGCAACCCAACAGCTCCACCGGGACCACAAACCCTCTAGATCCTGAGACCTCCACTAAACCTCTACCCTTCTCCCCACCAGGGCCTCAGTGCAACGCCTCCGTGGACCTGATTGGCACGTGCTGGCCCCGCAGTGCAGTGGGACAACTGGTGGCTCGGCCCTGCCCCGAGTATTTCTACGGCGTGCGGTACAACACCACAAGTAAGCTGAGCAGCAGCAGTGGGGACGGGGTGGATAGCAGAATGGGGCACAACTGACAGAACATCTATGGGTACAGAGCTTGTTTGGGTGTTCTGTGGGACATGTCATCTAAAAATGAAATAATCCATCATCTCACATTTTGGAGAAGACGGTTGTATAAGCAGGTGCTCCTTGACAAGCAATTGGAAAGGAGAAGGGAGCCAGTGTCCCCATCTGGGTGACAGGAGATGCCACCATCTGGAGGACAGGGATTGAAGAAGGAGCTGTCCTGCTGCTGGAGGTGGCACTCCGGTCTATAGCCCTCAACTGAGCGGGGACACAGGGACTTCACTGTTATCTCCTTCCAACACAGGTGGCTGAGATGTCACTGCCAACAATGTGCTGGGAACAGGGGGTGAAGTGAGGGCACTTGGAATACCACCAGAGCAATATGTAGCACACAGATGAGTTTATGACCACCTGAGCACTACTTTTGGTGAAAGAAACATCTCATACCATGCAGAAACCATCAGTTTTTCTGCACCACACCTTTTTATTGCTGTGGAAGATTGCATGCATGCGGATCCTGCTTCACAGTGCCTCCTTGCAGGAGTCTGTTTGCATTAATTCCCACTCATGCCTGCCCAAGAGCTATCCCATCCCTGTCTCATCCTGTTGCCCTGATGAGGCCCTTGGTCTCTCCTGTTAATATTAGAAGCCCAGCATTGCCTTATGCTGATGCTAATCAGAGGCTGCTCCAGGCCTGGCACAGTCGTGCCTTCCTGATTAGCCTTGCCCCTCACCGTCTCTGTTGAGAGGCAAAGAATGCTCCTGATGCAACCAACCCCACACTGGATTTGCAGGTGATTGCTGGAGCAGGTGGAGGAGTTGGACTCATGCTGCTTGGTTGGGCATGAGGGGCAGCGCTGGTGCAGACCCAAAGCATTTTTGAGCAGGTCTTAATCATTCCTAAGTAGTTTTAAGCTGTTTGCCTCTGATTTCCAGATTGCTAAAATGAGGAGAAAGGAGCTCTTTCTAAAGAAGTTCAACCCAGGTCTGGAAGCACAAGGATGGGCTTCTGAACTTTCCCATATCACATTTTGGCTCATTAGTGCTCTGGGAGGCTTGGGGCAGCATCTCAAGGGACGGATCATCTTGAAAGCACTTCCCTAAGCCTTGATGCTTTCTGGAAAAGACTCCTACCCTTTCTTTTCTCACTGTAAAGCTTTGTAGAGCAGGAGTGGCACCCCAGGAATCTGATCCTGTGTTATCTATCAACTGAAGAAATATCTGAGGCAACTTCAAAGAGAAAGATGCCACTTGATATCAGAGACCCCTTCCTTACTGACAATCATCAGGTCACATCTGGCACATCCATGGGCTTGAGCCCACCTCCAGGCACTGTTAACCCCTCGATGTGCACCTCTCTTTCAGACAATGGCTACAGGGAGTGCCTCGCTAACGGGAGCTGGGCAGCACGGGTCAACTACTCCCAGTGCCAGGAGATCCTCAGCGAGGAGGTAAAACATTGGTAGCGCTTTGGGTTCCAGGCAGAAAGTGAGGAATGGATGAAGGAATTTTGAAGGGCAGCAGCATCCAGGCTCAGGAAAGGCCGAAGAGAGCTCTGGGGCTGGGCACGCACCAGCATCCATGTCTATATAAGGGTGTAGGTAGTGTATGTGACTCTGTACTTGATGTACATTTTCATTCCTTTGCAAAAGTAAAACTATTTCTGATTCCTTCCACGTTAAAAGGCCAAGAGGGTTTGTAATGTGAGGTCTCCTGGTCCCAGGCTGCATGGTACAGGTCAGCACATTCTCCACATTTATTACCCTCTTCTGCTTCTGCAGCTCCTTACGAGGAGAACAGTACAACACAAACTTCATAACTCCCTGCTGGCAGTGAAATGAAGGAGATATTTAGGAGGCTGAGAGGAATGGATACCAAAAATTATAAGCCTCTGTGTAGGTCAAGCCACCCCTCAGAGCAAAGGAGAAGAGATACAGGCTGCTCACTTGCAGTTGATAACCACCTCTGGTATTTAAGATGCTGATATCTCTTGCCAGGAATAGTTTTCTCACTCAGTTAATTGCTAATTCACAGGTTGGATGAGTGCCTAACAGCAGGAGAAATCAATTAATTTAATTATCACTCATGCCTTCCTGTGATCCCCTGTTCTCTTTGCCCAAATTCATTCCAGCCTCTCAGCTGCCCCCAGGGCTAAAGGGAATGAACAAAGACATCAAGCATCATACTGCCAGTGAGCTGGGCTGAGTTGCAGCAGGGTTTCCCCCAGATGATGGGTCAGGGATGCCCCAGTGCTGAGCAGGGCTGATGTAGGAGCAAGATGTGAAGTGCCCAAGCCCATTGCCTGGACAGCTTTGTATATTTCCTCCCTAAATTAGCCCCATCTGCACTTTCCAGCAGCTTCTCCACCAGGAGAGCTCCAATGGGTTTATGCAAACGGGCCCCCAATATGCAGACCAGCTCTGGGTGGTGGAGGAGGAGGGTTTGGGCTTCTACCGACCCCTTTCTGTCTTCTTCTCCACAGAAGAAGAGCAAGCTGCACTACCACATCGCTGTCATCATCAACTACCTGGGGCACTGTGTCTCACTGGGGGCCCTCCTCGTGGCCTTCGTGCTCTTCATGCGCCTGCGGTGAGAGACTCGACCTGCTGCTGGGGGGATGAGCCTACAGAGGTCCCTTTGGGTGGGCACAGACCTGGAGACCTGGTGTTTTGCTATGTCCCTTCCATAACCCGTTGTTCTCCAGCTGCTCTCCAGTCTCAGAGTTATTTTCTTCCCGTTGCTTTAAAAAGCAATGGCTTACAGAGGCAGAGGGTCCTACTTGGTGCCCTCCATCTCCTGGCTGTGTCATTCAGGGCACAGCCCCAGCATCTCACCATTTGGGTTCCTTTGAAAACAATCAGCTCCACGAAGAGCCTTGTCCTCCCTTGCAGCCCACCTGGGGTCTGTCCCCTGACAACTCTTGTACTCTGATGATCCTTAGACCCCCCCCATTCTGCAGGAGCATCCGGTGCCTGAGGAACATCATCCACTGGAACCTGATCACAGCCTTCATCCTACGCAATGCCACGTGGTTTGTGGTGCAGCTCACGATGAACCCAGAGGTGCACGAGAGCAACGTGGTAGGTGGGAAGCTCAAGGATCTTAGAGATGAGGCCACAAAAGCTGCTTGAGAGGTCAATAGTGCTGCTTGGTGGCTGGAGAGCAATCACAGCTTATGGGAAACCTGGGCTCAGTTGCTCTGCTGGGGTCTGTGTCGTGTTATGGCTCAGTTTCCTCATTGTAGCATAGAACTAACGTTGATTTTTACTGTGGCATCAACAAGAAGCAGCCACGGAGATCTGTTTGTTGTCTCCTCGAAGTAGTTCTGCTCTTCACTGTGTCTCCTAAACTCTCGGCAGGTCTGGTGCCGTTTGGTCACAGCTGCCTACAATTACTTCCACGTCACCAACTTCTTCTGGATGTTTGGCGAGGGCTGCTACCTGCACACAGCCATCGTCCTCACCTATTCCACTGACAAGCTCCGCAAGTGGATGTTCATCTGTATTGGCTGGTGTAAGTACCAGGGCCTCCCCTACATGCAGTGAGTGATACTCACCCCTATCCTCTGCTCTGGTTTCACCTAATGGCACTTAAGGATGTGCTTTAGTGGGCATGGTGGGAATGGGCTGATGATTGGACTCAATGATCTTGGAGGTTTTTTCCAACCTTAATGATTCTATGATTCTAAACAGCTCCTTTCAGGAGCACGAGAACAGTAGTTGCATGTCCATATCAGCTTGCCCTGTGCAAGAAGACCATCATTGTTTGGTTGCAGTATTGCACTCCTGAGACCTGTCTGTGTGTTCATCTGCAGGTATCCCCTTTCCCATCATTGTAGCCTGGGCCATCGGGAAGCTGTACTACGACAATGAGAAGTGAGCCTCACTGCTCTCCTTCCCCCTCCTTCTCTATTCCAATTCCCTGGTCGTGCCAGGATCCAGCACACAGCAGGCATGGATGTGCTTGCAGGGGATCACATGAGGTGGGGGACATGGAAATGGTGCAAGGAAAAATGATATCCTTCCATTCTTTCTTTTATCCCTCACTGCAGCACAAGCCCTGCCTGCTGCTGCATTTTTCCTTTCAAACTGCAAATGAGATTTTTAAGAAAGGAAAAAGCTAGATTAAGCCACAGCTCTTACGAAGTGTTTGCTAAGTGGATCTGGGATTTAATCTACCGGTAGAGATATAAACTACCACCACCTGAGCCATTTTCACAGAGACTTGCTAATGGAAGACTTAACAGGAACCTGATGAGTTCATCATGGGGATGGTGGAACTGAAAAGAGCCTGCTCCGATGAATGCAGCTCGCCTTGTTTTGCAGCACTAGTTCTGCCTCGTGACTTGAGCATCCTTATTGCACACAGGAGAAGGAATGATTAACCAAAATTCAACCAGGTGCTCTCAGGACACTGATACTACCATTAGCTCTCATGGGGTTTGCTGGGGACAGAGCCATCTTAGACCTACCTGTGTATGGTTGTCCTTCCTTTCCCCACAGTAACCAGCTCCCACACTCCAGGATAAACCTCCCTATGATAGTCTGGTGTGTGGGAGAGGCTGTTCCATAGCAGCCACTCTCAGCTACAGCAGCTTAAGTCTTAGTGCCTTCATGCTATGACAGTGACCTAGGGACATTGTGTAAGGGCAGTAGTCAACTAGGTCACTTGTGCTGCAGGCTTGTCCCTGTCACCTCCTGTCCCTGACACCACATGTTCCCAACACTGCCTGCCTTTGCCTTGCAGGTGCTGGTTTGGGAAGCGAGCAGGAGTTTATACTGACTACATCTATCAAGGTCCCATGATCCTGGTGCTTCTGGTAAGGGCAGAGTGACCTTGCTTGCTATATATCAGGTCCTTCCCATCTGTATGTGGACCTAAGTCTTGCCAGCCATGCTGTCCCATGGCAGCAGTGCCCTGCAAGCCTGGCTCCCCCCACTCGCATCCAGCTGTGAAGAGAAACATCACACATGGATCCTGACAACTTGAGATGGGCTAGAAAGGGACTCTGGTAGGGGTGCTTCCATTAGCAGAATCCCACAAGCTCTGATCAGTCTCCCCATCACTGCTGAGGCATTGTTTGTGTGCAAGCATGTGCTCTGCCAAACATCAGGAGTTGCCTCAGCCTCGTTCATTGCTCTCTAGCAGTTTGTTCCTGGCCACTGGCTGAGCAGCAAACGTTTGATCCTGAGGTCGAACAATTTACTGGGACTTCACTTTCTCAGGAAGGGGCAAATAGGAGCAGATCTGGCAGGTCACAAGCAGCAGTGCCAGTATCAGATCAGCATTTGCAGGACAAAAGCTGTGCACAAGGTCCCAGCAGCTTCTCCTCCTTCCATGCCCAGTGCTGGGAGAACCCAAGGGAGCATTAATCACTGGCACCAACAGCCTTCCCTGCACCTCACTGGATAATTGAGCTGCTTTCATTTCCCAGCCCATCAGGAAGCCTGGCCACTTCTAATCTGTATCAATTGTGCTCAGCCCCAGCACCACCCCCAAATTTCATTAGCGGTTGACAGCCAGGAGAGCAGCTCCTTGCCACAATGGCAACCAATCTCCCCACATCCCTTTGTTTGCTTTACAATCCTCCTCTCCATCCAGTTTTTGCTCACACCCCTTCTTCACTCGTCTTCTCATGCACCCTTCAGCACTCGGTCCTGCAAATAAGCTCCTATATCTTATTGCTGAAGTATATACATAGATGCCCTCTCCCAGGCGAGGAAGAGAGCGTGAATCCTCATGAGAAACAGAGTCCACACATACTGCATCCACTGCTTCTCAGTTCTGAGGTTCACCCCAGGCTTGGTTTGGGTTCATGAGGTGTTCCCATTTCCCTCAGCACATTTCCTCTGCTGTGGGAATAGAGGAGAACACAAGAGAGCAGACACTTACCAGCTGCCCTCTGCTTTCTAGATCAACTTCATCTTTCTGTTCAACATCGTTCGGATTCTCATGACCAAGCTCCGAGCATCAACCACGTCAGAGACAATCCAGTACAGGTAACAGCAGGAGTGTAAAGCAGAACTAGGAGCCGCCTTAGAATGATGGCATCTCCAATTTGAGGTTACTATATTCCAGTTTGCCAGCTGAAGCCCCACATCCTCAGCTATTGTCAGCTCACCCATGCCATCTGCCAGCTTGTACTGGTGGCTGGGGCTCACCTGCAGGTCCCAACGTAGCCCAGACCCACCAGAGATGGTTTTTCTGGCATTAAGCTACTGGTGGAATTTGTCAGCTTGGCATTGTGCTTATTCCCTAATCAAAACAAATGAGATAGTGAGCCCCTATCCTTCCCATGCTCTCTTGCATCAGCACAATCACTTTTCACAAACCACACTTGTAATCTCATCAAGAAAAGATATCAAATTAATTAGCTGAGGTAAGTTTTTCATAAACCCATCTCGATGGGTGTAAATTATCTTACCCTCCTTAATTCCTTTTTAACGAAGACCTCGCTCAGCCAAGCAGCTCAGCTCAGCAGCTCAAGGTCAGGTCTCTGCAATCCACCACCCATTCTGTATGAGAAGTCAAACAAAGTGCTCAAACCAGCCCAATTATTTGGGGATTGCTTTAGGAAACAGACCAGCTCTGCTCATGTTGGTGCTGAGAGTGGGATGGGAATATTCCCCATGCTTAGCACTGCGCGGTGGCAGCTCATCTCCATGGTGTCTCCTCAGAAAAGCAGTCAAGGCCACACTGGTGCTGCTGCCCTTGCTGGGAATCACCTACATGCTGTTCTTCGTCAATCCAGGGGAGGATGAAATCTCCAGGATCGTCTTCATCTACTTCAACTCTTTCCTGGAGTCCTTCCAGGTATGGCTCTCAGCTCCAGCTGCCATCCCAGGTCCCAAGGGATGTGGAGGAACACATGGTGTGGCTGATGTCTCATTTCACTCCTCCTCCATCCCAAAAATTGAGCCTTGGGGTTGCTTCAAAGATGCTCAACCTTGGGGTAACTCCACTGTGACTCTGCATTTGTCTCCTTCCAGGGCTTCTTTGTCTCTGTCTTCTACTGCTTCCTGAACAGTGAGGTGAGCACTGGGGCTGAGGCTGCTTGGGGGGGTCTCTGCCCATCCTTGATAGGGGCTGCAAGATGAGTTACCCTCAGCTGCAGGCACATCCACAACCTCACATTGTACTCACACAGGGAACAGGATATTCCTTGACTCCATGCTTTGTCCTGCTGGGGAGATCTGACAGAAAATGGCAATCGCTTCTCACAGGGAATAGACAATGTAGTTCCTGCTCCTTCTGGTTTCGTTTGCTGTGGTTCTGTGGGTTTGTTTTGTTTGTTTTTGGTGAGAATTGCCCATGAGCACCCCATGCAAATCAAACAGCTGACAGCTTCCAGGGCTTTGCTGTTTGGAATACTGTCTCCAGCCTTTACTAATTCTTCCTCCCAGGCTTTGCATTTGTTGTGGCTTGTTTGGGCGCTGTGCTGGATTTAACAGAGATGCTCAGCCTCCAAAAATGTGAGAAACTGAGAATTTTTGCTGCCTATCTCACATGCAGCAAGCAAGGCAAAGCTTTGGGGAGGAATTTCAGCTGAAGCAGAACATTTCATAGGAAATATCAGTTAATCACTATTTCTTCCTATTTGGGGAAGGAAAATACACCACTGCAAATGGATGCTTTGGGCATGCATGTATGGGATTTGGTGCAGCAGGAGAACCCAGGATCCCTTTTCCACATGCATGTTAAAAGAGGCACCTCTCAGAGTCCAACTTAAAACTCAGCAGCAAGCAAAGGAGATGAGACCAGGAGCCGATCCTTTCCCTCTCCTCCTCTTAAATGTTCTCACACCTTCACTGGCTGTGATGCACAAAAGCAACCAGCAAAGCCCCAGGGAACAGCAGCATAAGTATTTTAAAGCTCCAGAGAAGACACAGACCCCTCTCTGGGTTATTTTTCAAACTGCTTTTCAGCAACGAAAGGCAGCTGGCAGCATCCTGACATAACAGGCTCAGATGTGCTAAGTAACTCACTGATGCTGCTATTTTTGATGGAAAAGGAAAAGGGTCTGGACGAGAACTCGCTGGTGAGCATCTTGTGTTATGCAGCGTGTGGTCCTGCTATGGCTTCCATCCCAGCTGGGAGCCAGACAAGCCACAGAAGTCCCCAGCGGTCATTCTCCTGCCTCTCAGCCCCTCACACCTTCCACGGGGATATCTTTGTGCCTTTGAACAGCTTTCAGAGCCCCGTTTGGTGCCAGACCCTCAATAGCAGGACCAGGAAAAAGAAAGGAATCAGGAGATCTCCGTTTCTCCTTTAGGAAAAATCACACAACCCCCCCTTGCCTTTTGCAAGCAGAGCTCAGATAATCCTTCTGCAGCGCGCATAGCTCAGCGTTGGCCAGCTAGATGGATATTAATTGTCCCCTCCTCTGTGTCACCCCCAGGTGCGCTCGGCTGTGCGGAAGCGGTGGCACCGATGGCAGGACAAGCACTCCATCCGTGCTCGGGTGGCTCGGGCCATGTCCATCCCCACCTCCCCGACCCGGGTCAGCTTCCACAGCATCAAGCAGTCCTCAGCAGTGTGAAGCAGGAGGAGGCAGCTGCCCGACGGGACCCTGCTGTGTGGGTACAGGAGCGGGGTGTGCTGCTTGCAGAGGATGCACGAACTTGCAGTGGGTAACAGGAAACTCTGCAGAAGCTCCTGTATGGACAGGACAGACCTGTAGGATGTGGGACATCTGTGATGTGTTGTTGCCTGCTTGGCCTGGTGTGACCTACTGGGGTGGCAGGAGGAATCCAGAGAGGTTGCAGCAGCTGCTCTGTCTGCATCCATCCCAGTACAATGCCCTGTGTCCCAACTCGCCCTGTATTTGTCACTTGTCTGAGGTGACACCAAGACAGGGATGCCCCAGGGATTAATCCCTCAGCTGGGTATGCTGCTCGGGGTGGGCAAAAGCTTCTGAGTTGATGAAGGTGACAGAGAGCCCGGGGCTGATTGTGGACTTTGCTTTACAACGCAGTGTTTTTAAAGCACTGGGGTTATTGGAGCCCCATCTGTCAGCTGATTTCTCCGTGTGAGACAGAGGGCAGGGAGGCAGGATGCAAAGTCAGAGCCCCAGGACTCAACTTGGCTCCCTGTCCCTGCTTGGGGAAAGGTGAGGAAGAGCAGCCCTATGGAGATGTGTGTGGCTCTGTCCCTCCCTGCCCTGTTCCCACCAAGCTCAGTGCCAAAGCTGCTCCCTGCCCTCATGTAGAGACCGGGGCCGAATCCCTCCCATGCTGGGATTAAGTGCCTTGGAGGAGTGGCAGCCTCCATCCCCTCACCAGCTCCTGGGCTCTACCATGTCCCTGGTCTGCCCTCAGCATCCCATTTCACGTGGTCAGAGAATGCAGTTCTGTGTGCAGTGGAGGATCCATACCTGAGCTGAGAGCCAAGCTTTACCCATCATGGGGTGCTCATGCAGTGGGGCTGTGGGCTGTGGCTGCTTTCTGCATCCCAGGGCTTTGCCTCCAAGGCCCTGCAGGCTTTGCTAGGAGTCACTTCACACTTCTGTGCCTCAATTCCGCCCCCCCTGTAAAGAACAGCTATAAGTATTTCCCATCCTCAGGAGGTTTAAGCATTGTAGAATTTGTAGGATGCGATTTCCTCAAGGCGCACCACCAAAAGGGAGCAAAATCTCTTTTCCATTAAAGAAAAGAAAGAGGAAAAAAAAAAAAGATTCAGGCTAAAGCCTTCAGGATCTTTCCTTAAACATTTACAAAGTTCAGCAGTTTGAAGCAAATCCTTTCCATTTGTCTTTCTCCCTCAGAGATTTCCCTCTTGCATGTCTACTGTGCAGCCCAACCCAGAAGTGCCCCCAGTACCATGGTGGGAGCAGCTCCCAGCATCACCCAGTGACCCCCACTGGGACAGTTCCTTCATGTGGGTCAGGCAAAGTTCACCCATCACCAGCAGAAAGTGCCCTTCATCCCAAGTGTGGGTGAGGGAAAAATCACCCTGGAGTTACACAGTGGGAAAACCAGCCAAGCCCATCCTTATTCCCATATGGGCAGATGTGTAAAAATGGTGCAAACCCTAAGGAAATTGCTGAGAAAGCACTGCTTATGGCACAGCCAGAGCCCCTCCCAGGCCCCGACCCAGTGACAGAGGGTGACATCCTGCAGGGATGGACTCCCCATGGGATGCTCTGTGTTGTGTTGGGCACTTGGGTAGGCACTAGCTCAGAACTGCTGGCAATATAGAGAAGGGAGAAACCCCCCAAGAAGTGTGTTTTCATTGTACATACTAAAGGTGTTCCCACAAGCAATGTGCTCTATGTTCCTTTGGGTTGTTGTTTGTTTTTTTTTTTTTAAAGCTGTCATTTCTGGTGGGGAAGAAGCTGCAAACTGAAAAGAGCAAAGGGAGAAACCCAAACATGTGTTTGCATTCGCATTGCTGCTTTTCCTTTCTCTCGGTGGTTTGCTCTGACTTTGCTTCCCGTACGGAGAGGTGTGTGTGTGTGTGTGTTCTCAGCCTTCTTTGATTAAAATGACTTTGATTCCTCTCTCAAGGACTTTGGGGGCATCTTTATGGTTTGGAGAAAACACCCCCAGCACGGCCCCTCTTCACTTCCCATCTGGGGGCTTTGTGTGTCCCCAGGTCCATCCCATAGGGCAGAGGAGGGATACAGCTTTCCATGAGGATACTGCAGCATCCCGTTAAAGGTGAGGACCCCCACTATGGGTCTCCCACACTCCCAAAACCAAACACCTCTCTAAATTTTCCATGCAGCATCCTACGCTCCCTCTCACAGCTGAGCTGAGAGTAAAGGTAATATGCAATTAAGCTCCAAGTTCATTTCATACATCAGTGTTTACTAGTGAAATTCAGACACAAACACCTCTTCTGGTCAAGCTCTTCTGCTGCAGAATTAATTTGCTCATCTCACTCAGCCTTGGAAAGCGCTGTAATTTGGTAAGCATCATGCACATAAATAATAATTACACGTTCCCACTGATTACATGATTGTATTTGAAGTTATCAAGTAATTCCAAGATGAATGACCTGCCAATCGCTGTCTCCTGTGCTCTTGACAAGGTTGCAGCTTCTGCAGACAAGCTTGCATTAACCCTTGGTGTTAGCCTGGGAGAAATTGGGCAAACTGAGGCACGGACTGCACTGTGTCACAAAACCAGATGCTGGGTTCTGCTGAGTGCCATTCTGCAGAAAGCTCTGCTCCATTGCTCCTGCATCCAGCCCTGCTTCAGGAGCAGGCAAAGCAATGTCAGTGTGATGGGGGTTGGTGCCCTACTTGGCATCCTACAGCATCCTTCCTCCTGGTGGAAGCAGTGAGAGGTGCCCATCCAGACCCAACCAATGATTCCCCAAACACAATCCCTTTCTGCCCCAACAGGTGCATCTTTTTCCAGCCATTTGCTGATACAACGAGGGGAAGACCCTAATTTACGTGTGCTAGGGGAAGGGTCTCAGCACCATGCCCGTGGGGATTACTGCCCACAAGAGTTCCCCTAAGCAGTGACAGGGGGCAACTGCTCAAGACCCACAGGTCTCCTTTCCTGCTCCCTGGCTGCTTTGCTTGCTGCCATGCAGCCCTTCTTACAGGAGCACAGGGGTGGGACACTAGATGGTCCCATTGAGTTCCTCTAAAGCTGCATTTGTAGCATTCACAATCACAGAAGTGTTGGCATAGCAAAAGCAGGAGAGCACAGGTGAGAAAGCCTCACCTGGATGAGCACAGGTGAGAAAACCTCACTGTGAGAGCACGTGTGAATGAAATGCACTACAAGGACAGGGCTAAGAGCTTGGTGCAAGCCAGGAAAGCAGTGTGACTTTGTCTACTGGATAGAAAGGAAAATAAGTTGAGATACACAGGACAAATGTTGTGTGATAAGCTGGAATTATGATGTCTAGGCTGAAGTTTGACCAGTAATGCAACACTAAGCCAAAGGCACGGTAATAAGAATGACTATGAGTCTGATGAAAATGATCTGAGTGGCTAATGGGAGCTATATTTTAATGCATTAATAAGGTTAAAGAAGTGCTCAGAGACCACAGGCAGGCTCAGCAGATAAGAAATGGCCCTTCTGTACTCCAGGTGGCTGTGTTCTGCAGGGCTGTGTGTGCAGAGATGCTTCTGGCCTCCTCCTCTGTGCAAGGCAATGCTAAGGGAAACTCATCCCATCCCCAGCAACAAAACCTGTCAAGTCAACGCTGAGCAGAGCCTGTGACAGTGACAGCAAGACGAAGTGGGCCAGCACCACGTCAGGGACCTGCTCCCTGCACAGCAGGGTTTCAGCATCTGATTTCTGTGCTTTTCTATTTCTTTTTTTTTTAACCCAACACGCTTTATGATTGCATGGAGCAAAGTGTGGCTCTGTCCACAGAGATTTTCTGTTTTCTGAGCTGCATCTCAGCTGTGTTGTGCCAAAATTGTACGGAGAGATTTCAAGACCCCAGAGCATCACACATCCCAGCCTGGCAAAACAACATAGGAGTCAAGCACCGCAGACTTACTGGAGAGGATGAAGTGCAGACAGTGCTGTGGCAATTCAGGGAAATCTATGCAGAACGAGCAGCAATTAAATGAGGATCAACTGGGTTGCAAGAGGAGAAAATTGCTTCTTTCAAACCCTCTTGATTATAGAGCTGCATCGGCCCGGATCTCCCATGGCTTACCGCTGCTGTGAGCAGATGAGGAGGCTGTTAATCAAGATTGTCAGAAGCTTTCCCCGAGCCAAACACCCTCACTGGGGCCAGCCTCAGTGTGACCCCTCACTCTGCTCCACTGTTAATCAACGGCACCATCTGAAGGTGAGCAGCTTGTCTGTGCACCCAAAGGGCAGCGGGACACGTGGGAAGTGTTTCTATCTCTACCAGGGTAGAATCCAGCAAAGCCTCCATCCCTTCTCATCCCCACAGCCCTTCTCCATCCCTGACATCCCGAAAGGCCAACTGTGTCTGTGCTTGTCAGACCTTCTTGTCTGAAAGCTGCCAGGAGGGGCCGGGTGCCAGGAATGGCTCGGGGAGGATGGAGGTGTTATTTCTTCTCTCCATCACTCCTCACTCCCCGGAATGGCAGCCAGATGGACCAGCACCTCTGACGTCTGCACAGTCCCAGGGAGGGCAGGAGCGAACTGCAGTGAATTCAGGACAAGTCCTGCATCCTGCCAAGGTCCGATCTGACCCCCTAAAACACAACCCCCCTCCCCCTCCTCAAGTCCCACAGCACTGGGAAGGGGGTGGGCTTCATCTCATCAGCTCCTCTAAGCATTTCCAGGGGATTTTAAGGTAGAAGAAGGATGGAGAATTGCTTCACTCTG
Source organism: Tetrao urogallus (assembly GCF_951394365.1). Classification (NCBI taxonomy): domain Eukaryota; kingdom Metazoa; phylum Chordata; class Aves; order Galliformes; family Phasianidae; genus Tetrao; species Tetrao urogallus. The sequence goes on along the minus strand of NC_136839.1, from coordinate 3,080,488 downwards.
CAGCTGAAGCAAAGATCCTGATGGGTCCCTTCTAACTCAGGGTATTCTGTGATTCTACGATTCTATCAAGTGGGTGCAAAGCCAGGCTCACACAGTGCAAGAATCTGCACCAAAAAAACCTGTCACTGGCTTAGGGAGCTGACCACCCCCATCCCTCCTCACCATCCTTGCAGAAACCACACAGTAGATGCCATGCCACACTCAGCAGCTGAGCTGCAGCTACCTTCTGTGCCAATTACATACTTAAGCTAATGCCACGCCGTTAATTGCATTAATAGGAGGCTAATTGCACACCTAACGGATATAAATGGGAGCTAATTACCTGACGCAACACTGGGCTCAGCACACAGCTGTCTGTCTTAGCAACGCTTGGGGAGCACCTTGCTGGCAGCCCTGCAGCAAATCACTGCACCGAGGGACAGAGATTCCCCCAGCAGGAATCACTCCCTGAGTCTTCCTGGGGTAAGTTAACCCCATGGCATTAGCTAGGAGCTGTGTTTAGCTGTCATCACACACATGGGAAAACACATACAGGGGCATCTCTGACCATGTGTTCAAGACTTATAATGAATGGTGCTGCTTGCATCCAGCAGCAGAAGCACCCTAAGAATGTCCATAGGTAGTGATATCACCCTGAATACACCTGATATTCCCCATGAAAGGACAGGAAATAGGTTATTCCTGCCTGGAAGGAGCACCAAGTATTTGGGGAAGGCACTAACTCTGCTCAGGTGATGCTCAAGAGCCAGAGGACCATCCCAACACCAAGTTTTGCTCTGCGTTCCCCTTCCTGACGTCTGGCCCCACACTTCACAGCACCTTGCTAATACCCATCCCTCAGCTCCTCCAGCTCCAGTGCATGAAAATTGAGCTGGAAATGTCACATGGCCCCAACAGCACATCCTCTTCCTAGCAGCATCGCAGCCCAGTGCTAAGCAGGCAGCAAGCAGGGCAGACACGCAGGTTCCTTCCCAAGGGCTCTGTGCCCTCTCACTGGAAGGTAATTAGTGCCTCTCGACTTGATGATGTTGACAAAGCAGCAGCAGTAGGGGTGGGAAATAGGAGGGCTGGGTGATGGGATGCCAGGTGTCAAATCTAGCCTAGAGAAAACGAGCTGTCCTTTTAGGATTGAGGTAAGTTGGAGCATGCTCAGCCTCCTGCAGCACCCTGCAATTAAAAGGCAGGTTGGTCAGGAAATGCTTTTTGCATTGTTAGACACAGCTATTAGTCAACAGAAGCAACACAGATACCCTTAACTCTGCCCCTTTGACACCATGCTGGAAGCAAAGTGTATGGGAAAGTGAAGTACAGTTGGAATGGAGGGGAAAAAGTCATCCGAATCCCAGTGATAAGCTCAATTTGGGCCCTCAGAACACACCAATAAGAATAATTTTAAAAGGATTTGGAAGCAGATTTCCATTCAAACGTATCCTGGGTAGGGATCCTCAACGTGCACATCTGAAATAGCTCAGTAAAATATTTCAGTCTCAAAGGAGAAGAAAATCACTCTGGATTTGAGGGGAGTTAGAGACAAATTTCACCAGCAGCCCCACGCACATCACTCCACACCAGCACTGCTCATAACTCAACATTCTCTCCTCTGCTTTCTTATTTCCAGCAGCCATTTTCCAGCAGGTGCACCCTGAACAGAGCAGCCGTGGTTCCCTCTCAGACAAACATCATTCTTTTTTCCTCTGGATCACAACCTTTGCAGCCATGCCATGCTGACACCTCTCCAAAGAAGGGGCTGCATTTCATTACCCAGGGCAGAGCGCGCTGCTTGCAAAGGAAAATCAATAGCTGTCATCCTTATTTATGTATGAGCTTTTATTAATGGGAATTTTGGAGCTGGGCTGATGTTCTCCATGTCTGTCCCTAATACTCACAGCTCTGTGTGCTCTTCCCCCCTCCAGTCAATAGCCATCCCTGTTTCTGAAGAGATGCACTTTAAAAACCTCTGTAATGCTCACTTCACCCAGAGGAGTGGGTTTTTTTTCCAGCAGCTCGATAATATTCATGTACAATATAAATGCACACAATATCCTTTGATGCCCTGACCAGGCTTTCTGTCTTTTTTCCACCATTTCCTTCCTACAGCAAAGGCTCATAAAATCCTCAGTCCAAAACGTTGTTGTTTTTTGTTTTCTGTTTTTTTTTTTCTTGAGAAGCATTTGGGGATTTATGGCTGCTTTCTTCCTTAATAAAGTACCTATTTCTTTCTTGTTTTTCTCTCCCACTGGAAGATAAAAACCCCAAATGTTGTTTTATTGGCAAAGCTTTCTGCTTGCTGTTGCCGAAAACCTAAGATACTTTGGCCTGGAACCAAAATCATGGAAGCCTTTCCAAGAAACATTTTAAAAACCTCAGAACCGTTCATGGTTGTGTAGGTTTTCAGCTGAAATTTTCCAAGTGGAAGAGTCCTATTTTTAACAACCACTGGGACAGATGTGATCTGGGATGTGTCACACATCTGCCACCTCTGTGTTCAGGTTGAATCCTCCTCCGTGCTCCTGGTCACAGCAGGATTGGGGCTGAGGACCCCCAGCAGTGCCTTCCTGACCCTGATTCCTTCTGCACAATCCCTTCTGGGGGCAATTTATTGCTCCTACACGCAAGCAGAGAGCACAGGGTGGCACATACTGGCATGGCACCGTGTTGGGTAGCAGCAATGCCTCAGAGGAAGTGGCTTTCAACTTGGCATCTCTCTGCAACACCAGTGAAAAATAATCCCCAAAGAATAAAATGGGAAGAGAGAAATGCAGAGAGCTGAGGGTCTTCTGCCTTTCCCCCCATTCCTGAGGATGCTTCAAAGTCTTGGACCTCGTGGTCACATCTGGATCCTCTTTCTTTCTTCACCTCATTCATTCCTTCCTGAGAATGAATGCTACCTGCAGAGCTGCCCATTTCTCTTTGAAGAAAGATTCAATTCAAACAGTTTCTCCCCCAGACCCCCATCCCTGCAATTCTCCTCCTGCAACAAGAAGGCAATGATTGGAAACCAGATCTGTGGCACTGCCAGCACCTCAACACACACAGCACCTCCATGCACAGCACTGAGAGCTTGAATGCATCCAAATTGAAAACTAGTGACACCATCAATGTGCCTTTGCTGGAGATTTTCTGCTCATTTTGTGAAAATGAAAGGAGAGGAGAGGCGAGCTTTTCTTGCACATTCCTTGTTGAACTTGGAGTGCAAGGAACTTCTAAGAGCATTGCTTTCCATAAAGGAGTTCTCTCCTGTGCAGATGTGACCCCATTCCATTTTTTTGTTGTTGTTGTTTCTTTGTTTCTCTATTAAATTCCAATAAAATGTTTTCTTCTCATTCCATCTCCCCTTCCTACATGCTTGCTACAAACTCCCTTGGAGGTCTCCCTCCCTCTCCTTTTCATGCAGACACAAAGCCAGGTGCCCTCTGGGTGTCAGAACCCCACAGAGGGCTCAAAGTGACAGCAGAGAGACCGAGTGGCCGCACATGGACAGCTGGGCTCCTGCCAGCACAGTGAGACTGGCTCAATTCCTCCGAGCACTGCACAGATCGTCACATCTCAGCAAGCTCAGGCAGCTCCCAGAGCTTCTCCCCGTGGTTTGGAGTGAGAAGAGCAGCAGTACAGTGGGCTGATGGCTTTCCCTGCACTGCAATCCCATCCCACTGCAGGGATGGAGGAGACAGAAAGGAAATCTGCAGAGAGCTGGAGGTGGCATCAGATGGAAATCCCCACCAGGATTACAACCAGCCATGTTTTTATCCTGGTAGCTCATTAACTCCATGTGGAATAATCAGGTTTTCTAACCTGATTTCATTAACATGCAAAGTCAATCTCTATGAACTCTCTCCTGCTCTGCAGCAGGCTCCTGGGGGATCTGTGCTTGTACACCTGCAAGATTAAAGGCATGGTGTTAATTTAGCATCCCGAGTGCTGGGGGATGTGGATGCTTCCATCTGTGAGCAGCTTAGCACAGTGTAAAATCCTCCACGCAGCACAGCAGCATCAGAGCAGGCAATGGGGTGTGCTCCCACTGCTGGCCCTTGGAGGGCACCAATGACTCCAGGGATCCTGGTATGACCCTATGAAGGATGGGATGGGGACACAATTGGGACCCCACCACCCCAGGAATGGTTGTCACATGCGAATATGTCGAGGTTACACCAGCCTATCTTTTTCAACAGGAATAGCAGGGCTTTGGCAAGGAGGATTCTACACCCTGCAGGCTGAAGCTGCTGCATCACATCCCCAAGCTGTTGGACAAGCCCTGCAATGTTCCCTCGCAGTTTGGATTATCCACGAGTGCTGGATTCCAAGCACTGAGTGTGAATTGCACCTTTCTGCCAAGCCAGGGAACTGCTACATATTGCAATACCAAAACCAGAATCGTGTGCAGAGCCGTCCGTATCCCCCTGCACTGCCAGGGTGCTGGGGATTCTCTGGGATGCAGGGATGCAAGCAGTGAGAAGGAGAGAGAGATTGCCTTGTCACTCCATCAGTGATGGGTGCAGCAGGGGAACGGTGACAACTTTGCTGACAGCCTGGAGACATCACTGCTGCAGTCAGCTGTCCTGTTGTTTGCAGAGGGACAGCGTGATGTTGATTGTCAGGATTGTTCCTGTTGGCCTCTCCTCTTCCTAGCAGAAGGTTAAATGTGACAAAAGTGCAAAGATCTGCAAACCCAAACATGCCATTGCTCAGAATCTGTGAAATTCCCCTTAGAAATGTATGGTGTATAGGTATGTGGATACACAGGTGAACATGGCAGGGCACTAAAACACCTCCTGGACAGGTGATAAATAGGAGATGGAGTGGAAAGCCAGACTCTGCACCTGCAGCATCATCTTAAGGACATATTACTAGTAACTCTACCTTCCTTTGTAATTACTGAATATATTAGCTTATGACCCCTTCTCATTTTCAATTCCCCATTCTCCATTTCTTCCAGATTTAATTTACCTTTAAAACATTTCACACTGAGCTGTGCGGGCAGACTTTAACAAGGAAGGAGAAGCAGACACAGAGGCCATTGCAGTGCACCTCCCCATCACAAGAAATTGTTTAGACCCAACCAAGGCCTTTGTGTGACGTCCTTTTTATGGGTGTTTTGTCATCCTGGGTCCTTTGTTCACAGTCATTCATTTGTGAAGGGGGGGAAACCAAAATATGCTGAATGCAGTACATTTTTCTGCAGGTGATCAGCAGCAGCGCGTTGCAGAGATTCAATTTACCTTTACTATCAGTGTGCTTCACTGGACATGGTTAATTACTCTATAGCAATAATGGCTTCTACCTAATTTTTCCACTATTATCCATTTTTTTTTTCACTGGGACTAAAAAGAGCCCATCAGCTGCTAACAAATTGCATTAAATTGGAATCGATTCCAGAAGTGTAATCAGAGCTATGAGAAACTCCCAAGGGTTTTAAGAGGGATCCTGCAGCAGTATATACCCACCAGTTCGCAGTGTGTGGTTACACATACGAGCTATTGCCCTGCAAGTCCTGCAGTGCTTCTTAGGTGAAGCTCTCCAGTGCTGTCCCACTTGAATCACTACAGAGGCAGCTGCTGCTTCCCATTCTCATCACTCAAAATTGGTGTCATATTAGGGGTTTTTTGGACCTCAGGTCAAAGCTGATGCTTGCAGAGAGGTTAAGCCCAGGCTTATCTAGCAATAGCTGTGCCCCAGCAGTTTCTTGGTGTTAGGAAGGCCAGGAATGACCTGATGTCCACCAGGGCTTATGACAAGGAGCTTCACCTACATCTGCAGTGGTGGAACCCAGTGACCATGTGGAAGGGAAATTCGGAGAGTTATTACATAGAGAAAGCTACCTCTGTACACAGCGAGCTGGAAACCAAGAACACACCTTTATGTGTTCATCCTGCTCTTTCTCTAGCTCTCATTTTCGGTCTCCATCAACATGCAACATGGTGAGGAGCCCAAGTGTGACCCATTGGGGTGCTCTCAGGCCAGGCAGGAGCACAGCTGCTACATGGGGACCAGAGCTCATGGCTCAGTGTGAGCAGTAGCATGAGCTTGTTGGAGGAATGCCGTGCAGAAGGATCTCCAGCAGCCGTGTTTAGACTTGCAGATGATAGCAGCATCCTTCTCCTGGTCTTAACAGGCCTTCGGGCATCAGGGTGATAACTCTGGCAGACAGGATCAATCTTCTGTGGCTGGAAACGGTGGGGAGCAGGGACAGGAAGATCCCCAGCCTGTGTTTGGCATCAATCAAATATGTGTGAGAATAGTTCAGTGATGGTAACAAAGCCGCGGGGAGGAGGAGATGCTCATGAATCACAAGCCAAGCAATTCAGCTGTGTGATTAAGAAAAGCAGCCCAAAACCACTGCCCACTCCTCTCTGGAGGTGAGGGATACTGGTGACCCATGGAGTCAGTGCATTCTGCCCAGTGCTGCTCTGCCAGCCCAAACCTGAGTGCTGCTTGAGATGCCCAGAGGGAGGTACCATGCTAATGAGCAATAATTAGCTTCTCCTTCCGGCTGCCTAATGAGCTGTGTCTGAGCCACGCTGGACACCCTGAGAGAGCAAGCAGACACTGGGGATGAAGTGAATAAATGCAGCTGGCTCAACCCTGGAGCTCTCTGAGGATGCTCTGTATGAGGAGAACTCAGCAGAACCACCTTCAGCCCAGTTCTGCAGTTCTGGGACACAAGGGTGACTTCAGGAACTGCCCGAGGTGACACTGGAAACAAAGGCAGAAAAATGTTTTGTTTTGTTTTGTTTTTTTAATGAAAAGACAAGAAGAAATTGATATGCTCCAAATCCTCCTGCAATTGCCTGCTGGGTATGTTGCACTCAAAATAATGGTCTCTAAAAATGACTTGTCTGGCAAACGCATTATCACAGCCAGGAGGAGATGCACAGTTTGGCTAGAGAGATGTTTCCTGAAAGGTGTCAACAAATCCTGGCAGATGTTTGTCCAGAGCTTTCCCAGGCTTGTGTTGTGTGTGTCCTGGGGTGAGCGAGGCACTGAGGAGCCCACTGGTGACATAGGAGGGATTGCAGCTGTTTTCTCTCTAAACTGTGTTTTGTCCTTCCCTTGCAGGGAGCCAAGAGGTGAAGAGGCTCCAAACAAAGCCTGTATTGGAAGAAGGGAGAGGGTTTCCCCTTCAGCATGGAATCAGCCTCCATCTCACACCCCACTGCTGACTCTGCACCCATAGCCCCAAAACCAACCCCACTTCATTTCAGCTGCCCCCCTACTTCTTCCAACGAACACATCCCCTCTGATTCAGCAAAAGCTGCAAGACTTCTCCGAAATCTTGCTGCTGCAGGATCTTCAATCTCCATTTAAGAGTCATTCAGATGTAAACACCCTCCTGCGGACCCAGAGCTGCTTACAACAGACGGATGGATGATCGGCATTGAGCTCTTTATGCCATAAGGCTGTGTTTTATTTGCCTGCCTTGGCAATAAAGTCTGGAGGTTGTTCAGCAGCAGCAGTTCAGCAGCAGTTTCTCGTTAGAAGTGCAGCATTTGCCTTTCTTTCTTTTTTTTGCCTGTGCATTCCTCTTTGCAATCCTCTACCTTCACCGGGTTGCAGGCAATAAATCAGTGTTTCCCAGGATCTGTCAGTGGTGCGAGGCTGATTCTCATCAGCAATGGATCTGTCCTGTCCCGTGCATTTGGCCCCACTGCACAAAATACAAAAATATACCTCTGCTGAAGGACACAATTATCCAATCAAGGCGGAATTCGCTGGGAAAAGAGATTTTTGTGGTGTGCATCAAGAATAACTTCTCCAACTTCTCAGTGCAAGGGCACGCTGAAGGTGATCAAAAGAAAATTACAGCAGGGAGCTCTCCTATACATTTGATTGCAGAGATCTCTGCAGCCAGTTGCAGCAAAGGAGGGTACATCTAACAGGCATATTTCACTTCATTACAAAAAACCCACACGCTCAGAGTCAAAGTACCTCTTCACTACCAAACATGCTGATGCAATCAGCTCCTGAGCAATGCTGTGATTGTAAACCCTCATCTAGATTTCAGTGCTTCTGCACTGTCAGACAATAACCAGGATGAGTGGCCGGGGGGATCGCAGCCATTGCTGGCAGCATGGTGATGCCCAGCATCTGCAGAGCAGTGTTTGTTGGTAGTGCTGCAGCACAAGGGAAACGTTGGATGGGATCCTATGCAGTCACAGACAGGAGAAATGGGAAAGAGATGGGAAATTGCCCCTATTGCTTGTTTTTGGGGACAGGAGTACAAACTTTATTGAAGTTGGGGAACCTCCATAAATGTGTAGGCATAAAGGTGGATCACTGTATGTATGATGATGGTTTTGCACCAAGGCTGGGTACAGCAGAAATGCTAAGCCATGGCTTGAACCAGGGATTGAGCACCTGGTGAGAAGGCAGGGCCAACCCAGGGGAGCTCAGCTGCATGCAATACAATGCAATTCACCTGAGTGACTGGAAGGGCTGGAGCCAGGACCCACCCCTTGCCAAACCTCATTTAAGGGTTGGCAGTGGAGGCAAGGGATTTTAGTGGAGATCCCTGTGTGTCTGAGGGCTTCTGAAGGTAAGGAGCTTATTTCCTTTGTTTCTGTGCCTGTAGATGTTGCCTCTGAGCAAGTCTGCACTTGCTGCAGCCTAGGACTTTGATGGGCTGCTGTCGTTGCTGTGCTTTCCTTTGTGTTATAGTGTTAAACTTGGAAACAAATCTCTGTGTATGTCTAGGCACAAGGATGGGCAACTGTATGTACGGTGATGGCTTTTTGAAACCTCTGAGACTGGGAAACCTCCATAAAGGTGTAGGCACAAGGATGGATCACTGTATGTATAGGGATAGTTTTAGGTAACCGTGGAGACTAGGAAACCTTTGTAAGTGTACAGGCACAAGGATGGATCACGGTATGTGCAATTATGGTTTTAGGCTCTCTGTGTCTTCCAGTTTTCAGTTTTTCTCTTTTGGTGCCTGTGGGTCTCTTTCTGTCACTGGTGGATTGTTGGACCGTTTCCTGTTGTTGTAGAGGAGATCAGTGCACACAAACCCTTTCCCCACTCCACAGCTCAAACTTAAAGGCAGAAGTTGCTCCCAACAAGAAGGGTGAGGATCCCATGTCCACCTATTGCAACGAGTGGACTCCAGCCCCAACCACGCACTCCCATCGCTCTTCACATCCCTGCTTTCACACCAGGCTTTAAGGCAATCCCCAGTCCTGTTTCCATGCTGTGAAACAAGTGTCCTTTTAGATTCAGGGCCTTATACAACAGTGGAGCACAAATGCATATCTCTCCTTACTCTAGCTGATATCACCTAAGGTGTAGTCAGGATCTTAGTAGCACAAGCAAGCTGTGTGGGGGTAAGCCTTTAATGCCTCCTGAACCAAAGCTTATTCAATTATTTACAGGAAGGGGTTATAAAAACATACTGAAAACAACCAGAGATTAGGCAAGGCTTTCTTCAATCCTAAAGCCCCTCTTTCTCTGCCCCTATTGATTCCACAGTTGAAATACATGAGTGCAGAGTTTAAGAATGAAGTTTTTTTCCTCATCCTACCAGCTGTGCCATCCTGTGTCTGCAAGCCAGAAATATCCCACTCACAACCAGCCTGCTTCGCACTGGGACTGAGAAGTTCTCACTACCTGTGGCAGATTAACCAAGAGTGTGCTGCTGGATGCGTGGTGCTTTGCTCCCCTCCAGTGCACAGCTTTGATTTATTGGTGCTTCCTGACCCTGACAGCTGGTTCTGTTTTGTGCACAGCAGTCCTTGGATCATCACGGTGAGCTAAAAGCGTTGTGTGAAGCTCTGCCTGGAGCCAAAGGAAAGGTGATATGAGCAAGCAGCATGCCTCTGATCCTCAAAGTTTCAGTGCAGTGTCATTTTCCTCCCCTCCACCCACCCCCCCCATCCTATCACAGTAGATCTGTAGTGCTTTGTGCTGGGAGAGATTTCTCCGACACTCTTTAGAGAGGAGAAAAAATCCTGGGGAATGAGAGTACTTCACTAACTGGAAGTGCCCCACCTGCAGAGGGCCTGTGGGCACCTGGTTGCATATAGGGATGCCAGCAGGAGCAAGACGAATCCATCCCATGCAGAGCATTGGTAGCCACCCACCAGGAGTTTCCCTGAAAAATAGGGGTCTTTATGAAATCCATGCTGCCAGACAGGAGCTGTCTGCAGGCATCTAGAATAGCAGAATTACTCACTGTAATGATGGTCTGGCACAAGTTTCCTTGTTATGGTCAGACACTTAATACAGTAACAACGAGAAAATGCTCAGAGTTCAGGAAATACTGTATTTTGCTTGACTTTATTAGCAGCTGAGCAAAGTAAATTGCCCAGAGGGTCCCTCTGCCCCCAGTCCAGGCCAGCTCTGCTTGGGCTGAGTGACCTCCCACACCCCAGGAAGACCACAAGCTCAGGGCTGTGGGTTAAGGTACAGACCCAGCACATAACAAAGCTGTTATTGTACACTTGTCCCTGGGAGAGCTCGTCAGGTTCAGAGAGTGATGGCTCCATAAGCAGTGTTGTGTACAGAAGTGCTTTGGTTCCAGGCATTGTCATTTAGACAATTTAGTTGTCACTGAAGACAAAGAGGTGACTTGCATGCAGTGGATGAGCATCTGCAAAGGTGAAAATAGCAGAATATAGCACAATCTGAGAAGCTTTTCTCATCCTGTAGGGAGAAGGCATAGTGAGAAGCCAAATGCCTGGAAGTCATGCCTTGTAGCAGAGCTCGAAGGCATTATCACCAGAGGCTCACTGTGGCAATATAGAGACCTGCTGACCCCATGTTGCCCCAGGAGCTGTGCAAGAGTGAGTGAGGACCTGCTGTCACATCCTATTTTGCTGTTGTCCAGTGGAATTTAGTTGTAGCCCTGGCCATAGGTGAATGCCTTGTCCTAGGGACAAGCTCTGCTCCTTGCTCTGTGCTCATCACTGCATCAATAAGAAGAGCTGATGATCCCTTGTAAATGTGTAACAGCTGGGAGTACCTCGGTGGGATGAACGTTTTGCCAACCTTGAGGTTAGTTATCCGAAAACTCTTGCCAGAAGCAACAAACCTGGCACCTGCTGTGAGCACACCTGGTCCCAAACATCACAGCAGGGCACGGTGAGAAGAATCCCAAGATCCAGTCTGCCACTGCCACCCGTGTCCAGTCATCAGCCCAGCCCCTGAGATGGTGGATGTTGGTGTTTGAAATGGGTGGACGTGCCTTGGAATTTGAATAGGGAAGGCTGGAAACTGAAATGTGTGAGATTGAGTGCCTTGGCTTGTTTTTCTTCCCTGCTTTGCTTTGGCTTGCTGAACAACCCCATCTGGCTTTTCCGAACAGCAGTGTTACTCACCTTGCACTTTATGCTTTCCTGGGGATCAGTAATAAACATCCCTTCAGTCGATAATGAAACAGGAAGGAAAATTAGCGGCGCTTCTACCGCAAGCTCAAAGCCAATCAATCCCAGAGAAATGCCATGGCTCTCACATAGGGGTCAGATACCTGCTGGGATTGATGCCCGCCTCTCCCTTCTTCAGCTTTAAATACCTCCCTGTTTTTCCAACAAATGATATTTCTCTCCCTAAATTCAAACCTTTCCCAGGAGCAGACGGCTCTTCCATCTATTTCTGCCTTTAAGGTGACATTTGGCGAAGCTTTAAAATCATCCATATATTTGTTTTGAGGGTGAAACTTTCATTTAGAGCAGGAAAAAGCTTGGAGGGAGGTGAATGGAGCTGAGGAAAGGCAGACCCAGCTGGCTTTGGGGTGACTGCTTCAGGGAGACAATTGCAACCCATAAATATTGAACAATATTGGTGCCATGGAAGGAAATCTTTTGGTGGAGTAGGTGGGGCAGGGGGGAGGTGAAAACAGAGATGGGGTGATCCTGGCTGAGCACTAAAGAAAAATATCTGCCTGTGAATGTGGCTTTCTGAGTGCAGGCAAGGTGGAAGCTCCATCATTTGGGGATGCTTGGAATTGCACCAAACAAGGTCTGAACGAATTTCCTCCAGGGAGCAATCATGCACCAGCTGAGACAGATCTCTCCTTTTCTCACTATATTTTCTTGTATAACTGTGGGTATCACTAAGGAAATTATTAGACCCATTTCCCCAGTGGCTGTGTGCTGCCTCCATTCCGCTAGAGCTGCAGCGGCCCTGCCAGATTGGTTTTCCCAGGGCTGTTTGAACTCTGTGTGTAGGGAAGAGGGGTGCTCAGCCCCTGCATTGCAGTGGATTCCACAGCCATCATGCTGCCTTTAATGGCAACCAACCACAACCTCAGGATTCTGAGGACAACAAGCAAAGCAGTTTGGCATCACCCTTCCTGTGGCACTGCAGATGTTATCAGGGGGATGGATGATAGAAGAGAAAGAGCCAGAGTTCCTGGAGCAAGATGCCTGTTGGAAGCTGGAAAATAATCCAAAGCCTTTCTCAGAACACTCAAGGATTAAAGCATTCATCCTGAGGTGGGCAGCTTGCTGGCAGTGGTTGGACAGCACCAGATGTGAAAAAGCTTTGTGGAAGGAAAGCCTCAGTGCCCAGAGAGAGCTGAGCTCTTGACTGATGCGTCTGCAGCAAGCAGCAGAGGAGAAGGTGCCTTTGCTTTCACTGCCTTTCACTGCCAAGCTTTCCTTCATGAAGAGCAGCAGAAGGGAAGAAAGCATCGCTGCAATGCTGCTGAGATGGGCAGAGGTCACACTGCTCCCACGTTGCCCTGGGGTCAAAGTCTCCCTGTTCCCATGCTCCCTGGGGGTTGCTACAGGGCGTACTGTTGTGCGGGACAACATCTGGTGTGTGGCTTTGGGAGAGGTCACTGTCCTTATCCCCGTCATTTAGAGGAGGGATGGACATGCAGGAGAAGGGGCTAGCCTGGATTCACCCAGCTCTTCTCAAACAGAAACACAAAATCAGGCTTTCCAGCCCTGAGGAACAAACTGCAGATCCAATGGCTCGCTCTGTCTGCCAGCTCTCATGGTTTTTGTTTGCTCTTGTTTTCAGAGAGGCCAAATTATCCCTGCTTAGATTAGAGGTAGTATCATTTCTTCAGCCTTCACCATGGGGAAAATCAGCTGGAAAGGGCAAAGTGCCATCAGTTATCTCCAGGGCTTCGGACTGATTTGCTCTCCATGTTCTGGAATAGTTGGACTTCAGGGTGAGACCAAGTGGAGAGAAATCTTCATCCCAGAAATGGTTGTTATCTTTATAAAGGTATAAAGTTGTTGGAAATGAGATTTAAATTTGAAGTGACCATTTGCCATAACTGCAACTTTGCCAGAAATTTGCTGTAATGTGGAATGATTCAGAAATATAAAACTAAGGGAAAATCCTCTTCCTTTGTTCAAGGGAGAAAAAGAGATGTATCCTTCTCTAAAATAGAACTGAAAGCTCTGCAGCATTGGATCGTATTCAGAATAAAAACTGCAGAGGAAATAATCCTGAGGATCTGGTTCCAGTCCTAGCACTGCCACCCTATGAACTGGTCCTCTTATTCAGAACAGAGGGGTGTAAAATGCAGTGTGTAAATCAATAGGTCAGACAAATCTTCAGACAAATCAGGTCTGAAGATCACCTGCAGTGCTGTTATTTTCCTGCATTGATGGATGTTTCTAGCTGCCCCTTTTCCAGCCAGGCAGATGGGATGCCTGTGACAAGAGGAGTATATACATGGCTTGTTGTGTCCTGTGCAAGGAGGGCAGAGAGGTAAACCTCCAGTCTAAATGGGTCCTATGGAGCCAGCGGGATGCTGTCGGCCCAAACTGCTCCCAGCTGCTTTCCTATCCTTCTCCTTGAGCTAAACATGCCAGATGCTGTGACTATGTCCCCTCCTAGCAGCCAGGGCTGTGTACCCTTCTCCGTCACCTAAACATCATCCTCCAGCTCCAAGCTAAAGCTTGGGAATGGCCTGGCACACATGGCCCTCTCAGCCCAGCTCTCTCATGAAGATAAATGATCCCATTTGATGTGATGACAGAGAACAGCAGCTGGGGCAGCCTCCCAGCTGCTATAAGGGCAAATCAAAGCCCTGAGTTTGGTATGGAGAATAAGACATCATCAGCATCTGTAGGCAAGGAAGGAGACAGTTTGCCCAGCTAATTAGCTTTGGGTGCTAATGACACCTAGAGCAGAAGATCCCAACTCAATGAAGTGATGTCTCTGTGCTGATCTGAAGGAGCGTGAGCAGGATCGAGGCACAGGGAATTGCTTCCAAAAGGATGTCTGTGCTTTTGATTTGCACTTGGCTTGATGTGTATGAGCACAAAGGAGAGCCTGCTGTCCCTCTGAACCAGTGAGAGCAGAGGTGGCCTTTGGAGGACACCCAGAACTGGGAGTTGGACCTTATGACTGTGATATGATGCCAAGGCAGAGATGGGCAAAGCTCAGAGCTGAAAAGCAAGAAAGAATCTACCCAAAGAGCAACCCAAGATACCGGGATGCTTCTGCTCCTGGCGAGTGAAATCCTCACACAGAGAAGATTCGTTTCATTTGGCCAGAGCCTTCCATTCTGATTATAATCACAGCAGCTCATTCTGCCTCACCTTCTCCCTAGCAGTGATGGGGTCACCCTGCATACCTCAGCAGGAAATTTCTAAAGGAAATGTCTTTTACAACAAGTCTCTGTGATAAGAACATAGGCACCTTATCAAAACGCTTTGCTGTCTGTCATATTTTTTTAAAATAAAACCTGTGCCAAGCTTCTCCACCCAGCGTGCCTATGGCTCACCCCAACCTCATGAGGCCAGGAGACAAAGCTAGGAGATGAAGCCAGGTATTTGCTACCCTCTGCTGTTTTCTTCCTGCTATATCACCTTCCTCTAGTAGAACTCAGCACTACTTTCTGCTTTCCTTTATGACTCTGTGCTATCCGGCAGAGAGAAACCATTATCCTTCCCATCAGGAGATGCTGAGCCTGCTGCCCACTCCATCTCTCTGCTCCCCCAGCCTCCCCACCCCCTTCTCCCAAATATCATCAGCTCCACACACACAGCAGCTGAACTTCCCTCTGTCTCCCAGCCTGCTTTCCACCCTGCCCTTTCTTCTTCTCCCCCTGTCATTATGTTTGGGCCTTTCCTCCCTCTGCATTGCTCACAAATTAGGAAGAGCTCTGAGAAGAGCTGGGCTCTGACCTGCCAAAGCGCCAAAGCCCTTCTGCAAGTCTCAGGGAACAGTCTGGCATCACTGGGGTTAATTCAGAGGTAGCATCAGAGCAGCTCCTGCCTTTATTATCAACCCTTGACCCTTCACAGAACAAAACAAGCTAAGAGATAAATGCCAGCTGTGTTGCTTTGGTGCCCATGCTGAATATTTATCACCACAAACGCTATTAATCACAAGGAGAGGTATGGGCATAATTCCTTCCTAATGAGCCATGTTGAACTGATTCTAGATAGGGTCCAAAGTGCAGAGTTCCTTTCTCTCGTCACAGCTGCAGAGCTTTCCTCTGGGGAGATGTGCATTGCTGTATTTCAGAAACATCACAGGGAGATGGATGTGACCCTGCATTGCTAATGCAACTAATTGGCTACAATAATCAGGGTCACTGTATTTAGAAGACAGCATTCCTAGAGCAGAAGACTCACCAAAGCATGGGTTCTGGTCTGAAACCAAGGCACTAAATGAGCATCTATGGTGCCATGGCCAAGTGATGGTGTCATGGGGAGGTGATGGTGTCCAGGTGATGCTCTGGACCCCAAAGCATCTCTTCAGGAGGCAGCTCAAGAGATCCAGCTCTGGCTTCCATAGGCACTTAATGGCAGCTGAAAGATGCATGTTCCTTCTGAGTTCAATAGCACAGCAGAAGCTAGACAGCATCATAAAAATCTTGTTCACATCGTGGTTCCCTTGGGGAGTCCCCAAGGTACCAAGGCTTCTTCTCATGAAGGGCCACAGATGGTGGCAACTTCACCCAAAGTTAAAGCTTGTTATCTCTCTTTCTTTGTGGATCGAAGACTTAAATGTGCCCAGCCTTAGCCAGATTGGTTTGGAGAAACTTCTCCAAAAGAGTGGTGATGCATCAGCACAGGCTGCCCATGGAGGTGGAGGAGTCACCACCCCTGGAGGTGTTCAGGGAATGCGGAGATGTGGCACTAAGAAATGTGATTTGTGGGCATGGGGAGTGGGTTGGAGTTGGACCTGGGGATCTGAGAGGTCTTTTGCAACCTTCGTGATTCTATGATTATTCAGCATCAGCATTAACTCAGTTTTCTGGTAATCCAGGCCTCCCAAGCAAAGGTAATTGCAGGAGACCAGTTTGGGGACATACAGACTGTGAGGTCCTGACATCTGCCAGCAGGGTTAGAGAGGGACAGAGGAAAGGGTGGAGCATGATAGGATGCTCCTCCAGCTCTGGGCACTGCTGCAGTTCATGTAAACTAAAGGCGAATGGAATTTTGATACAAAATGCCCTCAAATCTCAGATCCTTTTCTTCCAGCCATGGAAGGATGCAGAAACTACTCAAAATGAACTTTTATTTTGGAGGGAGCAGTGGTTAATTCTAAGTCAGAACAATGCAGGGAATGGTCTTCCAAGGGCCCATGGATGCGGTTGTTGCACTCTCCACCAGATAAGTAAATGAATAACGAGTGCCACAAGACAGTGAGAATCAGTATTCATGGCATTTTTTTATGGCTGCCCAGGCTCAGCTTCATCCGCGAGCCTGAATTTTGCATTTCAAACAGAGAGAGGAGCACTGTGCTATGTAAGAAAGGTATCCCATCTCCTGATGCTGCTCTGATTGCTAAGCATGTTTCCTGAGAACTCACAAACACATCCTGCAGTGAGCTGAGGAATGCAAAAAAAAATAGGATCATTTCAGAAATGTCACACCTGCCTCAGATCAGACGTACTTTTAGCCTGGTTTCCTCAGGAAATGAGATCCATAGAGCAGTTCTGAGCCTGGCTTGGCTGCTTGCCCTCTTTCTAGCTGCTTCATAAGTGTCACTCCAGTGTGACACAGCGGAGGGCTCTCATGTGTTTGGATGAGATGTGATGGGGAGAGAAGTGCTATGCCTCAAGCCAGCCCAGTCAGGAGGGAGCAACGTGCATTGAGAAGCAGCTTCCCTCGTTTCATCTCACTGCTTGCACACGTATGTGGTTCTATCCCAAGTGATTCCATGCCAGGCTTTGTTTATTTCTGCTAAAATACTGTCAGAGAAACTGGAGCTCTAAGGCGTAGGGGGATTTCAATTTTTTTAAATTTTTGTTTAGAACCACTAAGGAGCCATTCATCTCATTACTCATCAGGGTGCAGATTTCTCCATTGGCACAGCCTGGAAATGAGCAGCTTCCATCTCTCAGCCCTGCCCTTCCCTTTGGCTCTGCTCTGGCCCCCACCCCTCAAACCACAGGGAGGGGAGGATGAGGATTTTCTCATGATTTCATCATTCAGGGAGGAAGATTGGAAGGAAGGGCTGCCTTTGCTTGTCATGTTTTTCCCCAAGAATAGTTATCAGTGCTCTCTGCTGCTTTTAAATTGAGGAGTGCTCCAAACTTCTATTGTGCCATAGCTGGAGTGGGAGGTCTGTGAAGTGGGTTTCTGATTTCTCTTATTTTTTTTAACTCGTGCTGTTTTCTCAAGCATAATATTTTTTCACACCACAGTAGGATAACTGAACATATTTCTTTCCAAAATCACTTATATATCTCCCCCACCCTTCACCCCCAGAAACCCTGGTACAAGTGAATAGGAGATTTCAGCCCTACTTTTCCCAAGTTTCCATCTGTCCATATTGTTTAACAGCTCATTTTAGTTCTCAGAGTACAATCATAGGAAATTAAATCTCATTTCCAAGACAAACAGGAACATTAAGGAAACACACCCCTTTTCAGACATTCAGTTCTGAACCAAGAGATTGCCTTGAGTTATAGCACAAATTCCGATCTAGGCTTTCTGGGTCATACTTGCTTCTTGTTCTTATAGGATTTCCACACACACACAAAAACAAACAAAAAAAAAAGCTTTGCATAGCACTCTCATCTTCTATCTCCTCTTTCTTTCCTCTGATCATCACTCTTGGCCACGTCCCTGCAAACCCACAGCCCTTCTTTTAGGATATTCCTAGCTGTACTCCTTCAGGTGTCGCCTGCCTACTGATGATCCCAAGAAGGTCCATGGTTCCCGTAGACCCCAATCACAAAGAATGGACCTAGGTGGGCAGGAGACTTGGCACTCGGCAGGAGGCCTCCTGCTGTCATACTCTGAACCATCACTAAGGTGATGGAGGATGCACTGGATTCCTCGTTGCCACGGTAACTGGATGCCCCGCACTGACAGCCAGGCAGGATGCTCTGTTCTCCATGCTTCTGGCCAGACCTTGGAGCACCTGGGCTGTTGGGGACCATGGGCATCCTGACCGTGGTCCTTTGGAGCTGCTCAGGTAAATGGATAGCACGGAGGTGGATTTATTCTGCTCTGACTCTTTGGAGAGGAGAACATAGTGAGGTGAGAACCCCCTGCACTGAGCACTGCCCCTCTGTTCACTCCTAGGACAGCCAGCATTCCTGTCTGAGGACCCGCCTGCCCACTCCAGCTGGGAGTACCACGGGGGTGAGATCCCCAAACCCTTCTGCAGAAATTCCCTGACCCATCCAGGGCTCCCCTTCCTGGGTTGAACAGCCACCCCTCCCAGCCCACGTCCAGACTTTTGATGAGAGCAGCCTCTCCCCACTGCCTACTCTGCCAACAACCCAGGTAGAGGATGTAGCAGCATCCCAAGTTGCAGTCAGCACCAGCAGAGTCATCCCAGTCTGATTCTATCTTCTCCATTAGCTCTGGCCTCACTTCTTGCCACTTATTCCTCCAGCTTCTGGTATTTAATTTGCTCTAACCCCACAAGCATCCTCAGGTCTCCCTCCAGTATGATCCTCCATGGAATTGGGTCCATTCAGATCTCCCACAGGTTCTCAAAGGATTTCAGATCCTCCTCTCTCCTCATTCCCATGTCTGTTTCTTCTCAATGCCCTGAAACATGCCCCAGTTCTCTTGCTTCTCTTTCTCTGGCTTAGGTGACGTCTTCATCCACATGGACAGCAGCCTGTATTCATTGCCCTGCAGCACAATTGAGCTGGAGGTGGCCAATCCCACCTACCAGTGGGTGCGGGACAGTCCAGGTAAGGTCCTCACTCCCCTCAGCCACAATGGGCTCTGCTACTGTGAGGCAAGAGAGGAGTATGAGGGGAAAGAGCTGTGCAAAGTTCTGTGGAGCAAATGAGAAGCAAGTAAGGGCTGGGACCTCATGAGAGTGCGTGTGTTGGGGGTCCTGACAGGTTTTGTTAGGAATATATTCAGGCTTTTGGATGGTTCTTTTGTAGACAGGGATATTTCTAGCAGAGGAGAGAGCACTGGTGAATCTTGATTTCTTCCTCCTTACTCTTCAACACCTCATCAGAGAAGGAAGGGAATGAACAGCTTTGGGAGTTCTTGTAGAGTCTTTGTTGTGGTTTGAGGAGGGCCACCCTAGGACAGCCCAGGAGAACATGGCACAGCCACCCAGGCACTGGGACAGCTCAGCACAGCTCCTGGACATCTCTCAACCCCTCAATTTCCTGCACTAGACCCCAAGCTGCTCTCAGTCACTGAAGAAGGACATCTCCTGTTCCAGAACTTCCAAGCAGCTGACAGTGGGAACTACTCCTGCACCATGTCCTACACAGAGCATGGGCTCCCTGTGTCCCAAACTTTCCACTACAGAGTGTTTGGTGAGTCCTATGCTAAAAAGCGTGAGGGCAGGAGGGGTGGAGGAGTCATGGAGGGAGAGGAGAGAGCTCAGCCCTTGTCAGCTCCCTCTAGACAAGGAGGAAGAATCAGACACATTTAGGGCTTTTTCCTATAGGCTACCATGTGCTTGGAGGCCTGGAGATTTTGCTGGTCTTCCATAGCAAGCTCTGTGAAAACGAGTGGACCAAGATGTTCCTGTGGGATTTACAGGAGAGGTTGAAGCAGCTGGAGGTTGAGCAGCGCTGCAAAATCCATCTCGAGACCACCGCCTGCTTCCCCTCCACCGACAATCCTTCAGATGAGTTTGTTGTCCAAGTACATCTAGAAGGTAAAAAATAAGCTCTTGGCTTCTGAAATTACAAATTCTTGCGAGATGGCTAAATGTTTGAGGTGTTCAGGGCTTTGCCAGCCTCCTACTGGAGCTGCAGCAGCCTGGGCTGTGTTGCTGACTCTCTGTACTCTAGCGTCCTTCTTCGGGCCCAATTGGGATGAACAGTGCAAACCCCAAGGTGTGGAGGTGGACACATACTGCTACCGCAAAACAGTCCAGCAGAGCCTCGATAAGGTGAGCCCTGGAACCACTGCAACTGCTGTAGTGTAGAGGACCTCTGCAGCAAGGGCTCAGCTCCTCTCTCGACCCCCTCCCCAGGTCCAGCAAGCCATTACCAAATTCTTCAAGGAGCACGTAACCTTCCACGTCACTGGGGATGATTTTTCCAGAATTGTCTTCACCACTGCGTTTGTTGGCTTCTTGGAGATCAAGAAGTGCAGCAAGGGCTACGGGCAGACCAAGCAGCTGCGAAGATGTCTCGAGTGTTGTAGTGAGCCAAGAGTCCACCACCCTTTTTGATTTTCCCTCTGCTTTCCAGCCCTGCTTGCCCCTTCCCCTCTCACGCAAATCTCTGTTCCTGGGTCTTTGCTGCTGTTTCTATGCACGCTGAGCCTGGGGAATGTGCTATAAGGGGTAAATCCAAGCCATAAATCACCAGGAATTGGTTTTTTTGACACTTGTTTGAGTGTATCTGTATGAAGCAGCTGGTGTTGCTGCTCAGAAATAACTTTCTTTGTGTTCTCTCCTCAGTTGTATGCCCACCAGGGACGTTCAGCCCTCCTACAAACAGACAGTGCTCACCATGCCCCATGGGAACCTACAGTATGATCTATGGGAGGGCATTTTGCACCCACTGCAAGGATGGCATGATCACCCGGGGGCTGGGTGCCAGATCCATGACTGACTGCATAAACGAGGAAAGGACCAAGCAGGGTACATCTATTTGCTGCTGGAGCAGGGCAGGGTGGGGACTGGGTGGCTCAGGGCAGGGCAGGCAATGTAGTGGGACCCCAGAGCAGATGCCCAGATATGTTGGCCATGGCAACTTCCACTGACCTTAAAGTTCCCTTTGGAAACAGGAAACTACTGTCTCTTCCATCATTATCCCTGAGGAGATCCCATCTTCCTCACTGCCCCTCTCACCAGGCACTGAGCAATCGGATCTCCCTTCACCTTGCTGTTCCCATCTTCCCTTTAAGCTCTGCTAACTTCACTGCTAGGAGTACTGTGGGTCCCATCATCTCTGGTACTTGGGGAGACTAACACCAGGGTTGTCCCCAGAGCTTGCACCAGTGGAACTTCTCCTTTTGGGGTAAATCAATCCATTTCTCTTTCTCTTCAGTTGACTCCATCATTCGCAAGATCCCGCTTCTGCTCCTCATCATCTTGCCACTAGTACTAGGCACCAACATGCTCTTCATCTTGTAAGTCTCAGCTCCTTCTCTCAATATGAGGTATTTTGTGTCATTCTGTTGGTTTTGGTCCCCCAGCTCTACATTCCTCTTTGCAACAGATGGAGCTCCTGAACCCATCGCTGTGACACCAGCAAAAGACAGCATGCTAATACAGGAGTGCAGAATACCTGTGGAGGGGATTACCATTGGCAACAGTTTACCTCATAAAATCATAGAACATTTTGGGTTGGAAGGGACTTTTAAGATCATCTAATTCCAACCCCCTGCTAAAGGAGGCTGTTGGATATGGCCCTGGGGAATCCTGGCCCTGAGAGTGGTGCTGGGTGGCTGCATGGTTCTGGTGCTGGTTCCTGGCATGGGGATCCCATTCTTCACTCTGGATCTCTGTCTTTTCGCAGTGCCTCTTGCTACTGGTACCGAGAGTACCGGCTGTCATCGCCAATGACTTCCAAGATGGCAGGAATCACCAAGGCAGTGAAGACAGTGACCGAGTTCTGTGGGATCTCCAGGCAGAGCCTCCAGGCTGGCTCTTCTGCTGCAGCTCTCAGCATCACCAGTGAAACTGACACATCTGAGGAGGGTGAAGAGGAGTCCTTGCATGGACAACTCACCCCTCCCAAGACCCCAAGCCTTGCTGCTGTGAGTGATGACACACCTGCTGTGCTGGAACTGGAGGACAAAACTTCAGTTTTTGAGATTCCCTCCACAAATGCAGGCCAGTAGTATTGAGGGAGAATATCCTTACACCTTTCTGTGTGTGCCTCCATCCCATCCACACAGGCTAACATATCCAGCAATGAAGAAGAGGGACACATTTCTCCCTGTCGAATTTGTCTTTGCAAATTGTTCTGATTACAACTATCCCCTTTGCTATAAATATTGGCTTTTATTCTTTATTCTTTTATTTTATCTCTCTTTGACACTGGATGTGCCTAACACAGAGAGACATGGAGGTTACAAGGGGGGAACCTAGCATACAGATTGAGGAACATTTTGTCTTTACTCCTATGAAGCATCCTTCCTCAGGCAGGGAGCCAGTCTTGTACCTTGCACTCAGCTTCCTTTCTTTACCCCTTGTAAAATCCAAATTATTTGCTGGGATCAAGGTTACATGGCTTAGGACAGGACAAAGCTCAGCCTCAGATCTCTTCATTTTCAAAGCCAACCTCAGCATGCAGATCCTTTGAAAGGATTCCCAACTTTGTGGCCTCAGAGAAGAGATCACTATTAGTTAAAACTTTCCTGAGCCTGGCAGCTGTTGGTACTCCAGGAGAGGGCAGCAATGCAGTGTGAGAGGCACTGCTCCAGCAATGGGTGGTTTTTAATAAAAATGAGCTCTGGATTCAAAAATCACACAAGAGAAGGGGTTGGCTCTGCTGCTTGGAGTAGAAGCAGCAGACTCAGAGCAGGAGCATTGGTTCCACTCCAGATCTTGTGTTTTGTACAGTAGTTTCAGGGCACTAAGCCATCCCAAGAAACTTCTTCAGCAGAAAATGTGCTGGGAAACTCTTGGCTGAGGTCCACAGCCAGCAGACCTGTTGGCCCAGCAGTACTTGGGATGGGATATCAGATACTGCCTTAGAGATGACAATGGGGAGAAGAGCCCAGTGGGGAAGTGGCTGAGTAGGGCTCAGGTGTGTGAGATGTCTGTGGGGCTGAGGCTGCCAGTGTTCAGCTGCGAGGTGCAGGCAGGAGGGCTGCTGGCCAGCTATAAAGCTCAGTAATATTCTCCTTTGGTCCTTTTCCAGCTCTTAGGATGCTCTATGAGACTGAATGCAGCTTGGGTGTCAGCATGCTGAAGGTAGGGAAAAAACAATGATGAGAACACTGGGTTGTGAGGCAGGGAGAGCAGCAACATGGAGTAAAGCTGGAGGAGGTGATGGGAACAGGCTGCTCTGCCAGGCTGGAGGTGCTGGGAAAGGCTGTGTGTGGCTGTCTGAGTCAAGGGATCTGGAGACCACTGAAGTTCTTAAAAGTATGGACACGTTCAGCTACCACAGTCACTCTCAGCTTCTTCTCTCTGCAAAACCCTAAAAGAATTTGCAGCCCTGTTTTGAATGAACCCGCAGGGCTGCAGTCCAAAACACAATCAAGTTAATGAGGCAACACTAATGCCCACTCACTGCTATGTACATGTCAGAGACATCCAGCAACATGAAAGGAGGCTGCTGCCTTGGCAGGGTCAGGGATGAGGAGGCAGCAGCTGTTGCTGCCCAACTTAGCTCTACAGCCCAGCTTGGAGGGAACAAATTCCTTCTGACCGATCTTGAGATGAGCACAATTAGCAGGTCTGTGTTGAGGGCTGAGGGTGGGAGTCACGGTTGTCTAAAGGCGGGGGGAGCTGCCTCTAGAGGTGAGCTGACCCCGCTATCAAGGGCAAGGAGCATGGGAGAAAAATTCCCTGTGCCAAGGTCTGGCTCCTCCAGCAAGGCTCAAAGAGTTCCCCATGGAGGGAGTTTGGGCTCAGCTGCAAGCACACGTGTATGATCTGGCCCACACACTCTGTCCTGGAGTTGGTCAAAAGCCCCTTCTGATGGATTTCTGCATTGTTTCAGTCTCATGTCCAACTAACTTCTTAGGACTGCTTCTCCATGGGAACAGTGCTGCTTCTGCACTACATTTAGGACAGAAGCGTGTTAGCACACATGGTATTCTCAAACACCTGAGGATGTTTGTGTCAGCATGTGTTTAACTGCTTCCCTGGGCTGGGAGTTAAGAGAGAGGTCATTGGGTTTCTGGAAAACCAAAGGGATTGTTGGCGTGGGGTGGTAAGGCAGTAAATGGCAGCAGTGTAATCATTTGTAATCATCAGCCTACACTGCTATTTGACCAGATTGTTATAACTAATTATGTTATGTTTGCAAGCAGTATCTTGAAAATATTCCTATTTGTAGTGGATCTCAGCTATGCAGTATCCTAAAAGGTCTTAAGTTAAATCAGGGTGATTCAGTGCATGTAAGGGAAGCTTTTCAGAAGTAAGTTGGGAATTGAAGTTTCATCTCTCAAAGTCCATCTTCAATTATTAATTTTTAAAGGAAAATATTCTGGTCAATAACTTATTTTCTGACAATCCTGAAGTTCAAGTAAAACACCAAATAGGAAATGTTGGCCAGAAAGAAAAGCAGAAAAGGTTTAAGATAAATAGAAACAGTGATTTCAAATGGGAAATCCGTATCATCTCCATGCCTCAGCTTTATGTCTGGGGAGACGTTTCTCCCTGGAAATGAGAGCCTGGTGAAGCCTGCATGTGTTGGTAACAGCTTCGGGAAGTCACAGCCCCAAAGGCAAAGCTTCAGCCTGCCTGTTGCTTTCACTTTTTGTTGATCTCACCCAACTGGAGGGGCAGGGATGAGCAGAGCAGGATCAGGCCCTTGGTTGCATATTGGTATCCATGACAACCTCTGGTTGCTGGCAGTGATTGCTGAAGTTCTTCTGCACCAGAGCACCCTCTGCTAGGATGGAGCCCTCACTGGGACCTGAGAGGACCAAGGGACCATGGTGTCCCCATGAGGACATGGGGATGATGTGGAAGCCCCACAGTGCAGCATTGATCCCTGCCATGAGCCCTCTGGGCAAGGCTGCTCTCCCAGCCCTGAGCTCTGCAGACCTAGGGGCTGGTGGGTTTTAATGAAATGAGGATATTTCCTCAGTGGCATCCTTTGAAGCCCAGCTCCCTTCTTCGGTCAGTGCCAGCAGGACCACTGCTGTGATGTCTCATTAGGTCGTTCTCCTGGATGTCTTGGAGATGCTGTTACGGCAGCTCCAGTAATGGGGCAGCTCTGAGCCAATCATTCGTGCTGGAGGAACCAATCCTGCTGAACAACATGAGAGCCCCCCAAACTGCTCACGGCCTCCACACCCTGGGATGGGATGTGTTTAAAGGCAGAAAAATGAAGCTCTGGCTTTTGGTTAGCATATGGTGCTGCTTGGAGAAGTGAAGGTGGGTGGGAGGGGAGAGCGGCACAGGTGAGGAGCTGGCTGCTCTCTTGCACTTGAGAAGGGATTTTTGCTGACCCTGCACACAGCTCCCAGTGGGCTGTGCTCTACTCATCCACCTCTGGGCAAAGTAGGAGCCCTTCCCAGCTCCTGTGGTGGAAGAGCTGTGCTGTAAGATGTGACACTATACCTTCTCCTCGTGCTTCATCCTTCTCCAGGTATCTTCCATCACATCCTCCCATCCCTCATCCACTTCCACCTCCCCTTTTCTCCTTGCTCCTCTCTCCAGGCTCTTCTCCCTTCAGCTGCTCAAGACCTGTTGTTCCTGCCTGTTCAATCATTGTTTTGGACACCTGTGTCTCGATGCTTCTCACATGTCACTTATCCACAGCAGTGTCTATTCCCTGCAGGCATCTCTGATTACATTAAGGTCGTAGCTAACTGCATTTTCACTCTTCTTCTCTCAAGTTTATTAACTAATAATCTTAAGTTACAGTTTCTTAAGACATTAAATAAGTTGGAATCATGCTGTTCTGGTTTAACTTTGTGATCTCATCTGTACTTGAGATCCACTGGCTCCTTATTTTCTTGATAACCACAAACTTGCTTTAGCTTAATCCATCTTAAGCCAGCAGTCAATTAAAATTATATTCTGATTCTGCAGACCCAGACTCCTGCTGTTATCACATATTGCTTCCAATCATGCATCACAGCATTAACTCGTGGCTTCCAGTGTTAGGTCCATCTCAATTCAATTATAGGATTATGCATTATTCTCCTCTCCAGGCTTAAAACACACATGGTTAAGCCACAAGTCTTCAAGCTTTTACCTGCTTAAGTACTGCTAGCACTTCTCTGGTCACTGTGTTTAAAGCTGGTTTATTTTATTCTCTCTGTGTATTTGTTTTGTGTGTCTGCCCACACACTTCAGATGACAGCACACTGCTGAATTGAACAGTGCTGTTATCAGGCTTGTACTGTTTATTTTGCTGTTGGCATGCTGTAAAATAAGCCATGCAGATTTACTTGACTGTTACATTGCCAAATTCTGGACTTGTATTTCCGTAATTCCAACGGGGAAGGATCAATAAAGCCAGTCCCCAAGCATATCTTATCACCCCTTGATGCTAGAGGCTTTTCTGTAGAACAAAATTCTAAGCAAATAACTGCTGTTTGTGACAGCCCCTAGTATTTGTTCTTCCTCTCTCAAGGTAAGTGCAAGTCCTTTCTAAACACCATTCCTCTCCCTGCAGGTGTAATCTCAGCCTTCAGCCAGCCCTGCTTTGGGAAGCTGGGATTTTCTTGTTAGAGCTGCCTGCTCTGATGGATGGATAGATGCCTTGGCATCAGTCTTGTGAATCCTGGTGTATCCTGGATCCAGCTGTTCACTGCACATGTGGCAAGCAGCCTACAGGCAAAGATGTAATTGGGTAATCATGCTATTTCTGCTGCTAATACGGTGCAAAATGGGCTTAATCACAACTCAAGTGAGGAGAGAGGTTTCCTATGCTTCATGCAACGTGCCCCATCCCAAAGCATGAAAGCTTAGCAAGCTGGAGCATCAATATAGAGAGAAGCCCCCAGATTCCCTATATTGAGCAACACTGGCACCTTTAGGCAGGAGCCACAGTGAGTCCTCCTTAGAGGTCAGAGTCCCCTGACAGCAGCCCCTGAGCTGGGGGGATGCAATCTTTGTAGAAATGAAGTGTAAAGCTTTCTCTCTACAGATGGTCGCTCATGGAAGTGATTCACTTTGAGCTGAGCCAGGAGCTGGATAAATATAGAGCCACTCTACCAACTCAGGTGGAGCACAGAGCAAACTAATTGTCTGAGTGCTGATGGGCAAAGGGACGTCTTGCCAGCCGCTGTCAGTGTAAGGCAATTAATTAAAAGCACTCCTGTGTAATTCTAAGTAGCATTTATTTCAAGCCCAAAATAAGACCATTGTCAACTTGGTCTGTTCCTTCTCCTCCAAACAGACATCCTTACTCTCATAGCCAAGATGCAGGAGATAATTAGAGTGCCTTGCACACTGCTGGCTGACGTGTGTCCACTTTGGAGCATCATGATTTAGAGGATAATAAATTAGAGAGGGCAGATGACAGCAGGCAGGGACATGTGGAAGGCCTGAACAGCTTCAGGAGAACAGAGTTGGAGTGTATGGAGGGAAGGGTGGGAGCAGGCTGCTGGTGTCTGGAATGGTGGTAAGAAATGGCTGTCCGTGCCCACAGAAAAACAAGTGAGCAAATCAGCATAATTTGCAGCCCAAAGGCTGTAGGCTGGATATGAAGCTCTCAAACGATGGGAATTAAGGCACTCAAAGTGATATGGTCGCTTTTGCTAGAAAGTAAACAGCCATCTGTTACTCCCAGACCCTCTTTTGGTGGGAGAAGAAACATCTGTGGGGTACAGAGCCCAGCTCTGGGGAAGGGCAGTGGTACAGCACCCACCCAAGGTTGTGATGCCCACCTGCAGGGTCAGGCAGTGGGATTATGGCTTGAAACAGATTTTCTGAGGGCTGCAGTTGTCCTGGGCACAAAAAGGCTTGGTTTCTTTGCATGCTTGCTTAAGGACTGATTGTTTTGGCACCATGCGGTTTTGCTTTGCGTTGCACAAAGCGTGGCTGGCCAGCATGGGGGTCTGCAGGGTGTGTGAACAGGCCAAAGCCATCAGCAGCCTTCCTGCTTGGCTGGTCCTTTGTGACTTCTCCAATTAGTGCTGCAAAGGCAGTTGCAATTAAAATAATACCTATTCAAGATGAAATTATAATTGCTGTGGGCTTATTATGTAAATTGTGCAAAGCATATAGGAGCTGAGCAGCAGCAGCTCCATATCTGCTGGTCTAAAGGCTGTTCTTAACTACCAGACTTCTATAGCTAAGCTCAATGCAATCTAATTCATCTTTATTTTTCTTCTTTTGTATTTTTCTCCCATTCTCTTGCCACCAGCAAATGGAAACAGCAATGGATCCAGCAAATGGATCCAATGTCTGGAGCAGGTGCTATGGACAGAAGGATGCTAGACCATCATTTCTTGTCCTGAGGGACAATCTGACTGGAGGATGCTGCTACAAACTAGGCAACTAGCTGCTTATTTGCTTATTTTGCATTGGCTTGACCACTTGCTTAGCAACATCTTCTGTGCTGAAAGGGCTGTACTGCGTTCTCCAGGTTCTGTGGTCGAGGCTCTGTGACCACAAGTGTTGATTTGTACTGGGAGAAGGGCAGCAGGTTTCTTACAGCCAGTAAGAATTAGGGAGCTCAAGCAGTGGGACAGGGTCACCCTGCCTTGCTCTGCAGGACAGATGGAGAAGGATGCAGCTGTGGGAGAGGACACTGAGGGTCACCTGAGCAGGACGCAGCTGTGCATCCTCCCTGCCCTTTCCTCTTCCTTCCAAGTGGAGAGATTTAGAGCTTGGAGGCAGGTGAGGAAATGGTGGCACTGAGAACCTGAAAGCCAATTTGCCACTCCATGCAGGAAAGCTGTGGCTCCCATCTGATGAGCAGAAAGGTGCATTCTGTAGGGGAAGGGAGCACAGATGAGGGTCTTCCAGCAGAAGGAAAGCAGCTGGAGCAGTGGGGGGCTCAGCCCTGGCTGCTGGAGACACACTCAGCTCTAGCAGAGGTTCCCAAAGTACTCCTTTAGGAACTGTTATAGCCTCTCAGTGTGGTTTGGACCCCTGGGAGGCATCAAGCTGAAACACAGCACTATAATTACCACCGACAGCTTAAACAATGTAAGGGAGCTGGAGGCTGGGAATGTGTCCTCCCTCCCACTGGGGCTGTGGGGGTGGGCAGGAAAGACAGACACTGCTGGGAATCTGTGGGACTCTTCCAACAGCTTTTGGTGTGAGCCCCAGCCCAAGGCAGGTGACCATAGGGCAGACATTGGCCGGTTCAGCACAGAGGTCTTGTTGTGGATATTTTCCCATTCCCTTGAGCAAAGCGTATTGGAATGAAGTGAGGTTTCTCTTCTTTTAATAGAGGCAAAAAGGCTTGATGGATGCAGCTTGGCTGTGCGTCCTGATGCTGGGATGAGCTTTCTGTGCTTCCCAATGCTTTTATGTTTGACTTCACTTCCCCTGTGACCTCAATGATGTTATATTTGACTTTACTTCCCCTGTGACTCCATAGCAGGCAAACAGCCGGCTAGGGCTGGGCTGCAGCTCCACCAGAAGCAAACCAACCTCATGTTGGCCATGCTCCACTTGGGCTCCTTCACACCTGGTTGATCACAGGCAACAGGAAGTCTGGTTACCACGAGCAGAGTCTTGGACTGTGAGAAAGGATTGGTTTGGCCTTGCAGATATGCAATGGTCAGGTCTACGTCCACCGCGAGGTTCTTTGTTCCTCCTCCATCCCATCACCTGACCGCTTGCAGATGCGTCTGTTTCCTTCACCCATTCCCACGAGGGAGGGGAGAATGCTGTGGCTGAGCCAACTGGTTGTATTTCACTTGGAAATAAGCAGATGGAGCAGACAGATGGGAGAGCAGAGCTATATATATATATTTTTATTGCACAGATACCTAATAACCAATAAAATGGGTCTGGGACCACAAAAATCTCTGGCATGGTTGCCATGGCAATATGCACACCATTCCAATGAGATGCAGGAAAGAAATATTTTGTGCTGTTGGAGAGCTTTCTAAAGTAAAAATAAATGAGATTTAAATGAGTGATTACAGCTGCCTCGAGGAGCACCTGCCAAAAATCCTGGGCCAGACCATCCACCAGAGCATGGTTTGTTCTGCTTACATTGCAGTGGTGGCACAGCCATCAGAGCCAAAGCTGGGAGACAAGAGGAGGGATGTGTGCGTGGGGACATCTTCTATACAAAGGGAGATGACTTGTGGAAGAATTTGTTGCAGGATGTGAGGGTGGCAGAAGTTTACATGAATCCAAAAGGAAACTGGACATTCCTGAAAGGAAAATCCAGAGAATTACTCAGTGAGATTGTATGAGTCTGGAAATGATCTGGGAAATGGGAAGCTATCAGAAGAAACTGTTGTTCTAGGCTATGCAGATATCTGCTTGTGAAAAGCAGTGCCCAGTGCTCAAATGACAGGGATTAAATGGCATCAAAAGAGATGTATGGAGATGCAGGTCACAGTGTGCCCTGCTGACACTGAGCAGGTCACTGCGAGCAGCTGAAATGCTCGGTGTTTCACAAATGGAGCCCTTAGAGGAGGCAATGGTTTGAATAATTCCACCTGAGGCTTGAGCATGGGGCTTGTAGGAATCTGTGTGCAGCTTTTTGAAATGGGACAGAATGTTCCATATCTCACCACTTGAGTCTGTCCTGGTGATGCTAATGTCTCATTGCCTCTGGGCTTGCTGAGTTTTTCATGTGTGTGCACCCCAAGTGGCCACTTCTCTCTTCCCTTTTCTCTGGGTCTTCCCATCTCATGTTATCAGTCCCCTGGAAGTGAGGGATTCATTTCCTTGAAAACCTCTTGTTCTCTATCATTACGTCTCCCTTGTAATGGAGCCCTGGCCTGAATCCTGAAAGCAGGAGGCAATCTGAACCTGCTTATGGGCTCTGTTACCTTTGAGATGTCACAGGAGAGCAGAGGTTCGCCCACTCTACCACCCCTGTGGTGTTCTGCTGACAGAGAACTTTCAGGAAACAGTTTTTCCACTGCAGGAGGGATTGGGTCACATCCCATAGGACAAAGGGCATCAGGGCACTGTTGGCTCTCTTAGCATCGAGGAGCCAGAAGGGAGTTGAGATTCTGCTCCAAAGAGCCACAGACAACCCGTGCTACTCACAACCAGCGTCTGGGTATGGCTTTGCACCAGGGTGATTCCCAGAGCAGGGCTGGGATCTGCCTGAGATCAGATCACCAGTTCAGTCATGGCCGCTGAACCCATCGGTGTTCCCACCAGGAGCATCCACCCCTTCCCACCCTGGCTGGAAGCAGAACCCAAAGGGTGAAGACAACAGTGTAGCATTTTTCCTTCCCTCAGTGGAAGGAAAAGCCATCATGACATTAATGATGTTCGTATCGCCCTGCTCCCAGATGCTGTTAACGGTTCGCCGTGCAAACTTGGTGCTACACAGGGATCCTTCCTTCCTCATCCTCCTTGGGGGACGGAGGTAACCTCTGCTGATCCTTCAGAGCAGGGCTGCCTGTGGACCCCCGGGTGCAGAGGGGCAGGCAGGGGAGCAGTGCTTATTCATGGCAAGGAAGCAAACTGCTGGCTGAGCTCTGCGTGGGAAGGGCCAGGAGCTGAGCAGTGTGACGCCTCAGGGGATGAATTCAGACAGGCTCCTAGAATAGAGCAGGCGGAGGTGATGGGAAATGGATCCCACCGGGATGTGCTGGCTGTCCCTTCTGGGCTGAGCTGCCAGGGGTTGGGACACAGCACCCACGCCAGTGCCTGGGTCTGATTTGTTTCCTCACTTGCGTGCTCTCTTATTCCTTTCATTTGCAGATGCTTGCAAAGCTACTACAGGAAGGAGCAGCCTGAGCAGCACTGAAGCTGGCTGCTGGGACCTTTGGTGTTGCTTTGATCTTCCAGTCCTTAACCAGACTTCTCCATTGTACTTGGAAGCATCATAGAATCATGGAATGGTTTGGGTTGGAAGGGACCTTTTTGGCTCTTGGTCATTGTGACATCTCTGGGGCTGGGACTTGCACATTTGCTGGCTGTAATGCTTTATCACACAATCATGTGTTACAGACTCAGAAAATCCTTTTGCAAGCTGCCATGTCCCAATGTGCACCAGCTAACAAGTTTGAATCACAGTTCCTTCATACTCTTTGTTTTCCAGAATGCGTGGGCCAGTGTTTAATGCACAACCTGGTTTATCTTTATGCAAGAAAATTTTGATTTAAAAAAAAAAAAAAACCAACAACTAAACTAAAAAACAGAGGGCTGGGGGGGAGTGCTCAGATTTTAGCTGGGTTTTGGCAGATGGGGAAAGCTATTCATGGAAACACTGTCCCAGAATAACTCAGAGCAGAGGCAGGTGGTGTCAGTCTGTCTGTCTGTCCCAGCTGTGGGGCAGAGCAGGGGATGAGACCCAAAAAGGATCACCTCAAAGGGAACGAGGCTTAGCAGCTGCAGTGCTGCTTCCTGAAGTATGCGAGCAATGGGGCAGGGGGACTCTTGATGTGACACACCTTGGTGGCACAGATGCAGCTGGGGGTGGGCAGATACCCAGCGTGTCTTGGTGTGGGAGCAGAAAGGATGCTGGCACCACAAATAGCAAGTTATTTCCATGGCAGTGCTCTGGGTGTGCGAGTGCAGACCTCTCCACCTCCTCCTTGCCTCTCCCTACCTTCTGCTTCTCCACTACAGAATTTACCTGGCATCACACCCACATTCTGCCCTACCCTGTGTCTGCCCACCACCCATCTCTTTTTGCTTTATTCTCCTGAACCATCACATCATGAGATGCGGGCTTGGAGGCAAGCTCCCCCTCCCAGGCCCTTGAATAGGGAGACTCTTCTTCCAGCCTATGGCTGAGCTGTTCTGGGTCTGTGCATCCATCGACACCTTCTTGTCTGCCTCTTTGCTGCCAAAGCAGAGGAGTGTGAGATCTCCAAGTAGAAAAACAGAGGGAGAAGGGGGAGAAGTGCCAAGCTCAACAAGGCAGGAGCAGGAGGCAGATGGGCACTGGGCCAAATGGAGATGTCAGTCACTCCTCCTGCACCAGGAGGGCTGCAAAAGGAGCTGGCGTCCCGGCTGTGTCCTCCTGCCATGGGAGCAGAGATGGTGGCATGAAGCTGCAGTCACTGCATAGGACAGAGGATACATCCATGTGTCCCCGTGTTGGACCACTCCAAGGTACAGTGAGCACAGTGTCACCAACTCCTCAGTATTCCCCTTCTCTCTCACAAATGTGCTGCATTTCCATGGTACGTGGAGAGATGTGGGGCTCCATCTCTCCCCAGCTCACTCTGTCTTGGATACTGACAACATTTGAGTCCCAAGAGGGGAGCTCAGAGCTCCCCTGCCTGGAGATGCAAAGTGACAGCACAAAGACAGTGGCAGATCAAGGAGCATCAGGAGTTGGCTTTTTTCAAAGCCTTGGCCAGTCTGGAGCCCTCTATGTGCAGTTAGTGACAGGTTTGTGAGAAGGAGAGCCAGGAGAAGGCACCAGCTGGCAGAGGGAGACCCTGGCCCACTTCCCATGGCATTTCAAGGCAAAACCCAACAGCCTGGGCCAGCAGGAAGACAGTGGGACCTGCGAAAGCAACTACCCCAAGCTCCAGTCCTATCCAAGCTCTGTCTTTGGCACAGATTCCTGCAGGAGGATGCCTTGCTGGAGGTCACAAAGCTGCGTTCTCAGTGCTGGTGCCAGCCGTGAGCCAGCAGCTCCCACCAGCCCCAAACACCACCTCCAGCACAGGAGACAGCAGAGGAGGAAACACGGAGGTGACATAAAAAACAGTGTTTGCTTGCTTGGCCATCTGCTGTGGTGTTACAGACGCCTTCCCAAACAGCTCAGCACTGGCTGGGGAAAACAGGGAGTTATTTTGGTTTTTCAGCATCCAGCACCCAGCGGAAGGATGCATCCTGTGGAGCAAGCAGGAGGGCGATGCTCAGCATCAGGACCACAGAGACAGGAAATCACACCCTCTGTGCCATGAGCCACCGGTGGTACAGGCATTGCAGGAGCTCCAGCAGCACCTTGACTGCGTCTCCTGTAAAACTGGTCAGCTCAGGACCTGATGTGTGCAAAGGGCTGTGCATGCTCAGAGCATCTCAGTTGGTTTCTGGTGGTTTGCAGGCAAAGCAGCAATGTGCAATCCCAGCTGCATGGACTCCCTGAATTTGCTTTTGGTGTAGCAGCCACTGTCTGCCCTTTGGGAGATGCTCTCCTCACTCCTTCTCTGCCTTTGCATTTCCCCAGTCACGAATCAGAGTCCCCAGAGCGGACCCAGAGCAAAGGCTGGCTGAGATTTGACAAGTTTTATAAGGTGCATTAATAGCACAAAACTGGAGGCTGTTCTGCTGGAGGGCTTTGGCAATTCATGACCCAGCTGAAATTATTCAAAAAAGTGCAGGAGATTCTCTTGTATTCAGCTTGAGATTTCAGAAGGAAATAGCTTGCAGGAGACCCACACAAAGCAAATCATGGCAGGGTGACTTAGAACTGTTTGCCTTTTGGATTATATTGAAGTGGAAGCATTTCCTTGGAACAGCCTGAGTTCATGGGGAGATTTTCCCAACTGGGCAGAGGGAGCACATGTAAAGGAAAGGGGGAAAAAATGGGGGAGGGACATGAAGAAAAGGTTGGGTGTTTTGACACAGCCAAGGTGACAACGTCTGCTTTGTAAGAAGCCCTTTTGATGTCGTGTTGCAGTAAATGGAGGCTGAAAGAAAGAAAAAAAAAAAAAAACAACTGTGAAATGGCAGTGACATGAGGCAGCTGGACTATGGCAAAGCAAGCTGAGCTTTATCACAGGATTTTAGTGTTTTGTCTCTGTGCTTATTTCCCAAGCTTCAAAACTACCCATCAGTGTGGGACCAAATGGAACTGAACCAGGAGACACCGGCGCACATGAAAACACTGCTGGCTTTAACCAAGGGCAATGGGGCAGGAGGCCAACCTGCCAGCACCCATCTAACCCCACTTTTTGGGGAGCTTGAGGAACACCTTTAACAATGCAACAGCTTTTCCCCCTTCCTCCTTGCAGTGGGGAGGATATATGCTGTGCTTTGGTGAAGCAAAGAACGAACTGACCAATGTGTAAATCTGTTTCTGTGGTTAATTGATGGTGTTTTCTCCAGGTTGCCTGCTGTGTTTCACAGCATGACTCCTCTGTGTCTGAAGTGGGGAAGCATGAATAGACAGCAAGGGGATGGGAGATGGGGATGCTCTGTGCTGCAGCTGCCATGAGCCTTACAGCTTTTGCTGAGCAGTGGCCACAGCTGGAGGGCTCAGAGGGGTGTCTGCCCTCTAACAAAGAGGGAGGCAGTGATGCTGAGCCTCATCATTGCTGTTCTTTGATTTCTCCATCCCAGCAGCCTTGGTGGATGAGTAGGGAGCTACAGCTGGGTGCATCCAGCTGCACCCCTTTGTGCTTTTGTGCCAGGTGTTCTCAGCTGTCTGTTAGAGGATCAGCAGGTACATTGCTGCAGTGGACAACAGAGCAGTTCTCCATCTGAAAGCCCTCCTGTAGGACACCTGTGGGCAGCAGGGCTGTGACAAATTCCTGAGCAGCACAGATTACTCCCAGGTTCTCAGCTGGTGCACCTAATGCCAACAAACCCTGGGATGGTTGTGGAGTGCTGGCACTCCAAGCACAGTCACTGTTTCCATTCAGTTGTGAAGCACGTAAGGGAGAAATTGGTTCTGTCCCCAAAGCAAAGAAAAACCCCCAGTGCTTCAACCTGGGCAGATGGAAGCATGGAAAATAAAAGCTGTGAACTGCAGGAATGGTGCAAATGTGATTAGTATCTCCCTCCTCCCCAGTGATTATTACACTGCTGCACAAGGAGATGACGAGCAGTCATTGCTGAGTGAAATGTGTGCATAATTCCTCACCCCCCCCCATGTCTCGTTTCCCAAGGCACTTTATAAACTCCATAATGAAATGCAGCCACCTGGCACGCAGCATGCTGCTAGCAGAGGGTGAGGAGTGGAACTTGAGCCAAGGCTGCAGAACGAGTCCAGCACTTTTCTAGGCATGATCCATCACATGCTGTGATGGAGGGAGTAGCTGTGCCTTTGTTTCGAGCTGTTCAGCTTCCCCAAGCCATCCCTGGATGCTGAGAAGACTCTGGCTGCACAGAATAGAATCATGAAGGTTGGAAAAGACCTCTAAGATCATCGAGGCCAACTCCAACCCTCCCCGCTATGCCCATAACCACGTCCCTCAGTGCTACATCTCCACTTGAACACCTCCAGGGATGGGAACTTCCCCACTGCCTGGGCAGCCTGTGCCAATGTATCACCCCATTGCAGCAGGGCAGTGAGTGGTTGTAGTCGTGTTCAGCTGCCAGGCTGGTGCTTGTGTGGGGACAGGAGTGTTGTGGCAGCTGGCAGAGCACACACCAAGCTGGCTGGCTAGCTGTCCCGGGAATTCATTGCAACCAATTAGTCCAATTTTCAATTATCTGAAAGAACGGAGTTAGCTAATTAAAGCCTAATTACATTTTGCTCGCTTCTTCTGCTGTCTTGTCCCATTAAACCTGCATTTTGGAACTGAGTGAGGCAAGAGGGGAGTGCTCACAGCTGCACAGAAACCTGTGATGTGAACACTTGTGGGTCCTGCCAGCAAGGATGGCTCTGGATTAAACCCTGTGTGCACGAAACCTGAGCTGTGCCAGGGCAGGAATCCAGCACCCAGCACAGCCAGGCAGCTGTCGTGGAAAGGGAAGCATGCTCTGAGCTTGAGTTCCTGGAAGGTGCCGTTCACCAACACCTGTATCCATCCCCACAGCTCCTCACCGGGATGGAAATCCCACCTGCAGTGATGGTGCCTTCAAAGCTCATCCCTGGGGACAGGAAGAACTCGTTCACAGAATCACAGAATGGCCAGAGTTGGAAGGGACCTCAAGGATCACGAAGCTCCAGCCCCCTGCCACACACAGGGCCACCAACCTCCACATTTCGTAGCAGCCCAGGCTGCCCAGGGCCTCATCCAACCTGGCCTTGAACACCTCCAGGGATGGATGGGGCATCCACAGCCTCTCTGGGCAGCTGTTCCAGCACCTCACCACTCTCATAGCAAAGAACTTCCCCCTGACATCCAACATCCATCTTCCCTCCCTCAACTTCAAACCATTTCCCCTTGTCCTGCTGTTGTCTCCCCTTTCAAAGATTTGATTCCCCTCCTGTTTGTAGGCTCCCTTTAGGTACTGATTCACCTGAGCAGCACTGTTCCCATTAGCTCAAGATGAGGAAACTCAATTTAATAGCTTCACCCCAACAGAGAACACTTTGCCATGGCCAGGGATTGTGGTCCTGAGTAGGTGGATGAGATTGCCTTGGACCCACAGCCAAACAGCCATGCAGCCTCACCTCTCTGCTTCTCGCCCTGCTGTGCTAAAATCTTTGTCATTACAAAAAAGCCCATGTTTTTGCTTTGTTGTTGATTAAGCCGCCATAAATTAACGATGCAAAAACGCCTTCCACGCTAACGAGCTTCTGGGAAGGATGAGAGCTGTAAAGGCATCTCTGAAGCAGGACTTCTGTTACACTTACAACCCGAACCACATGCAGAGCAGTGTTCTTCAGATCAGAGGCAGCCACTTTACATTTCCTCATGTCTTTGAGCACTGTCAGTGCCCCTTCTTCCTTCCAGCACTTTGATGGTGATATATCTTCGGGGATGTGCCAAACCGTACTGACTGTTGGCAGTATTCTGATCTTCTCTGAACTTCATTTTCTATCACTGTGTCCCTATGGAATAAACAAGTCCAAGAAGACGTCTGGTTGTAAAATCAGAGGAACACAAACTTGGCCACACTGCTGGGGAATGGCCTGGCTAAGCCACCTTAATGGGGGAACTGGTGGGAACCCAAAGGTTCATCCCACACCATGAAACAGGCAATTGTCAGAGATGCTGAGGCTGTTTTGTGCTTCTCTGGCTTCAGTGTTTGTCCAAACCCTGGAGTTTCCAACCCCTCATCCATACTTGGATTCAGAAAGCCAAAAAACTGCTTTGGAGATGCCTGCATTGGCATGTGGCCCCTGCAGACCCATCAAACCTAATGAGATCCTCACTCCTCGCAGGCAGCACTGTCCAAAGCAATATCCCTGAGAGCTCTGTGCTCTGTAACTGTTCTTTTGCCACTGCCCAGGGACTGTGTGGGTCAGAGCTGCTGATGTGGATCTGAACCACCCTCACAAGTTAATAGCATCATCAGCCAAGCCCCAGTGACCAGCAGTGAGCTGTAAGGTCCATGCTTTGCACTGAGGATTCTGAATGCTTGTGCAGTCCCAGAAGGGCTCGGCTTCAGCAAAGGGCAAGAGGGAGAAACCCCTTCCAAAGCCTTCACTGCAGTGAGGCTCCTCAATTTTATCATCATTTGATCTCAGTTCTCCCTTGGGCACAGATTGCTGTGGCATCAACTTGTCCCTTCATCAGAGCTAATGAACCACGGAGGCTTTGTCTGGGGGCTGATGGCTCTCTCATAGACATTGCAAAAGAACCACGCTGGGCAGCAGTGGGGATGCAGGGACAAATGTTCCTGAGTCATTACACTGTGTATTTCAGGCCATCTCCCTGCTAAGTAAACCCTGCACACTCTGCTTCAGCCTCTTTCATAAGAACAAGGCTCCCACAGCTGCTGGTTTGCCCAGGCTACGTTGAAATTCAATGCAAAGGGGCAGGACAAACCTGGAATACATTCCATGGAGTGGCAGCTTGGGGAGAGGAGGTGGAGGTGGCATTTGTTTGCTCACTGATAGGAGGGATGAGCACACAGATTTCCATTCCAGCTTGAAGGGTGCCTCTTCAGAGAGCCCACAGCACCTTGCCAGAGCTCAGGGAACACGTGCTTTCCTCTTAGATGTGCCTTTGGGAGGATGCTCTGCCACCTGTTGCCAGCCCCCATGTCCCATCTTGGAGATCTTCAGTGCAAGGATGCAGGCACCAGTACTTGAAGGGAAAGTATAAACAGGAGGGGGATTGGCTGTTTATGAGGGTGGATGGTGATAGGACAAGGGGGAATGGTTTTAAACTGAGACAGGGGAGGTTTAGGTTGGATATTAGGAGGAAGTTTTTCCCCCAGAGGGTGGTGAGGCACTGGAACAGGTTGCCCAAGGAGGCTGTGGATGCCCCATCCCTGCAGGCATTCAAGGCCAGGCTGGATGTGGCTCTGGGCAGCCTGGGCTGCTGGTTGGTGACCTGCACACAGCAGGGTGATGGAACCAGATGAGCACTGTGGTCCTTTTCAACCCAGACCATTCTGTGATGCTATGATTCTCCTGCAGGGAGATGGGACCACAGCATCCTTCTCTGGGCTTGGCTGGGATGGGGGCTTGTCACCTGGAGAGATGCTCGTGGACCTTCCATGTCTCTATGGGGAGACTCCTGAAGCCATGCCAGGGGCTGGGATGGAAACCAGGGGGTATCAAAGTATCCCAGACCCCCAGGGGAATGTCCCAGCCCAGCACCCAGCAGCATTCTGTTGGTGGAAATGCTCCAAGGCTTTTTTGGAAGCTGTGTAGCATCCTGGTTCCCTCCACCTACCTACAGAACAAGCCCAGAACTGTCAGACAAGAGACAGGAAACTGCTACTTATCCGATTTGATTTTATTTCACTTCTTTCTTTTGTTTTTTACTTTTTTGGGGGGGG
The DNA here is from genome assembly GCF_951394365.1 of Tetrao urogallus. Classification (NCBI taxonomy): domain Eukaryota; kingdom Metazoa; phylum Chordata; class Aves; order Galliformes; family Phasianidae; genus Tetrao; species Tetrao urogallus. The sequence continues at coordinate 3,040,873 of NC_136839.1, read as the reverse complement.
CTGGGGGGGTCCTCTCAGAAAAGTGCTCCATCTGGATTGAGGCTACAACTTGAGTAATGCCTCCCTGCCTTAAAAAAAAAAAAAGAAAAAAAAAAAAGGTGGTTGCCATGCCAACCTGACTCTGCACTTCATTACCATGGCAATTGGCAGGAATTATTAAATACTGTGTATGTTTGGTGCACGCGCTCTGGTACATCTGGTGCCAGGTAGGGATCCTCCCTCCCCTTAATCTGTTTGTCTGTCTCATCTCGCTTAACTCTTTCGCTGCCCCCAAGCTGAGCTGCTGGGGCAGGGGCTGGGAGCTGCTTTGGGTTTCTTGCACCTGCAGGCAGGATGGGATGGCCAGGGCTGCTGGTTGTCACCAGTGGGTCAAGGCATCTCTTCATTTCTCCAATGGTGCAAACAGGTGGAGGCTTGCTGTTTGCAGGAGGAAATTCTCTCACACCTGCCTTCTTCTGATGGTTGTGTAGAAATAAGAAATTCCAGCTGGAACAGAGTCCCCAAGGTGGGGATTGATCCTGGAGGACCACGAAGGTCCAGAGCAGATTGCTTGAGGATGGTGCCATTAGCAGGACTGCTTAATCGCCCATGCACTGCCATTGTGGCTTTCCAGTACTTGAAGGGAGCATATAAACAGGAGAGGGAACAGCTATTTATGTGAGTGGATGGTGACAGGACAAGGGAGAATGGTTTTAAAGTGAGACAAGGGGGGTTTAGGTTGGATATTTGGAGGAAGTTTTTCCCCCAGAGGGTGGTGAGGCACTGGAACAGGTTGCCCAAGGAGGCTGTGGATGCCCCATCCCTGCAGGCATTCAAGGCCAGGCTGGATGTGGCTCTGGGCAGCCTGGGCTGCTGGTTGGTGACCTGCACACAGCAGGGGGTTGGAACCAGATGAGCATTGTGGTCCATTTCAACCCAGGCCATTCTGTGATTCTATGATAAAACCCAGACTGTTCTCATCGAAAAGATGGCAACCAGGAGAGCATGCGGCTCAGCTCTCCACTCCCACCGGTCAGTGTGGCTGTGGATTGTGTGGTAGCTTTATCACCACGAGATGAGCTTAAATGATTCCCAATGTCTGATCCTCACTCTGCCCCCAATGTGCTGGTCCCCTCTCTCTGCTCTCCCCTGCACAGTACAGCCAGCACTGTCTTTCAGTCCTACTTGCACAGCTCCTGGCAAACCAGTGACGTTCTGGCAGCTAATGAACTGTTAAAGAAAAAATAGCAAAATAATGTTAAAATGTTCCTCTCTCAAGCAGATATAAAAATAATTTAAAAAAAAAAAACTTGCTTAAAAATTTCGTGGGAGTCAATACCCACTCACAAGCTTCAGCTAAATGGGTGGGCAGGGGGTGGGATGAGGAAGAAGGGCTATTTGTGGGCTGCAGGAGCCACTGTGGGCTGCCATCCTTATGCAAGCCCTGGAGCAAGCACCTCACTGTCTGGGTGTCTCCTACCTTCTTGTTTTCTCAGTGCTGACAACAGTCTTCCAGAATCCCCAAATATTTCTTCCTCTTGATGGAGTGATCATCTCTGTATTGGGAATCTCAAGGAAGGGGATTTGCTCACAGATGCTTTCAACTCACCGTAAGCAAGACAGAACCTCAGCCACACTGTGGGGACACGTGCTGTGGGGTATGGCTGGACTTGGTGACCTCAGTGGTCTCTTCCAATCTTTCTGATTCTATGAGGATGGTAATGAGGATGGTGCCCAGCAGTGCTCCACTCTGCAGACCCTCTTCTGTTGGTTCCCACCACCTGGTTGTGTAGACATAGCCCTTATGGTCAAGAAAGAGCCATGAGGATGAATAAACCAACATAGATTTGGGCTCATCCCCTGGGATTCAAAGGGAAGGTCTCCCCTCTTGGTGGGGCTTTGCTCCTCCACCTCCTGCTCCTGTGACCCTACAAAATCTGGTCCTGCTGCCACATTGCCTCTGCACATTGAGAGCAATCAGCGACAGCACTGCGTTCATCTCGCTCTGTGCCCCACCAATACCCCATGGGAACCTTGAGGAAGGTGCTCAGCAAACACTGATTAATTACAAACCCTGCCATAATCCTGCTCCTGCAACTGGGAAAGGCAGAGAGTTGTCCTTCTGGATTCACATCCACGTCCATCAAATCAGCAGCTCCTGCTGGACCCAGGAGTGCTTTCCCACTACAGCTGCAGACCCAGCAGGGATCTTGTTGGCACAACAAAACTCACATTATTTCCATCTCACACCCACAGACAGGGCTGTAATTCCATCACAGAACAAAGGCTGGGAGTCTTCCTCCTCTCACACAATTTAGCTCTGGCAGCTCATCAGGATCAGAGGAGAAGGAGATTTCAATCAGAGTCAGAAATGATGCTTTGCAAGATGTGTTCGGCGCGTCCTTACGCATCTCTGTGTTTTGATGCCGTGCAGGTATTTGACAAACACACACAGAGCACATCGTTCCTGCCAAATTTATTTGCTCAGGAAAAGGATATTTGCCTTTGGAAAACAAAAAGCATGTTAGTTTCTGCTTGAAATAACAGCCTTTAATTGGAGTTCAGCTGGAAGGTGGGACAGCTATATTTAACCTCTGGAACTGGGGTTGAAATACCTGAGCTCTGCACACAGAAGGAAAGAAAATGAAGACAACACCAAATTCTTTTGAAACAGGTTCTTATTTTTTTTTTCTTTTTTTTTCCCTTTTTCTCCCTGGCTGTTCACCAGTTCTCAAAAAAAAAGCTACAAAAACCTCAAAGACCGTAACAACGCAGCACTTGGGGAGGAAAAAATAGCCATTACGTACAAAACAAACATGCTTTTTTGGGGAGGACGGAGTGGTTTTGGTGTTTATGGGGGTTTTCTTTTCTTCCTCTGGCACAGTGTGAAAGAGGAAATCTGCATTTTATTTGACAGGACAGTTCAGAAATCGAGGAGGAACATGCTCTCCCTGTTACAAAACCACCCAGCGGTGCATGCTTGAGGTCCAGAACACAACAGATTGACACGTTTCACAGCATGCAGACTTTGCTGTCCGACCCACACGGCCCTTCCCTTCCCCTACCCCATGGACAAAGATGTGCTCTATGCCATGCACTCCACTTCCCTCATCGTTTCTTTCCATTCCATAGTGAGTTTGCTTCTTTTTTTTTTCTCATTTTCTTCACTTTTTATTTTTTTTAGCCCTAAATCCCAAGAGGCGGTATCCAAGGTAACAGCAGGCAAGAGTCCAGATCTGCACATTATCACCGTTTCTGCAAGTTTCATGCAAAACTTAAGCCATTTCTGCATGCAACACGATGCTGGTCGTTGCGCTTCACACAGCGCAGGGGACATCTCCCCATTCACCACGATGGAGTTTGCTCACTGGGAAGCACTGATTTGCTTTCCCATGGACACAGACACACGAAAAGACATCATCCCCCCTTCCCCACTCCCCCCAGCCGCCCCGAACACATGGATACGTGCATCTCAGCACCAGCTCCAGCCACTTGCTTACACTTGCCCCACGGCATCAGTAGAGCCCCATGATCGCGGCTCCCACGTCCTTGGAAGGTCTTCGGTCCTTCACCAAAAAGTTAATCATGCTCTCCGACTTGATGAGCAAATTGCAGCCCAAAAAGAAGATGCCAAACACCACAGTCAAGGAGAGGACGCAGAGGACGGCGATCTGCACCACGCGTGTGATGTACAGACTGCGCTCGTCGGGGGCCAGCACCGAGGAGCCACCGTCGGGTGCCAGCACCGAGCCGGTCCCATTGCAGCAGGCCAGGAGCAGTCCCAAACCCCGGGTCCTGTTGGGGTATGCTCCTTGCTCCAGGAGGCTCTGGTTGAAGAAGGATCCATTCATGGTCTATGCGAGGTCCCAACCGCTGGAGGAAGGTGGGATGGAGCTGGCGGTCCCTCCTGCTGTGCTCACATCCCGTGGGTTCCTCCGTGCCACCTCCTGCCTGTCTGCTCCCGACGTCTGGGCTGGAAGGGAAGGAAAGGTGTGCAGAGAGGAGCGGCGGGCTGCCAGATGCCACCAGCAGCTCAGCACGGTCACCCGAGCACGGAGAGGGAAGGAGAAGGGGGCACGGGGCAGAGGAAGGCAGCAGGAGGCGGCCTCATGCTCCCTGCCCTGCTGCCACCCCGAAGCAATGGGGACCCTCAGCAGGAACAGAGAGCAGATGCCTGCTAGCTGGGAGCTCCACGGATGCAAGTTCCCAGCTCAAGTCTTCCCCGTGTTCAAAGAAAAACCAGCAACTCCACCCCCTTGCAGCCTCCCCCCAGGACCGCCTTCCTCCCCCCTCCAAGCTTACCCAGGCTGCCCACCCCTTCCCCATGCTGCTGCAGCCCCTCACCCTGCTATGGGGACCCACACCCTCATCTGTGCTACCCCCTGACTGTGCGCTGACCCCTGAGGTCCTGCCCTAACGCATCCTCTCCCCTAGACCTCCACCTGCTTCCCAGAGCAGCCCACCACATCAGTGTTGGGCCTGGGTCACCAGCAGCTCCCCTGTTCCCCCCATGCACCCTCCTGTGAGCCTCAGGTCCGTGCTGCTCTCACCGATCCCTGCTTGCTGCTCTGTGCCACCCACTCCTTCCTTAGAGCAGCGCTGGCCCAATCCAGCCCCGTCCACCCCCAGCTCTGCTCTGCTCTTCTGTCCTAAATTGACAACCAGATCATCATCCTCTGGCTGGGGGGTGTTTACAACCAGGCGCCTCCATCTCCCCCTTCCCGTGCTCCTTTATCCCCATCAGAAGGGAGCACAGTGATGCTGCACCCTGATCTCTGCATCCCACCCCCATTCCCAGCTCAGGGTCCTACAGCAGCAGCAGCCATGGTCCATGCATCGTGTGTGGGTGCAGATGTGTTTGGGTGGTGCAAGACAAGAGATATGACACAGGGATTCTGTGCTCTGATTGATCTGTGTACGTCTCAGCTCGCTTTGCTTGCACAGCCCCCAGAGGGGATTTTCATAAAACCAAATGAGAATTGATAAATTGCAGCTAAAGGCACGAGCAGCAGGCCGGCTGGCTGGGGCTGGAGGGTGGCTTGATAGGAAGATGCCAATGATTTCGCTATTAAACAAATGAGAGCTGAGTCCCTATTTTGCTTTTGTGGCTTTTAGGGGCACAAAGCAGCTTGCTTTGACTTTTACTTGTTGCTTTTTCCTCCTGGTGGCACTGCTCTCCCTGCTCCATAGGGGCATTTTGCAGCAGAAGGAATGAAGCAGGAAGCCTGGATTGGACAAGGGGACAGAACCCGCAGCATTCAACCCCAGAGCCAGGAAAAATCCCCCTGGGAGAGCAGAGCATCCCAGTGGCAGCTGCTGCCTCTGGGCTGGAGGAGTTTCTGCTCCCTCTGCTGGCTCCAGTTCCAGCTCCAACCTGTTCTGTACGCTGGAACTGGGCACTGCAGCATCACACTGGGATCACAGCCACCCCTGGGGACATAGGGGCATGGGGACACTTGGCTCTTGGCTGCTCTTCACCTTAATCCCAAGCAGGGCTTCACAACACAGAGCATCCCACAACTGATTCCCCCCAACTCAGTTTTTGTCCAGCTCTCCAGGCAGCACCCAACTCCCAGAAAGCAGCAATGAAAGCCCACGCTCTGTCCAGTGCCTCCCGTCCTCATGTGCCCCACATCCATCACAGCAGTGCTTGCAGGACAAGCAGAACCTTCCTGCACCAGCCAGGAAAGGGTTCAAGGAGTCAAATACAAAATTTTGTATCATTTTCCTTCTTTTTAGAAGAATCAGATCCCCATTTCTGAATTTTTGGAAGCACGAGCTGGAGTATACCACTCTCTTTGCTCAAAGGGACTCTCTGTGTCCCTTTGCTAGGCCAGGCACCCAGCTGCCTGGCAGGATGGGACACCAAGAACCATGGGGATGTAGCACTGAGGCACACAGTCAGTGGGCACACTGGGGATGGGTTAGGTTTGGGGATCTGAAAGGTCCATCCCAACTTTCATGATTCTGTGACCCTAAGAGAACCTGAGGGACTGACAACTTGGTCCACTGAAGCACAGATTCAGGTTGGGCAAAGAATGGCTTGAGAGCAGCCCTGAGGAGAAGGATTTGGGGTGTTGGTTGATGAAAGACTCGATATGAGCTGGCAATCTGTGCCTGCAGCCCAGAAGGCCAACCATGGGTTGTACCAAGATCAGTATGACCAGCAGGGTGAGGGAGGTGATTCTGCCCCTCTGCTCTGCTCTCATGAGACCCCACCTGAACTACTGCATCGTTTTAGAGCTCACAGCACAAGAAGGACACGTTGGAGTTACTGAAGCGGGTCCAGAGGAGGGCCACAAAGGTGATCAGAGGGCTGGAGCCTGTCCACTATGAGGACAACTGAGAGAGTTGGGGCTCTATGAGAAAGTTTTTGTCCAGCTCTCCAGGCAGCACCCAACCCCCAGAAAGCAGCAATGAAAGCCCACGCTCTGCCCAGTGCCTCCCATCCTCATGTGCCCCACATCCCCATCACAGCAGTGCTTGCAGGACAAGCAGAACCTTCCTGCACCAGCCAGGAAAGGGTTTATAGCCCTTCCAGTACCTGAGGGGAGCTGACGGGAAAGCTGGGTTGGGACCTTTTAGAAGGGCAGGTAGTGATGGGACAAGGGGAAGTGGTTTTAAGCTGGAAGAGGGGAGATTTAGACTAAATATTAGAAAGAAATCCTTTGCTGTGAGGGCAGTGAGACACTGGAACAGTGATGTTGTGGATGCCCCTCCCTGGAGGTGTTCAAGGCCAGGCTGGATGGGGCTGTGAGCAACGCAGTTTCAGTTGAAAAGCAGCACTTTGTCAACACGAGTGAGGGCCGATGGGCTTCTCTGGGCCCCTCCATAGCAAATCCACGTCAAGGAAGCAGAGGGGAGATCCCAGGAGAATTTCCCCATAGAGCAGAGCCCCGGCGGCCGCCGGAGGGCAGCAGCACCGCAGGGCGGGAGGAGGATTTCGGGGAGAGGGGGGGCGGAAGAGAAAACGTTGAGAAATTTCTTTTTTGGCCAAGAAAAGTGCTGCTCCTGTAGCAGAGAAAGCCTCGGTCCCTGTGTTACCTCCTTTGAGGGTCCGGGCAGATGCAATGAGCCCTGTGCACGCACAGCGGGGTGGGGTTGTGCGGATCTGTGCCTGCCGGCTGTGAGAGAAAACCAGCACAAGCAGCAGAGAATCAGCTCCAAATCACGCAGCCCAGTCTGAATTTCCCTTCTTTCGTGATGTCGGGTTTGTATCCGTCCTCCTGCACAGCTCCGGGACCGTTCCAGCAGCGATTTTCCCACCTGAAAGGCTGCTGAGAACCCTCACTGTCATTGCAATACGCATGTGCTCTGTTTCCCCTTAAATCCTCACGCTCTGAAGCAGCTCAGCCTCAGCAAGTTTAAAACCCGCGCGGCCGAAAGGGTTAACGAACGGAGGGAGTGAGCGAGGTTTCGCAAGCAGTTAAACCCAGCAGAAGAGCCTATGGGAACAAGCCTGTTACAGGGGGTCAGCAGCGCCCTGCACTTTGTGCCCAGGTTCCTTGAGTCCTTTTAGGAGCCGAGAGGGGGAATAAGCGGCAGGAGCTCCGGGGGGCAGGACGGGAGGAGGCACTGCCCGACTCCAATTCGAGTGACGAAGCAGCGTAGCGTAGCTTCCTCCGGCCGGCCCGCTCCGTGTGTATGTGTGTCACACACACCCAGCGCATGATTCATCCCTTGGACGGCTCAAAACCATCCCAAAATCGCACGGCGGGGCCATCCCACACCCCTACAGCCGGGGTTCGGAGGAGGAGATGGAGGAACTCCGCGTCGCTTTCAGCATCCTGGTGCTCTGCGCTGCTGGCAGCTGGGGTAGGTGCGGGGCTGGAATGCGGGGTTTGCCCTGACGTTTGCATGCAGTGCTTGGGTTGCATGCTGTCATCCCTAAACTCTGGGATTCTCTTCTTTCCCATGCTGTTGGGAAAGTCGCTCAGAGGGGCAGTGGGCAGAGGGCGACCTCAGCACAGCTCCCCTATTCTGAATTTTCCTAATTTTCGGGGCTCCCTGCTTTGTTCTCACTTTGGGCAGAGTGATCTCAGCCCCTCTGCCTATGCAGTGCTTGGCTGTGGTGCTGGTTTGTAGAGGGAGCCTTGGGGTGGGCTCTGCCAGCAGGCAGTAACGGCAGCACGCAGGGCCAGCAGTTCCATATCCATCTCATTTCGAGGGTCAGCATTGATGTATCACGTCCATTTTTTTCTCCTGTTCTTTTGGTGCTGGTCTTTCAAAGCCCCGATTTCTGGCACCAGAACAAACACAGTTTGCTTTGTTCAGAACTTTCCATGCGTTGTGAAGGAGCAGCCCAAGGAAGGGAATGTCCTCCCCAGGTGCGTTCCTGAGCTCAAAGCTTCCAGAAAAGCAAATCCTGCAGCAACAAAGGGGTGTTGTTCAGCTCCCGAGTTGTAAATCAGCCCCATTGTTTTAGAGACCCGACCCGAGGGGATTTGGGTCAATGTTATTTTGGTTAAAGAATGCTGGATTCGGTGAGTTCCCAGGAACAGCCCGAGGCTGGGATGTGCTGAGCCAGCTGTATGGATGCGCTCAGCCCTGGGGGAGTCTGAGTTTGTAGGGTTGCACTTTTGGGGCTGTGTATTTATCCCGTCCCGTAACCAGCCTGGGGCATCTCCTCTGCAGGATGATGCTGGTAAATGAGGAAATATTCCAAGAAATGACGTAGCCCTGGATGGAGTGAGCAGGAGCAGCCAAAAAAAGCCAAGCTCCCTATTGCTTAGTCAAGCAGAAAACCCAGAGATGATGTCAAAACAGCTTGTATCTTTACCAAGTTTTCTAAAGCATCCTTATCAAGATTTCTGCATATTAGCAGGGGGAAAAGCTGGCTCACACAGCACATGGGGTGTAGGCTGAGGTCTGAGTAATTTTTCCCAGTCAGGAAAGGGGGATGCTCAGCCACAGACGTGGGTTGAGGCATTCCAAGTGCATCACTTGGAGTGTGCTGTCTGAACACTCCTTGGCCCCGATGGTGCTTCCCATACTGCTCGTGTCAGCACCCCGTGTTCCATGTGTTGGGATTTTTATTTTACTTTATTTTTATTTGAAGGCCTGAGTAATTAGGAGCAGCTCATTATAGGAGGCCAGCTGTTTTCGTAGTAATGAAAACAAATAAATACAGCTTTTGTGCTTTGGTTGGTTCACTTTTATGGCTGGAAAAGAAAAAAGAAAAACAAAAAAAACACAAGACCTAAAAATGAATGGGAAAAAAAAATAAATCAGATGCACAGAGTTTATTACTTTAGGCTGTGCTGGAATCTTGTTAACCTGCTCACAGCCAGGCAGCACTGAGGGCTGAGAGCAGGCTGTGCTCAGCCTTCAGCATCTCCTGCTCTCCTCCAGCCCACTTTTGTGCCCACAACACCGCAGCATCTTTGCTCCTTGATGCATCCCACTGTGTCCAGCCATGCAAACAAAGCTGTAGATGACAAAATAGGGGTATTTCCCCAGGCAGGAAGTGAGGCTGGCCACAATCCCCTTCATGTTCACCTAGTGATAAGGGCCCTATGTTAAGCACTGCTGGCGCCCGGGGGGATTTGGGCTCCTCCCAGTGGGCCAGAGTTGCACCCAGTTGTGTGCTGAGCACATCGAGAATGGCTCAAAACAGTGCTGGAGGATGGGAAAAGTCCTGCATCATCAGACACGTACCCTGGTGATGGGGCAGAGCACCCAATTTGTGGTCCTGTATGCCAAAATCAGGCAGAAAATGGGATCGCCAGCATGGAGGAAGGGTCCTGGGCACCTCTCTTCCATCCCAACCAAGGGGACACAGTGATGTTGGTGAGGCACAGGGCTCCCCTGCGTTTTGCAGTTCAGAAGCTGCTCCCAGCTTTGGCTCCCACAGAGGCTTTCTCATTGTGATAAACTGCAGCTGGGGATTTTGGTGTATGCTGAGAGCTCCAGGTGTGGATACAAGCCCAAAGCTGAGCAAACATGAAATGCTGCAGGGCCATGTGTCTAAGCTTGGTGGCATTCTCTGTGTCCCAGCATTGTGCTCAGCTCCCTGTGCCACCATGTTCATGCAGGAACATGCATCCACACTGCACAACATGCTGCATACCAGAGGGCACAGACAGCTGTAGCTGTGGCTTTGCCCAAAGCCCAGATCTCACTGTTGTGCTGTTTCCTCTTTGTGTTTCACAATGTATTTCCTCCTACTTCTGCAGAAAACATTGTGGCTGCAAAAGGAGGGTCCTGGGCAGGGAATAGGGGAGCATGGGGGGATTGCAGCAACTCCACACTGGTACCAGGGGATCCCAGGACTGCAGTGGAGGGCACGCAGCTCCCATAGGGCCCACCTGCTCCAGGGATGCTGGGGACCACTGTGTCTCAAGAGAGAGGAAGAGCTGAATGTGATGACTTCATGGCCACATCCCCATCCCCTCATTGCATCAGCTGTTGGAACCAGAGAGCCATACAGTTCCCACCTCTGCCCTCCCTGCCCCAGTGGGTGCTGGTGGCTTTGGGGCCCCATGAATGGATGTGATGTCGTCCAACTGAGGCGTGTCTCCTCACTGCCAATTCCAGTTTTACCCACAGCAGTATCACAAGCAGCTATCAGCTTCATTTTGGACAGGAACCACTTCTTTCCCCTTCTTTCCCAAGACTGGGGCAGGTGGGACAATTTGCTGCACCTGGAGCTCAACACAGCCCCTAAATGCCCACAGAGAGGCACCAGAGATGATGTCTCCCAGGGCTGCAGGGTCAAGGGCACTGTAAGGAGCTGCCACTGGGCTGCCAGGTGGGAGATGTCAGCAGGATGGAGCCCAGCTGGTGCTGGGCTGGGGGAGGTGGCTATTAAAGGAGTAGGGAGGGAAAAATAGGATTTGGGGGCTGGGAAAGGGATGAGGGTGTGCAGGTGGGATGGAGCTTTGTTTGCATGGTGATGGTGATGGTGATGGTGATGGTGATGGTGATGGTGATGGTGATGGTGATGGTGATGGTGATGGTGATGGTGATGGTGATGGTGATGGTGATGGTGATGGTGATGGTGATGGTGATGGTGATGGTGATGGTGATGGTGATGGGTAGGCAGTGACAGCTCTCTGTTTTGGTGTTCCAAGGGAGTAACATCTGTACTACCCGAGGGGTGACCTCCTGCAAGCAGTGCCTGGCTGTCAGCCCACTCTGTGCATGGTGCTCTGCAGAGGTGAGTGCTGGGGCTGGGCTTTGGGATGGTGTGTTGCAGCTACATCCATTTCCATCTGTTCCCACTGTGTCTAAACACAGACCTCAGTGGCATCTGGTAGCGACAATAACAGTGTGCACAGTGGAGTTGTCTGAGTTCCTTCTTTGGTCTCCAAATCTGCCCCTTTTCTGTGTGGGAGCTCTGGGAGGTGCTGCTTTCTTCCACTGACAGCTCATTTTGTCTCAAACTATATGCTTGTGAAGTTGGTTCCCTTTTGGTTTGCTTCTTGAAGGGTCCTTGTGAAGTTCTGACTAAAAGGAATCTGATTCATGGAAAGGCTGGAAAGGGGATTTAGGAGAAGGAAAAATAATACTGATTAGAACTCGAGTTTGGGTTTAAATGCCTTTTTAACTGTGGGAAAATGGGGGATGGGAAGATGAGGTTCCTGTTCTAGGTTATGGAGTTAAAGGGGACGTGAGAGCAGAGCTGTGGCTCTGAAATCCAGTCTGGGTGTGGGTGAGATGTGGGAAGATGTGCCACTATGCTCTCCAAAAATGCTGCCCTTAGGGTTGGTCTATCAGGGATGTAAGAGGGGAAGTTCCCAGCAATGATGCATCTGGTGAGCTGCAGATAAAGGGGACTTAAGGCTGCAGGGCTCAGTGAGGCACTGCCGTAACAATGCACTCCTTGTGCCTTGCAAGGAAGCACTAAGAAAAGACTCGTCTTTGTCTTCTGCTTCTGCAAATGTGGAATTCTCATCCACAAGTGGAGAGAAGACCAGGAATTTTATCTGAGCTGTGGGATGATCCCCCAGTTGCTGCCCACCTGTAGGTCCCAGCAGATCCCATTGCACCTCCCAGCATCTTCCCATCGCAGGCTGCACAGGATGCTTGTGTGGATGAGCCCCGCTTGTCTCCTGCAAGGAGTGGCTGAATTTGTGCCGTGATAAGAACTCAATCCTCCATCTGCTCCTTCCCAGCCTGGGCTGCTGGTGTGTTAACGCTGCAGTGGGGGCTGCTATGGTTTTAGCTTTTAGTTGTGCCTTTTTTTCTTTTTTTTTTTTTTTTCCCCAGATCAGCAAAGGTTTCCAAAAAAGGCAATATTTCAGGCGCTGTTTGGGGTTGTGCTCATGGACAGACGTGACAGGCAGTGAAGGAACATCCCACTGCCAGCAGCCGGGCTGTGCGAGCTGCTCACAGCTCTGCCTCCAACATCTGGAGAGCGTTGTCTTAATTTAGCAAACAAGGGCTTTTTTCTGAGGGTTTGTTTAATATCCCTGGGGTGGGGGAGGTCTCCGATCCCCCTCCCTGTTTAAAGGGAGAGCGACCTTTCTTGTGCTCCTTCCTTCCCCACTCGGGGTTAACAGTTACTCCTGCTCCGTCCTGGCTTTGGACAAGAGGGGGATTTTGTTGCTGTTTCTTGTGATCACTGAGCACTGAAGAGAGGACAGCTGACTTTTCTTTATTTCTCCTGACCACCCCTAGCAGCTAATTGATGTGCCCACCCACTCACTTTCCCTTTTGGGAAAAGCCAGCTGAGCCTTAGAGCTCTGAAATCACTTTAGAGAGTGTCAGGGCAAATTTTCCAGGGGTCTCACCCACCCAAAATGTCATCTGCTCCATTCCCCTCAGAGAGCAGGGGGAGGCAGTGCTGGGCCAGGGCTTGGCTTGGAGAAACTCTGGAAGCTTTTAGCTGAATCCGCAGAGATGTCTATGCCTTGGGTCCTCCCACCAGCTCTCCTGCAGAGAATCTCTCCCTGTTTGTGGTTGCCTATGAGATGAAAACGGAGATGCCCTGGGGATGTGCAACATGCTGCGGTGGTGATGGGATGGGGCTGGCTCTGACAGCACCGTGCCTGGCCCTGTCTTTGCTTTTGGGGTTTAGAGGTGGAGATTGGGGTAAACTCATTGGGTACCCAGTCCCAGAGAGAGCTTGTGCAGGTGGGGGACTGAAACCCTGGTCAGAAAATGACAGAGTGGGTGAGGAGTTAGAAGAGGGACCTCTGGAAGTCACTGGTCCAGCTGCCCAGAAGGGATGTGAATTGGGGAGCATCTACCAGGGTCTGTGGGGGTGGTTTGTGATGGAGATGGCACCCCCTGCCCTGCAGCATCTCCTTCATGGGGAGCCCCTACTGGTGCCATCAGGGCTGTGCTGGTAGGTCTGAGCTGCCTCTGAGTCACTCCAACTGAAGTTACTGTGAGTGCCAAGTCAACAACCTTTAGGGAAAGGAGAGGGGTGTTGTTCTGGAGTGAAAGAGCTTCTGCATGGGTATCTCTCAATAGGAATTATACCACTGATCATGGAAGGTGATGGGTATCACCAAAGAGTCCAGAGTCATAGTTAAAAACCTTTCTGCCCATTCTGCCTCTCAACCTCATCTCTAGTGCTTTCCCTGCTCAGGACAGGAACGTGTGTAATTACTGATGGGTTCTTTCCTGAGTCCAAAGCACCTGGGAAAGCTCTTGGTGGCTATGGGGACATGGGGCTCCGGAGATCCAATGGCCTTGAGGGCTCTGTGCTCTGCAGTAGGAACCCATGGGGTGAGCTGGAGGGGTGCAAGGAGTTCATGTGGATGGATGACATGTCCTGTGCACTGCAGCATGCTGCGTGGAGAGGAGTGGGAGGCCACCAGGGAGGAACACGCCTGCTGATGTATTTTCTGGCTATTGCTTGGGCTGAGGGAGGAGAAAAAGGCAGACAAAGGCCACTGCTGCCAGGGAGGGCCTCCTGATGCTGTTTGCACTTTTCCCCTTGCTTGCATAAAGCACACAGATCAGTTCCTGGGTTCAGCCTACCTGGCTCTGGGGGAGCTGATACCCTGGGCAGGAGCTGCGGTGATGCTGGGGGGAGCAGATCTGATTCTCTCCCCTCCCAGGACTCCAAATGGAAAAAGCTCTGTGCTGTGGGAGGGAGCTGGGAGAGCCCCACTGAGGGGAAGGCAGCAGCAGAGGAATTCTTCCCTTATTAGTCTTGATGGGAAATGTCACCCATCTCTGGAACTGCCTGGACCCCTCTGCATACCCTGCAATAAGGGCAGGAAGCTTTCTAGGAAATTCGGGGGGGGGGTTGGAGCCCTGCTGTGACTTCACACTTTCCGTTTCCTGCATCTGACAGACCTTTGACTGCCTCTCCCACAGCCTGGTCGACTTTTTGCTCCTTCTCTCCTTATTTGGATCTCTTTCCCTCCTGCTGGGCTCCAGCAGGAAGCTGGGGAGCTGCTGATAAGCTGAACGGATAGGAGCACTGGGTTCTCCTGCAGCAGAACTGAGTTTGCTCACAGCAAAATTCTGACGATTGCATTGAGCACTGGGGAGAAGTTGGGTCATCTTTTCACAATGTTTAGAAAAGATAACAATAAAAAAAAACCCAAAAGATGTTCAGTTGCCTGTGCTTTTGCTCTGCTTCGCCCTCTTTGTGCACACACACAGTGAGAGTGATTTCCCTCTTAGCTTTGCCAAAACCCAAATACGAGGCTCCAGCTCCTGGATCTCAGCAGGGTTTTGGCTCGGAGGAGTTGTCCATCTCTCCTGACCGTGTCCTGTCCCACAGGTGATGGCACAGTCATCCCCACGTTGCGACCTGCTCACCAACCTCCTGCAGAATGGCTGTGGGAAGGACTTCATCGAGTTCCCCAGGAGCAGTGTTACAGTCCTGGAGGAGCGACCCCTCAGTGATAAGGGCTCAGGGGGGTCCACCACCACCCAAATGAGCCCCCAGAAGATCCAGCTGAACCTGCGGCCGGGTAAGAGTCTGTATGATGCTGTGGGAGAAACCCAGAGAGGTCAAATAATGGATGAACCATCACCATGGCCTTCCAGCTGAGGTTGTCTCACGACCATCGATGGCAATGCCAGACTGGAGCTGTGACAAACCCCCAGCAGTGTCCCCACTTGGGCAGTCTGGAGGCTGATGGGTGCCATTCATTCTCTTGTCTCAATCCTGCAGGGCCCCGGGGGGTAGGATGGGATGAGGCTTCAACATCTCGTGGACTTGTTTTATGAAGCTATTTAAACCTTAGCTACTGATTTCTTGGTGCCAAAAAGCTGACACAGAACTTTGACATAAGACCTACATAAAGGGGCTTTGAAATAAATGTTCATGTTTTACTCCCCCTGTTTGATGTCCCCTCTGGTGTCACCCACCAGGGGCTTGGGGAAAATGGAGAAAAATGGTGCCTTTGCTGTGACTGTGCTCTTCAACACACATAACCCAGCCCTGCCCTTATTATCCATCCACTCATGGATGTCCTAGCAAGAGCACGTTTTGGATCTGTGCGCTCATTCAAGCCCCAGGATCAGCTGTTAGTGGCAACGTCCTTAGTGTTGGCCAAGGGGGGATCCTGAAATGAGTGACAGCAGCTCTGATGTGTCCTCCCCACCCAGTGTGGATGTGTAGCTGCTGAGTGGCTGTTGCCGTCTTTAGGTCTAAAGGCATTTGGCATGAGATAATGTGCTGCTCTAGGGAGAAACAGCCTTCAGCTTGAGAGTGAAGACCAGATGCTGAGGGTTGTAACTGGGGCACATCCCACAACCTCAGTCCTCATAGTTTTAGCTCAGTGAGGAAGAATGGATGTTCTGTGGGGACGAAGTTGGGACTTCTGCCTGCATGGGGGTACAGACAGGTTGGGGCTGGGGTTTAGGCTCACCTTGATTTTGAAAGCACCTTTTCCATCCTGAAGATCAAAATCTCAGATGCGCAGATTGAGAAGGAAGGATGAAAAGAATAATTAAAGTTGATTAAAGCTTTTTTCTTGACATGAGAGGTGGTTTGAGAAGGCAGCAGCTGTGTCCCAGTTTACATTTCAAAGAAGCACTTTCGAAGAACAAGAAGGAAGCTTTGTCTCTTCTAAAAAGCAGAAAGAAAAGGCCAGCCCTAACTGTTTCCCCGTTTTTATTTTTATTTTTCAAAGTGTAGAAGTCATTGAAGCTGGCCTGTTCCCCAGAAAGTTCTGTGTAAGGAGGTTTTTGTTTCGATGGGAAATGCTTCATCAAAAACCTTGGTAGCAGGAGCTGGGAGGAGCTCAGGGGAGCAGGAAGGAACAGAAATAGAGGAGAACCCAGGAGATTCTTGGGGGCCTCAGGAGCTCAGAAGGTCTTGAAGCAGCCACGGGGTCCCCTGGATGTCCCTGTAAGTCTGTCTGCCTACGTGTAGGGTGTTTCACTCCATCCACTGTGTGTTGGCCACACTTGTCACAGAACAATCAGGGGACTCAGCTCTGAGCAGGAGAATCTTCTCAGACCTTCGTAATGGGAGGTGTGAAGAACAGGATCTGTGGGGCACTTTTCCTTCTCAAGGGGTGTGCAGCATGCCTCATGCACGAGCACCCTGCCCTGAGTTATTTACTCCTTTGTGTGCCCAGCTGTGATATTCTCCTCCCAACAGTTTTAGGCCATCTCCTTGGGCTCCTGGGGGACGATCTGTTACTTCTCTGCCCTGTCCCATTACAGATGACTCCCAAATATTCCGTGTCCAAGTGCGCCAAGTAGAAGACTATCCTGTGGACATCTACTACCTGATGGACCTGTCCAACTCCATGAAGGATGACCTGAGGAACATCCAGAACCTGGGTACCAAGCTGGCCAGCGAGATGCGCAAGCTCACCAGCAACCTTCGCATCGGCTTTGGGGCCTTTGTGGACAAACCCATTTCCCCCTACATGTACATCTCTCCTCCAGAAGCCATCAGGAACCCTTGTTACGAGTAAGTCTCAGGCTAAGGGAGATCTGTAAGGATGGGGCAGCACTGAACTGTGTTTGCACACCCATGGAAATGAATTTCAGCAGGGTGTTTGGTTTTGGGACCAGACAACATTTTTGTTGAGGATCTGAGAAAATTTCTCCTAAAACTCCCAGCAGGACAGAGGGTAGGAGATGATCTGAGTCCAGCTTCACTATAACGTGACAGATTTTCACAAGGTCTTTCACCCTCAGACTGCCAGGGTAGTCAGTTGGATCCCTCCATCACATCCAGATGAGGACCACAGGATATGAAATGGCTGCAGGGTGGAGATGGGAGCTGGAAGCACCCGTGAGACTCGTGCCCTGATAACTTTTTTCCCACAGGATCGGAGAAAGGTGCTTGCCCATGTTTGGATACAAACATGTCCTGTCGCTCACGGATGAGGTGATGCGCTTCAACGAGGAGGTGAAGAAGCAGAGCGTCTCAAGGAACAGGGATGCACCTGAAGGTGGCTTCGATGCCATCATCCAGGCCACCGTGTGTGATGTAAGGGTTAAAGAGGCCTGGCTGGGGCTGGAGAGGGTCATCAGGCTCAGTCTAGGGCTTGGCACAGAGCACCCGCTGTGCCAGGACAGAGACATAAGCAACTAGCCTGAGATCTAGACAGGGTGAACATTCAACATTCAAGGGGATTTCTAGGTCCTCAGCCAAGAAGAGGGAAGAGCAGAGCCTTTATGGGGTCCTGGGAGGTGAGAGGAGCAGAACAGGTGCTCTGGGGACTGTCATGTTGATCCCATGTCAGCCTTGTAGTAACCACCAAGAAGAACGTCTTCTTTGCCTGCACCTTGATTTTGCTGCAGATGGAGATATGCCCCTCAATTGCTAGCCACCATGATAACCACTCTAGCAAATCAAAGCTTGTCTTTCACCTTCCCAATCTATGACCTGAGATGGCAGCGAGGGCAGCAACGAGGTGCTGATGTAGGGCACTCACTGCTGCACCACTAGAAACTGCCTTTGGCTGCAGGAAAAAATTGGCTGGAGGAACGACGCATCCCACCTGCTTGTCTTCACCACGGATGCCAAGACGCACATCGCACTGGATGGCAGGCTGGCTGGCATCGTGCAGCCCAACGATGCCCGGTGCCACATTGACAAGGATAACTTCTACTCAGCCTCCACCACGCTGGTAAATCCCAACCCAAATGTGAGGTTGGGGGGCTCTCCTGTTGATGATAAGAGGGGTGGTCCATCTGTGCTTCGAGAGCTTGATGGGCTGGCTGGGATTGCACGTTCTCAGGGTAAGGTCTCTTCCTTTCTCCAGGACTATCCCTCTCTGGGCCTAATGACCGAGAAGCTCTCACAGAAGAACATCAATTTGATCTTTGCTGTGACCGATACGGTTGTTGGTCTCTACCAGGTAACAGAAACCTGCATAGGATCCTGAGGAGGACACTTTGCAGCTGACCACAGATGACTGGGCACAGCCTGGTTGTCCTCCATTCTCAGAGCACCCTGGGAAGCTTGCATGTGCATGGGAATGGGTTGATCCAACTGTGTTCACCTGTCATGAGCAGACCATCTTTCTTACGCTGTTTTTCCAGAACTACAGTGAGCTGATCCCAGGCACAACTGTGGGAACCTTGTCCAGAGATTCCAGCAATGTCCTGCAGCTCATCGTGGATGCCTACGGGGTGAGTGTGCAGTGCCACCACATCCCAATCCCGTGGGCAGCAACATGTAGGGGCTTCATCTTGAAAAGTGCAATCACCCTCACAGGGCACAGACCTTGCCCCGAGTTACTCAAAGGAGAGCTGTGCACCGTGACAATCCCAAAGAAGCTCTCTTCCTCCCCACATAACCACTACAAGCAGCCCACATGCTCTTAGCATCTCCCTAAGCCCTGGGCCAACTGTGAGCATTTGCCTCCACCCCCATGTCCTTGGGGACTGTGGGGATGGGAGATCACCTCTGTCCCTTCCCAACCTCTAAAGCATTCCCAGTGGGAAATGGCATGGGCTAGCTCTGGGAAGTCTTGGAGCGCTTGGCTCCTTTCTTGCATGCATAGGGACATCACTGCGGTGAGGAGGCTGCTGTGGGTGAGCCTCTGTCCAGCTGTCTTCTGCATCATTCCTCTCTGCTCTTCCAGAAAATCCGCTCCAAGGTGGAGCTGGAGGTGCGCGACCTTCCTGAAGAGCTGTCCCTGTCCTTCAATGCCACCTGCCTCAACAACGAGGTCATCACTGGGCTCAAGTCCTGCATGGGGCTCAAGATTGGGGACACGGTGAGGCTCCTGTCTGGGGAGTGCTTTTCTCTCTCTGCACAGTGGTACAGAGAGCTCACCTGATGCTGCACCTGCACTGCCTGCTCCCCTCCCACCTCCTGGAGGCAAAAGTTCTTGCAGGGGAAATTGTGATCTCTGCTTAGCAGAGAGAGGGTCCAGCTGGGTGAGAGCAAGGGGGAAAAATGTTTATATGAGTTCACTGGAATCAGAATCTGTGTCTTTCTGAACACTTATGGACTGATTTTTGCCTAGATACTGTAGTAGATAAGTGTCCTGCTCAGTGCCAGGACAGCTTTGAGAAGCCATAAGGGGCTTGGTTCTATTTCTGGGCTGGCTGGGCTTGGGCATGGAATAGGCTGCCACAGGAACCCCAACACTGCAATTGTTGGTACCCCATGGGGGTACAAACACCTGGACACACCTTTCTGCCCTCAGGTGAGCTTCAGCATTGAGGCCAAGGTACGAGGCTGCCCACAGGAGCATCAGAAATCCTTCACCATCAAACCCGTTGGCTTCAAGGACAGCCTGACCGTGATGGTGAACTTCGACTGCAACTGCTCCTGCGAGAGCCAGGCTGAGGCCAACAGCTCCTTCTGCAGCAAAGGCAATGGCAGCCTGGAGTGCGGGGTGTGCCGCTGCAACCCGGGGCGTCTGGGCTCGCACTGCGAGTGCTCAGAGGAGGAATACAACCCCTCACAGCAGGACAACTGCAGCCCGCAGCCAGGACAGCCCCTCTGCAGCCAGCGTGGCGAGTGCATCTGTGGGCAGTGCGTGTGCCACAGCAGTGACTTCGGCAAGGTGACGGGCAAGTACTGCGAGTGCGACGACTTCTCCTGCATCCGCTTCAAGGGTCAGATGTGCTCGGGTGAGTGCTGTGCTCAGGGGTGTGGGTTGTGCTGGTGAGGTGTTTTTGCTGCCCGGAGGCATGGAGAAATTTTGAGGGGCTTGTCACAAATGTTGTTCCTGTTGTTGGCTTTCTTAGCCCTGAATCAGCTCTGGGTGCGAAGCAGTGACTCCTGTTTTGGCAGCCTGTGCCTCAAAGCCTTGGCAAGGGGATGGGCTCAGAAGGATACAAGCAGACTTTATCCTTGGAGCCCCACCAGGGTGGCTGGGAGGCACCAAGGGAAGCGGCTTTGCAGTGTCAGCCCCTGCTTGAATCCCACCAGCCCTTCTGGGTCAGAGGTGTTCCTCCACAGGAAAAATCACCAGAGTGGAAGAGGGAGAGGGTGGGGAGAAGCATTGGGATGTGACATCCCTCCTGCTGCCACTCATGGTGCAGCATATTTGCACAGCATTACCCATATCAGGCACAGAGGGCAAAAGGATGCTGGTCGAGATGGGCAAGCTGTTAATTAACCCTCTGTTGTTTCCCAGCTCTGTGCCTGAGCCCTTCACCCACTTGGGCCAACCCTGGCTGTGTGCCCAGGGCTGGGAAGGAAATGAGATGGGGGAAAGGTGGCCAAGCCCTCCCCGGAGGAACTACCCACAAACCCCATTTTTGGCAGGCAATGCCCTGTCTGACCCCACTGCCATCAGTCACGTCACATTTCGCCATATCTGCCCAGCCTTCCCCCACATTTCCATGCACTGTCACACAGCGCAGCACTGTTTTCCTGTGACTCAGTTCCTCGTTAGCAGGGTTACACATTTATTTCTCATGCCAGTGCCCCCGAGGCCATGTGAATGGATGGTGCCCAGCCCTCCCCAGCTGAGAGCAGAGTGAGCTGAGAGCGCTCTGTGCTTGGGATGGGTCGGCGCGTGCCGGCTCTGTGGCATCTCTACCTCTTGCTGCGTCTGGTGCTGGAGTCAAAAATCAAACCACAGTCCAAATAGCTGCGGGCTCTGGCAGGGTTTGAGGACGTCGGTCTGTCTGTCTGTCTGACCGAGCCAGGCAAGCGTGCAAAGCTGGCTGGGATTTTCCCAGCAGTCAGCTTCCCATGTATGGTGGAGGGCTGGGAAATGACAGCAGGGGTTGACCAGATGTCCTGACTGAATCCCTAAAGCTTGCGTAGCTCAGATGGAGCTGATTGAGCATCTCCAGCTACTACCACAGGAGCTGAGAACTCAGCATGAGATTTGGCTGTTTCCTTGTTTTGGTGGGATAAGAGGAACACTGGGAACACAGCAAGCAGCAAAGTGATGGCAACAGCAGCGTCCCACCCTAAGGATGGTGGAATGAAGATGTTGCTCCACTTTCCTGCACCATGCACCAAGTGCAGGAGCATCCCATGGGGGTGATCCCCAGCAGGGATCCATTTGAGGGTCCTGATGTCCTCCTGGCTGTCCCCAGGGCACGGGAAGTGCAGCTGCGGGGACTGCCTGTGTGACTCAGACTGGACTGGTGACTACTGCAACTGCACCACACGCACCGACACATGCATGTCCAGCAATGGGCTGGTGTGCAGCGGCCACGGCACCTGCATCTGTGGCAAGTGTGACTGCACCCAGCCTGGCTCCTATGGGAACACCTGCGAGAAGTGTCCCACGTGCCCAGATGCCTGCACCATCAAAAAGTGAGTTGGGTTGGAAAGCTGGGATGGTTCCATCGGGCCTTGTGCCTGCAGCGTGGTCCCCACCCCGCTCCTGTGGGTTGGGGTTAAGGAGAGCAAAGAGTAAGAGGGTGCCCTGCCTTCTTGAGGATGTTTGATGCAGCTCATAGTACTTTTCCCCTCTTCTTCAGGGAATGCGTGGAGTGTAAGAAGTATGAGCGGGGCACGCTGGTGGAGCAGCAGTCCTGTGGCCGCGTGTGCCGTGATGAGATTGAGACAGTGCAGGAGCTGGGTAAGAGCTGGGATGGAGCACAGTGTACAGGTTTTTGCCTAAAGTGCGGGTATTTGAGGCTGTGCGCTCCCACCATGAGGGCTCTGACAGCTGCTCAACCCCCCCCCCCCAGGTGACAGGGGCAAGGATGCTGTGAACTGCACCTACAAGGATGAGAACGACTGCGTGGTGCGCTTCCAGTACTACGAGGACTCCAGTGGCAAATCTGTCCTCTATGTCATAGAGGAGCCAGGTAGGGCCTGGCTGGGGCTCTAATTGCAACTCGCTGTGGGGGGTCTGCACTAACCTGGGGGTTTTGTACCTCCCAGCCAGGCTCTGGCATGAGTAACAGTGCTGCTTTGTTCCTTTGCTCTGTGCACCCGGGCTGTGATTGCCTGCCTCTGTCTCACATTTCCCCACACTGCTAGGTTGTTTCACCCCCCTGCTGAGTTGCCAAGGACGAGCTCAGCCCTCCCGTCCCAGTTCTGACTCTAGGGGTCTCATTTTCTTGAGACTGAGCCAGCTCCAGTCAGCCATTCAAGAGTAACGCTGGGATTGCACCCATGGTTGGGGATTTGGCACTCCTTGCATGCAGCAAAGCTTCCAGCATCCTTGGAGGCTGCTTTCAGCCTGTGCAGGGGGCAGTGTGACTGCAGAGCCTTCAAACACAAAGGTTCTGAAAGGAACCCCAGGTCAACAACAATCCATCCCCTCCCCAGCACAGCAGTGTGTGGGGGGAACAGTGTGAATGCTCAAAGTTAGAGGTTCTAAAATGATGGAGAATCAAGCATTCGAGAGACCAGAGGAGCCCCTGTAGACCACAAAACCGAGCCCTTCTATCCCACCAGAGTGCCCGAAGGGGCCAGACATCCTGGTGGTGCTGCTCTCGGTGACGGGTGCCATCCTGCTCATCGGCCTGGCTGCCCTGCTCATCTGGAAACTCCTCATCACCATCCACGACCGCCGGGAGTTCGCCCGCTTCGAGGAGGAGAAGGCCAGGGCTAAGTGGGACACGGTGAGGGTCAAAGGGATGGGTGCACGAGGACATGAGTTCTTCATCCTCTGAGCTGAGTGAATCCAGATCCCAGATCTCCCAGCATAAGAGCCCAGTCTGTGATCCCCTCCTGCCCATGTTCCTTGCGGAACAGCTCATCTCTGAAGCGTGGCATGGTGGCACAGCAGGACCTGAAGTGGCACCAGCAGTCTGGGCACCTGTTGTTCCCAGGGACTGGGCGCAGGACACAGAAAATGTCCCAGCTGCTTTTCCCAGTCTATCTCGAGTGCTTTCCTCCAGCATGAGTCTCTTACTCACTGCCCACACCAGTGTTCCACCTCATGAGCAGATGGAACATTGCTGCCACGGGATGCTGGAAGGATTGAGGCACCCATAGTATGAGGGAGGGGGTGGAATGGCACCAGTGTCTGCCCAGCATCTCCCAGAGGGAGGGGATGGGGAGGTCCTTCCTGAGGCTCTTGCTGCCTTTCCTTCACAACAGCTTTCCCCTGTTCTCCCCATAAAGCCTCATGGGGAGCTGTTAAACTGCAGCACATTATACCTCCAAGGCTCTGCCCTCTGCATCCAACACCCAACAGTGCCTCAGTTTCCCCAAACGCAGCAAACACCAATGCCAACCAAATAGTGATGCTGTTTGCTTCTTTTCCAGGGCAACAACCCATTATACAAAGAGGCAACCTCAACCTTCACCAACATCACGTACCGTGGGAACATGTAGGATGCTGCACCCGGTGCTGGCTGCGGGATCAGCCCAGGACTGTGGGATCTCCTGGAGTCCAGTTTACAGAAAAGCTTGTGTGTGTGTCTGCGTGTAATTTAACAGCCCCTTGGCTGTCTCCAGCCCCACTGTCTGTCACCTCACTGTACTGCAGGGATGTGCTTCCACAGCAAACCTCTCATCCTTACCTCGGTGGGCCAGCGGCCCCTCCATACACTGAACGTGGTGACACGGGACAATTCTGCCTTGGAGAGACTGTGAACTGCAAGGTGCTCATTTGGCCGAGGGGATTTGGGTAGAACCCGAGGCTGTGAGCTGTGTTCTCCTGCATGGCCTGTGCTGGAGAAACACAATGAACAGCTGCAGCCCCTGTGTTGCCTGGTGGGCTGAAGACACTCAAGCAAACCGGACCACCCCCACCCTTCTGACATTGCTGTGGTCTGGGACAGTGCAAAGCAGTGTCTGAGTTCTGTGTGACCTCCTCCTTCCCTCTATGTGCCACCAGCAGCCATTTTCATGTAGCACCAGCTGTGCTGGTCCCAGCATCTCCCACCACCGTTTCCCTTCACAAACCACATGGATGCGTTGTATCCTTTGAGCCTGGTTCTCTGGGGAGCAACCTCCCAGCCTTTTTCTGTGCTGTTTGAGCTGTGTCATGGTACTGTGCTTGGTTTTCTGTGTGGCTCAGGGTCCAGAAGAGCTGGCAGGGGTCAGGTTGTATCCTGCTGCCTTCAGCTGTGCCTCTCCTATGGTTTTGTCCCCTGTGGAAAAAAATATCCTGGTGACAGAGTTGGGTCAGCTGTTGCTGTGCCTGCCCCATGAGGTCCTGGTGGCTCTGTTTCCCCTTGGTTCTACCAAAAAGCAATGGAGATCCTTTGCCCCATGCCCACCTCTAGTGCCCAAGACTAGCCTGCAGGTGGTGGCTGTGTCCCCTGCCTGTCCCTAGCAGAGAGGGAATGGGCCGCATAAGGGATGGTGCTGAGTGGCAGCTGGGGCTGAGCCCTTGGGTGGGCAGAGATTCACTGCCCCTGTGGGCACTTCCCAGGGCACCAAATAAAAAACTTCAAACACTCAATGGTGTCAGTATCTAGTGCTTGCCCAAGTCAGCATGGCTCAGCCTGGGGGAAGCGGATGGATGGATGGATGGATGGACGGATGGATGGACGGACGGATGGATGGATGGATGGATGGCTCTCTCCCTCTCTCCAGGAGGCTTTTTGGGTTACAGGGCAGCTCCAAGCCTACTAAAGCCTGGAGTTCTCCTGGCACTTTCCACTCTTCACTGCAAGGTGAACAACTCCCATACTTCTGCAGGTCTCTGAAAGTGCTTCAGTGTGCTGGAAAAGCCCCCGAAGGAGGGAAGCTGGGCTGAGACTTCTGCAGGATCACCGTGGGGGGCAGCTAGGGTGAAGTTCTGTAAGTTGGTAGGGGTGTGCTGCCTGGGCACCCACTCATCATTACTTCGCAAAGGGCTGCAGGGACACCTGGTGGCACCTTCCAAAGTAGCATTTTGTGAGTACACGAGATGCTGAAAAACACACTGAAGGGTGCACAGTTGGACTTGTGAGGATGCTGGGGCTGAGTCCTGTAGGATCATCTCAGTGGTCAGCCCCCAGCTGGGGCAGAAGAGTGAGTTCTGACAGCTCCCGTTTGCCATGTGGGATATGGGACACCCACATTCCACACAGTGGGGCCAAGGGAGGCTCTGGGGCTGCACTCAATGTCCCCAGCTGTGCTGGGTGGGAGTCAGGGCTGGGTCTTTCCAGCCAAGAGTGGCTGCATGGGGGCCTGATCCCACTGGGTGCTATGGGTATAGTGCAGGGCTCAGCAAGCAGCAGCTGGAGGGATGGACGTGCACATGTACTCAGGTCCTGAACGTTGTTCCCATCCCCGTGCCACTAATGAAGTTTTATGTTCCCCATTGGAACCCAGTGCTCACTGGCACAATGGAGCTGAGCCACGGAATGTCTAAGGCATTCTGTGACATCAGGCAGAATGGTGGCACCAGGCAGTGAGCTTAGTGACAGGTGCACACTGCCTGGGTATGCCTGAGGCTATCAGGGTAATCAATTGACCACTGGGTAAGCTGGTGGTGGGGTCGCTGGAAAGGGGTGACCTGGATGCCAGCAGAGCCCTGAAGTGCCTCTGTTCACACCAGGGTCAGCCAAGGAGGGGATGGAGCCCCACAAGCCACTGAAGTCTGACAGCCTTGTAGCCACCAAGCAGCAGCAGCCACCACAGCATGGCTTGGAGGAAGCTGTCAGCTCCAGAAATGTGGTGGCCCTCAAGAAGTCCTCCACACCAAGCAGGACCTCTGTGTCCAGTAGAGCCTCCAAATCCAGCAGGAGCTCTGTGTCCAGCAGGATTTCTGCATCCAGCAGAACTTCCACATCCAGCAGGACCTCCATTGCTAGCAGGACCTCCAAGTAAGTGAGGGGATGGATGGAGCCTGTGCCTGTCCATGTTATAGGGCTCCTTCACGCTCCCTGATGGGCTGGGAAGGGTGACAGAATGGTGCCCATCTGGCAGGAGATCTACCCAGCAGTGCATGATCCTGATGGCTGAGACGTACCCACCCAGGCAGGAGGTGCGCAGGATAGGCATGCCAAAAGTGGACAAAGCAATTCAGGTGAGGCTGGGCAAACCAGAAACCCGTCCCCTACAAATGTCCCACAATCCCAGGGGTGCATCTGGGCCAAGGGCTTGGCCTTGGGATGGCTATGGCAGCTGCTGAAGCCTCCTGTTCCTTTCTCTGGGATTTAATGCTATGGCTGTTTCCCACTTCAGACCCCCCGGTCCTTTGATGCATCACTCAACAAACGGCGCACTCGGCTCAAGAAGAAAATTAAAAGCAAAGACGTGAGCAGCAACCAAGATCAACCGCAAGCCTCAAGGCACAGCAATGCCATGGAGATCTTTCCCCAGGCAGAGGGGCACAGGACTCCCAGCCCCCCCGAGGTCACACCCCAGCACAGGTAATACAGCCTAGCTCTGCCCCTTGGGTGACCCAGGATCCCAAGGCTCAGGGACAGGAGCTCAATATGGGCATCTCCATCTGTAGGAGGAGCAAGGTCTCATCCAACACATGCGTGAACGCTGATGAGGAAGGATGGGAGGACCAGGCTGTGCTGGAGGTGGAAGGTAACCCCTGGTTTTCCTCACTCAGTTCAGCCAGATGCCAGGGAAGTGGTGGAGCCACTGTCCTGGAGGCATCCAAGGAACGTGTGGATGTGGCACTTAGGGACATGGTTAGTGGGCATGGTGGTGATGGGTTGACTGTAGGACTTGATGATCTTAGAGGTCTTTTCCAACCTTAATGATTCTGTGATTTTATAACTGTTGGTTTCAGTGTGCCCCTCTGAAATGAACCCAGCATCGTTTAGAAACAAGATTCAGGGGCTGTTTCAAATGGAAGAACTTAATGCTGGTGTTCATCCACCCTCACTTCTCCTTCACCCACAGGGTATGAGGCTGATGTTCACAGCCCAGGCACTGTCATGGGAGACAGCCAGGGGATCTGCCCTGCAGAGGAGGAGATGCAGAAGGGGCTGAAACACACTCAGGCTCACGGTGAGCATGGAGGCACTGCCCTAACCCAGACACACACGTGCATCAGCCTTGCCTTCCTTCTCTGATGTGTTTTAGGACACATGGAACACATGGTATCTCCCAGAGGTGAAGCTCTGGGCCCCTCAGCCTCCACGCTAGCTGCAGGCTCAGGCAGCTGTTCCACATCATCTTCATCTTGATCACAGTTTCAAAATCTTCAGCTTTAAATTTACAGTAGAAATTAGATACATATTTACAATGCTAATATTTGTCATTTGCCTCCAGGAGGTGTACCCAGGTCTGTACCCAGGCGATCCTGGCAGTTCTTAGCACAGGGCCTGGTGTTGTCCTATGGGTGTAACAAAAATGTGACCATGTTACTCTGTGGCCACAACCACCAGCACCCACTTCTCCTTTGGCCCCAAGTTCCAGTAGCCACGAGATGCTCCTCAGCTGCTGCTCCAGGCTGCAGCCCTCTGTTGTATCACCTGCAGGAAGGTGCTTTCATGAATCCTCCAACCCCAAACTTCTCTTTCCTTTCTAGAAGGCAGAGAGGTGAAACCAAGCCTGCTTCTGGAGGCTGACGGAAGCTTTCACAAGGAAGGTACACAGCAGAGAGCAGCCACCACCCACCCTGTGTGCCACAGCCAGGATCCCACACAGGGATGCACTGGGCCGAGCCCCTGTAATGCAGAAAATCTCAATTTCTCATTGAGCTGTGGCACGAGACAAGACCACGTTTAGCTAATCTCCCTGCTCTTTAATGCCAAAGAGAAGGGCTGCTGGCAGGATAGGGCCTAGCACCATGAGGACGAGCTGCTGTGACCCCAAAAACAGGGCCATGTGGCTGTGCTGGGTGCTCCTGGAGAAGGAGTGGGACTGGAGGTTGCTCACGGTTCCCCAGGAGAAGCCATTTCCGATGTGATAACAACTCCAACCCCGCTGAACCTGCACATTTGGGCTGTGTGGAGGCTGTTGGTGTTGGAGACCACTAGATGGGGATCTCTGTACACACTCAGGCAGATGCTTCCCACTTCTTAACGCTCATCATTGCAGCAAGCAGAAGCGTGTTGTCTTTTAATAAACCTAAAAATGAGCAAAGCGCCTTCTGATGCAGCTAGTCCAAGGTGTATCCTGTCCCATTCACAACCCAGAAGTGTGTTTTCCAGGTCTAGGAAGTTTCTGAAATGAAAAACATTTCCCTGTTGGTTGCAGGAAAGCAGGTCGATGTAGGAGAGCTGAAGCCTCACCCAGCCCCTATGGAAATGCGTTTACTGGACGTTGATCACCAGCAGGCGCTGCGGGGTGTGCGTGTGGATGGTGAGTGTGTCGGCACTTTGGGGTGTTCAGGATTTGGATTGTTTTCCAGGCAGAAAGCTTCAGAATTGGAGATAAAGAGGAGAAAGGAATTGACTTTTATAGTCAGCATAGTGACATTTCCCAAGGCACAAAATAATAGAACGGTGCAGCTCGGAAGGCACCTTGGGAAGTCTCTAGTGCCATCTCCTGCTCCAAGCTGGGTCAGCTGTGAGATCAGACCAGGTTGCTCTGGGATTTATCCTTTACAGTATCTCCAGGACTGTAATGAATCAGGGTTAGCTTGAAATGAGAATGCTGTGCTCTGGGGAAGCCTGGATCTCCAACCTAGACAACTATCTGGCCAAAAATTTGGAAATCTGTTTTGGGGCAAGACGCTCTAAAATCACCAAACCCTTTGTGGATGTGAGTGTTCTCAGTGTCGTCAACTTCCTTTTTTGTAGAAAAACTTAAAGCTACAGCCAAGAGCCTCCCTGAAAGCTCTTGTCTGTCTGTCAGCCCCTCCTTCCTCAGGAGTATTTCCCCTTTAGCCGTGCTCCATCTCCCCCTATGCCCCAGGGGACGCAGCCAGCAGTCAGGACCCCAACTCCGGTGTGGGCACTGGTGAGGTCATCTCAGCCAGAGAGGAGCTGCAGCAGATCATCAGACACACTGCAGGTGGGAACTGGTATCCTTCCTTGTTTTCTGCTTCTGCACAGCCCCTGCAGCCAGAAAACCAGACACCCAGGGAGGCTGCTGGGTGCCTGCAGATGGCCATGGTATAGGATATGCCTTGCACGCAGCAGAGGTGAAATCCTCCACGCTTCCCTTTAATCTTGTGTTAAATTTTTGCTTTGCATGATTTGGCACGAGTGGCTCTGTGTGTCCTGGCATGACACAGACACCATTCCTCAGTGTATCAAAGGAAATGGGGTTTTGTGTCTAGAGAGAGTTACGTACAGCGTAGTGCATGGAGGGAATCATTGGGTGATGAATGGCCATGGAAAGGGAATTTAGTCTTTCTTGGCCTCAGCATCTCACCCTGCCTGGAGGGGAGGGAGTTTCATTGCATTATTGTGGCTAAGGTCCTTTAGATCCTCAGATGGAAAGGGTAGGTGAAAGGCAAAGGAGTCTCTATTATTATTATTAATAATAATAATAATAACCTTTATTTTTTTGCCAAGTCTCTCTCCGCTGCCTGCCAGCATGGAGAGGAGGTTTCTAACACTTTCTTGTTACAGAGGACACAGATTTCAGGGATAGTCAGGGCTCTGACCCTGCAGAGGAGCTGGATCCTGCTGTGAATGGTGAGGGTCTCTGCCTTTCCTTCACTGCCACTGTCATTGCTCAGACATCCCCATAGAGCCAGTCACTGCTCCATTTAAACATTGCCCAGCATCTCTTGTAGGAGGTGAGGAAAACATTCCAGACCTTGATTTCATCCTGGACCCCACAGACAGCAAGGTTCACCTGAGGAGCCTGATGCATGAAGCCTTGAGACACATGGAAGGTAAGAGCAAGCTTTTGATGTCCTTTTCCTTTGCAGGAAGCCTAAAAATCTCTAGAAACCAACAGCTGAGTTTAAAGCACTCTGCATACATTCACTGGTGCTTATCAAGCAATGAGGATGTGATGTTAATGCAAGACATACAAGACAATTGATTGTATTACAATAATACAGAGTTCCTACTCTTGTGAAATACACATGGAGAAAAGTCTCTGTTAGAGAGGGATGTGACTGCTCCTCTACCACTACCATCCTGCTGCCCTCTTCCCAGTGCTTAACCCTCACCAACAACTCTATCATGCCTTCATTTAGAAGCAACAAATCTCCAACCAACATTATAGGAAAGCCCCTGGCTCATGCAGCAGCTGCCAGTGGTCCAGCACCTGTGCCCATAATTTCCACCAATTTATTCTTGTTGCTGTTATAGCCGTCTGTTACTTCCACTCTCCTCTCCCCAGGTGCTGTGAATATGAATCTGAGTAAATCTATGAAGGCGGTGAGGAAGGTCCAGCAAACACCCATGGGAGAAGGTGTGCAAGATCCCCATAACAAAATCTGCTGCCACATAACAACAAACAGGATCAGACAAGAGTCCTTCAAAAGAAAACTCTGTGGCCACATGTTTTAATGAGCTGCAAATCTGCTGGTAACGAAGCTGTACAGGGAGAGGCAGACAGACCAGCAGCTGCAGTGCATTTCCAATGGCATGCTGCTGCCCACAGCAAAGTCAGTGTTGTAACTCCTGAGCCACAAAGGTGGGAAAGCACAGATGTAGAGTGGGCTGCAAAGATTTACCTGACACTCTGGCCTCTGTTCCCCTTCTTGCTGCAACTCTCCTGTGCTGCACAGGCCTGGTTTATCTGTGAGCCACCTCATACACTCTGCTTCCCCCTCCTAGCAGTGATGGCAGGGCTTTTCTCCTCCCTGTGAGCAGGCAAGATTAATTTCACTAATGTGCTGAAAAGATTTTAAATTCTCTGGAGGACAGAGCTGGAGAAAGGCAAATGATATTAATAACATGGTTCTTATTTAACTCATCTCCCTCCATGCCCTGGGTGTGCACGGAAGGCAGCGGCACCTTCCTAATATGATTATGATGGTGTTAAAAATATCCATGCTTAAAAGGAAAACAGTGCTCAAGGAGGCGTTTTTTGGTTTGTTTTCATAGAGGACAATGATGATGTCAGTCGTGAGGGTTCCATCCTGGCTGCCCTGAGTGTCCACTCAACCCTGGAGGAGCTGAAAGAGGCACAAGTGGATGGTCAGTGAATCAGAAATACTGGTGACAGTTCCCTTTGTGACTTGTCAGCTCTGGCTACCACGAAGCTCGATGTACAAGAGGCAGAGAGAGGAAAAACAGACAAAATAGCTTCTACAGGTGTGGGGAGACACCAAGTTGTCCCACACAGTGACTGCTCTGAAGGGAAAGGCAAGGGGATGTAGGGGGTATAAGTCGTGCTCTGTACCCACTGTGGTGGGATAGGAAATCAAAGACTTAGGTGTCAAGAAGAAAGAATTCAGGTTAGGGAAGGTGTTGCAGCAGGGAACAGGGGATGCTGGGAGACATAGGATTTCCCTTGCTGGGTGTTCTGCTGCCCATGGCCAGAAGGACACAATGTGCTGCTGTAGCACAAAACAGGGAGAAGTGTCATCATGGGGTCCTTCCAGCTCTCCTTGGGATGTGAAGATGTGAATGCTGGTGAGAGGGAAGCCCATGAAACTCTGTTTATTTGTGTCTTTCCACATCCAGAGAAAGCTGCTCTTGCTCCTGGCCATGTTCCCCAAACCTGTGTAGCAACAGAGCTTCCACCAAAGAAGAAGGTGTTAAATCCCCTCGAAACAGATACAGCCAGGTGAGCATGAAGATGGAAAGAGGGAATATGCTGTTGCTTGTTGTACAATTGTGCTTCAGCTGCCACTCTGTCCATCTCTCTTTGTCATTCTGTGCATGGCAGCGAACTCACAGAGATCCCTCAGACAAGAGTTGAGAGTGAAGCAGTGCAGAACATGACAAAGAAACAGCAGAAAGGTAACGTTACCTCATTATGTGCTCCCCCCAGGAGACACATTGCCAGCACCAACAGGAGTGGTTGGACCTTTAGATGGGTCCTGCAGCACTGCATGATCTTCCTTACACAATAACCACACTGTGGGGTGCACAAAGGAAGGGACAATGCTGTGTCCCCTCGTATGTGGGAGCCCAGCAGCTGTGGATTGATGCAGAAAACCATCAA
Organism: Tetrao urogallus; assembly: GCF_951394365.1. Classification (NCBI taxonomy): domain Eukaryota; kingdom Metazoa; phylum Chordata; class Aves; order Galliformes; family Phasianidae; genus Tetrao; species Tetrao urogallus. The sequence goes on along the minus strand of NC_136839.1, from coordinate 3,008,715 downwards.
TACACTTTCTGGAAGAGGGACAGCTGAATCTCAAGAGAACAGAGCTGAAACTAAACCAAGCACCTCACCCAGCCCCACACATTAAATACCACCTTACCCTTCCTCTCCCCAGATTCCCCAGCTCTCCTAAACTGTCAGCAGCCATTTAGAGGTAGATGCATTGGCACTGGCAGCAAGGAACAACCTGCTCAAATCCCTGTTGAATATAATTCATTGTATTGTTCAAAGAACATAAGACAGGTAGAGCCTTCCCCCCCAACCCTGTTTAACCTGCTGTCCTCTCCCTGCCTGCCTGCAGCATTCTCCGATGCTTTCAACTTCTTCCCCAAAGACCTGGATGGCAATATTAACCTTCAGAACCTGGAGGTGCTTGCTAAGCAGCTGGGAATTAGCTTTGATGGGCAAGAGGCACACAAGAAGCTGGTGTGTGCAGATGCTGATGGTGAGTGCATCAGAACATTCATGGATTGTACTGTGCATGTAAAGTGGCCCCTCTCCCTGTGCCTTGCCATACCTGGGCATTGCTATACTGAAATGTACTTTAAGGCAGAGGCTGTCCTGGAGTTGTTGTGCTTTAGCACTCACTAGTGACTCTATCCTTCATGAATGTGTGTTGCACTGCTGTTACAGACTCCCTCATGCATGCTCCGCAGCCCAGTTACATGTGAAAGCTTTAAAAGCTTTTACTCCTGCCCTTAGTTTTTAGTAAGCAAGTCATTCTGCAGTGCCAGCTCTGAGCTGCTCACCCTAACTTTTCATTCTGGCAAAAATCTGCTTTGCTAACACAGATGCCACTTGTTTGCAGGAGACAAAGCAATGAATTTCTCTGACTTTCTGACCTTCATTACTGACAAGAATTGTTTTATCCAGACAATATGTAAGTAAGAAATATCCTACCTAGGTACATGTTGCTTCCCTCCAGCAAAAATGGGGATGGATCCCCACTGAGCAGATCTTGCTGGGGTCTGCTGGGGTCTCCGCTCCCCCTGAACGTAAGGCAAGGCTCAGCTGTGGCTCTGACTGCTCTCCTCCTCTCCAGTCCCTGACAAAAACGACTCAGGCAACTTCGATCATGTCGATGCCAGAGGGATCCTCCTCCTCAAAGTCTTGCTGAAGCTGGTGGAGTTGGAAGCTCTGCCCCAGAGAACTCTATTTCAGATTTCCAGGTGAGCTTCCTTAGCGTTGTAAGTCAGAGAAGGAAGTTCTCCCTTTCGTTGTGATATTTACATGCTATCTAATTAGATAAACAGATAACAGGGGCCCAAGACTGCATTTCCTGAACTGTTCCATGTCTAGTTGGACATCCAAAAGCACCTGCATAGTTTCGGTACCTACCTTTCAAAGGTGGTGTTGTAAATACCATTTAAATATCTTTCCAGGTATGTCAGTGTGCAGCATCCCATGCTGAGCAGGCCTTGGGCTGTGCTTCACTGGTCAACGGTGCCCTCTTTTGTCTTTTAGTTACTACCAGCAGAAGTTTAGGGACTGCACTAGTGAGAAAGCCTGGACACATGCTGATTTCTTCGTGAGTCACAAAAAGAACAACAAAAACAGGAAAGTTCTGGTTTATCCTTTGTCTTCCTTTCTAAGTGCTGCCCGCATCTCACTGATGAAGGAAAGAGAGGCAACAGCTTATTTGGAACAACTCAGAGGTAAGGCTTGCATGCTGTCATTCAGCCCTATTCAGTTCTATTAGCAAAAGTTTCATAGAATCATTAAGGTTGGAAAAGACCTCTAAGATCACCAAGTCCAGCTGTCAATTCATCCCCACTATGCCCACTAACCATGTCCCTCAGTGTCACATCTCCATGGTTTTTGAACACCTCCAGGTATTACATATTGTTGTTACCTAGGAGAGGAAGCAGACCCCCACCTCATTGCATCCCTCTTTCTGGTAGTTGCAAGCTGATAAGGCCCTCTCCTGAGCTTCTCTTCTCCAGGCTCAACAGTCCCAGTTCCCTCAGCTGCTCCCCATAAGATTTGTGCTCACGCACCTCACAGCTCCGCTGCCCTACACTCTACACACTCCAGGGCCTCAATGTCCTTCTTGTAGTGAGGGGCCCAGAACTGAACACAGCAGTGAGATGTGGCCTCACCAGAGCTGATTACAGAAGAACAATCATCTCCTGCTCTGCTGGCTGTGCTATTACTGATACAAGCCAGTATGCTGTTGGCCTTGGCCACCAAGACACACTGCTGGCTCGTGTGCAGCCAGCTGTGAACTAATGCCTCAAAATCTTTCCTCCTTGCAGCTTTACAGCCACTGAGCCCCAAGCCTATAGTACTGCATGGGGTTGTCATGACCAAAGTGCAGAACCTGGCACTTGGTCTCTGAAGCTCATCCCAGTGGCCTCAGCCCAGAAATCCAGCCTGCCCACATCCCTCTGCAGGGCCTTCCTACCCTCAACACTTCCTCCCAGCTTGGTGTTATCTGAAAGCTTACTGAAGGTGCACTCAATCCCCTCATCTGGATTGTCAATAAATTTATTAATAGGGCTGGCACCAAGACTCTATGTTTCCTAAAGCCTAGGCAGTAATTTCTAAGAGGATCACAGCAGACAGCTGGAGCAAACCTTAGGAGTCCATCCATCCAGTAAGACTCACAGGGAAAGATGCAAAGTCAAACGCTTGGTGTTCTGCTCTACAGTCTCCTAGGGAGAAAGGAATTGTCCCCCAGAGGCATTTCTGGTGGTTGACTAGATTCGTGTTTCAGAAGTGTGAGAAATCTGGGACCTACCTAGCCCTTCCCTGGTCAGAGGAGCAAAACCAAGGGGCATCTGGCTGTGGCTACACTGTCAGTAACTCTTGTTCTTATTTTCCGTTGCCAGAAAAAGCGTCCAATTCAGAGAGCCCCTATGCTCAGGTACCTGTCTTCCCACTGATTTCTAAACAAGATGCAAAGACACTGGTGAAGCCAAAAAAAGACATGCACAAGCAGACAAAGCAGAGAAAGAAAGAGCCAGTACCTTCAAAGGAGACCCGCTTCAGCAGTAAGAAAAAACAGGTTCAGAAGGTGAGAGACATGGGCGGTGCTTCAGCTACATGCAACAGTACCAAAGGAAGCCTGAGGAGAAGCCTTAAAACCTATATTTTATTTGATCAGGCTGCAGCCAAGGCTTCTGCTCAGAGCAGCAAGAAGAAATGCTCCCCTGCCATCAACTCAGAGCACCCAAACAAACGACGTCACCCACCAACAGCCAGCAAGGGCAAAGCACAACCATGTGTGAGTGTGAAGTCCAGCCCCGTGCTCTGCGCTCACTCACTTCACATTTCCTCACCCTTCTCTGCTGTGGCATTCAGTTACACCCTGGTAGCAAAGATATGGAAATAGCTAGTAGAAATATGGAATGATACTTGGTAGCAACACTTACGTACAGTAGCAAGGAGGCGGGGACTGCAGATAGTATATAACTCAGAGCAGGGTGTTACCTTGGAAATGTGCGTAAAGCAGTTACTCCAGAATTGGACTCATGTAACCTATATACTAATAGACTGGCGAACACTTTAACTAGACGTGGGTAATAACAAGCAATTTTGTCCTAAGCACAAGGAAAAATGAAACCAGAGGTATAGTAATAGCTTGGTTTATTACAGTTAATCATCAGTGTGAATTAGTTACAACCTGCCTCCACTGCATTCTGGCATGGCACTGAAGTGCTTTCTAGCCTTGTATGCACACCTGTGTCATATGCCTGCGGTGGGGGCTGAGCTGCATAGTTCCTGCATTGGATTCTGCCCTCTAAATTCCTCTCCCCTCCATCAGGAGGCACAGGTGGCCCAACGCTACAGGCGCAGCCTGGCTCTCCGCAAGCAGGCCAGCCTGCTCAAGCTGTGGCAGAAGATCAACGGGGCTCAGATCGGACAGCAGACGGGCAGCAAGCGCTTCCACTACACTTTCTCCACGTACTCCTGGTCCTGGAACGCATGCAGAGAGCTGGTGACAGCCGAGGAGCTGCAGGCACAGGACGGCTGGCATTGCCACTTCCCGCCAGCCACCAGGCAGCCACCATGGAAGAAGTGGCTGTTTTAGGGCACTGGAGGCTGGTTTGGATCGGACTTGCTGTCACCCTTCCTCCTGGCGTTCAAAATGTGAAATAAAAGCTGGGAAAGGTGGGATTATTGTTGTTATCCTGTCCAGCACAGGGAGCTAGCTGGCCAAGGGAAGGGACTGCACTGTTCTGCGGCACAGCCTCACAATAAGCACCGGGCATAGGTTGCACACTTCACTTTAAGGACTCTAGGGAGTCCGGAGGAGGGCTTTAGAGACACGAAGGGGCTGAGCTCCGCGACAGCGACGGCGCCCGAGGGAACGGCATGGAGCTGTCAGGGGAGAGGAGCGGCTGGGGGTGAGGGAGGGCTCAGTCCCAGAGGGCTGTGGGCGCGGCCCCGACCCGCTGGAGCTCAGGGAGTGATGGAACACCGCTCTCAGCCACTGGGTTCGGGTAGTCGGACACCGATCCTCGCGGGTGCCTCTCTGTGTAGAATCTGTGATTCTACAGCGCCGAGGGAACCACCTCAGCTCAGCCCTCCCGGCTTCCCGCCGCTGCCGCCCCACGTGACACTCCCTTCCCGCCCAGTCCCCTCTCGGGTCGGACTCGGGGCGGGACTTCCGCTTCCGGCGGCACCCTATCCGTCATGGCGGCGCCCAGCGAGGCGCCGGAGCGGCGGCGGCCCTTCGGGAGGCGCTTCCTCACCGACCCCGCCCGCCTCTTCCAGCATAACGCCTGGTGAGGGCGGTCGCGGCCTCCCCGTCCCCGCGGGGTCCTCTCGTTCGCTTCCCTGCCTGCCCCGTGGTGCCTCTCTGCGTTCTACAGGGCTTGGTGCGCTGTCCGCGGCCTGCGCTCCCCAAGTATCGCTCCTTGCCGGCTCCTCTGCTCGGTTTAAGAGTTGTTCTTACTTCTCTCTCTGCGCCGAGCTGTCGGGACAGCCGTGGGGGTGGGGCTGTGAGGGGGTGGGAGCGCCCGGAGATGAGGAGGGGCCCGGCCCTGGGTAGCGCTCATCCCTTTGGTCCTGAACTTGGCTTGGTGGAGGCGGTCAGGATCCAGCAGGCGCCCTCCGTACGTCGGGATTCTCCTCATTGCTGCACTGCTTCGAGGCAATCGTTGCCCCATCCTTGGAGGCGTTCAAGGCCAGGTTGGATGGGGCCCTGGGCAGTCTGGTCTGGTATTAAATGTGGAGGTTGGTGGCCCTGCGTGTGGCTGGGGGTTGGAGATTCATGATCCTTGAGGTCCTTTCCAACCCTGGCCATTTTGCGATTCTGTTCTGTTGCTGTAGCTCTCAAAGGCTTACGACTCTTTAAGATCTGCATGCACGTGCAGCTAACGTATAAACTGAATGAAGATAAATTCACCCATTCACTGCCATGTGATGCTGTGAGGTCATGCCAGGTGTTAGGGTGGAGCAGGTGTTCGCTTGTAGTAAGCTGTATTTTTGAGAGATATAGGTGCCCAAATTCTTGAATTTCCTGGGAACTGAAGGTATTTTGCACTTCTAAAGTAAATATATCTACCTCAGGTCTCTGGTTGCTGTGTACTGTTGAAAATTGGCTGTGCTTAAGCTGTAATAAAGTAATGTGTGCATGCATCAGCTTGTCATTCATTTTGGGACTTACAGAGTGTCCTCAATGGTATTTCCCTGCAGAAATTCCTAATAATCAGACACAAAACTTAAGGCTTTGTTTTGCTAATTAACATCAAAAGGCCAGTTCTTTCTGAGGCCAGAGTAGTTCTTGATCCTTGTATTCTGTTTTTCATTCACTTGTTTTAAAGAAAAAAAAAAAAAAAAAAAAAAAAAAAAGTCAGGTGAATCATCTTAATGACTGCACAACTTGGTATGCACGTTTAAGTTATTAATAGGTTCTTAATGCTTATTTTTTGTGTAATTGGATTTAATATAATCACCTTCCAAATAACCCTAGCTGCTCTTTCCTTTTAACCTGAAAATAAGAGTGTAATTTTTGAAGATGGTTAAATGAAATGCACATTTTGCTGACCTGCTTGAGTAAAAGTAGTTGCCTGCATGGGATCAGTGTTTTGTTCTCCATATGGGAAAGGCAGCTCCTCTCCAAAGAGGCTTATTTGTGCTGAGTGGTTTTGCAGTAAGGATTTAGTTCTCCTAAACTTAGCTGACCATCAAACAGGTAAAATGGTTAGAAAACAGATTTGGTGTCTCTTAGGATCCCTTCCTGTTTTGCCTTTTCAATGCTGCAAGTGCAGCTCGTTCAGAACTGGCAGCTGCCCTCCCGTCTGGTAACTGTTACATTGCTGGAGTTGGAGATGGCAGAAAAGCCCCACAGCTGTCCATTTGGAGAGCTATCTAAAACTCTTCTTCTCTGTCTCTGCCTCACAATTCCCAGCTGAGAAGTTCGTTTAATTTTTACAACAGGGATAATGTGGAATGGTCAGAAGAGCAGGAAGCCACTGCCAGGAGTAAAGTTCAAGAGAACAGCTCACAGCTATTGCCACAAGATAAACAAGGTACTTTTAGATGTTACTGTAATGTGTACGTCTTGACTTGTGTGCACAGCAGCAGAAGAGTCTGGCCAGAGTTATGTTTGCATCTTCATTTATTCATTTTTCCTCCACTGTCTTCAGAATACATTATCTAGCACCTAGCAGGGGAAGAATGACAGAGGAGGAATCTTTCTGTCCTGTTTACCTTTTTGTGACTGTTGCACCTTCTGTTGAGGATCGTTCCACAGGAGTAAAGTGACTCCTTTGGTTGAGAGGAGTCATCTTGGCTTGAAATTCTTTGTTTATGTTGTGCACTCTGAAGCACTTGTTACTGTTTCCTGTCAACAAACTTCTTTCAATACAGTGCAACAGCTTCAGTTAGTGTTTCACTGTTCAAAGCTTAACATACAACAGTTAATCTTTTGTTTGTTTGCATGTTGCAAGCACTTTTTCTTTTAAGAGGATCTAATAAAGTAGTATTGGTATACAGCTCGACCAAGTTCACAAACAGCATGGTAATGATTAATTCTGAAGTGAAGGAGAATGATTTTATCCTGATTGGAGTGTTAATCGTCAGAAGTTACTTGGTAGTGAAGTTACTTGCTTGAAGCAGTTGTGGGGTTGGTTAATTTTGCATCTTTCCTCCACGCAGGTTAGATACATCAGGTCCTTCAGATGATGGTGAAATGATATCCTGTTCTTCAGTATGAAAAGATGCTTGTTTATGATAATCTTGTTATATTCTGCTGAGCTCTGGGATGGATCCACTCCTTTTGTTCACATTAAATTGACTGTGCCATCTGTAAGGCGATGCTGAACACTACTGGAGCTGTTCAGACACTTCCCATATAGCTTCCAGTTGTGTTCACAATAGCAAACTTAATTATACCAAGGAGCAGTCCTCCTCATTTCTTGGATTCCCAGAAGTATCCAGCCGTTTCTATTGTGATAACCATTGTGTTGAGTTCATTTTAAAATCTGGTTAACATTAAAGGGTGCTTTCTGTCATGCTTTGAGAACATATATACAAATATGAAATTGTGGAGAAATTTGATGTTAGAGCAGTTTGTCAGGTCTTCATGATGTATTTCCCAGGCTGAACAATGGGGGCCAGTCAAATTTTGATGGCTGCTATTCAGTAGGAAGCATGTGGAGACAATGGGAAGGCTGAAACATAGGGAAGTCAACTCAGCCAAACGTGCCTGAGGGGTCTGGTATTTTGAGAATCAGAAATGTCCAAGCAGGAGAACAAAGACGGGCTATTGGTCATTATGGCTGCATTATTCTTTGGACGACTTGAGCTGTCAGAATTTATTCTGAAGGAGAGAAGTTCTGCTGCTCTATAGAAGGTGTATCTGCTGTCTGGGAGCAGGGAAAGAAGAGGAAGTGTTGCTTGGTTTTCTTTTGAAGCTCCATAATTAGCCTCCGTGCGAATCAGAGGATCTGTAATTCTCTTCCTGACTTTTGAAAACAGTTTGTTTTGTTTACAAATCTTCTGCAATGTAAAAGGGTGAGTATGGGCTTGACTTTGGGGCTGTCCTTACACAACTGTGCAGAAAGGTCAGAAGTCCTTATCGAGTCTCTGGAGGAATCAGACTCACATGCCAGTGTCCTTATGAGCTAATACTACAAAAAGGATCTTGAAGCAAATATGTTGCAAACTGTTCTGGTGCGAGTTGTGCAGGAATTCAGACTGAAATGTTAATATGGTCATTTTTAATCCTGTTTCTTGCATATTCAGCTGGACCTTGAGTTCTTGTATTTATTTTGCTACCGATCCTCAATTCCAGTGCTTTGCAAATGAACTTCAAATAAAGCTTCCACACATGTTAGGTGGAAGATAGCAGCTCTTCAATAGCATCCAACAGAATTTCACAATAATTTAACATAGGATGAGGAAAAAATCTGGGTAATCTGAAGTGACTGGCTTGGAATATTGCCACAGTTTCTGAGGTAAACATCCTGTTTTCATCAGAGCCTGTCACGGCACCTTCAGGGATCAGCAGGAGTCAGGACTTCATCTCTTTGTTAGCTGAAAGGGTTTCCAACCCCAGCAGCCTCGTGTATCCCTTCTCCCAAAGGAACAAGTGACAGTTCAGGAGGGAGTGCACCAGAGACTGAATCAATAACCCTCATTCCTCTGTCATTAGTAGTCATTGACTGCCTTCTCTGCAAATGATGATCAGACCTGACCCCACTTACTTTGAGGTACAGTGAGATCATGACACAAACTTATGCTTTAGTCTACAGTTTTGTTCAGCTTGTTGTTTAAGGACAAAGCTGCTTAAAAGGAGAAAATGCTCATAGTCGAGGTGAAGAGATTATTTTTATAAATGGCTCTTTGTACTGCAGGGATAATTATACAGATGACTCTAATTTTGTTAGATCATGGCTTCATAAGTGTTCTGATTGTCTGTAATATTTATCTTGCTCCTGGATTGTATTTAGTAGGTGTGAAAATAATACTGCTCGCTGTTTGAAGTTAATTCTTACCCATTTTGGTCTATCCACCTTGGCTCTGTGCTGTTACTTTAGTGGTAGTAGTCACTTATTTGATTCCTCTCATTTGCTGTAATTTCATGTGATGCTCTAACCTGCACAGAACCATGGTGGAAAAAAAAGTGCTGCAGACTGGACTCCAAGAGTATTTGTTCAAAACATGATGTGCTGTAATCTTGGAGTGTTTGTAAATGCTAACTGGGCTTTATGCTGGGCCAGTAGAGTTGACCAAGTTTTGTGTTTCTCAGTCTGAAAATAGAAGTAACACGTCAGACTTCAGCTCCAGGCACTTGTCACAGAATTCCTTAGTAGATTTAAGTGTTTCACTTCGTGTCATCAGGCTCCAAATGAATTACTCCTTGAACTGAATAGGTTAGTGTTAGAAATGAAAGTAAAACATGGATATCTTCATTCCAGTCTACTTCAAAGAGGGCTTTTCTGTTGCCAGCTTTCTTTAAATCCTTCATTTAAACCCTACCAAGACCCCTCCTTTTCTATCTATTTTTGCTTTTTTTTTTTTTTTTTTTTAATTCCTAACAAAATGTCAGGAAGGAGGCAGGTTGAGAGTTCAGGTGAGAGGGTACAACTTAAATCAAGGTGATTTTCAGTCAATAATCATACTTATTAAAGCAGATGATTACTGAGTAGATGTCTGCAGTGATCCCTGACTGTCTGAGCTGATTAAACTGACACCTTTCTGATTTGACTGCTGGTGATGTTTTTGTTTGTGTTTACAGAGGAATATGAGGTGAATGCTAAGAGATACTGGGATGACTTTTATAAGATCCATGAAAATGGCTTCTTCAAGGACAGGCACTGGCTGTTCACTGAATTTCCTGAGCTGGCACCAAATAGGAACCAGAGTCAAAATGAGGATTCTCTGTGTGAATTTAGCTGCAAAGATGTACCCAAAAATGAAGGGCTGGGAAGCTGTGAAAATGGACATTGCACGGTAGAAACCAGAGCAGAGAATCAGTTAAACCTGTTAAAAAGCAGGTCTAGATTCTGTGCAGAAGAGCTGGCTCCACAGAAGCTGAAACAAAGTGATGAAGATTTCCCAGGATCTTCTGCTTCTTATCGTATATTAGAGGTAATAGCTATAAAACAATGGATCACACATTGAGTGGTGTCTTGTATGAATGTTTGTGTGACTGAGTGATGGATATAAAAATATGCATCATGGCAAACACGTGAGTGGGAAGATCAACTTACATCAGTAAAGAGAGAGGGCAGCTTAGAACTGCTGGGACTCTTGGTTTGGACTGTATACACAGAGCACAAGGACAAGTTTTCAAGTTTAAAATAAAAACTCTAATCTGATGTTGAAACAAGATTTTAAATGTCATCTTCTCTATAAGGGGCTGATTCTTTTATTTGTCTGTATAAATCTTGTATGGTTTTGATGTCTGTGCTGATTCTTTTTTGTCCTGGGAGGTGTGAAATGGAGTAATGAAACCAAGAATGTAGAGATGCTGTTTGTTCAGGACCTTATGTTCCATCTCATAACAGGAAATCTCGGATTAACGTAGGGTATCATGCTTGTCCAGGTCAGATTTCTAGTACTTACAAATATTAGTCCCCTGATTGCTCATGAAGACCTTTTGCTCTGCCACCTATAGTTTGTTCAGTGTAGATATCACCGTTTTTGTTGAGTGCTCCTGTTCTGTGGAAACTGTCCTTCTAGGGAGAATTAGTAGAAAGAGTCCTTCAGATCTGCCTTTAATCTGAGCCCTTGAGACTTCCTCAGACAAATGTTCTTGGGATTTGGTGGCTTTCCTGTCTGTCTTAATATTCTCACTGCCATATGTCACTCTGTGCCCTTTGTGTTTTTTTCTTCTCAGACTTTCAATTTTACTGATTTATGACGTTATTTAGACATAGAAGTATTCTAAACCCAGTTGTGTGAGACCTCAAATGGGTCTTCAGATGGGAGCAGGCATAAGAAGTAACAAAGTATAATCATTGTAGGCCTAATTTGTAAATTGACGGAGAGCCATCTAGTGAGGGTAACTCTGAAACAACAGATTATAGTTATAGCAAAGCAAACTTCTTTTTCTGTTGCTCTGATTTTTCTGGGGAAGGGAATGTAACTAATCTATGCTTTTTTTCTAGTGCTTCAGTGACTCATACATACTGGTTGCTATGCTTGGGATGCTAGCAATAACCATTTTCAGAAGAGTAGCACTGTACAGTTTGTTAGTAAGACTTCTAGAACTGAACTGGTTTCCCACAGTGCTTGTATGTAAGCCTGCTCCACAGTGCTGAGCATATTCAGATCCTGCAGTGATATTTGCAAATGGTCACTGCTGTGCTCATTTCTTACTTCTGAGATGCACTTTGTTTTGTGGCTGTAGAGAGTTGATTTGGAATCGGCTGCATGGGATGTGTTGAAGGAATAATTTTCATTCTGTGCACGTCTGCTTTGTTTGTGCAGGTTGGCTGTGGTGCTGGAAATACAGTTTTCCCAATTTTACAGACCAACAAGTAAGTAGTTCTCATGAAGTTTTTACCTGTGTGATAAAGCAGCCCCTGAGAAAGGATAGGAAAGCTTGCTTATTTTCTTAGACAGCCTCGTGTTGAAAGGCCAGATGTAACTGAGAAATTATACGAGTCTTCAAATAATTATGTTTTGAGCCTGCAAGTCTTTGGTCTTAAAATACAAACGTACGTGTCTCGTTCTAAAGCATTTTCATACAGGCTTTAGTATTTCTCCTTCTGAAGGAAAAGTAAGCAGTCAGTTCCATGTTAGAATAACTGAGGCATAAAAGAGCAAAGTGATGAACCAGATTTTGCACAGCAGATAAGAGACAGACAGACTGAGACTAAAGGCTAGGATTTCAGACTCTCAATGTTGTTCTCTGTGTGTTTGAGACACTTCTGTAGTTCCTGTGCAACACCTTTCTATACGTGATGACTGTGTCCTTTATTTATTGCAGTGATCCAGGCCTTTTTGTTTATTGCTGTGACTTTTCTACGACAGCCGTGGATCTCGTCCAGGTAAACTCAACGATGACTTATGAAGGTAGGAAGTACATGGTGCCAGTTGCACACTGACGTAAATATATCGTGGCAGCCATCAGCTGTGTAGCTGTTTTGGCAGCTTGCTATTTTAGCTAGCCCTGGTGCTGACCCTTGTACTGGTAAATCAAGAAAAAGAGCCATCAAAGACTGTAGAAATGAGGGAAGCAAGAATCCTCGCAACGTCCCATTGGCAGCAGACGAGTCAGCCAGATTTCCTTTCCCCTGTGGTTGGCAGCACTTTTTTTTTTAATGCAGTGGTCTTTTAGTTGAGTAACTGCTGAACCTTGAAAACGTTTCAGGCTATTTTTTAACAGCAACTGAAGTTGTGTTTGATTTGTGCATGTATTATTAGCACTGCAGTACTGCAAGTGGTAGGAGTGCTTCTGCACAGACAGCTGAGGACAGGTACTGTGAAGCAAAAGGCTGGGATTTAGACAAAGGACAAATACTGCTAACAAAATTCAGGTCAGAACAGAGCTGGGAATGAGTCTGTGAAGTATCAAATGTAATCAGTCATTTCGTGAGATGGAATGGGGGGCACAGCAGCAGATCCAGCGTGTCATTGTATCCTCAAAGCTGATAAAAGTACTTATAGGAATTACTACAATCCATAGCAACAGCTCTCAAAAATTAAATGGCTTCTAGAAATCTACTTGTGATTTTATGAGTGTAACTTTATGGTGCTGGGTCTGATGTTTGGGATATTGGAAGTCAACTTGCTTTTTGAAATGAAATGTAGACTACTAATGTCTGCTAATGCTGTAATATCTTCTCTTAAATACAGAGCAACGTGGAATATGATTCTTCTCGCTGCTTTGCATTTGTCCATGACCTCTGCAATGACCAAAGTCCCTTCCCAATGCCAGATGAAAGCCTTGACATTGTCATTCTCATCTTTGTCCTCTCAGCGATTCTCCCAGAGAAGTAAGTTAAAAATTCCTTCTGTGTCCAAATACACACAGAACTGGAGGTCTTTATTAGGCAAACATAAAAAGAGCAGAGATGAAGAAAAAACTTTAATTGTTGAAGCCTTGCTGATGCCAGGTGGGAAATACTTGTCATGCTGTTGTACCTTCTTCCATTTCATCCAGTTTAGCTAAGGCTTTTTAGTAATCTGTTGAAGTTATACCAACATAACCTACTTCAAAGACTTAAAATTCCCTGGTGCTCTCTCTCTAATCTTAATATGTCTCAAATTCTTCATCTCCACAGCTTTACTACTTCATCGATACAGTTTTACAGTCGTATCAAGGACTAAAACAGCCTGCATTACTGATGTATTTTGAAGGTTGCACCTCTGTTCTGTGCACCAGCGAGCAATGTCAGGAATATCAAGAAGACTCTTCTACTTCATTCACTTTTTGCCAAGTGATCCCATCCCAAAATTGAAAAAAAAAAAAAAAAAACAAACCAAAAAACAAAAAAAACCCTGAACTGACTGATAAATAACCTCACTGTACTCTTTAATGTTGCTGCATGAGATCTCCCTAGATCTTTAAGTTAAGGAGACTGGTAGCTTTCTACATAATGAATTATTTAGTTTCAGCACTTGCTTGATAATACAGTGATCTGCGTGCTGTGCCAATCCATATCTTTATGTAATCAACATATAAATAAGGAAATATTTAAGGATTTGACCAACTTTGTTATAAACATGGTGCAGAGAGACTGTTAGCTGTTGAATACCTGAGTTATTGTTAGTATGAACTCTGCAAGAGCAGGAAAGAAAGAGAATCTTGTTAAATGAAACGTGTCTACTTGCAGCAGAATATATAGATGTTTGGCAGGTAGTGATAGACAATGAATAATGGGAAAATACTCTTGAATTCTTAGCAGTACTTGAAGATTAGGCTGATGGAGCTGAACCTGCAGTGGAATGTATGGAGAAACTAGGAGAGTCAGTGCAGAAGTTGTCAGAAAGTTTTCGGGTGCTGATGTGTGTCACAGCTTTTCTAGTTACGTGTAAAGCTTCAAAGTAGATTCCTTTACATCAAGGAAAATTCAAGTTGGTTCTTTGACTGGTCCAGTTTTCCATCAAGCTCTGCAAGTGGAATTTGCAGGTTCTTTGTTCTGGCAAATTCAGTTACAGGGTAGGTATAGGTTTGAAGTGCTGAATGGCTGTAGTTGTGGTCTTGCTGCGGTCACAGTTGCTCCTCTGTTCTGAACAGCAGCCACACCACGCAGTCAGCACTCATTTTTGGGAGGTGCACTTCTGGACCGTTAGGTTCAGAGAGTAGATGAATTTCTCATACGTGAGGTGGTGAGAAGGGAGGGTTCAGAAAACAGTTTATAAAAGTAGTGATCCTAGTGTGACAGTGTGCTGTGACCTAGCAGAATGGATCGACAGAGGCAAATAAATAACTTTAAAAACTCCTGTTCTCCCTTCCTTATTCCCTTTGGCTTTATTTTGCAGCATTTTTTTTTCTTCAAATTCACTTTTTGTTTGCTTTACAGAAACCACTGGAGCTATTTTTGCAATTATTAGGAGAGAGCAATTAATCTGTGCTGTGTCAGGCTAAACTGAAGAAGGGGAGGAAAAAAAAAGGCAGAATTGGCAACTAAGATAAAAATGGTGACCAGATAAAAGTCAACCCACCCCAGTCTGACAGAGCTCAGAAAATTTCAAATGTTGGTAGCTTTTATATGAAGATGTAACAGATGTGAAACTTCATGCTTTCTTTTGGGAAAGTAGGCTAAACGAACAGGCTTGATTTTTGCAGACTGCTGAATACGGCCATTTTGTTCGTTCCTCAGGATGCAGCGTGTCATTAACAAACTGAGTCGCCTTCTGAAACCTGGAGGAGTGATTTTGTTACGAGATTATGGCCGTTACGACCTAGCCCAGCTTCGGTTCAAGAGAGGTATTTTCATTTCCCATGGGGAGCTTTTACAGCTCTCTAATAGATTATGCTTCTCTGGAGTAATGTCTGCCCTGTTTGGGAGGCAGCTCATTAATTCCCCTTAAGCACAGCGTGTGCTGGGAGGAGAAGTGCCTCTGTCTTTATATGCAGCAGTAGTTTGTTTTTAAATGATAGCTGGTAACTGTTTAAATCCCTCTTGCCCTCAGGTCAGTGTCTGTCTGCTAACTTCTATGTGAGAGGTGATGGCACCAGAGTCTATTTCTTCACCCAAGGTAGGAGGCTGGAAGACACATCCTCACCTCTTTTTGTCCCTGTGCACCCAAGTTTTGTTGCTAGCTCTTTCCAGCCAGTTTTTCTTGGAGCAGTGTGAAATGTGAAGTGTCTCCCAATCACACAGGGACCTCAGCCTGTCCATTGCTGATGTGAATATGCACAGTGAATTCCTAAGTGGAAAATCTTTTGAAATTAAGACTGGTGTGTGTGCTATGCTGAGAGGAATGGAAGTGGAGACATTCTCTTGAGTCTTGTTACCTGAGGAATAAGCAGTCAGGTGAACACAACTGGAGGGAACTTCTCTTAACTTTACTGTTTTCACACAATGGAACATGAGTAGCATGGTTCTATGCGGAGCTGGGGCTGGCTCCTTAGTTCCATCCAGTATTTAAAAGAAGGTTATAAACAGGAGGGGAATCAATTTTTTTACTCAGATAGGTAGTGTTAGGGGAAATGGTTATAAGCTTAAGGAGGGAGGGAGGGTTTAGATTGGATGTCAGGGGGAAGTTCTTCACAGAGAGAGTTGTGAGGTGCTGGAACAAGCTGCCAGTCTGTTTTAGAGCACTGGCACAGCTGCAATGAACAGTTCTGTTCTCCACTGCACAAGTCTCGTTTGTCTCAACAAAATTAACGCTCAACGTATGTTTGGCAAATGCTTCCCTATGTCAATCATCTGATAAAAGAGCACAAGCTAGGACCTGCCAGCTCTTTTCTACAGGAGCTCCATATCAATCACATGCTCCCAAGCTGCATGAATTGAATGCGCTCTGTGCTGCTCGGCAGGACTCAGACTGACTTTGCCCACGGCCACTGTGCTGGGGCACTATGAAACTGATTTGCTTGGTCAGGAATACTTACCAATTTAAGTGTTGCAGCCTTGAGGGCTCTTAGTGCTTTGATTGGGCCCCAACTGGGTGTGTTTTTTTTTAAGCATTTTTTTTTCCAAACATAACCGTAATGAATCCAGTTCCCCTCCAGCCCGTCCAGCAAAGATCTTATTGCCACCATTTTAAAAGCGTACGTCTGATATCTGATCTGGTTCTTTGCTCTTGGAGACTCTGAAATCTCAATGGAGAGGGAGGGGAGGGCTAAGGAATGGATCTGTCCCTACTCACTAGAAGGTTTAATTGGTTACTAGAGGCAATACCAATGTCTGAAACTGCTGTTGTTTTCATCAACTCTCTGTAACTCCAGTTGTCCTCATAATCCCTCTTTCCTTCTTTTGTAGAAGGTAAATTCAAAGGAAACTTATGAGACTGTAGTCTTATTTCCCCCATAAAACAGTAGTTAAGTTCTGTCTGATCTTTACATTTCCCTACCAGACAAAGACCGTGAGTTTCCTCTGGCCCATCTTTCAATTATGTTTAGCCCTCAGCACGAACAGATAACAGTTAAATGAAAGCTGTAGCATCCTTCTCTTCTTCTCTCTGCTTCCAGATGAATTAGATGATCTCTTCACAAGAGCTGGCCTGCAGAAAATACAGAATCTGGTTGATCGTCGACTGCAAGTGAACCGTGGGAAGCAAATGACAATGTATCGAGTTTGGATCCAGTGCAAATACCAAAAGCCTGCTGCCCCTCAGCTGTGAGGAAGCAGGGTCAGATTTTATCCTCTTGGTGGCCATGTGCAGTCTCACCCTGGTGAGATTCTTCGTTGAGGAAGTCAGCGTGCACAGAACCTCAGTGCCTTGTATAGCACCTAGCATCACTTCAAATGAGTTTTGCTAAGGACAGATGGTCCAGGAGGAGACCAACCAGTATTTAAGGTGTCTTGCTACTGGGCTGGATTTTTAAAGTTTATAATTTTTAACAACATAAGAAAGTCATGCTAAGAGCAGCTGAGCAAGTTGAGTAGCAAGCCTCTCTTCCTGTGGACTTCTGCATGAAACAAGATCTTCAACCTTGTCTCTGTGTTGTGTACTCTTGTTCTTTTGTTCCCAAGACACAGTTGGTAAATCAGATTTCCTTTGCAGCTGGTTACTAGGTACAATATGGATCCCTTTGTCAACTTATCTCATGCAGTTCTCTTCCAGTTCTTCAGATTTGTGCAGATCCACCAGTTAAAATACATTTATTGAGGACATGAACTGAGAGCATGCTTGTTTCTCTGTGCCACTTTCCTGGTGGGCAGATAACCTGTGGAGAACGCAGATTATTGCTCTTCCTGTCTTTGAGATTGTTTGTAGAGGAAGCAGCACACTGTAGCTCAGGTGCTGCGAATTCACATCGGATAGAGTTCAACCTTTCAGAAATGGGAGGTTGATGCCATTTCTGAAGCACCTCCAGAGTGCAGAGGGACAAAAGCAGCTTGTGGGACCAGAGTTTGCTCAGAATCCATTACCTGCTTTTTCTGCCTGAACAGTCAAGAAGTGTTCTTGCTTGTGACCTGGTTCTGCAGCCAGCTGCACTGCCCTGTCATGGTGATGTGCTCAACCAAAGAAGGCAAGGCACTTGTCTTTGATAAGAAATCTAAAGAATGTCTACCAACGTTTGATTTCTTAAAGGAAACCAAGTGTGGCTTTCTGAAGGTATTACCCCACTTTTGACAGCTAACAACTTTTATTCCATTTGGTTTATTTGGTTACTTTTAGGATGTGGGACAATGGATGTTAGAATAAATTCTGAGGTAACGTTTTTCATTGCTGGTTTGAGCAATAGAAATGAAGCTTCCACAGAAACTCACATGCCTGTAGGCACTTGATCTGAAGGATTTCAGCCACTGTTGGGTAACTACTGATTTTTTATTTATTTTTTCCTTGAAGAAACAACACCTACTAAGTGTGCACCATCAGCTGCAGAGCACTTTGTGCTGTGCATAGCATGCAGATTTTGTTATCTGGACACTAGTATTAATAGTTTACAGTTGCCTAAGAATAACTGTCGACTGTAAGGACACATAGATGATGAAATAAGTGCTCTCTTGAGATGGAGGAGAGAGTAAAAAGCTGACAAAATGCCATTGCTGTATTTGGAGGGTCTGCAGGAGTTTTCCAGGAGCATCCTTTTGGAAGGGGCATGCTCTTTGCTAGGCATGTGGTAGCACAATGGGTTCATAACTTCCACATCACTGTGTCACCCCACAGTGAATAGTTTGTCTTCTAATGCAGGCTTCCTGGGTCAGGCCATTTCAGCCCTTGCTGTGGAATCAAAGAGTTGGGAAGAGAATTCTTGTTCAATTGGTTATAGTGTATATTATGTGAAGGATTCTCTTCCCAGTTATTTTTTTTCTAAAATGCTAGCAGACTTTCCAGCATTTCCAAATGACATAAAAAATGAGGCTTGAAGCAGTTGTTTTTTGGGGTGGAGGGGGGCAGGGGAGGGGAAGACATAAAATGGTTTTGCTTCATAGCAATTTTGTGGCCTTTTATGCTTCTCCATTTCCTGCCTTTTTTAGTAGAGGAAACTCAAAAATCATACCTTGCTACTGTCCTGCCCTTGATGGATCTTCAGTAGGGTTCAGGAGTCAAAGCATGAATGTAGCAATGCTTGGGAGGAATTCCTTAACTCTCCAAATCTTGCCTGTAAGCCTATGGGCTTGAAATGCTGAAAGAAACAATATTAAAGGCAAGAGAAAATGCCAGTGAGATTCTGGATTCCCCTTCCATCCCTTCCACTTGCCTCTAACATATTTATCTTCTGTTGGCCACGTGTTTGACCCAACCCAGGAGTTATGCAGCCACTGTTATGTTTTTGTGCTAGGCCTACAAAGTCTGGTCCCCAGCAAGGCTGGGAACTCAAAGTCTAGGCAAACTGCTTTTCAAGGCCCCCAGGAGCTGAGCAATTTCATGTCTCCTCATTTTATTCAGGCAAAGAATCAGGCTTAGCAAAAGAAGTGCAGTGAGGGTTTGACATGATGTGATTCATGTAACCAGCTCTGTTGCTTGCTGTGAAACACTTCTGCATGTTACTGGTGCCTTGGGCAGTTCCCTGAGGTCCTTTCCCTCTTGGTCCCTGGAGGGGAGGCCACCTCCTGGGATTGCTTTAACCCCCTGGAAGAAAAATTGGGGTAAACAAGCAGCTTAATTAGTGTGAATTAAAGTAGTTTGAAAAATGCCTTATTAATTATCCGGGGGCTTATATGCAGCACAGGAAAATATGTTTTTAATTATGAACAGGATTTATTTAAAGTTGACGGACTCCCCTTTAAGTTCAAACTCCTGAAAGGGAAGAAATGAAGACTAGCAATTTATTTCTTTCTACTTTGAAGGCTACATCCCAGTTGTCTGCCTGGTTTTGACTTGGGCTTCATGCAAAAACTTGCAGCCCTGTGAGCCTGCAGCCATTCAAGTAGCTCTGCACCTTTCTCAACGTTCTTCATTCTGCTGTAATATTTAAGCAGTCATTGAACACAAACCACGCTGGGCCAACAGGCTTCTGCTTTCAGTCCTTATGGTGCTGTTCAGAGAGCAGCAAGTTAATGGCCTTGAGTTGAGCCAGGCCTCCTACAGACAGATGCCATCTGAGCTTCATGTATGAATGTCTGTCAACTCCCATTCTCTCTGTAGCTGCTACACTCCTGCAACTCCAGGCCTTGCCTCCCACACCACTCTGCTCAGGTACCTTGGTCCTGACTTGCAGCAGCTTCTGCCATTCCCACTTTGAGCCTGCTGAGCAGGCTGGGTTGCACAATGTGTTTCTAGTGCATGCAAAGATTTCTTGAGTTTACTTTCACTACATTTCACTGGTTGTTTTTTTTTTTTTTTTTTTAATCTTCTAAGCAGTGTGACATTAATTTTAAAGCAATTCTGAACACATCTGCTCAAGTTTTGTTCCCAGTGCTCCAGCCTTGTGGTCTGTAGCTGACAGGCATTGCCAGCATAGCTCGTCAAACCTCCCAGGCAGAAGAGATGATTTCATTGCTCTTCAGAGGCGCTGCCCCTGTGATTCTGGAGCCAGACATTGTTGTACTTCAGAAAATCTGGTCCTGGCTCTTGCCAGAGGATGGTGGGTTTCATTGGATGTTTGTAGATTGTTTTGGCTGGAAGGGAATCTTATCATCACCGATTCTGACCCTTTGCATAGCGCTTTCGTGTAGGGATTGTGGCGTTGCGCCCATGACTTGGGCTGAGCCTGAACAAATCCTTCAGAAGGGCTTTCAATCCAGCTGTGATGCTGAGAGTTCCAGCAAATAGCAAGGAACACTGCCTCCTCGGGTATGCATTTCCTCCCACAGCATCCAGATTTCACAGGTGAGCTCTGGAAGCTGGGAGGCAGAAGGGGAGCAAGACAAAGAGAGCAGGAATCTGAGAGTGCTTCTGATATCCTCACTTCAAAAATAAATACGCTGCAAATTCCAGTGAACGTTAGAGCTTCCCTGACAGCACAGGGATGCAGGAGACAGCAGTCACCCTTAAGGATTTTTATGGCTACAACAAGTAATCACCAAATGCTTCTGAAGCAGGCACCATCATCTTCCAAATGCTTTGGCTCCGCCATCTCAGGTTATGTCACCACCATTTCTGGTTGTGTAGTTACTTGCAGAGCTCCAGGATAAATGAAACCTGATTGTTTTCAATGAAAGAGGTGTGAGTAGAATTAACCTCTGTGCATGCCTGTGGCTTCTGTCACTGCGTCGTAACCAAAGCTGAGTGAGCTTTCTTTCTGTTGTCGGTGTTGGGAAGAGCCTTTGGCTGCTTTGCAGTGATTCCCTCCAGGAATCACAGAACCAAACAACTGCACAAATGAGATATGCACAGGTTCTAGTGCCTGGAAGTGAGATTGCTGATGGAGACGAGGCAGCAGGGTCACCTTGAGGGATTTGGTGAGCATCCCTCCATCTCTGTAAAGACGGATGGAGGGAAACTGAGTCATGCAGGGATGGGAAGAGATCTCTTCTTTGTTCTTGTCAGCCAACTGGACATTATTAGTCAGTCTGAGCAGTGCAACTGCTTTTGATTTGGTGCCATGTTACAGAAAAATCATTCTAGAAGAGAATAAGCATGTTTAGGTACTGGGAGAATGTGTTGAATGCCCAGGATCACTTTTGCAGTTGTAGCTATTCATCCTCCCAGACAGGGGTGTGTGCTTGGCACACATCTTTTTTTACAGCTATCTGTAGGGTTCTCACTTAGTGATGTTGTCACATACGCTTTCAGGGCATGATAGAAATTATTAGAAGTGCAGGGAGGAGGGATGAGTTTTTGGAGGAGGCTCCTGTGAAGCATGGTGCTCTAAAGGGAAAGGAATTGTCAATTCTGTGCTTAATCAGCAAAGCTCTGAAGTTTGTCCTCAACTCCTGCTGAAGGCAGTTAAGTTCCTGCGCTCAACTGCCTTGCAGAATGGGAGCTTGTGTTGCAGAGAAAGTGGGACACACGGCAGGAAATTATCTGTGCAGGCAACAGCAGTGCTAATTTGAATCAAGTGAAATACAGCTACCTTTGTTATGGAGAGCGCAAGCCCAGAAGTGAGGGGTGTGATTGGAGATGTCGTCCCTCAGAAGGCTTTTGCTTTTGAAAATGTGGGTTTTGACCCCTACACAGATGTGACAACAGTTGGATGAGTGGGACCTGGTTGTGGTTGGAAAGCAGCGATGGCAGAGATTGCTAGCACGTGCCTGGAGCTGCCAGCCTGTTGGCTCATGGTGTTTCCAGGAAGAAAGCCTAGTGAGATTTGGACCCTGCTACCCTGACTCATTCAATGCAGAAGCCCCAAAGTCTTCACTGCAAGCAGCAGCATGGAGCATGTGAGCAGCAGCTTGATTTGGGGGAGGAGAGCTAGCATGATTGCTGTATTCAGGTTGTTTTGATGTTTCGTAGTCCGAAGGACTCTTGTAGCTCTCAGGTTTTCAGTTTATTTGGGGGCTGAGGAGTATTGGGGCCAATTTGAAGCCAAACCTTTGGCTTGTGAAATGCTCTTTCAGCTGATGTGGAACGGAAAGCTGCTGTTTGCAGTCCTGGGTCGTGGGGGCCAGGCTCACACCCCTGTGCATGAGGCATACCAGGGCATCTTCTGCACAGCTGGAGGTGGAGAAGGTGCCACCCTTCTCTGGGGTTATTGGATGGGTTTCCTCATTTAGAGGAAAAAATGGCTGCTCTCCCCTCAGACTGCTGCTTTATCCAAGCACCAGGCACTGCTCTTGGTCCCGCTCCTCAAGACAGATCCACCTAGGCAGATGCACTTCACTACTTTAATTACACAGCTGTGCATTTTTCCTGTATTCATCACCAAGGGTGGACGTGAAGAAGTCGATCAAGGTTGCGTGGAAGACTAAATCTAACTCTTCCTTAACTTCTGTAGTGACTTCTTCCCTACTGAGACAACCCTCACTGTGAAGGTTGGTGTGTATTTACACATAGAGGCTGAATATACTGCCAAAAATATGCATGCAGTAACTCCAGCTTTACAATGGGATGTTGATTTAATTTTCCTCTTACACAAATCTGAGAGCAGTTTGTTTAATAGAGGCTTTCACAAAGCCCTGTAAGGTAGGGTGTTATTATGCCTGTTTTAAACAGGAGGAAGAGAAGCAGAGGACGAATCCTGCAGAGAATAATATTCTCTTGTATTCTAGGAAGTAGCAGTGAATGAGGATGGGGAAAGGTTTGCTGCACATAGAGGAAAATCACACCATTTCTGGAGCGTGCAGAACAAACAATGGATTTCACTGATGCCATGTGCTTTGGAGAAGTGAACGTGGTCACGGAGGTATTCGTATCCTACCTGTGAGTTTTGGCTGGGGTGCTTCCTCCAGGCAGGCAGGACACGCGCTGCCTTGGCTCAGGCACTGCTCTGAGGTTGTGCTCTGCTTGCTGCAAGCGTGGAGATTGTGTGAGCTGGATGCTTTCCTACTGGGTTCGGGTATCAGAGCCTCCCTAATGGGATACCTGAAGGTGTAGACAGAGGGAGGGGCAGGAAAAACCTCCTAGATAAACTCCATTGTGTGGGAGGGCGGAGGCTCCGAATGGCCTCAGGAAGGAGTCAGGTGATGGCATGTTATCTTGGAGCAGCTTTCTCCCCGTCTAATGAAAATGAGAAGAGACCCTTTTAACTTTCCTAGCGAGGGAAGGGCTGTGCTGGAGCCTTACTACATACTAGAGAATCCACGCAGGGGTGAGCTGTATTGAATGCCCTGTGTCTGACAAACTCTCCAGTTGCAGCGCGGTAGGACAGCCTGCTCTGCAGGCAGGGCTTGGCCTCTTCTGGATGTGATGCCTCGAGGTGAGATCATCCCCCAGTGCTAAATCCATAAGAAACCTGTTGAGTGAACTGATTTTGTTTTTTTCCATCTCAACAGCTGTAAAATTTCCAGATTTGAGATCACCGATGACAGCTTTCATGCCTTAAAGGTTGAGGCAATTTGGTGCTTTCCTCGGGTCCTGGATTGCTGCTAGCGCAGAGGGATCTCAGCTCTCCTTTTTCTGTGTGCTATGTTATGTCAGTGCATTCCTACACCTCACGGCTGTACAGAAACACGAGGAAAAATGCAGTTAGAATCTTTTACAAGCCTGGAAAGCAAAGGCAAAGCACTGATAACACACACACACACACAAAAAGAAAAAAAAAAAAAAAAGATAACAACCTTCAGATATTTTATCTTCAAAATTCATGACAAAGAACTTGTTAGACGCTGCGTTGCCTTATCTCTAAAATCTCAGCACATTTTTTGCCAAATCTAACGTTGGTTCAGAGCACAGCAGCGCTGTAAAGGTTTTGCTCTCCTTTTTGCTAAGCACGGTGCTGGCTGGAGGAAGCTCCAGTTGAATTCAGTGACAAAATGGCTGCGGCAGCCGAGTAGTTCTTCCAAACCGTGATAGAAGCGTAACATGCCAAAGATATTGCTGACATCCAGGGAGAGAAAACGGGAGTGCTGCCACGGGGGGATGCAGCGGGAAGCTTTGCTGCTGGCTGATGGCAGACCTGGAGAGCAGGATGCTGTATGGAGGGATCTGGCACAGATGAGGGTGTAGGAGGGCTGGCTTGCCCCCACGGATGAGATAATATTTGGTCAGCCCTGTACGTCCTGCATTGCTCATAGTCGCCCTGCCCGCCAGCTTTCAAAGCAGCTCCTCTAAAAGGATCGGTGTGTCGGAGCTGCAGCATCTCACGTGGAAATGGGGGAAAAGTGAGGAGTGTTTGTGTGCCGTGCAGGTTTACTGCGTGAAGAATGGAAGGTTTATTGCATGAGGATTCTTAGAGATCCAAATACTCCAAATCCACTGAATACTGCAGCTTGAGATAACCAGGCTTCATTTTCCAATTGTTTTATTATGTTTATATGTTCTTAAAAGTAGTATCTTCATGTTTGATGCTAGAGCTTCAGATTGAATTGGATATTTTCTTATACAACATGTTTAAATTCTTCCACATCCCAACCACTTTGAATCACCAAACCTTTCCCTGCTCAAACAAAGTCACAAACAGCTTTTCCACGCAAGGACATCTCATTACGTTCAGTTTTTCTTCTTTAGGAAACAGATTTTTGTCTAGAAAACAAAAACCAAACAAACAAACACCATGTCTCTGCTGAGTCTGAATCTGAGGTATTAAGTCCTACGGGAAAGAATGCCATAACCAAGACCCGAGCTGAACTGTGTCTTATCATCAACCATCAACAAATCCATTTTTACATTGGAGCCCATTGCTGTGCCAGGGCACACAGGCTTGTGCAATAGGAAAGGAAACACTGCATGGGGATGGTGCACCTCTGCTCCGAGTGGTGCTGTGATGGAATACAGCAGGAAAACTTCCAGGATCTCTGACTTAGAGGCTCTGTTGGGGAAAAGTCCCATCGCTGGCCTCTTGCAGAAACTAACTGGTGAGCTCGTCTGTCCCCCATACCTACCGGGCGCTTTGCTGACAGCACACGATGCTCTTAGAGGAAATCTCCAGAATTTCTGCCCACGGCCATAAATGCGGTTACCTGTTGATTCCTTTCCCCTCAACAGCACAGAAAGGCGAGCTGCCTCATCCTATGGGAGCTGGTTTGGTGTCTTGGAAAGGAGCTGTGGCTGCAGATGTTACATGGAAGATAATTTGGGGAGGACAGCATTTGGCTTTGCAGCAGAGATGGGGCTCTACGATGCATATCCCAACCCTTTTGGCAAGGCACAGGAGGGTGGTGTAACCTCAGCTTATTGCTGAAGTAACCACCCACGGCTCCGACTGTGTTGGAGAAAACGTTTGTGTTTGAAATACGTGCTCCAGGTATCCAGGAGCCTTCAGCCTCCCAGGGTCCCCGCCAAAATGACCCCCAGCTCCTCCAGCACACAGAGATGAGGCACAGAGCGGTGGATCCAGCGGTGCAGCATCTGGGTTCCTGTTCAGTGCTCTGAGATCACAAACTGCCCCGTTCAAAGCTCAGCCTGTAGGTGCAGCCGTGAGTGCTGGGATCCCTTCATGGGTCCAACAGCCCCCCAAAGCATCTCCCGCCTCCACCCAAAATCAAATGAAAACAAATGAAATGTATTCATCCTTTTGAACCATGCTAACTGCAAGTGGTACTAATTAGCGCTCCCCTAAATGGCTGTGATTAGTTTAGCAACTAGTTTAGAATATTTACCCTAAACTGTCTCCTCTTTTTTTTTTTAGGGGGGGGGAAGAGGGAAAGCAGGTCGTTTATTTATTTCTTTAACAAATTCCTACTGCTGGCCATGCTGAAAACGTGAATCACGCAGTAGGAGCTGAAGCTGGAGTGGCTCTTCTACAGAAAAAAGAAGAAAAAAAAAAAAGCAGATTAAAGTACAGGAAACCCAGCTCGTGAGATGAGGCAGGCGCCTCGGAAAGCCATTTGCAACACAAAGTTAACGAATAACGCCGGGCTCGGAGCACGATAAATGAACGAGTGCAAAATAACAGAGCTTCCCCCCCATGGTGCTGCAGGAACGGTGGTTTCCCCCCCCCCGAGGGCTGAAGCTCAGCAGTTCCCCTTCTCCCCCCTCCCGCTGTCGGATGGGCTTTGCTTTGGGTGCTCGGTTTTGGGCTCTGACACCCCAACCCAGTGCAGATCCCATCACTGATCCACGCCTGCCTCCCCTCGGACAGGCCTGGCCACTTCCCGACGTGCTGCTTTTTTTTTTTTCCTCTTTTTTAATTTTTTTTTTTTTTTTTTGGTCAATCCTCTTCCTTCTCGCTCGCTTTTCAGAAAGCTGATTCAGCCTTGCAGGCGAGCAGGTTGCACCGGCAGCCAAAGGGGCGACCGCGCTGCCACACCGCCTCTGGAAGAGCTTTTTGCATTTTGATTCTCTTCTTTCTCGTCTTCTCCCCCCCCCTCCCCCCTCCTTTTATTTTTTTTTTATTTTTTTTTTTTCCAATCGCATCGTCTTGGCCTTAGAAAGGCAGCAGCGAGCGCAGAACCGCCGGGCTGTGTCTGATGGCTCCGTCAGCCCCAAGGAAAGGGATGCGAGGGGCAGCCTGGATCCTGGGGGGGGGCTGCATTTAGGATTACATCACGATCCTGGGAGGCTGCGGGGGTGATGAAGGGGGGAGGGCAGGGCCGGGGGGCAGCGGCATGCCCTTAGCCCAGAGGATGGAGCTGCTCCTGGGAGCGGGGTCACTGCTTGACTGGGGAGGATGGGGACATACCCTCACAGACCCCCCCCTCCCCCCCAACTCTCTCTAAGGACACCCTTGGGAGGGGGGTTGGGGGGGTCAGGTCACCCCTAAAGAGGGACAAACGCCCCTAGGGCTGTCCTGACCCCCAGCCCCGCCCACCCCCCGCATTGAGCCTGCTGACCCCACAGCCGACCCTGACCCCCATAGGCCGCCCCCAGCCCCGCCCCGCCCCTCCCCCCACCCCTCCGTACCTGCTGCCCCCCCACCCCAGGCCCGGGCTGCGGCCCCTCCCTCTCCTTA
This sequence comes from Tetrao urogallus, assembly GCF_951394365.1. NCBI lineage: Eukaryota > Metazoa > Chordata > Aves > Galliformes > Phasianidae > Tetrao > Tetrao urogallus. Next base: position 2,981,819 of record NC_136839.1, on the reverse strand, counting down.
AGCCCCGCCCCCGTCCCACTCGAGGCCACGCCCCCAGCTGACCTGCCCCCCCTCCCCCCCCCTTCCCCCCTCCCGCGCTGACCTGCCCTCCCCCCCCACCCCCCCCTCCGCCCTCTCGCCGCCGTGCAAATCTCGCGAGACGCCGCGCGCTTTCACCACTGTGTGTGCACCAATCGATCCGGGCCGGGCCGGGCCGAACGCCGCGGGAGGGGGAGGGGTGGGAGGGGGAGCACCGGCCCCGCACCTGCCCGCACCGCGCCGCCCCCGCCGAGCGAAGGGTCTCCGCCGCCACCCCCTCCCCCCCCCCCCCCCCCCCCCACCGAACCCCCCCCGCCACCTGCCCGGGCGCCGCACCCGCCGAGCCCTCCCTCGGGCCTTTGTCCTGCCGCGAGGCCTCGCCACCTCTGCCGGCCTTCGCGCGCCGCCCTCGGCCGAGGCTTCTACGCGAGGCCGGGGATCCGCGGCCTAGCTCCGTCCCCGCTCCGCCACCCGAACCGAGGTTCGCCCCCGCCTTCCACCCCCCTTCCCCCCACGCCCCGTTCCGCCGCCGTTCCCTTCCCCTCCGCCCTTCTCCCCCGGGCACCCGCAGCGGCGGCTCACGAGAGGCCGCGGAGCCGCCCCTGGCCTCCCCCTCCCGCCCGTGCCTCTGCCGCCGCCGCAGCAGCAGGTTCCCTCCCTCCCTCCCTCTTCCTCCTCCTCCTCCTCCTCCTCCTCCTCCTGCCCCCGGCGGCGGGATCCGAGCGGTGCCCGGGGAGCGCCGGGCCCGGGCGGGAGGGGAGAGGAGCGGCGGGGCGGCGGCACGAGCAGCAGCGCCAGGTGAGAGAAGCCTGGGGAAGGAGGAGGAGGGAGGAGGAGGAGGAGGAAGAAGAGAGGGGGGGCGGTGGGGATCCCCCACCTTCCGTGGGCCGTGGGGGCGGAGGGGGCGGCGGGCAGCGACCACCGGGGGGAGGGAGGGCGGGGTGGCGGCGGAGCGCTGGCCGCTGCTGGCCGCGGCGGGGCCGGGCCGGGGTCAGGCGGAAGGGCCGCGGCCTGTGCGTGCCCCGAGGCGGCGGAGCGAGGCCTGGGCCGCGGGTGTTCGGATCGACGCGAGGCCCCGGTGGGGTGTTGGGGTGTATATGGGGAAGGGAGGTGGGGGGGGGAAGGGTAAGAACGGGGACGGCCCCGGGGGAGCGCGGTGAGGAGGTGAAGAGGTGGGCACGGCCTTTAGATCTCCGGCCTGGCAGCGAGGCGGTGACGGGAGGCGGCAGGCCGAGGCGGTGCAGCGGCTGGGCAGGCTGCTCGAACAACGCGTGCCCGTGTTTGGAGAGAGGGGCCGCGCGTCGCCCCTAAGAGCCGTCGGGAGGAGGGCAGGGAGGGGATGCCATCCGCTGCCACCAGGGATGGATGGATGGGTGGGTGGGTGGACGAGGGCTTTCCCCAGACCCCTGCGGGCAGAGGGGCTCAGGGCTGGGGGCGGTTTGGTGCGACCCCTTCCCAGCCGGGCTGCCCCTTCCCCAGCCCGGCATCCCCGCTGTTCCATCCCCATAAAGGAGAACAGAGCTCTTGAACACCTTTAGGGCTCGCCTGTCATTTTCCTCACTGCACAGATTTCCTGTTTTGAAAACTAGGCTGATAGCTTTGTTGGAGCAAATAGTAGAAATGGGGTTCTGTGGTGACTGCGTTTGGTTGTTGAGGCTCGTTGCCGGTTGGGGTGAGCGCTTGTGAATGATTGATTCACTCAGCCCTCTGTAACTTAGAGCTGCAGCATTTGGAGGAAACAGCAGGGACAAAATGGACAGTTAATAAAAGGAACAACTGTATGCTGCCTGATCTAGAGGGCACTTGCTGCCCTTCAGGAACTTTCCTCCTCACATGCGCTTCTTTATACAGCAAATCTTTATCTTCTGTCCCTTTTTTTTTTTCCCCTTACCTTCGTCTGGGAAATGAAACTGGAACAGACATTTCTGGAAATGATGGACTTGATTGGTGCATCTGGGAAGATGCAATTCGCAGTCAAAATGAAAATTGAAATTCGTCCCTTTTTTTTTTTCTTTTTTTTTTTCTTTTTTTTCCATAGTTCAGTATCTGCATTTTACGTTTTATGATTCTTCACCTCTTCACACAGCTGTGCTTGTTTGGTCGGTTGTTTCTGAACCTCTCAAGTGATGGCATCCATGGCATCAGATTGCTGAGAGGTACCCCGGGTACATCCAGTGTAGAGATGCAGCTGGGGGTATCCAGCACTTCGTAACAGAGAGACGTAAACATGCATTATTTTCCTCTGCCAATCCCTTTCCGTGCTTGGAAGAAGCAGAGCTGTTGTCAGTGAAATCTGGAGTTTTGGGAGACCTTCTGTTTTAGGGGTTGGCCAAAAATAAATTCTGGGATGAGGATCTTTGCTTTTTTCTCCCAGTCATGCAGGATGGATGGGAAGCTGTGAAGCCTTTAGTCATAACGCTCTGGTCCTGTGTTTTCCTTTTAATAAAGCATCCAGTGGGAGAATGTGACATAATTGGTTTCTTGGATTAAGAGATCTTGAAATGGCTGGTGCTACAGAGAGAAGATGAACCTCTCCATCAGGGTTGTGGTTTACATACAGTGATATGGTGACAAAATCATGCTGTTATTGCATGGCGATCTCGTATTTCTCTTGCAAGAAAATGCTCTCTACGTGGTTATGAAAACAGGCACTTTTGAGTCTTGTCAGTGGCACGGGATCTTAAATCTCTCCTTTCCTTGCATTGCATAATCTGAACGTTATTCTCCCACAGCAGCAGAAATGATGGAAGAATTGCATAGCCTGGACCCACGAAGGCAGGAACTACTGGAGGCCAGGTTTACTGGAGTTGGTGTTGCTAAGGTGAGTACAGATACCTTCAGTGAAAGGCATGACACCCTGCACTGCATTCTTTTCTTCCTCCCCCCTTGCTAATTTTGCTTTGCTAGCAGGATGCGTTTGTATCCATAGCTCTGTTTTGACTGCTGATTTGTCTGAAGTATGTTGAAGAGGAATGAAAATGGGATCTCTATGAGCAGATGCAGTGTTATACGGAAGATTTGGGGTTCCAAATAAGTTCTCAGGAGTTGCTCCATCTTAAGGCAGCTTGCACTCCACTAAAAAAAAGGACGGCTTTGTCTTTGGGAATCTTACCTGTCTCTTCCTTTCTCCAAGTATGCATTTGGGAATTGGATTTGGCCCCTTGTTAGATACAGTTTCAAGTTGATTGTGTTTAATACAACATGTAACCAGGCTGAATATTTTCAGGAGTTTGTACACGCAGTTCTTTCTGGGTACAACGTGTTGAAATTGTCTACTTTCTTGGTTGCATGAAACACACCCAAAAGTACTTGAAGGTAAACTTTCCCCTATCAGTGATCCGCAGCCTGCTGGTAAATCCCATCTTTGTCCTCACGTACAACTTCAGAACTACCCAGTAGCTGGTTTTCTTAAGTGAGACACCTAACAACAACATTGTGTGGCTGCTGGACGTGCTAGCATTAAGTTATTAGCTCTCCAGATGTTGTTGGTAGTGCTAAATTGATTTCCTCTCTGAGCAATGAAATGGTGGCAGAACTCATTTTAAACTAGGTCAGTGATAAGGAGTTTATTTTTCATGAAGGTGCTGAGTTTTGAACGGCGGAAAGGTGGAAGGTAAAACAGCATCTTTGCAGTGGAACTTTTGGAAGCTTCTTAGCATTGTTTTGGAAAGAAACTTTGTAGATCTGCATTAGAAAAAACTGATAGTAAATCAGAGCTTTAAATTGGTTTAGTTTGAGTGCATACTTTTTCTTTATGTACTTCAGCCAGAACTCAGACAAGGTTAAGTCTTGGAAGAGAGCATGAAGAAGTAAAAGATCCAGTTTTGAAGCAGTGTAGTGAGGGTGATTAACACTGAAGTCATTAACGAGAAACTTTCAGTTACTGAAGTAGGAATGTGGGCTTTTTTGATCTTTTTCCCACTCTTAAGACTTCTGATCTCAGGGCTTTTACAAGTTTATGCTCTGTAATGTAGTTATGATCTTGAAAGATGTTTTATACAACGTTACAACTTTTAATGTACTTTCTCATCTGTTCTTGCTTCTTCCTCCCAGTGTAGGTAGAGTATAAATAAAGTCAAACAACTTTCTTAAGACTTAAAATCACAGAGACTGCCTTTGTTTAAAAGAGTGCCAACATACTCAGTGCTCTTGAAAAACGTTAGGAACTGCTCCTTTTAAAGGAATAACCTTTAAAGGATATAGGAAAGCAAGGCTAAAGTATTTTCTGTGTGTCTAGTCTGGAAGCAGTGTGCACCCTTACTTTGTTCAGGTGAATATTAACAAATCATTCTGTTACTAAAACAAATCTGAGTGATAAGTCCTCATTTCTTGGAGAGCACGCTTTAAGCAAAGCTCTTCGCTGGGTGTTTTGCCCTGTTACTGTGCAGTGTTACCTCGTGTTGGTCAGTAAACTGTTAAAGTGCATTACACAATATATATTGATATACTTGCTAATTTGCAATAGACCAGCCAACCGTTGATATGAATTAGCATGACTCTACTATGTTGCAGCAAGTCTTGGTTGCAATATTAATCTCAGATACTACATTCCCTCCCAGGTTGGTGCTTCAAATTCCCTCCCTACCCCCCCAAGTCTCCGTCCGTCATGCTCCGCACTGGCATTGGTAGGTCACTGTCTTCAAGGGAATGTGTTGGGAAAGCTGTGATACAATTTGTGTGATTCAACTGAGATTTGTAGCCCTCTCCAATTAAATGTTGAAGGAAAGCTACCTAGAGTAAATTAGTGCCACCTAGTGGGACTGGGACTGGCGCATCCTCCTGGGATAGAGGTATTCTGTTGCTGTTTATTGCATAAAAGGAAGAAATGTCCTCTTAGATGCTCTCCTATTGGGTAAATGCAGCAGGCAGTTGCAGCTCTGAGCTTCCTGCCTTCCATGGCCTTGTTGTGCTGCTCAGTGTGCTCAGTTACGTTTCTTTAATGTTGAAAAGTACAGGGTATGTTTTGAGCCTGCATAAAACTGGCGTGCTAGTTGGCATCTTTCATGGAACAGCAGCATTGAAGACTGTTTTTCCTTCTTGTTTGCAATCAAAGAAATATCTGCATGCAATTCTAAGTAAACTGATCAAGAATAAGTTTTTGGTCTAGAAACTAGGAAAAAAAAATGCTCCTAGCCATCAGGGTCACAGGATTCTGTGAGTGCCTTCCAGTAACAGTAGTAGAGCACAGAAATCCTAAACTGTTCTGGAAGCAGCTGTGGGCTGTCACCTCCCGTGGTGGCTGAAGGCACAACCCAATGGCTGAGGTCGTTTGCAGTCCTAAATGCCACAAAATTCTGTTGCAAGATCGTGATGAATTTTCTTAGTAGTTGGAGAATATACTTCTCTAGAAGCTTGGAGTTAACACATGGAATTTATGAGCAAGGGATGTTTCTAGGCAACTGTGATAGTCCTTGTGGTGCATCCAGGTCACCAGATATCTAAAGCATCGCCAGCTTTCTGAAGCTCTCTATTCCTGCCATATGGTGAAGTGCCATTCTCCCCCAGATTCACAGAGCAGGTCCTTGAATTAACATGTGACTGTCTGACATCTGCAAGTATTCTTGTTTATCTGGCTCTAGTTTGTGTTTATGTACATAGGGGAAATTTAAACATGTTCACTTGAGATATTATTCTGGCTAGTCATCTTGGGCATCTTCCTTGGGTCAGGAGGTCTAGAAGGCAAAAGAGTTTGTTTCTGGAGATGGCATCCTTTGGTTTTGTCTGTTAAGGTACCAGATGGGTTAGCTCACAAGGATGGGTGTCATTTTCAGAGGCTTCTGCTGGATGAGGGTTGGAATGGGTAGTTGTGATGGGTGAATTCGTGTGCATAGTTTGCTTCAGGCTTAGCCAGGCTGGATCATGTCTGCATTGTGGGTGTTTGCTGCAAGTCGATAGTTAAATGGTCTTTAAACTGTGTGCAGCACTTTGCTGTAACAAACACAGAAAGGCTCAGTATTTCTAGAGGGTGACTGGCTCTGTTTTTGTGTAAGACAAGCATTGGTCTTGGTGGCAGCTACTGCTCCCTTTCCTCTCTCTTTGAGGTATCACAAAGAGGAAAATGAAAATAACCTGAAGAGTGTCACTGACATTGCAGAACATCTGCCTCCAAAAAGAGAACAGCTCAGAAAAAAGAACAGCTTTTTTTTTTTTTTTTTGTGGCTTGTTTTTATCCTTTCTCTGATGCTGCAGGATAGAAAGTCTCAATCAGTTCAATAACTAGCAGTTGTGTAGTCTGCTTAGCAATGTTTTTAGCAACACAAGTTACCAAGCTGAGAATTAACACACGAGCGGAATTGTTTTCTTTGGAGGGAAGCAGAGCTGCACACTGGTAGTCCCTGACAGGTGTCACATGCCACCAGAGGAACTAATTAATAAGAGTTTTGAACCTTTGATATAAATTTATCAGCTACTGCAGAAAGTGCCAGGAGTTGGTGCCAGATAGCTGAAAACTGTTTGGATGTTTCTTTGGGCAGTGTTCTTTATTTCTAATGCGTTGTCTAGCTGCTGGAGTTCAAAAACAGTTATCAGATCTCAGTTCTGCTCCTGCCCCTGAATTGAGGTTCGGGTTGAGTTGTGTGATGTTTCTGTCCAACTTGCTGTCAGTAAAATAATAATCTTTTTTTCTAAGAGAACTCTTGAGGCATAATGGGGCTCAAGCAAATCCTGTTACAAATTTGTTTACCTATCATATGCAAGGCAGGGTAGCTGTGCATGGCCAATGGTAGCTTAACTTCTCATGGCAAAAAGGAAAACCTGTGGCATATAGGTGATATGGGGACTTCGTTATTGGCCATAATGTTGGTTAACATTGAGCTTTTCTAGAAGCGGGCTTTAATTCTCACACTTTAGAGATTCTCAAAATGAGATGAAAATGTTTCCTAAACCTGGCCCATGGATTAGAGTGACTGGAAAACTGGAAAAACATTTCTCTTTGGTGTAAGCCTGTGGAGTCAGCAGTAACTCGTAGTGGGACAAAGGACTGACTTTTTCCCTTTGAAATCTCTTGATTTGCTGCAGAATTCAGAATAATTTGGGCTGCATTGGCCTGAGGTAGTGAAGCAGATCTCCGCCACTGAGTTAGCAAGAGAGTTTTGCAACGCGCGTAACTCCACATGTGAGACTCCAGCTAGGCAGCTTGGATTCCTAGAGCTCTCTTCCAGTATGAGGAGTTGCAGAACACAAAATGGAGGCTGCCCAACGGAAGAGGCGCAGACGAGCCTGGAGCATCGTGTCTGGGAGCTCGGAGAGGCTGGGGAGTCATGCGAGGCAGTGTGTAGGCTTGAACAGGAGGTAGGTAAGGGAGGCCTGAGTCAGACTAACTGTGTTACAGGAGATGCAATGGGATCTATTATCAGGCTGAGTTGTTCCTATTGAAACTTCAGCCACTGTGCCTCGTTTGTGGCATTCCCAGGGCTCTTGCAAAGGGAGAAATGACTAACTGAGTAGCTTGTATAAGTGGACAGGTTTTCAATTCTCGCCTTTGAGTGGGAGTCTTGAAAGGGACTGCTGCTCCTGCATCCAGTTCTCAACATGGAGGTTTTATTGTGCACAGGTAGGCCACTTAGAGCAGTTGAAAGGTGAATCACAAGGGAAAAGAGCATGCCAGCTTATCTCAGAAAAATTCCTCACTGAGGAGGAAGTGCGTGCTGTTCTTTTGCTTGTCATTTGGGTACACACCATAAGAACTGTTAGCTTCTTTCAGATGACCCACGTATTTCAGATGTTTGCTGAGCCCCATCGCCATTTCCCTTGCTGGGGTATGGTGGGTGAGTGGGCTGAAAGTGAGAGCAGAGCAGTGCACTGTTATCCCAAAGCAGACTGCTAGAAAAGCCTGATGCCACTGCAGGTGATTCGAGAAACAAAACTCATAAGCCCTTCCAGTGTGAACTTGTGCAAGTTTACTTTCTCCTACTGCTTTCCGAGCTTTATTCTGGTGTTAGTACTCTTTGCCATTGCTTACTTACTTTTTCCCAAAATTCAGGTTCATTCCTTTAATTCTTTTTGTGTCATGACCACTTAAAATGGAACGCTAAATTAAGTACTGAACATTTATCCAGTGTCAGATGCTGAGTTAAATATAAACAGCCAGGAATGATAAAACATAAATTTGAAGATTTTTTTTAGTGTGCACACGCGCTCCCTCACTGTTAACTAAAGGGCAGACACTCAGATGTATAGTTTCTCATATCCATTGCCTAAACCTGTTGCTTTACGTAGTTGATAACATGAGGTTGTGTGTGAAAGTAGGTATGTAGCTGGAGGATCATGGAAACTGTCTTCTTCCTCTTGCATAAGTATGAGAGAAGAGCAGTAGCAGTGAGTGCTCCTTAAACATCCCAGGTAGTGCATCTTCATTGCTGCAAGTGCAACACAGCCTAACGAGCACTCTGTGTTTTTGTAGTCTGAATACCTCAGAACAAGTGGTTTTTTTTGCTAAGTTTGACGTGAACAAGATGCTTTAGCTTCTTGCCTGTAAGACAGGCCTGATGCTTTGCTGTAAAAGAAATAGAAGCTGTAGGCCTACTTGAAGGCAGTCAAGGGAAGCAAAAACTCATTCGGTGGAATTAGGTCAAAAATTGTCTGCAAAGGATTTTGCATTTGTTCACAAAATCAGTAAACATGGCAGTGAACTTGCAGATACAAACAGCTCTCAAACTTTGCTTTCCTGATTCTGTAATAAAGTACTCAGTTCCTTTTCACCATTTGTGTTCCTTTGTTGAATTCAATTTTATGATGCTGTCAGTGTAGTTTCTAGGAGATGTTCTACAGTAATGGGAGAATCTGTGATCAGAATGGAATTGCTCTTCTGTTGATGTTCTGTTGTGTTCTGTTGAACACAAAAAAGTGTTTCATTCCAGCTCCTCTAGAGCAGTAGGTTGCACATGTGAAATAGTACAGATAGCTGTCCTCTGGAGGGGGAAAACCATTAGAGATTTTGTATTAGGCATTTCTGGAGGCTGCTTGCATTCCAGATCTTAATATTCCATTGGGAGGGTGGATGGGGATAGGACAAGGGGGAATGGTTTTAAACTGAGGCTGGGGAGGTTTGGGTTGGATGTTAGGAGGAAGTTTTCCCCCCAGAGGGTGGCGAGGCACTGGAACAGGTTGCCCAAGGAGGCTGTGGATGCCCCATCCCTGCAGGCATTCAAGGCCAGGCTGGATGTGGCTCTGGGCAGCCTGGGCTGCTGGTTGGTGACCTGCACACAGCAGGGGGTTGGAACCAGATGAGCACTGTGCTCCTTTTCAACCCAGGCCATTCTGTGATTCTATGATTGCATGAGTTTCAACCTGGATTTCTGAAAAATCTTGGGATTGTTTCTCACTACGGATGCCTTCATCAGCTTATTATTACAGGTTAGAGTGCAGTGCAGCCCGGCCCCATGGAGAGCATCCGTTCAACCGCAGTGTTCTTGAAAAGCTCAAATGTGGCATTTTGGGAGCAGCTGTTCTTGTCATTTGCTATCCATGTGCAAAATGGAGACAAGGAAATTGAAGCAAATGTGGGAACAACTTTCACTTTCATCTTCATGATGTCACAGCCCCAACCTGTCCGTCTGAGACCAGCGAGTGCTAATAGGCTGAGATGCTTCTGTTCTTATCAAGCTTTCATGCTCGCACGGAAGGTTGACGTTTCAGCCATGCTGCTCAGGTTTGATTTCATGAGAGGAAGTGAAGCGTTGTAGAGGGACAGCATTTGTGTAGTTTGTAAACAATGTTTTTACATGGGTGAGAAGGCTAGCTTTCTATCACGTTTGCCATAAGATGTTACTTATTATCACTGAGAGCACAGATGTGCTTAAGGTTAGTGTTGGCACTTCTGTTAAGTCCTGTTGGCCAAGAAGTAAATGGCCAGGACAGCCAAGAGTTCTAACAGTAAGATCCATGCCCCGTAACAGTGGGAAGGATTGGGGATGGGGCAGTGTGGAAAGCTTGGTTGTTAGTATAGGGCACAATGAAACGGTAAGCTTTGTATCAGTGAGGACACAAGGTGAAATGTTCTTTGTGCTAATTGCAAAGTCTTGAGCTAATTGGACAATAAGTTGAAGGGAGTAGGTTCCTGTGCAGCCTAATGTACAGGTCTTCTTTTAGCAGGAGGTTAGGCTAGATGATCTCCAGGGGCCCCCATCCAACCCCCTTAAAGAATATCATCTGCCGTGCTCCTAAGTAATTTGATTCTGAACAAGATTCCTGAACATGGAGCTTCTTGAGTTGTTCAAGTGTAGGTTGCTTGGGTTTGTTTTTTTCATTTCTATTTTTCGTTGTTTCCTCGGAGCAACTAAGCATGTCCTTTAAGGAGAAACAGATTCGCTAGTTAACATTCACAGTGTCACACAGAAAGTAAACAGAACTGTTGCTTTGTGTGGATGCCTGCTTGGAAAAGGGATTCGTAATAGCTAGGTTGTGTCACAAGCTTCATTGTATGGAGGTTGTCTTTCTTATAAGTGGGGAAGAGAGAATTGCTACCCTCAAAAGTAATCTATTGTGGGATCCTTCTGTGGTGCTCAGGCTTCTGCACTAACCCTCCCCTAAGTCTTCTGTTCAAGCATGTAATGAGAAGCGGCTTTGCCTTGAGGAAGGGTTGGTTGGTGGGAAGTGCTTACTGCAAAAATAAGAATGCCAAAATAGAATGAATCTTTGGGAAAAGATGCTCCCAAGTTATTAATGGAGAGATGGCTTTATCGTGTCATTCTTCCTGTTAATGCGTTCCATCAGTAATTGTGGATTTTGTTTTTATATCTTTGTCAAATTTGTCTACATTTCTTGAGTTCGGGCTGTGGGAGGACACTTTTGTGTCAGAGCAATAGGCTAAAACAGTGACTTTGCATGATTCACTTCTCTTTCTTTCTTAAAAACAATTTTGATAGCGATTTTTTAGAAAATAACTTTCCAAAATGCTTGGATACCTAAAGCTGTAGGTGTGTATCCAGCAGAGCCTGCAGAGATGCAGTCAGACTCCTGTAGGTATCTGGATACTGTTTTGATAAAGCTATTCCAGCCTCTTGGGTTTGTGCATCAGCTTGCTGGGAGCGACTGCTCTTCTGGCAGTTCAGCTGTGGGCCCATAAAATAGCCTGGTGAGAGGGATTGTCGTGTGGGTGACAGTTTTACTGCTGTTAACACAACTTGTTCACTTTCTTAGTGGAAAAAAATATACATTTAAAAAAAAATGAAAGAAAATTTGGTGGTGCTGCCAGCATCTGATACCAGTAATGTATGCCTTGCCTCTAAAGTTGTAGCCGAGGCCAAGCAGATGCTTGCCTAAAGACCTGTGCTTTGAACTAATGCTGCTCAACAGATCAGAAGTTTTGTTTCTCAAGCCAGTTAGCTGTCTTAGACCTTTTGAATGCTGCCTTGACTGCTTTGTGACTGTGGTTAAATAGGAATTAAACTGATGCAGAAATAGACATAATTGCAAAAGCCAAATCAGAACACTGAGAAAAAGCTGCCTGGCTTCAGTCTTGTTCCTCATGACTTGTGCAGTTTTTAGTGCGCTACCATGTGTATAGATATTTGACCCATGTTGCTGCTGTATCCATGTGGCTTAGTGCAGCATAGTTTGCCCAGAGATGCAATGTGTGATAGAGTGTATCTGCCTTGTAGGGAAACTTTCTAACTATATTTGCTTGTTTTCCACTAGGGTCCATTAAATAGCGAGTCTTCCAACCAGAGCTTATGCAGCGTGGGTTCTCTCAGTGATAAAGAACTGGAGGTAAGCAGGCACAAACCCAAACAGTCATCCAGTTTGAGTTAAACACGATTGGATTGAAAGTGTAGAAGGAATTTTATGGGAACAAGCACAGCCTTTAGACCACGCTGTGAAACAACCCTTCTTGAAGCTTCCCACTGCAACACATTTTACCCAACCCCCCCCAAAAAAACACAACATTCATAAAACTCAGCTTATGAAATTGTTTTCAGCTGCATTGTGATTTGTTTGTGGGTTTTGGATAAAGTTTTGGCCAAACAAAAAGCCAGAGAGCATTAATGGAAAAGTTTGCCTTACCTATCAAAAATGTGGATTTGCAAAAGTCTCTGCAGAGCTGAGTGTTCTCATGAACCACTCTGTAGAATTGTGGGGAGGTGAAAATTGATCCTTTGTCCCCATTTAAACTCACTGCTTTAGTGTCAGCTATTTCTAAACACTTGCTAAAGCAGCAGTAAAATGAACTGCAGAGTTAATTTTTTTTGTTTTAAAATCACACGTTCAAATAACAGTGTCTCAAATTAAAGGCCATTTTCTTATGGCTTTAAAGCTCTTTCCACCCAATTACCAGGTAAGTTGTGGGCCATATTTCCTTCTATTATGTGGCATTACTGATGTGAGGTGTCTGGTGAAGCTAAGTCATTCAAGAACAAAGTATCTGCAAGTACAGCAGAGAGTGAAAGATTGAGCATTATGTCTTATTTTACTTGATTTTTGATCAGCCTGTGTGGAGTGATTTAAATTGACCAAGCTTACATAATCAAATCTTCCATTCCTGGCTTTTCAGTCTATAAAAGATAATGTTGTGTGTAATTTTGGTTATATAAATGTACTTGAGTGGAAGAACAACTGAAACTGACTCTCATTAATATGCCTAGAATTCCACGGAGGCTGTAATGTGGGGCTGGTGTTGTTACAGTCACTCCAGCATGAGTTGCTCTTCGCTCAGCACTGAGGAGGCTTTTTCATTCACTGGTACACATGCTGGAGCTGGTGCAGCAACTCTCTCGATTGTTACAGAGGTTTTTTTAGCCTCTCAGTTTTAAAAAGTGCTTTGCAGTCGCAGTGGTCACCCCAGTCTTAACAACCCTTCCATCATCTTACCAAGATAACATGACAGCGATGGCCTGGTTGGTGAGGTGGGACCAAAGGTGTCCAGCATCTGCTGGGGACGCAGCCAGGTTTGGGTTCTGGCTGTGTCAGCTTTATCCTTTTCATCCTATTAAAGGAGGTAGATTGATTTCTGTGCTTACTGTGAGCAAGTCTTTTGGCAGAGGTCTTAAACAGGGTACTTTGGACTTTGGTTTCCAAAGAGCACGAAGCTTAGGTTTACCACAAACTTTCTGCCCATGCCTTTCCCTCCCCCAGTGTTGTTTTGCACGCTGTGGTTTTCCTCTTGCCCCTGGGCTGCAGCTTTGCAGTGACTGAAGCGATTGCAAAGCCTATAGCTTGGAAATCATTTGGGACTCTTTAGGATGGGTAAGAGATTCTTTTGCTAATGACACGGTGATGGAAATGACAAGACATCTCTCTTTCCAGCAGCCTCGGTGAGCTGTTTCCAGTGCTGTGTTTCCTCATGATCTCAGCAGGGTTGGCCACATATGTGACTCTGGTGACACAGAATGCACCATGCCAGGGTCCCTTTTGCTCTCACCTTAATGAGAACAGATGCAAAACAAACCGAATCCAGATGAAGTGCTGCATCTGTGGCAGCTTTCTCCTGGCTGCCATCTCAGGGAACTCTGCCTTTATTTGTGCAAGGTTGCAGACGTGCACCAATGGATGGCACAGTTCTGACAGCTGTGTGCAAACAGCTTCAGGAAGATGAACTGTCCTGTCCTCAGTCACCCTGCGCCCCTTGTGCCAGTTCTGCAGTCATCCTCAAATGGTTTACACAGATTGTTTTATTTTTACCTTTTTTATGTGAACTTGTTCTGCTAACTGTGAGGCTGGCATATTGCAACTAAAAAGAGGGAGGAGGGGAGAGGAAATTAACCTAATTTCTAACCGAGTTCTGTCCATTTTGCAGTGCTTGTATCCAAAGGTAGCAGCTCTTTGAGAGCTATTGTTTCTTTAAGTACCAGCAGTAGAAGCAAATGCACCAGAGAAATGAAATGGCCACTGGGGATGTGGAGCAGATTATTGTGTTTTGGCATTTTCTTTAAACTTTGGAATAACTGCAGAAATGTTAATTTTCAAGTATTGTTTAACAGACTCCTGAGAAAAAACAGAATGACCAGCGGAATAGAAAAAGGAAAGCAGAAGCGTATGAGACCAGTCAAGGTAATCCATTTTCCTGACCCAGCTGTAGGATTTCTGGATGGTTGGTGATTTGTGTGCGTTTGGCACAGTCAGTGTCTGAGGAAACTAATGGCTCTTCTCAAGGGTGTGTGTCAGGCAGCTTGTTGTGAACTGCTCCGTGATGGTGCAGTTCTCTTCTGGGAACCTTGTTGTCCCTATTGGCAGGAAAACACTCATCTTCAGCTTATTTACCCAAATGATTAGAGTTTTTGGGACAGACTGCCCAAAGGCTTAATATGGCATCTCTGCAGTGTCGTTCTGGTCCCATGTCACTATGCATACTGCAGCCAGGCTTCAAAATACAGGATGTACTCTCTGTTGCCTATTTGAGACGTATGCCTGCTTTGTTAAAGGAGGTTCTCACCATAACAAATAGGGAACAAACTGTACTTGAGTATAAAGCAGACAGTGCTGACTCAAAGTACTGAGAAGAACCAGAGTGTTTTGGTCCAAGTTTGGATTTCCTATGGGGCACAGGGGCAGATTTATTTCTTTTATTCTTCAAAAGAAAGTACTGAGGATTGCGTTGACAGAATGGCTTTGATAACACTACAGTAAGAGAGAAGGGCTAATTTTGAATGAGGTGCTATTAAGCCACTGCTAGTTTTTTCTCTAACTTTTACAGGGATGCTTGTGAGAAATCTAATGTGCAGTAATTTATGTGAAGGTGATGGAGTAAAGTAGAGGTAAAAGTACCCTTTGCTCTGCCCTCATCTTGAAGGAAAGTTTGGAGAACTGTGGAGTGTCCAGCGAGGTTTCGTGTTTTTTTTAAGTCCTTCAGCAAGTACAAATGATGTTTGATTAGATTTGACGTGTTTGGAATTGAGAGTTAATTGAATTGTCAACTCTAAACCCTCCCAACAGCCACACAGAGCTGTAACCCTGGGGCAGTCTTTTGTTCTTTAGAAGCTTCTGTTATGGTCAGTGTTGCACCTAAAGAAGTACAGGGAAAGGAGTGTTGAAGTACAGGAGTAGTTTTCAGAGCACTATTTCATAATTTCTGTTCTTAATGTGTGTGTGTGTGTGTGTGTATATACATATATATATACATATATAAACTCTTTTATTTTCATTCTTCATTTTTCCTTGTAGGAAAAGGCACTCCTAGAGGACATAAAATTAGTGACTATTTTGAGGTAAGTATCTTTACATAGATTGAGGAATCTGATTGAATTCGTGTTGTGCATAATTGGCAGATGGAGGTCTGTAACGTGACTGCTGTTACTGATCTGTCCTATTAAATAATAGTTTGGAGTCATTGATTGATAATGTTAACCTGATACATCCAACTGTGGTTGTGTGGGGGGATGTGAGATTTTTTGGAAGCTGGTTTTTAAATTCTCTTTGAACAACTGATGAAGCAGTTTTGGTTTTTATTTTAAAGAGTGGTCGTGTAAATGTAGGCCTGGCACCTGGATCTTGGATGAGGATATTTGTGCTCTTAGCATGCAATCCTACTTTAATACAAGGTCCTGTGCAAAGGAATCTACCTGCCTCCTCCCACACCCCCACCTCCCCCCAGCCCCAGAATTTTCTTCTTTATTTTACTCGTTAGCTTGGAGTCAGAAATCAACTGTTTATTAGTGCTCATTTCTTTCCTGGTTTAAGTTTTTGATAAATGATTGGTGGTTGGTGGCCCTGCCTATGGCAGAGGGGTTGGAACTTGATGATCCTTGGGGTGCCTTCCAACCCAAGCCATTCTGTGATTCCATGATTGTGCAGTGCAGAACAATTCCTGTACCAACTAGACCAGTTGCCCAGCTGCTTATGTATCTCATCTTCCACAGCAGCTGGCACGAATGCTTCCATGGTGCACAGTTAGACACACCTCCTCAGTTCAGAGAATTGAATTCCTAATTCCGCACAGCAAATAATTAGTGTACAGCCAAGCATTAGCGACGAGCTGGCTTGTATCTTTTGTCTTAAAATGAGAAATGTACCCAGTGCAAATGTAAATGTTTGTCTGAAGTACGAACTTTCGCTGTTATTTTTGACAACAACGCATGAAATTTTAAAGTTTTCCTCCCAGCTTATCTTCGGTTTGTTTAAATGAGTCCCAGGAGCCTGCGTGGCTTCATCTTTAATATCACATTGCTTCTTTCTCTGTTAAATGTACTGAAGTACAGTATCTCTGTGGAATGACTGATGATCAAATCTGTTGCTTTGGTCAGTTTGCTGGGGGAAGCGGCCCAGGAACCAGTCCTGGTAGAAGTGTGCCACCAGTTGCCAGATCATCACCGCAGCATTCCTTATCCAACCCCTTACCAGTAAGTGTTCTCCTGGGGATGGTGTGGGTGGCACATTGCTTCTGTTGGTGGCCGTGCTTCAGGCAGGTGATGATAAAATGTTCTGAACAGGAAGGAAGGGTCTCTCGGTAAGTGGTTTCACTTGGTCTTTAATCACTTCTCTTTGTGGTTTTTTTTTTGTTGGTTGGTTTTGTATTGTGTTGTTGTGCTTTGTTTTGTTTTTTCTATAGCTGAAACTGGGTTTGGGCAGCAAAGCTGAATGTTTAGGATCCTGCAGCAGTTGTTAGTCCAGTTGCAAATGATGTCACTATCTGAGCTTAAAGCATCACAATCTGTATTTTTACGTGCTGTGTGGATACAGATGGCTTGCTGTCCTTAAGAAAAGAAGGAACTGGTTTAATTGCTGTTACCTTGCACTCTAGTGTGGCTCATGAACTTCTACATGAAGTTGGGAGTATCATGTATGCTTATGTAGCACCAGTACAGTGATATTTCTGATCTTGATTTCACTCTTTGGGTCTAAGGAAAGATGTACACACCATCGTAATATTGGGAAAATCTTTTCCTTCTGTCTGTGCATGTGATTTGTGAGGAGCATTCGCGAAAGCTTGCAAAGAGATGTGTGTACAAGCACATCTGTTGGTGTTTTTTGTTTAAATAATTCAATTTTGCTGTCTGAGCATTTCTGCACAATCTGAACATGAAGGAATAACCAGTATTTTAAGCTGTTTTTGCACAAGCTAAAGAAATTTCTTTCAACTAGCAAAGCAGCATTCAGAGGCTGCGGTATTTGATCTCTAGTTTTGAACGTTGCCATCACCCCTCTTTAAAATGTTTCAGTATTTATTGAGTGTCACAGAAGCACAGAGCACTATGGGAAAGGTTCGTACCCCGAAAACCAAATGCAAAGACTTCACTGGTTACATTATTCTGCACATTTCATGAATGTGTACTGAGCTAAATCCCAGCACTGAATTCAATACATGTTACTAGATACTGAAACTCTGCAGTGCTGCTTTAAGGGTGAGCTTCAGCTGTGCTTCTAGATGTCTTGAATGACTATAAGTACAAAATATATCTATGATTGATCATCCTTGTCTTATTAATTCACTAATACTCCTCCTTAAAAAGGAATTAATGAAAGAAAGAATACCTCCAAAAGTAGGGAGAGCTCTTTGTTCCAACCTACAGGTGTTTGTAATGGGACTACGTGAGTCTTCCTTTGCTTTTCTTCTTCTCTGCTTGTGTATATTGAGTAGGTAAAAGGTTGAACAAAACATTTCTCATGTGGTGAAGGCTGATGGTACAGTTAGTTTGGGCTAGGTCAGTTTGTCTCTCTGCTTGAGCAGGTGCTCTTTGTGTTTCTTATCTTCTCTTCTTTACTCTTGCAGCTAAACTTGCAATGTTTGCATATTCATAACAAACTATTATGTGCATTTGCAAGATCTATCATCTTCTTACAAACTGAATACCAACAGCTTGAGCTAAGCCCTAAAAGTGGGGGGATGAGTGGAAACTGGAGGAGATGGAATATCTTATCCATTGCAGATGTCAGTGTGGTCTAGGAAGAGAGCGGAGTGTTAAAATGTCTTTCACAGGGAGACAAACCTGTGAGTTAATGTATGCTGTTCTGGAAATTTTTTGCAGTGAGGACTTGCACAGGAATTGTAATGGCATCAGGTTGTTGCTTCTTGTCTTCAAATCTCTTGACTGCTTTAAATTGCCTTGCTTCTCCTTTGAGCAGAAGAATGATGTGCAGGTCTTCAGCCTCTTGCAAGGTCGCTCTCATATGCAGATGTTCCACTGAGGGAAGAAAAGCTCTTGACATCTGTAATGTTAGGCAGAAAACATGCTGCAGGTTGCACTTTGGGTTTTAAGAGAAACTAGAGCCTGACCTGACTTCTTGCTTTCTCTGTGCTGTATGCCTGGCCTGGAGTTATGGCTTGTAATGACTTAGATGAGTGCTACCCAGGCTGCCAAGTCTCAGTGGTCACGGGCTGGCTTTTGAAGTCTGAGTGCTGTAATCAACGTGGCTCAGATAACTCTTGTTCTTACTGAACCCCATTTCTGGATCACCTTTGGAAAACGAGTCCACTGTATGAGAAGGAAGCTGGCCCTTACAGATGCTCTGCATCTTTGTGAAGAACTTTAGGAATATGTTAGTGCTTTGCTTATCTCACAAGTGGTTTATCCCTGCCTTAATGACAGAAACGAGGCTACTTGATATCTGGATCTTGGATGTGGTTAGGTCGCTGCATTTAGCAGTTATGACTTGGCTTACTTCACTGGGGCAACCAATTTATGATGACAACTGACTGTGTTAAAATGAGTCCTTAATAAACAAAGTATTGTAACTTCAAGCAGAGTTACACTGTACTGTGACTTCTGCATCTCTGACCTATATTACCCCACTGGCTCCAAAATATTTTCAAAGGAAGGGGGTGTGTCAACTGACAAGGGATTCTGTCCTGTGTGTCCATTTGTTATTTTGTTAAATTGCTAACTTCATCTCCTTTTTGATGTCTGACATTGGAACAAACATTCTGGGAATCCAGTTGGAACGATGAGAACCTCACCGTGCTGCCTGCCCATTGCTGAGCAGCTGCTTCACTGACAACAGTTTTGGCAGAGTCAGAGAATCAGTTTTAAAAAAAAAAAAAAAAATTTAAATTAAAAAGGAAAAAAAAAAAAAGGAAAAAAAGTTTATTGTCTCTTTTTTGACTGTGTTACAGCGGCGAGTGGAGCAGCCGCTGTATGGGGTAGACGGCAGCACAGCAAAGGAACCGCAGGAGGATCACTCTGCTCTGCCAACGCTGATGTCGGTGATGCTGGCGAAACAGCGGCTAGAGAATGAGCAGCTGGCACAGAGGGGAGGTGGCCTCTGCTTTACTTTTGTCTCGGTGAGCAGCTCTGAAAGGACTTGAATGCCAGGGGATGTTTCTAGTTAAGGGATGGGGCATTTGAAGGAGCTCAAGTGCAGCCTGGTTTGTTGATGACCAAGTCTACCATCTTCTGGTAAGTTCTTCTTCCTTGTGAAGAGTTCTAGGTCCCAGGCTTTACTTGTTAATAAAATGAGTTGAGTTTTAAGTTAACAATTTAAAAGTCTTACGTAGATGGAAACAGCAGTGCGAGTGCCTGCTTGACTGTGAAAATCGAAAAGAATGGAGTACAGCCTTGCTTTTAGAAGTGTAAATTTTGGGCTAGCTTAATCTCAGCTGACATGAGTTACACTAGGTTTTTTAAAAGCTTTGTCTTTTAGCAGGTTGGGCCAGACTTCTTCAGAGCAGCTGATTCTCTTGTGTTAATGAACTAGAGCATTCTTAAACCTTAACATAAAAGTATGGTACCCAGGCCAGATTACACCTCCCATGTAAAGATAAGTGTATCTGCATGGGCACCAGCAGTCATGTTGAGGAGCATATAACAATACCCTGACTTTCTTTTGCAGGCCCAGCAAGGCAGCCCATCTTCTACGGGATCAGGGAACACTGAGCATTCCTGCACTTCCCAAAAACAGATTTCCATCCAGCACAAACAGTCACAGGTATAGCTTACCAGATGATACATCTCTTGGATACGAGATTTAAACTTGGTGTAGCTTGTCTTCTACACCACTTGAAATAGACTCAATGTCAAAAGAACTGGTAGAACCGACTTAGTCTTTAACTGTACTGATTAAAGGTGAATCACACTGAACTTTGTTCTTTATCCTGTAAAAGGATACTTCTCAGCTGTTGCTACTGGAGTTTGCTTGATATGTTCCTGAGGCTTTTCTGTGTCAGTATTGTGGCCAGTTTTTCAACTGCATGAGAACACGCTCAGGAGAGGAATAGCTGTGTCTTGCCCTGTCTGTTTCAGTTGTGTTGTATCTTCAGTGTTCTTCCTCTCCTTATTAGTGAATACATGAAGTAAATTGTACTTACGGATACCTCTATTTGAGTGCTGTCAATCATGGGTGCATCCACACTGATTACACAAATACCCACAGCCTAGCTGCAAGTTCTTTGTCCTCTGCAGTTGTTGAGTACACCTGTGACCTAGTTTGCCCTGAGAAGGTGAGACGTGATGTCTTCTTGAAGGTGCTTCTCAGCAAGTTCAATGAGCTGGAGTCAAGAAGAGGAATAGCTGTTTTATTTGTGCCAGTCTTGTGATTCCTTTTATAATCTGTTAAGATTCTTCTTGTGGCGTTGCAGCAAGATTTACTTCTAGCTGTGTCATCTTCCTCTGTTGCATAGCAGGACGTTAAGTTTTACCTACAGTGCATCTTGCTCGTTTGTTCTTCATGCCTTCTCTTAATCTTTTGATTTTCATCTCTGATTACTCCACGAGTGACCCTTCCCTCCAGTGATTTCTAAGCAGTCAGTTTTGTGTCAGTCATTTTCACACATCAGTTTGTATCAGATAGTTTCACTGCTGGGGCAAGTTCATTCTCCATTTCCCCAGCAGGTGGTACAAGTTCTTTGTGCATGAAGAATTACTGGGGATGCTAACTAGCTAACATCTCTGAGACCTGTCGTGTCGCTGGGGTCAGCTCTGTTGTCTGTATTGTTAAAATGCTGGTCTGTGAAGATCCCTGCGTCTTGCTTGTGATAGAATGATGCCAAGGCTCAAGTACCTGCCAGGGAGGCTTTTCAGATGTCAGCCTCTGCTATCCCAACATCGCTGCCTGAAATAGTGGTACCAGCTGCAGCGAGCAAGATATTCTTATCTCCTGTGCTCAACAAGCCTGCAGCATCCATCTTCCCTAAGAAGGGAGATGTGTTAGCTTAGTATGCTTTGTGCCAGCACTCAGCTTCCTTGTATTTTCCAGAGATGCAGATGTAGTAGATGCTTAAGGCAAAAAATCTGTAAAGATGCTTGCCTGTGCGATGAGAATATTGTACATTTTTATGTTTTCTCAAACTATTTGAGGTTGATAGATGGGGAATATAAAACACTCAGAGATTTCCAGCTTGAATTTCTTGGCAATGCCAAAAGCAAGGGAGTATGAGCATAATTTCCCAAGCATTTTCCATCAGTGCAAGGGCTTCCAAGTTCTCTGAGGCAAGGTGAGTTGTGGTGAAATAAATCACTGTGCATGTAGAAGCATACATCCTGAAGCATGACATCATCTGACACGGTGCAAGCATGTATGTGCATCTGACGAGTGGATGTAACAGTTACTGAAGAGACTTTTGCTGCTTGGCTGAGTGGATACAGTCTTGAGTTCTCAACAGCCACAGAAGTTTTAGCCTTGCGTGCCTCCTGCAGGCTGTCAGGCAGCATCAATGAAGTGAAGGCAGCAGTGAGGTGACCTGCCCGAGCCTTCTCTTTATCTTGTGGGATTTAGGCTCATCTTGCTTGAGATGCAGTGCTGGCAGGTGTTCATTTTGATCTTTCCCATACTGGATAGAGAAGTAATAGTGTTCAGTCTACCAAGTTTGTCTCTTGCTTCATGGTGTTAGCTTCCAGGCAAGCCTGGAATTTGGAGAACAGTTATTAAGAACTCTGCAGGTAAGTCTCTGCTAACTCTTCTCAGAATCAGGATAGTGGCTTTCTAGCTGTAAATGTGAAATCTGTGTTTGCAGACAAGGAACAAGATTCCCTTGAGCTCTTGTTTGTTTGGTTTTTTTAGATGTTATGTTCATGTGCATACTGACTTCTTCCCTACCAATTAATTGGAATCCTGAGTTTGAAATATTCTTGTTGCTGCAAAATATAGCATGTCTTTTGTATTTTGTTTATGGACGTAACATATCATTGGGTGAAGGTGTTTGATATATGCTGCACTTGGTACAATTTTCCCAACAGATTTCACTCAAAAACAGTAAAGGTTGGGACCCTTCTGGGCAAAAACACATCAGTTTGTTGGAAGGAAAAGCTTGTGCCTAATTACATAAATAATGTCAATCTGTTACATTTTAAAATAAGCACCTGCAGTTTTGGCCAAGACTGAAAAAAAGCCCAAACACGTAGATATTGTCTTTTGTCTAGCCAGTGGTTGTTCATGGCCATCGATTTGGTATTCCAGCTGAGGGGTGACTTTTAGTGGGTTGGTTTCCATTTTTACCTTGTGCAGGTTGTGTTGCAGTGCAGGAAAGGGTGCTGAGTGTTAGAGACCACTGTGGGCTGGGCAAAATTCAGCTATTAAAACAAAACTGACAGTATGTGGAGGTGGTGGTAGCTTGTTGTGTCTGCATTCTCCGGAGCAGAGCATTAGGCCTTTGTGCTGACTGTCCAAGCCTCCTATGTTGAAACAGCCCATCATGCAATAAGAGGATGAAGAGTGGAGGACATCCCCTAGCCTGGGAAATGGGAGGGGATTTTGTTCATTCTTAAATCTGTTCGGCTTCAAGAGGGTTATTCTGTGATGCAATGTGCTAACTGTGAAATATCTGCTGTTCTTATTAAATGTGGTTTATGGTGGTTTTCCTCTACAGTCGGACCTCACAATGGAAAAAATATCTGCACTAGAAAACAGTAAGAACTCTGACTTGGAGAAGAAGGAAGGGAGGATAGATGACTTACTAAGAGTAAGTATTTGAAATGGGACAACTCTTCTGAAACCTGTTATTTAAAGATCCCAAGAACACCTGTGCCAGCTGGGCTGCAGTGCAGCATTTTGTGTACTGACCACTTGCAGAGCCAGCACTCACAAGGGTTAAACGAATCAGTCACCTCTTACTCTCAAAATAATTATCTGGTTTGCACTCTGCTTGGGCCTGCTTGAATCCACAACCAGGGCAGCTGTAACAGCGTGGGTCTGTAGTGCAGAACCATTGGAGCTAAGCTCAGGTTTTTGTCTCAGCAGGGTTGGTCTTTCTTTGATCTTTTGCTCCCTTGTTGTGAGTTTTGTTAGCTAACTTAACATATTTCTCTTCAGAATTATCCCCTTCTAAATGCTGGGGTGCTGCCTGCCTCTTGCTTAGTAGCATGTTCTGCAACCTCTCAGTAGGGAGTTCATTCTGAAATGTTGGCTTATGAATCAGCGAGACAAACAGAGATGAAGAGCACATATTTTGGTCAAACCTAAAGAGTAA
The DNA here is from genome assembly GCF_951394365.1 of Tetrao urogallus. Taxonomy (NCBI): domain Eukaryota; kingdom Metazoa; phylum Chordata; class Aves; order Galliformes; family Phasianidae; genus Tetrao; species Tetrao urogallus. The sequence goes on along the minus strand of NC_136839.1, from coordinate 2,958,532 downwards.
AGCTGCTCTGTATCATTAGTGCTCTTCAGTAAAAGATGAGATCCTTGATTTAAAGGTATTTTTCTTAATGGAGGAGTTGTAGTTGATCTGCCTTTCATCAGCTGGAGGGGCATCTCTTGTGAAGTGCTGAAAAGGATTAGAAAATGCACTAAAAGGAGAAGAGCAAAGACCGTGTGTGTATCTGGTCTCAGTACCTAAAAACTAAGGCATGGTGTTAGAGATGCACATGAAAGCACACATGGCTTTGTGGGAAAACAATCCACGGAGCAGGATTTTTACTATCAGAAGATCAGTTAAAATCAGAAGCCATTGGTTGGAAAAGGAAGAGTTAAATTTAACTTTTTATCAGTGAAAATAGTAGCACATCAGATACCACTGTGCACTGTGGCAGTGTTACTGGGAGAAGTCTATAGCAGGGCTGATGGACAGTAGCTCAGAGGAGAATTTAATTGAAAATGTGAAGTCTGTCCTTTTACTCTGCCAGTATTGTGGCTGAAATGGAGAGGATACTCTAGGGTTGACTAAGCTGTTCTGAGATAGCTGTGACAAGGTCTCAATTGCTTTAAAAATAAATAATAAAGTCCTCGTGCTTAGTTTCTTTGTACCTTAGTTTTTCACGTGTAAAAGAATGATAACACTTTTATAGGGTGCTAAGGTCTGAATGGGTTAAAAATACAAGAGCTTTGCTTGGATGTTTAGAGAAGAGAAACATGGCCTTTTTGCATTTTTTCTTTTTCTCCTTTATCCTGCCTGCTTTGCTCTCCTTTATCTGATGCCTCAAGCTAGCTTTCTTTCTAGGTGGTGCTCAGCTTGGCTCTCACTGAGTGACTTAAAGGCTTGTCTTCTCTGTTCTCTTTTAGGCCAACTGCGATTTGAGACGGCAGATAGATGAACAACAAAAGATGCTGGAGAAGTACAAGGAGAGGTTGAATAGATGTGTAACGATGAGCAAGAAGCTCCTTATAGAAAAGGTGAGCAGCAGGCTGCAGTCACAGCTGGTGCATTTGAAAGCTTCTCTATCTTTCTTGGCAGTGAAAATCTGCTCCTATTGCTCTGGTGATAAGAGACAACTGGAATTTTGTCTTGAATTGTTTCTCTGCAAATAGGAATGTAATCTGAAGACTGAAAGCATTCAGAATGTTTGGTTATTTTTGAGTCTCAGAGATCTCCCTTGCTGAAGTGAAATAGTCTGAGCTCTAAATGCAGCAGGCATTACTTGCTTTGACACTCGTGTATCTGAAAAGCGCCTTTGTCCAGCACTTGCTGTACAGGAGCAATGTCCCATTGTGAAGTGAAATTGCCAGATCTGCTCTGTGACACGGGCAAGTGATTTAAAACTTTCTTCTTTCAAATGACGGAGCTGGAGATCATTGCTTTGTACAGTACTTAAAATAACATGAAAAAGACTCTGAGAAAGTGCCAAGCTGTTGTTTACAGGCATCCAGCTTGCTTCGCTGTTGAAAGATTTGCAGATTTCCTTTTAGTTCAACAATGTGGGGTTTTGATTCTCTTTCACCTGTTGGCCAATAACACCAATTGTTCGTGGGCACTGGATGAGCACAAATACCTGGGTGCTGGCCAGTGTGGGCAGTCTGTTTGGTTTGCTTTTGTCACTGAGCTGATTATCCTTGGCTGAATGGGACTCCGTTTTCTGGGAGGATTTGTAACTCTGGGCTGTGTTACGTAGACCTGGTGTTCAGATAAGCAGTGTGTAGCTCCACTGAGGAGCTGTGCTGGTTCATCTTTAATCTTAATTGACTGAATCTTTGCTGTTCTCACCTCCAGGCCTTAGAAACTTTCTTTCACTTACTGGAAATACTTTGTGACGGAGACCACCACCGCTTTTTTTCTGTTGGAGTCTTAATTGAGGCTGTCTCTTCTGGGAGTGCTGTTTGGCTAGGATTGAGTTGGCTTATCACTGTATCTTAGTCTTAATGTTGATTTGGGGTGTGTTTTCCTCCTTCACCTCCTATTAGAGTGAATAAGGGCCTGATGAGAGACGTATCTGAAGTCCAGCTAAGCTACTGATGCAGAGATAGTTTTAATCCTACTGTTAAATTGAGTTTCAACTGATGATAGAATGGGTGAGCAGCCCAAGCAGTAACGGGAAAGAAAATAGAAAGCTGAAATGCCAGAAAAGAAGCTGTCAGACTGCAGAAGCACCATCAGTAATTTCACCAATAAAGTTCAGCTGGTTTCAAGTAAGCAGTACTGGAACACAGCAAAAGGTGTCAGGGATTGGAAGTGAGTTTAGACAAGGCCTAACTCTTAGCTGCTAATCTGAGGGTTTTATTTTAACACGTGTTTTGTTTTCAGTCAAAACAGGAGAAGATGGCGTGCAGAGATAAGAGCATGCAGGATCGATTGAGGCTGGGCCACTTCACCACGGTGCGGCACGGGGCGTCCTTCACTGAGCAGTGGACAGATGGCTATGCCTTCCAGAACCTCATCAAGTGAGGACAGTTTTCTTTACCTACAGGGACAGAAAAGGAGAAACTGAGCAGTTGTGTGTGATGTCTTGCATGTCAGAATGGGAGAACGGTGTGACTGATGCATGAAAGGATCAGACAGGGACTCGGCTACAGACAGCGAGGAACCTTTTAGTGAGAAATATGCTTCCACTTAACTCCAGAGACTTAAAACTGGAGTCAAATTGTTTGAGTTGGCCTCTGGATTGGAAAGAAGCAGGCTGCCCTGTTAGGTGTTCTCAGTGCACCTGTCTGGCTGTGCAATGCATAGAGTGTGGGGGGAGGGAGGCCAGACTCTCATGTGTATCCAGAGTCAATCAATTTGGTTTGCATATCTGCTTATATTCCTCCAGGAAAGTTGCTTATCTTCCCCCCTTCCCCTCCCCCTTTTCTACCTTCTAACTTTAAAAGGAAAAAAAAAAAAAGCTTTAAAAAAAAAAAATCCATGCTATTTAACTTTTTTTGCCTTTTGGTAACTGTGATCAAAGTAGCTGCAGAAATCTGGAAACGAAGATCAGACACCCTTTTATGCAGGATATTAATGGAAATATCCAGTAAATTCCCACCTGGCCTCGACCTTTAAGTAGGACTCGGCAAATTAATTGCACAGAGAGAGCTGTGTGTAATCCATTAAAACCATCTAATTTTTCTGTGGTCTGATAGAAGGTGCACATGTTGTTGGGTGCAGATTGTGAGCTTGCTAATATTCTCCTTAGTTTGTGCTGTAAGACATGAAGAAATACTTCTGGAATCCTTACCTGCAATCTCAGTCTGTTTTAAACTGTGAATTAAGCATCTGAGTTCACAAGCCATTTAGTTTGTAATTCCACAAATGCTTTTATCACTGTAAAATTACAAGGCAGCTTTATGATAGTCTCCCCTCTGAAACAGAAGGACTCTTTTCTTCGTGAAATTGGGGATGGTGTTAATTATGCTTCAGAAAACTGAGGATAGCTGAACTGTACCCTTAAAGCATAGGGATACTTTCTCAGACAGTGCCAGACTTCAGGAACAGTTCAAACAGGAAAGTCTAGGATTTAGAACAGAGTATTCTAGGAAAAAAGTGTGTGGAAACTTAGTGACTTACCATAGATCCCTGGGTTTTCCATGAGGTTAGCAGCTCCTTGGTTTTGGATATCCTCTGCATGAATAAAACCTTTCACTGACTGAAAGGTTTCTGTGGGGCCGGGAAAAGAATCCACTTCTATGTGAAAAATACCTTGGAAAAAAAAAAAAAAAAATCTGAGTCAATGTTTGGCACATCCTCCCTTTCTGAACAAGAGTATTTTGTTGGTAATCTAAGAGTACAGCTGATTGGAATTCATTGCTCAAGTCTGCTAAAAGCAGATGCTGAGGACGACTGAGTACATTCCATTAGTTATCTGCTTTGTGTTTTGTTTGTTTTTTTTTTTCTGCCCTCATCTTTCCAGGCAACAGGAAAGGATAAATTCCCAGCGAGAAGAAATAGAAAGGCAACGAAAAATGTTAGCAAAACGGAAGCCACCTGCCATGGGCCAAACCCCCCCAGCAAGCAATGAGCAGAAGCAGCGCAAGAACAAAACCAACGGAGCAGAAAATGAAACGTAGGTTCTGTGGCCTTCTTTGTGCCTTGCAAAGCTGCATGCTTTGATTAGAGCACAAAATATCCACTGGGAAATGGAATCTTGCCCTTGCCTCTAGGCTTCACTACACGCACAAATGAATAGTGTGGAATTAGCCTGGCATTCAGAAACATCTGGCTGCAGTTCTAAATAGTTTTCATTGGAGTAAAACATGGATCATTGCTGAGTCCGGAATTTTTGTGAGCTTAATTTCTTTTGAATGCAGTAAGTTTTCAAACTTGATGCAGCAAGAGAGCTGAAAAATGCGATGTGCAAAAGAAGTAAAAGACTTCACCCTTAGTTTTGGTAACACTGTACACTTTGCTTAAAAAAACAAAACATATTCAGGAGCTTTTATGTCTGTGTACCTTCTGGTGAGGCTGTTCAAAGAATGGGTTTGGAATGCTGAGGAAAAAGGTGCTCTATAAAGACAGTGCATAATAGGTTGAACTGTATCTCAAAAGCAGTTCTTTCCAGATATTTGAATGAGGGAAATGGAAGCATTATTTAAGTACTGCTGTCTCATCTCACAGGAGCCCTGCTTCTCTTTTTGAGGTTGTTGATACTTTGGGAATGCTGGTGCTCTTAGAGAGCAAAGCTTCTCACAAGAACTTTTAGTTGTTGCTCTTACTTCTTTAAAAGTGTTTGCTACTTGCAAATTGAAGCCAAACCCTGAGCAGCTTGTTTCTTGTTGGAAATCACATTAAGTAACCTTCTTGTAAATAAAACTGACTCTCAATGTGCTGCTGAGGCACATGACCTAGTTTTCCTTTCTTCTTTTTCTCCCCACTCTGGGCAGTCAGTACTTCCCTGTAGCTTCTACAAGTCTACTTTTCAGCCATCATTTTATTGCTGTTGGCTAATACCATAATTCTCAATGACACTTCTCTTTTTGCACTGTTAAATCTCCTTGTTATGGCCTTACTTAGAGGTTGTGGAGCCCTTTGTATTCTTGCACTTTGCACTTTGAAAAGTGCATATTAAGCAAAAGCTCCCACTCTTGTTTTCCACCTGCAGCAAAGGTGGCACATGGTTGGGTTAGCTGTGTGTTTGAAATGCTCTCTTATGCCAAAGTGGTGCCCCAGGTAAGGATGCTGAGACTGGTCAGGTCTGTGTAGGAGTGCAGTATATGCTTCCTGCAAATACGTAGCTTGAATGGAGATCTTGACCCCTCACTGTGGCCAAGAGGGCTTAAAAACAACTGAATATGCTTTAAAAGCTGAGTTTTTTTAATGGCAGTTGGATTTTGGAGAAGTAAATTGCACGTGGTCACCCATCTGAGCAACAACGTAATGCTTTCCAATTTGTGTAGTGATGGTTTTGCCTAACAGAAGAGTGCAGCTGCACTGAGGCTTATGCTGTTGGCATGGCAATGTGGGTCTTGATATAGCCTGGCAATCACGATGTTTATCTGTGATATCCAGTGAGTTTCTACCTGTAGAGAGCCTGCTGTGAGGTGATTTCCACTCTACCTGGTTGTGCTGGTGAGCCTTTTTCTGCTACCCAGTCATTTTCTTAGTGTTTCTTGCTGCTCTGTCATTCTTCGCCACTGTATTTTAAGGTTTTATCTTTGTGGTTTAGAAGAGTTGCTTGTGGTGTTCTTAATTAAAACTGCTCAGCTGTTCACTTGGAGTGTTGCAGCTTATGATGAATACACTGGTTTTGTAATCAGCTCAGTGACTGCTTGCACACAGATGCAGTTGTTGTACCTGAATCACATCAGTCCAACATCTTCCTGATGTTGGAGGGAGGTTTTACATTTTGTGGAATTCTTACAGTGGTTTCTGTGCAAACTGAACGTAAATGCTTGTGAAACTTGAATGAAGAGTGGTTGGCCAAATAATTTCACTTGATTTTTGTTTCCTCTTAAGTTCATGGCTGTTGCTGTGCCTTAGAAAGAAGGGGAAGGTTTCATTACATAGGTTCAGAGGTACCCTGCCCCAACATCACTCTCCTGAAGAAAGTGAATGAAGCACATGTTGTCATTCACAGACAATATCTGCTGGATTAACCTTGAGGTTTGTTGAACACTTGGGCAGTTTTAGAGCCTCAGCTGTACCAGAAGTAGTGCATTTCAGGCCGTGTTTCTGAAACAGGACAGTGTTTGTCTTTGAGCCTCCTTGGTTTTTGTAATGCTTGCTGCAAATGTGGCTTTTTTTGGGCAGTGCTAGCCTGCTACTCGTTACATCTCTTGCTTTATGAGTAGATTGTTGGTGTTTAGCTCTGCATTTCTCTTGTGCACAAGAAGCTGTGGAAAGCTTGTTGCTGGTTTATTCAGTTGTCTTTTTATTCTTTGCACAGCAACATCAACCAAGGACCTAAACATCTGGGAAAGCCTTTTAGATAAGCTAAATCCAATCCAAGTTCAAACTGTTGTATTTTTCTTGTGGAATAGCACACTTTCATATGAAATGAGGCATCACATAAACATTTGCCATACCAGGTGTTTTTTGTATGTATCTTCAGTTTGTAACAAGCACTTCCTTACGGTTGAAATCCTTTTAAAGGGAGCGTTGTGAATTTTGTGCTAGATTTACCTGCTTAAAAACTGCTGTAGAAGTTGTTTCAGCTGTGCAGCCCCTCTGCACTGTAAGCAGGGGAGGGAAGTAGTGGCATTTCAAGACCAGCACTGAACCAACTGCATCCAGCATTGTCTCAGTTGGCTGTAAGGTGAGCTGAGGGAGCACAGCCCAGCAGACAGAGGGCTCCATCTCCTCTTGAAACTGAGTGTGATACTGATGCTGTGGAGAACTCAGTACAGAAGTCAGCATAGGTGTGACACAGAGCATAACTGCTGCAACAGGGATCCTCTTGAGGCGTGGTTTGGACTTAATTTTAGGTTCAGAAGGGTTATTTGTATGTTCTCACATGTGATCTTGTTCACAAAGTGAACAGATGCGATTGATGTGGACTTCATAACCTTATGTTCACATGCATGATGCCTTTACCCATGTTGGCAGCAGTGAGAGAATCAGTGTAATGATTGGTTTTGAAACTTCACAGATCTCAGTGCAGCGTTACATTTCACTAGGGATGGACCCTATCACTGTTTTAGTGTAAGGCTGAATTTTGCCTCATCTTAGAATGGAAACATTGCATGTTATTTACCATCAGTAAAATGGCAATTGTTTCCTTATCCCACTGTAGCTGCTTGCAGGGTTAAAGTTGTGGAAAAGTGAAGTAAACTTCCATGATTTCCCTGGAACCACCTGACAGCCTGAAACAAAAGTTCAGAATCCCAGTTCGTGGCTCCATTTGCAGTGTTGCTGTAGCCAGGTGTGGTGTTACAATCCTCACACCGTCCTAAATAACTGTTACTAGGAACCTGAATTTGAAATTGATTTGTGCTTTATTGAAGTTCAGCTTTTGGTCTCTTACTTGATTGGCAGATTGTGGAGCTAACAAAAAAAAAAAAGGTTGCTGGATGTTGACACACTCTGTGCAGTTACTGCTTCCATAGGAGAAGGTGCATACTGCAAGTCATGTACTTCAACACACATTGAAATTCAACAGCTTGGATCTGTCTCTTCCATGCAGGTTAACGCTAGCAGAGTACCATGAACAGGAAGAAATCTTCAAGCTCCGACTGGGTCATCTGAAAAAGGTAAGAACTGCAGAGAAGGCTTTTAGGTGGGTTTCTGACTCCGTGTTCTCCAAACTGGATCGTTTCACTGCAGAGATCACTCCCACTACTTTGCTAAGTAAGAGGGCTCTTGTTACTTGGAAAGGATGCTCAGGATGTTGTACTCGTATTTTCCAGGGCAGTAGTGTTGCTCTTTACTTCAGCACATAAATGGTGTCCTCACAGTTAGGATTTCATGATGGGAGTTCTGCTGTTTCAGTGCCAATGGAGCCTGCCTGCTTTGTATGTGCTTAGCATGAGGGAACATGAACGAAGGGACCAAGGGAAAGAAATGACAAGAACAAAGCAGAAAATGCAAGCAACAATGGCTTTCCCATTTCTTTGTCATGCACTATCTGTAACAGATCTGTAAAGTTTTTTGAGTAATAGCTGTGTTTAGATAGTTATAAGGCATTATTGTTTTCACATACGTTGGTTTCAATAGGAGTGATACCTGCAAGTGAGCTTATATTTCAATAAGCTGCTGATTACTTTCAACATGATTGCAAAAATGTAAAAATGAAACTTCTGGGACACTTAGCAGATGGAGTGAGAATAAAATAAAGGCTTTCTGCCACTTTCCTGGCTAGCTGTGTGATCTGCAAGGCCAAAGAGTTTTTTCCTGAGTGAAGCAGGAAAAGTGGAAGCGCAGCACGCTGCCAGCCTTCCATCTTTGCTTAGGTGTTTGTGTACGACCTCTGCACTGAGGTTTTTTTGCTGTGACCTCGGCACTGAATGCAAGGCTTCATTAATGCTTCTGTACCTCGTTATTTTCAGCGGTGAGGGAAAGTTAAAGCACATATGGAATCTGCTGGCACGCTGCCCGTTACATTTTATTGTCCAGTGAGTGCAGATATGTGATATGAGCAGGAGCATGCTGCAGGCATACTGCTCGATAGCTTCCGCATTGCTGGAGTGGATTAATTGCAGGTTGTCTGGCATGTAGCGTGGCACCCCGGGACAGAGGAATCCCATTTGGAAATGGATCTTAATGGAAAATGAAGTAATGTTCTGGGATCGTGGCATTGTCTGAAGCTGTTCTTATCCTTGTCCACTTTTGGAAACTGGCTCATTTTTTGTGCCTAAAAATAGAACCTGTTGAGAAGGGAAGGAGCAGTCACAAGACGAATGGGTTACTGCGTCCCTTGAGTCATGTGCACCAAATAATGCTGCTCAAGGCGCATGTTTTCATTGAGGTTTGCAACCCTGTCCTCATCAGTGCGAATTCAAGTCTTGTATTTGAGGGCAGTGGACCTTCCAGCCCTATGGACTGTGCATAAAACTTTGACGTGGCTCCTTTCTTCTCAAGGAAAGGGGCAGGACCAGCAGTGCTGCACATCACAGAGGTGAAGTTGTACAGGCCATGTTCCTACAGGAGGCAGAGCCTCTCAGCACTTCCTCGCTTGGTTTCTAGACCCAATGTTCTCTGGAACAGAAGCTGTCTTTAAGAGCTGTGAAATCTCTGTGATCCAGATAAAAATTCTTTGGTCTTTGCTAAGTGAGTAACAGCTGAAGGTTCTTTCAGGTCGTGTGTTGGCTTATCAGTCACTCCTGCCCTATGATAAAGAAATCAGTCTCAGTTGAAAGTAAAGAGCTTTTGGGGCTCCCTGCTTGCAGGGTGAGGTGGTGGCTGTTGGCCTGGCGTTAAAGAGAAACAAGAACCCACCCAGAGACTAAAGAGTCCATGAAACTTACACTAAGATGTTCTGCCGACCACTGAAATGTGTGTTAAGGTATTCCTGCTTCTCAACTTCAGACTGCACATGTGGTTCAGTGTGGTGTCAGGGCTGTTACTCCCATGTGAACAAGCCTTTTCTTGCCTTGCCCTTGTTAACTGGAGCACGCTGTCCATTCAAATGATGTCTTAGTACAGAAGCTGTTTGCTGTAACTTCCATTTCTGAGTTAGGCAGTTTTTATGTTTCTTGGGTAGAAAACACAATACCCTGAGATGTGTTGGAAGATTATTGTAAGGTTTATGTGCTGTGGTAGTTTTCACACTGATAGTCTATAAGAGGTGAGCACGGAATCTGGTACTGGAAATCTCCGTTTCCATAACGTTAAGTTAGAACCATGCACGTGTAATGTGTAAAGTGTCAGGCAGGCCACATCATCCTGCATCCTTCAAACATTCCCTTTTTATGGCTTCTCAAATTCCAAAGTCTGTACTTCAGAAAAATCTCAGTTGCTTTTGTTATCTACGTGTCAAAGCCCAGGATGCCAGTCTCTGTATTTATAGCATGTCTTTCATTAAGCGTCACGTCCCAGTTTTTGAAGATGCAATCTTAAAAGATTTATCACACAGCTAGCCTGCAGAAGGGGAGAGGGGTTTGGAGGATGAATGGCTGCCATTTTAAACAAAGTTACCTGGTCTGTTTGCCCAAGGAGGCTGTGGATGCCCCATCCCTGCAGGCATTCAAAGCCAGGCTGGATGTGGCTCTGGGCAGCCTGGGCTGCTGGTTGGCGACCTGCACATAGCAGGGGTTGGAACCATATGAGTACTGTGGTCCTTTTCAACCCAGGCCATTCTGTGTTTCTATGATTCCTTTCACCTTCTACCTGACTCTTTAAATGGAGATTGGTGGCCCTGCATGCAGCAGCAGGGTTGAAGCTTGATGATCCTTGAGGTCCCTTCCAATCCAAGCCATGCTATGGTTTTGTGATACCATGGCTGTGAGCAGCTTTTTCATCTCCCAGACACATTATTTGCCAATGATCTGTTTACACGTGGAGTTATGTTTGTGGCTCCGGGTAGAAATGCTGGCTATAATATTTGAAACAATGTCGTGTTTTCTTTTTGGTTTTCTCTTGCACAGGAAGAAGCAGAGATCCAGGCAGAGCTGGAACGGCTAGAGAGGGTTAGAAATCTACATATCAGGGAATTGAAAAGGATACACAATGAAGATAACTCACAGTAAGCCCATGGGAGTCATAGAGGGTGTATTGCTGTTATGAAGGGGACAAATCAGATTTGCAAATACTGTATCTTTTCTTCAATCAGTGTTTCACCTTAATGTGTCATTAGCCTAGGGGGCAGGGCAAAGGCTTCTGAGCACATCAAAGTATCGTTATATAACCTTGTATCAATAGAAAATGATTAAATAGTGTCAAATCTGCCAGTTCTGATATTTTTAGTCTCAATATAAAAAATGTTTCTAAATTGTAGAAGAGCTGTAATCTGTTATAGTTCATTGTCAGTGTTGTTAAACTGTGTCTTTCTTGCCAGATTTAAAGACCATCCAACGCTAAACGATAGGTATTTGTTGCTACATCTTCTGGGTCGAGGAGGCTTCAGTGAAGTATATAAGGTAAATTCGAGGTGCCAATCTGATGCAGTGTGAATCTGCAATGAAATCCCACAGTAAGCAGAACCTCGCAATCATTTTCACAATGGAGCGTGTGGTTGTGGAAGGAAGAACAGAACACATGTTACATCTGGCTTGTATTAGACAGCAGGCTTGAAATTTTTAGGTTCTGCTCACGTCCTCAGAGGTCAAATTTCCTGCAAATGGATGTTTTAAGAAAGCACTGCACTAAATCTGCAGGTTTCACCAGGACAGAAGCCTAGCATTCAAGTGCTGTACACAAATACCTTAACGTGGCTAAGTTTTACTGAGGATGGCATAGCAAGTCTGAGCTTTGCTGTAAATAAAAGAGAAAATAAATAGGAGCAAAGCCTTTATTTCCTGGGGGTAAAAGGCTTTTTTCTTCGTTTTATGGTCTGAAGTAGCAGACTGGGTGTGTGTGCAGTCCTTGGAACTGAGGAGTGCTTGTCTGTCAGTACTCTTTGCATGGCCAAGACTTATGATACTTTGGAGGTTCTTGTTTGATTATTACACTTAAATCCTCTCCAGTGCTAAATATTCTCCACTTATACCCAGTAGTCTTTAATTCATGTTGAATTTGGGTAGAATTAACGTCACTATTCCGATTCAAATGTTGGGAACATCAGGATGATTTATTATTTTGATGCAGTATAACGACAGGTACCCAAACCAGAGGGGCCTACTGTTCAGGTAGCCAAGAAGGAGTGCTGCCTGCAAGTACTCCCAGTTTCTCTTTGGAGTCTCTGATGACTCAGTAGAAATGCAGAGCTCCACAGGCGAAAGGTGAAAGCAAGGGCATAGGAATGCTTCATACCTGACTGTGCATAAGGGTTATAATTACATTACTAAAACAAAGAGATGCTTATTTCTCTTCTCCACGGTCCATGCTGATCTGTTAAGCATTAGGAGTTCAGTATACAGCTTTTCAGCTGGATGTGGATTATCCTTGTTTGCTTACAATAGGATTTTACCCAGTCCTGTAAATTATTAGATGTTTCTGCTCTCAGACAAAGTAACAGACTTCTTCATTTCCCCAAGAACACAATTCCAGTGATCTATTCTTTAAAGGCTGCCTAAATAGCAAGATATTGGACATGCAGCACCAGCGTTACACAGTTCAGCCCTTGAATTGTCTGGCTTCTAAACAAGCTGAGACATTTTGCTTCAAGATGGAGAGCTGAGCTACCAGAAACAAAGTATTAAAGATCTGCTGTGTGATTTTCATTTTTGTTTTCAACTTAGTGTAGAAAAATAAGCGAGCTGGTTGGGGGAATAGTGACAAAGTCTTTCCCAGAGTGATTGAGTGGCTGTATTTCAGTAATTTGGCCGTTGTGATCCCCATTGTAGCACTGGTAGTAAAATGTCAGAATAAATGCAGCATTAGTTGAATCCCATAGGGAAGGGTCAGATCAAAGCACAGAATATTCAATTGTTTTCAGAGTTGCTTGGTTTCATTAGTGAAACTAATTACATCAAAATGTGGGTTTGCTCTTCGCTCAGTCTGTTGTAATGCTGATTTCCTGGGTGGGGAGATTGATTTGTTAGATCTTGTCTGCTTCTGCAGCGTGAAGTTGAGGCTGTGATTCCTACTGATGCTCAGATCTTCTCTTTGCAGGCATTTGATTTAACAGAACAGAGATACGTAGCTGTGAAAATACACCAGTTAAATAAAAACTGGAGAGATGAGAAGAAAGAAAACTATCACAAGTAAGCAAGGCTGTAAAACAGACACGTCCCCAAGTTGTGTTTAGTTCTTCACTGTCTGTGAACAGGCAGCCATTTTTTCCTATGTTTTGCCACATTTCAAAAGCCACTCTGTCCCAACATGTACTTGTAAAATTTATATTCATGTTAGAAATGTCTTCAATATGTGCACACACCCCCAGTTTTGTATAAACACGAGGCTTTAAAGCGCCAGTGGTGCTGTAGAAAGAAAGCACTAAAGTGGCTTCTCTTCAAAATGTGTAAGATCTTGCAGAAAAAAGTGCTCATGCCCATCTTGCAGGCACACACCTGCATGTTGAAAGACTACTTTTTGTTTCCTAGAATACTTGAGCTTTCCACAGGTGATAGGAATAACTTGTCACAGCCTAGAAGAGGGCTGCAAGAAGCCTGTTAAGCATTGGTAACACTTGCTTCCTCATGCCATGGATTAGATAAGTGCTGCAGAATCACAGCCAAAATTTTTTCACAGAACTTCAAAGACAAAACTGTGATCTTGCTTCCTCAACGTGTCAGTGGCATAAGCTAAGCTGGAGTTGAAGCTTGGACTGTCGAACATCCTGGAATTTTTCTAGAACTTGCTGATTTGTGCGTTCAGCTCTCTTGGATCCCATAGCGATTTATTATGAGATAATTCTGTTTTGGCGAGCAGTACCATTAATCAGGATTAAGTTATTTTGTAGTGCTGCCAGCATTTGGGAATCTGATACACTTGGATTCTGTGGTTCTCAAAAACTATTCTGAGCAGCTCCTCGTTTGCCTGCCTTTTCTTAAGCTGTGTGATGTGCAGTTTGTGACTGAACTTGGACTGTCTGGGTGCTCCTTCTGCAGAACTTAGAGTTATGTCACTTGTATGACTAATGCTCCCACTTTCCTATTTTCAGACATGCGTGTAGGGAGTACAGAATTCACAAAGAACTGGATCATCCTCGAATAGTTAAGCTATATGACTACTTTTCACTGGACACTGACTCGTAAGTTGCGTCGCTGTGTGCTTTGACTCGGTTTGACCCATCCACCACAAAGTTTTTGATCTCAAAATCTTACAGCAGAGTCCAGGGTGTATCCGTGCCTTGCAGAGGTGCTGCAGAGATGTCTGCTGTCTGAGGCAGTTCCAGCATGCACAGATTTTCTAGAGATGCTGTCTCGTATGCCCTGTTATGTCAGATGTGATGCTCTGCTTGTAAATCTTGCTTTTTGTTGACCTGGGCACATGCCCCAGCCAAAACTGCTTTCCATTTCTGCTCTGGTGCTAAATGGAATGTATCTGACCTTTGTACTATTGAGCATTGACTATTGTGCTCTTGGTGCCCTAATTTTGGAAGGAGATTAATTGGCTGGAGGACTCTTAATGTATTGATCGAATGGATGAGACTTGCAGACAGACAACAGCAAAGTGGTCTGGTTTCTGTCAGATGCCTTAATTACAACTGCTGCTGTTTTGCCCTCAGGTTTTGTACAGTGTTAGAATACTGTGAGGGAAACGATCTGGACTTCTACCTGAAGCAGCACAAGTTAATGTCGGAGAAGGAGGCGCGATCCATTATCATGCAGATTGTGAATGCTTTAAAATACTTAAATGAAATCAAACCTCCCATCATACACTATGACCTTAAACCAGGTATGCTGTGCTGGTAGCTGACGTGCTTGAGGATGCTAACTGAAAGTAATGGGCTGTAATTGAAGCGGGGGTGTTTGTTTTGGTCAGGCAGCAAAAAGGAGACGGTCCTGCCTGGGAAAACACACTTGCAGTAAGAAAAAGCTATAATGCATAGAACATTCTGTGAAAAGGGTATTGTCTCCCAGAATTGCAACATAAACAAGGAAGTAACATTCCAGAAAGAGTAGCCTCTTTATTCAAAATGAGCTCTTGAACCACCAAGTGTGTGTGTTTGGTTTCTCAATGTCCTGCTTGTGTTCTGCTGTTGAGAGCTTCTGTTATTGCTTCATAAAGGTTCCCATAATTACTAGTGTGTTTTATGTTCCCATTCTTCTGGCTTATTCTTTCTGTAATCATCTGCCTGAAATCTTGGGGGCAGAAGCTGGGAAGTGTTCAGGTTTTTGGTTGGTTTGGTTTTTATGACGTGGCAGCTCACAAAGCAGAGGACATGCACGCTCCAGTCCTCCTTTGCATTCATTAGCATCTACCAAGCAGAAGGGCCTTTGAAAGATGTTTTTGCAGGGCTCTGTGTAGCACTGGATAGAGTAGTGAAGGCAGAAATGGAAGTGCTCTCTTTTGGGATGTTGGCTACGTTGCTTTTTCCTAGTCCAGTAAAATTCAACCACCTCTTCAGACAGTTGTCTCTGGTTTGCCTTCCTTTACTGGTGGCACCTCGTGGGTATTGTGTAACTCTGTGATGTGGTTTATTGCATCAGCAAGAGGAATCTGTACAGGAGGTGGTGCTGTTGCACTGTTCTAGTGACCGTATTCCTTCCCCCAGCTGTTGGCTGTTCTTGCTGTGTCTGAACATGCAGCAGAGCTCTGCCTGCAGTTGTCTAAAGCTGTGATTCATCTGCTGCCACCACACACAATTCTGCTGTTTTATTGTATGCTTTGAGAAAAACAGTGATGATCTGAATTCTTGATCCTTGATGGATTTATGAAAGACTCTTGCTTAAGCAGTAATTGTCTTTCTGAGCTTAGAAAGCCACTGGGGAGCACTGCCAGGAAGGGAGAGAGTTTCTGGCTGTTGAGAGACTGGGGCAAGTCAGGACTTCTGGACAGAATGAGTCATGACTGTGTATGTTTGCTTCTTTGCTTAGTCTTTCTTTTTGACCTGCCCTTCTAGCAGGACCTTTGGGAGGGGTCAAAACAGCACGGGCATCAAGCTGATTTGGAGAATAGGGCTCGTAATCCAAAGGCTCCAAGTAATGTTAGGCAACTGAGCCTTTTGAGGATGGATAAATCACATCTAGCAGTCAGAGGGAGCTGAGTTGTCTCTGAATTTAAAACACCTACCCCAGGCAGCTGCAGCTGGCTGTGCTTTGTAGGATGCTTGCTTTCTTGTCGAGAGCCAGACTTCAGTGCAATTTTATTCCTGCTTTTCCCTGCTAAATGTATTTCTAAGAGACTGCTTCCTTCCTCTGTTTAGGTAACATTCTTCTAGTCAATGGTACTGCATGCGGAGAGATAAAAATCACAGATTTTGGGCTTTCCAAAATCATGGATGATGACAGCTACAACTCTGTTGATGGCATGGAGCTGACGTCGCAGGGGGCTGGTACTTACTGGTAAGCATCACCTGTGGGGCACTTGCAGCTTAAAGATCAAGAAGAGTTTCCAGGTCTCTTTGCATCTGTGTTAGCTCTGCATGTGCTGCCATTGCCAGCTTGAGATGGTAGAGACCCTGTAAATCAGGGAAGGAGAATACTATGCAGGTACGTGAGGGAGAAGGAAAGAGCATTCCACTGAAGAGAGGTGAAAATCCATAGAGTTAGCTCTTACAACTTACATAAATCTCATAGCACTGTTTGTAGCCACAGCTTCACTTCCAAGTGCCATATGAAAGATATTTGCAGCAATACTTGACTCCCAGTGCCAGATGTCATCGCTGCAAGTGATGCAGCTGAGAGCAAGACCTGCATTAAGTACCACAGGATGTAATTATTAGATGTTACCCAAAGTGCAGTGTGTCCCTGTGGGCAGCATTTGTACACAAACATTTGTTAAAGCCTTCCATATTGTGTGAACAAACTTTTAGGCCTGTTCTTTTCCAAAAGTAAAACTAGCTGCAGTTTGAGCAAAGCTTTCTCTGTGAGCTGCCAACTAGGCTTGAATTTCTAGAAATACATATTTTTGGCTGTGGATTTCTATTGTGAAATTGTTGGCCAAGCCCTTTTGACAACAAATACCAGTTTTGAAGATGAAAGAAAACAAGGTTATTTTATGTGCTTCTGTTGAAAGGAAACTGACTGTGCTGAGTAATTCAGACCATCAGTGTCTGGAGAGCCCTTGGGTCTGTGGTCTTCACGAAAAGCAGTGGTGATCTTAGATGCACAGGATCAAAACTGGCCAGATTATGTCGTCTTTTCTAAACAAAATGGCTGTAAGTATTAGAAGATAATACTCATAACTTGTTGTCCATTCTTTTTAATCAGGTATTTGCCACCAGAATGTTTCGTGGTTGGGAAAGAACCTCCAAAGATTTCAAATAAGGTTGATGTCTGGTCAGTAGGGGTCATCTTCTATCAGTGTCTCTATGGCAGAAAGGTAAGAGAGCATGTAACCTCTTTCCAAGCAGCGATTCCCAAACCTTTGGGAGGCAGCCCTGGCTTCTGCTCCCTTCACCTTGCCAGACTAGGAGGTGCTTTTGCCTTGTCTCCTTGCCACCAGTTCTGAGACAGAGCCCATATTAATGGAGAGAGGATAATTTGTTAGGTTGTGTTTTGCTCCACATGGCAATACTTTCAGGAGCAACATTCTTCAGAACATCTTTCCTGATGGTCGTATTTCCAGTGAGATGATGATGGGCAAAATGAGTGTGTCATTCGGGGCCAGGCACCTGGCATTCTTGCTTTGGCATTGTTTTATCATGCTTTCAATGTTCTGATGTTATTCTTTGAATGCAGAGTCTTTGTCAGGCCCAATATTGCTCAACAGCTGCAAGTGTTTTAAAATAAAATAGATACAAAGACTAAATGTTTTTAGAATGCCTTTTGGAAGGGAAGAGTCTATTTCAGGAAGAGGTGATTTGTTCTGAGAAAAGACAATCTTTTCTTTTTTTAATGACATCAGAAGGAGTTGGTTGGGCAGGAAAAGGATTCCATAAGCTCTCGTGTTTACAAGTCTTTGGTAACCAGGAATTGGGAAAGCCTGGGCTGATAGAAACATTGTGGTGTCAGTCAGACAAACAGTGGAACCAGCCAAGCAGGGGTTGAAGGAGGTGAATCTCCTGGCTGCTCAGATGGATGAGGGTCCTCTCTGATGTGACAAAGCTGACCTATGAGGTCTGCAAGCACATGGAGGTGCTTCCTGCCTGAGCTGGAGACACCCCGGACATGTTCCAGCTTGGTGTCCCTTTAGTTCAGTTCAGAAACAGAGCAGTGTGTCGGATGTTCATCTGGCTGGAATCTGCAAGCACCTTCACAGTGTTCATGGGCTTCTTGCCTGGAAAAATGCTGATGTCAAATGATGATTAACAGGAGCACTATGGGATTTTTTTTGTAAGGCCTGTCATCAGTCTTTAACTACTATTGTTTTGGGGTTGTTTTTTTTATTTTTTTGGTAGCCCTTTGGCCACAACCAGTCACAACAAGATATTCTCCAGGAGAACACGATTCTGAAAGCTACCGAGGTGCAGTTCCCTCCAAAGCCAGTAGTCACACCAGAAGCAAAGGTGAGTCCTCAGCAGCGTTTGGTCACATTGCATTGCCCTTCAGAGCCAACACCAGTGGTTCCTTCCTTTTGGCTTTCCTTCAGGAAAAGGCTTTCCTTCAGTTTACTAGCAAGGAGTTTGTGTTCAGCTCTCGCCTCCTGCAGAGCGGTCTGTTGCATCGTTGTTGTTGTCAGCCTCAGGGTCGAATGGAGTACAGCACGTCTCTCTACCCGTGCTTTCTCCTGCTAAAAGATGTGCTTCTGGCACAGCAGCTGTCTGTGCAATCACTGGGGAAGGAATTTCAGCGCTGGGTTGTCAGATTGGCCCAGCTCCCAAAGAGTTAGATCTATCAAAGCGAGCTTCCTGTTCCTGTCAGTCTGCTAATTCTTGTTTTGCCTTGGGGGGTATCTGCAGGCATTTATCAGGCGTTGTTTGGCCTACCGAAAGGAGGATCGGATAGATGTCCAGCAGCTGGCCTGTGACCCATACTTGCTGCCTCACATCCGCAAATCTGTATCCACAAGCAGCCCAGCTGGAGCTGCGATTGCATCAACCTCTGGATCGTCCAATAACAGCTCTTCAAACTGACACAGAGTAATAGGCCAAAAACTGCTTGAGAAACCGGCAAAAAGACTTTCAGAAACGGCTTTGGAGTAGAGGAATCCGCAAGGGTCTTGAGAAACCTGTACCAGGTGCTTTTTTTCTCTTGCTTTTTTCCATCCATAGAGCATGACAACATCTAATCTCATCAAGAAAACCTTCGGCATCTAGGCCAAGCCATGTGGATAGGAGGTGGCTTGAGGTTTGTCCAGCAAATGACCACAAAGTGTGGCTGCTCTGAACAAGGAGGGGAAACTCAAGAAAATATAACAAAACAAAACAAAAAGACGTGGTTCCACGTACTGTGAACTTCTGAACATGCAGCCTTGGGGAATCCAGGACGCCGTGTGTGCTTCATATGAAGAATGTGGACTTTGGAAAAAAAAAAAAGACTGGTCGAGTCCAGTGTTGATATTTAAACATTGTTCTTTTTCTTTTAATAAAGTTTAGGTAACATCTCCTGAAAAGCTCGAAGCACCAAGGTTCAGCTGGGGATGGTATATGACTCTTTGCCCTTTGGAGGGGAAAAAAGTTGATCCTGCCTGTTCATGGCACTAGCGTTAGTGTTTTACCCCTAATTAATTTCAGTTTTTTAAAAATAACAATTTTTTGGAAGAAAACAGTTTTCTGGTCTCTAAGTGAAACCCGTATTAACAAGCTGATGGCATTCTGCAGATGGCGCAGCTTTCTGCTCCCTTGGGGTGGCCTCTGACAAATCATTCACCTTCTCAGGAGGGCGGTGAAGCTCACAGGCAGGCCTGCATGGATCTCCTGTGCTCAGAGTGGATTGCAGTCCAGACTGCCACCAGGTTTTCAGCTGCTGCTTCATCGCTCTCTCAACGGTTGCACCTTTGTAATTTATTTGAAGTGCTGTTCTTTTTGAAAACACCCCCTGCTCATAATCTGCTCTCTGCTCTTGTGAGCATGATATCTGGTGACTGCTGAGGAGGCAGGCAGCGAACAGGAAAGAATTGGAGCTCAGCTCAGTCGATCACAGGTGTAATCTGTGCTCACACAGTGCTGTGCATATCTCACTCATGTTACAGAAATCCAAAGCTGAAGAAAGAAGGCTTGTCTTGTTCTTCTCACTTAGGTGACTTGGCAGGAAAGCTTCCTCTCTCCCTTAGCATTTTCCTTTTAAAACTTGCTGACTTTTCTAACTTGCTGCCATCGCAGCACCAGATCGCGAGTAGAAGGGAAGGAGGTAATGTTCTAGAAGGGAACAAATCTCCTCGTTATTTCTGTCGCCCTTCTGTAAGCTGCCTGGAGGGGGCTTGCACCTCCAGCTGGAATCTGCCTGCTGGCAAACATCAGCCTCTTGTCCCCACCGTGCCCCTTTCCCCCCTGCATTGAAGGAGGACTGAAAACACCAAAAAGCGCAGCGCTCGAACATGTGGCAGCCAGCTTGGAGCGTTCCTAACATGTGGCAGCAGCCCCTGGCCAGGCAAATTTAAAGATGCAGTATTCAAGAACAAAGTTTTTCAAGGGAGAGAGGCGGTGCCACTGCTGCCTTCCAGGGCCTTGGTTAAAGAACAGGTGATCCTATGCACGGGGCTGTTGCATGGCACCTCCAGGTTGCTCTGCAGCTCCAGCAACGTGTGGGCATGAAGTGCCTGCGTGGTGCCTTGTGGCAAGCAGTGCTGTCAGCTTTGCACTTTCTGAGGGAACTTGCACTTGCCTGCCTTACTGGAAGCCATCCTCTGCTAACATGTGTTATTTGTTCTGAAAAAAAAAATGAGTAATTAAGCAAATTGATCTGGGAAGCACGGAACCATGCTTTGATTTTTATTGCAGCTGTTTGAAGGTGGTCTCCCAACTGTTGTATTTGAAACAAAAGAAATATTGCATCTTTAAATACTCGGCCATCATTTTGTGGTCCTTTTATCCTCGCTGGTCTGTTCCAGAAATAACTGTTCAGCCAGCAGTGATTCCACATATTGTAGGGCAAAATCAAGGTTGATGCTTCATCCTGTTTGCTGCCATGCCGATCTGGTGCCTGTCCGCATAGGGGAGAATTCTAAAAGGGTTTTTTATATCCCAGCCCTGTTGTTCCTTGGCCATACAGTGTGTGCTATCTCTGTGGGTGTGAGTAGTTTTGTGTCCGATGCATTTATTCCTGCTGTGTGACACCCATTCAGGGCCTGGGGACAGCATTAGCCTTTTCTGGGGCTGAAAGCAGTGAAGAACCCTGGTAGAATTCCAGCTGCAGCACCTTGTTAGCACGGGTTTCACTTCCAGTAACAGACCCTATTGCCACACTGTTCATTTACTTAAAGAGAAGTGTATGAAGAATTTGTAACTTAAACCAGGCCAGACTGTTTTGGCTCTACCCAACAGATGAGACATGGATATTAAAATAAGTTTTAAGAAACTGATTTGCTTGGCTCTCACTCTTTTGCCCTTTGTAGTGTTGGCACGAGGTGTTTGCAGGATGAGGATGGAGGAGGTGGTGCTCAGCAGCTCAGGCCATTGGGATCCCTGCATGAGAAGAGGGAGCTGAAAATCATTGAGTCTTATTTGACTGCTGACCGATCGAACTCTGGAAGATGGAGGAAGAAATCAGAGTGGAGTTTGTCCCTCGTTTCTTCTGGAGTAGCGGCTGCCTTTGGAAGCTGATTATGTTTGGGCTACAAAGTAATGTTTCTTTTTGTGTCTGTTAATGAAAATGTGTGCACCTCCTGCTCTGCCCCGGCTGTGCTGAAAGCTGATGGCCTGGAATAACAGCAAGAAGGAGTCCAGCTCCTTTCATTTCATCCAGCCAAGTCTCAACAGCTTTTAAACTATAAAATAGAGAAGGGAGGGGGGTGGAAGGCAACAAAACCTTGGCAGCCAAAGGCACTGTGTCCACTTGTAGGTGGATGAAGCACTGCAGGGCCCGGTCTGCAGCCCAGATCCCCACTGCATGGCGAGGAGCTGCCAGGCAGGGAGCAGTCAGCTGTGCTCAGGATGGGTGAGGATTCCTCTGCGCCCAGCAGCCCTGACGTCACCCTCCTCACATTCGGGGTCAGAAAGAGCTTTCAGCAAAGCTCAGATGAAACCAAACACCAACAGCAGCGCGGCTCCCTCTGCGCTGCTGCAATTGATTAATTTTTTGGTCCCGAGCACCAGTTGGGGCGACGCAACACAGATTTGGACAGCAGGAGCTGGCGGCTGCCTTTCAGCAGCAGTGGCATGATGTGGGGGGTGGTCAGGTACGCAGCTTGTGCATGGCATGCCTGCAGCTGGGGCACGTGCAGAGCTCAGTGCAGACAGGAGCGAGGCTTCCCCAGGGGCTGCCTTGCTGGATGCTTCGCCTCCTACGTTAGCAGTTAGGCGTCATGCTATGAAACGAGCTTCCCTCTGCCAACTAGGCCAGTCCCGCTTTATTTTGTGACCTGGCAAACCCTCAACGCGAGGTTTGCTACCGCCGCCTGCGTCTCCCTGGGGTTTGCTATTGGAGGAGGTTGTTTTCTGGGTGCTGAAGCAGCTCTGCCTTGAACCCGGCACGACCTGGAATGCAGCACACGGAAGCGGGACTCCCACCCAGCACAGAGGCAACTTTCCTGCTGCACACGGATGCCTCTTTGCACCGAGACTCCACGGTGCACACGGAGCTCCTGCAGCGATTGCCCTGGGTAGGGCTGGGGGCAGGAGGCCAAGCAAACGCCGCGCTGCACGCCCAGGGCCAGGCGGCTTGGCCACAAGGACCCGATTGTCTGCCAGGCGGGGGGGCAGGAGCTGGGGCTGAGCAAAGCTCTCATTTCATGCATTAACTGTGTGGGGGGCGTGAAGGACGGGAAAAGCGGCTGGCGTGTGCTGTCTGGTGAGGAGCTGCCAGCATTGAGCTCCCTGTGCAGCTCTACGGCTCCCAGGCCTGGACTGTGCCACAGGATCGCTTTGCTGCAGCCTTTTCTTCTCCTTTTCCAGTTGCTCCTAATTGCCAAATGTCAGCCTGCTTCCACAGCTGGGTCGGTGCTGGGTGGTGCTGAGGTGGGCTGGTAAAGCCTGAAGTGAAATGTTTAGCAGAGCTCACTATTATCCTCTCCTTATGGCCCGGGCTGGCCTGGACTGGGACTGGACCCACAAACGTAACGGTGTGGAGCAGGACAGAGGCTCAGCCTTGTGAGCAGTGGTGCTGGGTTTGTGCAGTGCTTGGCTCTGGGTTCGCAGGAAGCACAACACGGTGCTCAGCTCAGCCCTGTCCTCGTTTGACCGAAGCTGCCTGCAGCCCAGGAGCTGTAAGCATGCATTGGCTGGGGGGCAGGACAGTGATTTGGTCATGTCCTCCTTCTTGGCCTGCCTTAGCTTTGCATCGAGGCCGTAGCTACAGCCCTGCATTGTTCAGCATTGCCTCATCCCAGCTCCTGCTAACCTGAAAATCTGCCTGTTAGCACCCAAACCAAAGCGATGGACATCAAAACCCCTCCATGAGAAAGGGGGCTGAGGGAAGGGGCTGTGCCTGTGAGGTGAGCTGCAAATAAAGGATCCAGGGCTGCCCGTGTGGCCCTGAACCTATGATGCTCCTCCATCTGGGAATGGCCATGGGGAGGGGTGGGAGCATTGCTCCCTGCTCCCATCGCTGTTCTCCCAGTGCACCACGCAGGATGTGCCGTCCTCTGCCACCTCCAGGTGCCTTCCCTCTGGGTCTCACATCCAGGCACTGCTAATTCTTGACTGAGTCATGAGCGAGGAGAAAGTGTTTTTCTCTGAAAGTCAGATTGCTGGTAAATGGCTGGAACTCCTCGCAGCCCCTGTCCGGGTGCAGCAGCGCTGGGTTTGAAGCAGCGCTTTTCCCCAGGCAGCCCCAAACTCTTCTCACCCCCGCGGCGGAAGGGCAGGGATTTCAGTGCTGGCCCTCCCAGGGCTGGAGCGCCCTGAAATTCCTCGTGGCAGCTCTGAGCGAGCACATCTGGTTTTAATAAATAATTTGCAGCTTGAACTTGCCTGACACTTAAGGGCCGTTCTTGGCCAGCATCCCTCCCCACGCAGCTGGGTGCTGAGCAGAGCCAGGCTGACAGCGCTCTTGGACGTGGCTGGTGGCCAAAGTCCCCGACGTGGCCGAGCCCTGGCACCCAGCGTGGCCGCAACCCCTGGATTCATCTTTGGAGGATGCAAACCGGAGCTGTGGGGCTGATCTCCTGCCCAGCCCCCAGCAGGGACACATGCCAAAGCCCCCACCCATGGTGGCAGAGCCCTCAGCGTGTCTAAGGCCTGCAAAGGAGCACAGGATTTTGTGGCGTTTCCATAGCCAGCCCTGCTCTTTCCCACTCCCTGTCCCTACCCTGGCATCCAGCCCTCAGAGCACAGTACCAGTGCAGGAGGATGTGAGAGCTCCCAGGATGAAGGCTCCCCTGGGCAGCACCGCCGTATTCACGCGTGCACCCAGCACCGCTTCACCCTCGTTTATTTTGCATCTCCCCACAGCTGGGATGGAGCAGGAACAGCCAAGCACCCCCACCCCAGAGCCTCCATTCCTCCTGCAGGCTGGGAGCGATGTGGCCTTCCCTTCCCTTCCCTTCCCTTCCCTTCCCCAGTGCGGGGGAGAGAGGAGCCAGCAGACGCCGAGACGGCCTCTTCCCTCAGCAGTGACCTCAGTGCAGTGCGTGCCAGGTGGGTGTTGATTTTGGCCCGATGAGGAGGAGGAGGAGGAGGCTGAGGCAGTGCTGGGGTGGGCGCAGGGCAGCGCAGCCCCTCATCACCCAGCCACAATGGCCAATGGTGCCCTGGGAGCAGCAGGAGCAGCACTGGGGGTCATCCTGCTGTCTGGGTGCAGCTGGAGCCCTGTGCTGGAGGAGGGCGTACAGCATTTATGAGGGCATCACAAGGAGGGCTGAGGAGATGCGAAGAGCTGAGGGTCAGCAGGGTGGGGGTTTGGGAAAGGGTCTGTCCCATAGGGCGGTGAGCTGCTGGGGTTCAGATGTGCCCCATTTTGGAGCCAAATTCACAGGCTTGCAGACCTCTCTGACCCTGAGCACCCCCGCTTCAGATCTGGGCTCTCTTTAATCCTTCAGCCTCCTTCAGAACGGCTCTTTGCTTTATCCAAAGTGGTTTCTCAAAGCCATCACATCCCCTTTCATTAGCAAAACCACTCCTGAGGAGCCCTTCTGCACCCTGGGAGCGCGGGGTGGCCACGAGGGTTGGTGTCCCATCCCAAATTACTGGGTAAGAGCTCATCCCACGGCTCACTGGGGACATCTCCCTCCCAGCCTGTGGGGCACCACACAGCCCCAGGTCTGCCTGTGCTCACAGCCAGCCGGCCTCCACCCAAAGGTGTCTTCACAGCACAGTCTGAACCCAGGAAATATTTCTCAGACCTTTCTGCACGCTCATTTTCACTCGAGCACGGTGTTCCATCACCCCCCCCCCCCCCCCCCCCCCCTGCTGCCACCATCTCAAAAAACAGTGTTTATTTCGTTTTCCCCACCAGCAGACAGGCTGGGATGCTCCATCCGCAGCCTGGAATCTCCCACTGCTGACTCAGCTGGGATGAACCCGCGGCTCCCGGCCCTCACTCGGTGCAAAAAGCTTTCCCCAGAGCTGTCCCCGCATGCGGCCGCAGCAGCTCGTTGGGGCCGGCAGGGTCAGACAGCTTGGAAGTGCCCCAGGGGGTGGGAAAAAGGCATTTCCTCCAGCTCTGCTCCGACGAGTAGCAATTCAACCGGTACTAAACCGGATTAGGAGGAGAGTAAACGAGGAGCTGTTGGCCCGAACCGGGGGTGTTCATTAGTAGGAAGTGCTAATTATCTTCTAACAGCACACAGCATGCTGCAAGAGGTGGGTTGGAAGGAACCGGGAGGCGGTGATGCTCTGCACGATCCAGGGCCGTCTGGCCGTGCTGTGCCCCTCCTGCTGGTGGGATTCAGCTCCTGGCAAAGAGCTGCTGGGTCTGTCGTGTGGGGGGGACCCATGTGCGGGGCTCAGAGCTCCACCTCGGTTGGTGACACCACCCCACCCCAAGGCTTTGGAGCCGGACCAACGCTGACCCTGTGTGGATCCATTCCTCTCCCCGGCCCGTTGTGAGCAGCCCCCACATCAGAGCTGAGCTGCTTCAATTAAAAATTAATCCGCCACTCCAACAACCCAACAGCCCAGATGCTGATGTGCTTAATTGGGTCTGCCCCCCTCCTTCCCCCCCCCACGGAGGGTTTGCATCCCCAAAGCCCACCCTGGCCCCACTCTGCAGGTCCTTCCTGCTTTGCTGGGAAACAACAGATTCCTTTATTTTTGCAAGGGCTGCCAAACCAAACGTGGCAGCCCAGCAGCATCCCTTGCACTGCACCATTTCAGGGCTTCATCCTGCAAGCAGAGCCACACTCATCGTCTTCCCTGGACTTTATATGAGGCCACATCTCCTCGGGGTGCCTCGGCACAGCATCTCCCCCTTGGTCAAGCAACTCCCCGTGGTTGTTGCTGCTGGTGTTTAATGATTTTAATCCCAAAAGCCTGAACAAGCTCTGAGCACAGCTCAGATAGAAACACGCAGCCCTAAAAAGCAGGGAAATGCGCCGATTTCCAGCGTTTTCCGCACGAAGCCATCCATGCAGGAGCCCTGGGGCGCCCAGGGAGAGCACTGGCGACGGGAAAACCGGAGCTAAAAGCAAAGCTGGGCTTCCCAACGGCAACGCATCCAGCCCGGCTCTTTGCGTGGCTTCTGGGGGTTGTGCAGCACCGCATGGAGGGAGATGTTTCATATATTTATATATATATATAAGTTTAAAAAATAGCTCAAAGTTGTTCAGAAATCACCCAGCCCGTGGATGGGGGGGGGGGGGGGGGGGATCGGTGCCAGCTCGGATGTCAGCACCGCTGTCGGGCAGAGCAGCGCGGAGCGGAGCGCATCGCAGAGGAGAGGGGGAAGCAGAGCAGCCCCCACCGCGCAGACCCCAACCCGCCTCCCCTTTTTCGAGCTCTCCGGGCCCGGCCCACGACGAGGGCAGCGCGGCTGCCGCTGACGCAGTGTCTGAGGCCGTCCCTGGCTCTCCGCACACCCTTCGAGTTTATTTTTTTAACTTTTCTTTTTTTTCTTTTCTTTTCTTTCCTCCTTCTTTTCACCGTCCCACCCCCTCCTCCTCCTCCTTCTCCTCCTCTTCCCCCTCCTCTTCCCCCATCTCCCTCCCGCCCCTCCGCCATCCCCCCCCCCCACCCCCTCCCTTCCACCCCCCACACCTCCCCCCCCCCCCCCAACCCCTCCCGGCCCCGGCGAGGAGGGAG
Organism: Tetrao urogallus; assembly: GCF_951394365.1. NCBI lineage: Eukaryota > Metazoa > Chordata > Aves > Galliformes > Phasianidae > Tetrao > Tetrao urogallus. The sequence goes on along the minus strand of NC_136839.1, from coordinate 2,931,690 downwards.
CAGCGAGGCCCCGAGCGCGGCGGAGCGGAGCGGGGCATGGGGAGCCCCGCGGGGCCGCGGCCCCTCCGCACCGCCCTCCGCTGCCCGCTGTGCCCGCGGCTGCTGCTGCTTCTCGCCCTGCGGCTGCTGCTCGCCCTGCGCCCGGTGCTCGGCGCCCCGCACCCAGGTGGGACCGCGGGGGGGGGGGTGGGGGCTTGGGGGGGGGGGGGACCGCGAACAGCGGGGAGGGTGGGAGCCGCTTCGCTGCGGTTTGTTTCCTCCGCCCGGCTTTGAGTCGCGTTGAACGCGGTTTGTTTTACTCCATCTCCCCGCGGTCTCCTTTCGTCCCCCCGCGTTTTGTTTTTTTTTTTTTCCGCCCCCCCCCCTCCCCCCCCCCCTTTATTTATTTATTTATCGGTTGCTTGGTTGTGGGGGTTTTTTTGTTTATTTTTTTTTTTGGGGGGGGGGGGTTGTGGTTTTTTGTTTGTTTGTTTGTTTGTTTTTTGGCCCACGCCGTCGTTTTTTTTCTTCCACCTCCGCCGTTTCTTAGGCTTTTTCTTCCTTCGGAATCGAGCTCCCCGCTCCGTACGGCCACGCAGCTCCTGGCGAGCCAGGCGGAAACGCTGCCGCATCTCCGGGAGGGGCGGCACCGGGGCGGGGGGGAGGGATAAAGGGGGGGGCCGCCGAGGCTCCCAACGCCCCACAGCCCCGGGGTGTCCCGGAGGGGCTGAAGGGCTTCGGGGTCCCTTCGTCCCCCATCCTGCCGCCCCCCACAGCGCGTTAATCCTATCGGGGGTTATCGGGGCCCGATGGGGGGGTCCCACAGTTCTCTTTTCTCCTCACTTTCGTAATGAAGGCTGTAGGGTTTGGGGGGGGGGGGGGGGGGGAGGGTTAAGCCCTCGGAGGTCACCATGTGCACAGATGCCCGAGCAGCGGTTTTAGACGCTTTTTACCCCAGGATAGTCCGGTAAAGAAGCAAACGTTGCTTCTCGGATAAATTTGCCCTTAAAAAAAAAAAAAAAAAAAAAAAATCAAAATGTGTTAACTTCTGTCCCAACGGTAACAAACGTGAGCCCTCGGCCCTGTTTTATTAACGTCGGCTCAGCAAATTCAAAGCAGATTTGGAAATGGCAGCAGGGGAGGTGCTGCCGCCCGGCCCCGCTCCCCCCCTCGCCCCGTGGCGTTTCCCCATAGCCGCGCTGGGAGCCGCTGCCGGCCGGGGCTTTGGGCCGCTTTATGGTGCAGCGTAGCAGCGTAGGCAAAACTCAAGGGGTCGGAGTAGGGAAGGACGAAGCGATGGGGGAGGAATCCTGACAGAGCTGGAGCGTTCATCCTGGGTGCGCTGCCCCGTGGAGACGCTTTCGGATGAACTTTCCCCATTCAGTCTCTTCTTGCCCTCATAAAACGACTTGGCCCGAAGTCGTGCTGCTCCTCTCTGCAGCATTCCGGTGTCTGTGGATTCCAGCAGGGCTGCGCTGCCCATCGGGGCCGATGCTGGCGATGATGCCGCTGTCGGATGCAGGGCTGGCTCGTTCCTCTCCTGCACGACGCGGAGCACAGAGGCAGACAGAGGCGGCTCTGTCCCTGCGGTCGGTGGGAGCCGCCGAGGTGGGAGTCGGGGGGGGGGGGGGGGGGGGGAACAACAAGGCTGCTTTCAGCTCCCCCAGCCCAGGTTCTGCTGCTGCACGGCTGCAAGCACCATTCCTTCAGAGCTTTTTAGCTCCGGGGGGACTTCATTGTGGCCATCCAATATTTGAAGGGAGAGTACAAACAGGAGGGGGAACGGCTGTTTGTGAGGGTGAATGGTGATAGGACAAGGGGGAATGGTTTTAAAATGAGACGGAAGGTTTAGGTTGGATATGAGGAGGAAGTTTTTGATCCAGAGGGTGGTGAGGCACTGGCACAGGTTGCCCAAGGAGGCTGTGGATGCCCCATCCCTGCAGGCATTCAAGGCCAGGCTGGATGTGGCTCTGGGCAGCCTGGGCTGCTGGTTGGTGACCTGCACACAGCAGGGGGTTGGAACCAGATGAGCACTGTGCTCCTTTTCAACTCAGGCCATTCTGTGATTCTGTGATTTATTCTATAGGCTCCTCCAGGGCGCCCCGCAGAGCCTGCAGGTGCACTCGGCCTTTTGCACCTTTCCCTCCCTGCTCCTTTTTCCTGGGGTCTCCCCATGCTCATTTATTTCCCCTCACACTATTCCCTGTTTCTCCACATCTCCCCATAAAATCATAGGCCATTCTACGATTCTGGGTTGAAAAGGGCCTCAAAGGCCATCATTTCAACCTCCTGCCATGGGTAGTGTTGTCAACCACCAGACCAGGCAGCTGGGATGGGGACAGCAGTGACAGCAATGCCACATCCCAGGTGCTGCCAATGCATGCAGCTCCATCCAGGCAGACACTGCATCCCCAGCACTGAGTTTGCAGCTGGGGAACGATCCCTGCTTGGATTTTGGGATGAATCCCGTATTTCCCTTTAAGTGAGTGCTGTTGGGAAGGATGCTCTCTGCCTCCAGGTCCCTGGTGGGGGGGTCTTGGGGCCGGGCTGGGCTGATGGCATCACTTCCCTCCCCATCACACTGGGATGGGCTGAAAAAACAGGACTTTGGGAAAACTTCTCCACCCATCCAAACCGTTTCTCTGCATGGGCTGAGGCTGCCACGGGGTTTTGTGGGGAGGGAAGAGGGCAGAAGGGACCCGGGGAAGAATCTCCAGCCTTTACAATAAACACAGCAGGCAATGAGTGGAATCCTCCCCGTTTTCCTCTTTGCTTTTGGCACAGCGAACGCAGCTCCAAGGAATGGTAACTGGGGTTGTGCAGGAGCAGGGAGGTGGGATCAGGCTGCACATCCAAAGCCTGGGGGACCTCTGGGGATGGAGCACCCGCAGTGGGTGGGCAGTGCTGGGCCCTCATCGCCTCTGGGTCAAGAATTGCTGCCAAACATCCAACCTGAGTCTCCAGGGCCCCACCGAGCAGTGCTCTTTCCCAACCTCAGTGCTTGTATGGTTCCAAGTGCTGCTGGCCCCGGGGTTACCGTGTGCCACTGATGTTTATGGGATGGTGACACAGGAGCAGCCCACGTGGCCCCAAGGGCTCTCCCAGTGATCCATCCCAGTGATCCATCCCAGTGATCCATCCCAGCTCCGCCGCTGCCGAGGAGCAAGATTTTAATTAATGTGAGCTGTGTGGAGCCTGTGGAGCATCTACATTTTTCTCATTCTTAAGATTGCTCGGAGCCCATAAGAGACCCACACAGATGCTCTCATTCGTAAAGGACCCATCTTTAATTAATTAAGGGTTAGAAAATGATGAGTGGGGTGACTGGCAGCTTCTTGAGAGAACTTTTGAGCTCGGGGGAGGCAGTTTGGGTGCTTACAGAGGGCACTTTTCAGGCTCCTCACACCCAACCCCAGAGCTCAGTGCTGCATTGCTCCTTGTGCTGCCACGATGGGGACATAAATGGGATTTTTCATGTAGAACAGAAAGATACGACGAATGGAGAAGCATAGGAGGAATAATCTGCGTGTATGCTGTTAGTAGTGCTGAAAATGTTGATGGTTTTCAGCTAGACCCCGTTATGGGGACGTGTGCTGGGGCTGCCCTCCCTGTCAACTGCTGGAGGTTGGAGCAGGACGGGGGGGAGGAGGGGAAACTCAAGAGCTGGGTGCAGTGCTGGGATTTGTTCCCTCGTCCCCTTCCAAAGCCAGGGTGAACTGCTCACCCTGCCCACAGACAGCATCCCCCATGGAAAACAGCTGGACCTTTATTTGTCCGCATCCCAGGCAAGGAGAACGGGCTGACCGCCTGCAGGGAGCTGGGATGTGGGACGTGGACCTGATCCAGCATCACTCTGAGGCTTTGGAAAAGGAGCAGGGTGCTGCTGGTAGCCCTCTTTGGTCACAGCTAAGCAAGGAGCTCATCCCAGCAGGCCCCCACCCACAAATATCAGCTTTTCCATGAGCCAGGAGACACTCAGCAGCTCTGTGCTGCTCTGAGCTCCAGCCCTGGGCTTCACCCTTGTACAGCTCCTGTTGTGGGCTCTCTCTGGCCAAAACTTGCTCTTTGTGACCACATTTTTCTCTTCTCCATGGCAAAATGTTGGGGATGGCTGCAGCCTCACCTGGGCAAACTGCTGGGTGTGCCAAAGGAGGGGTGGCAGAGCTGGGTTTTTGTGGGACTTCTAAGGAAGGCAGATTTCCACCCAACCCAAACCCACGGCACTGAAGGTGGATGGATTTGGGGCCAGGTCTCTCCCCATGCCTGTGGTTCCATCCCCACCTTTGTGCATGCAGGGCTGTGTTCATGGAGTTCTCACTGTTGGACAAACCTCTCTGGGATCTAATGAGAACAGTGAAGGGTTCCTCTTTTCCTTTAGGTTTTATTGCAGGGTTTTCACTTCTCTGGTGCTTACCTTCCTCCTGGGCTGGGTACACCCCCATGGATTTTATTGTGGATGAGCCGTTGCTTCCACCTCTCCTCCAGCTTTGCTGTGTGGTCTCAGGGTGATGCTTTTCATCACTGTTCCACCCCCACTTGCAGCATGAAGATAACAAAGGTGTTCGTTAACAGTTTTGCTTCCTTTGCATGGGGTCTGCAGCCCCGTGGGGCTACAGGGGGCCATGTGTGCTCGCATGGAACCAGCATCCATCATCAGCCTCATCCCACGTTGCCCAGAATTGCAGGTGGTGATGCTTTCCTTATTTGCTGAGCAGTGGCGAAGCTGCTGTGGGAAGGGCAGAGCTGAGTTCCTTTCAGTTCTGGCTTTCTGACTGCTAACATCTTGCATTAAAAACAAAATGGAACCAAAGAACTGCTATGGTGGGAGCAGTGCAGAGCTCAGGGCTGACCCTGCTGGAAGGATGCAGGGCATGAAGAGCAGAGGTGGCACCCGACCTTTCATGGCTGGATTTTGGGTTTGTTTTGGGCCGGTCCAGGCAGAGCATCACAGAGCGTTGGTGCAGTTCCCAGTTCTCTTCCCCCATTTGCTAGAGGGCAGCTCCTCCCCAGGTCTCTGGTGTTTGCTGTGGTTGGGTTTCCAGCAGCACAAAGCAGTTGGGGAAGCTCAGCCAGTGCTGTTTGGAGCACAGAAATAATGCAAATAATGCAAGGAGCGTCTCTGGATGTGACCCATAGCTGTACCGTCACTGGAGGGCAGTGCTGGCAATGCCAGAGCTCTGTGCATGGACTCAGGTGAGGTTGTGTCTCTGTAGGTTCTGCACTGGACGATAACTTAAGAGCAAAGGGTGGACGTTGTGCTCTGCATAAATCTTCAGTTCTGCCCAAATTTTGCTGCCATGTAGAGCAGATCAGGGTTTACCCCGAGAGCATCATTCCACCATGCTGGATCCTGCCAGGACTGGCTTTATCCACAGGATAATGGGTTGGGAGCAGGAGTGTGACTGTGCTCCTCTGCTCCGTGTGTGTGCAGCACAGCACAGTGCATCCAGAAATGCCCCCATTCATGGGGGCTCTGTGGGCTGTCAGTCTGTGCTTAATGCTCCTGAGCACGACGTCCTCCTGCAGCTCCTCTCAGGAGCAACCAATGTGTCACACTGTGATGTCCCTGAAAGCCCAGCAGGTGACTTCCCATTCCTTCTTTATCCTGCGAGCCCAAAACTCTTAAGCTATAATTTCCAAGTTCCAGCTATTCTCTTTTTAGAGGATGGTGATATTTTCTGCTTTTCTGGCCCCAGGACTGTCCCTGGAGTCTGGGCAGCTTCCTTTGAACCCACGCAGCACTGTGGGTCTGGCCCCAGCAGGCACCAATCCAGCACTGCAGGCAGCAGTGGGGCACAGAGCATCACCCACTCCTCAGGCTGACCCTGGGCCTTTTTCCTCATGTTGTTTATTTTGTTGCCTTTGCTTTTCCAAAGGCTGGCTGACACAGAAGCAGGAGGGCTGTCCTGGTGCTGACCCTCGCTGTGCTCGTGATGGAGAGGGTTTTTCCAGCCCCAAAGCGAGCTGCTGTTCAGCTCCTGGCAAAGAGCTGCAAGGACAGCCTGCAGCTCTGCTCCGAGAGGGTTTTGCTTAGTATGAAACTTGTTGGAATTTGAAAAATGTCTCTGAGCAGCTCGAAATCTCTTCTCCCAAACCCTGTCTTCCAGCACTGCACACACCGAGCCCACACCCCTTCTCACCCATCGTTATTTGAGGTCATCCCTGGTGCCATCCCCACTGGGGGATGAAGCCTTTCCAACACTGTTTTTTTTTGGAGCCATTCGAGGTGCATAGAACTCTTTTCCAGAGCCAACCGAAAAAACCCTCTGGTTGCTTTCTCCTCCTTCCTCCATTTCTTTTTTCCTTGCTGGAGACGAATGGGATCGCTGGAAATGAGTGGGATTGGTGGCCTGGAACAACACAGCAAGGGCAGGGGGAAGGTTGGGATGAATCGGAAATGAGAACCTTTTCAGACCAAAAATTCATACAATGGCAACAAACCAAAGCAAACCAAAGCTAAATATAGCCAGGCCCGTGAGCAGGCTGACTGCTCGTGATGTTCGTGGTGGAAGAAATGGGACAATTTAAAAAGGAAAAAAAGGAAAAACTGTTTTCTTGACACGCTGCTTTTCACTGGGTCGTTGGGTGAAGCACGGTGTATCCCAGTGCAGGGTCCTGCTGGTTTTACTGCTCCCTGCAGCTTTGGGGATGAGAAGGAATGAGGAGGCCCTCGGCGATGCTCTTTGGCAATGGAGGGTTGGGAAAATGCTGTGGGACTGGGAGCTGTGAGCATGGGCAGCAGCTGTGCGGTGTGGGCATGGTGGAGGTTGGGATTTTGGAGGCTCCCAATGAATGTCTGGGAATGGCCTCAAGTTGGACACTAGGAAATACTTCTTTTCTGAGAGAGGGGTCAGATGCTGGCATGGGCTGACCAGGGAGGTGGGGGATCAGCGCCCTGGAAGCATTAAAGAAACGTTCAGATGTTGTACTGAGGGATGTGATGTAGTGGGAAATAATGGTGGTCAGTGGACAGTTGGACTGGATGATCTTGGAGGTCTTTTCCAACCTCGGCAATTCTATAATTCTCTGGTGACAAGGGGCTGGCCAGCTTAATGAGGTGGAGTCACTGCCCTGAGAGGCGTTCAGGAAATGTTTAGATGTTGTACTTTGGGACATGGTCTATCGGTGAAAGGTGGATGGATGGACTGCATGATCTTGGAGGTCTTTTCCAACCTTGATTCTATGATAAGGAAGGGTTGGCCACCTCAAAGTAGGGTTGGCCAGGGAGATGGAGACACCATCAAAGTAGGGTTGGCCAGGGAGATGGAGACACCATCCCTGGAGATGTTCAAGAAGCATTCAGACGTTGTACTGAGGGACATGGAGTAGTGGGAAATATCGGTGATAGGTGGATGGTTGGACTTGGGTGATCTTGGAAGTCATTTCCAACCCTGGTGATTCTGTGATTCTGTCATAAGGAAGGGTTGGCCACCTCAAAGTAGGGTTGGCCAGGTTAACGGAGGGTTGGCCAGCTCGCTGAGGTGGACTCACTGCCCCTGGAGGTGTTCAGGAAACGTTTGGATGTTGTACTGAGGGACGTGGTGTGGGAAATATCGGTGATAGGTGGATGGTTGGACTGGATGATCTTGGACGTCTTTCCAACCTCGGTGGTTCTATGATTCTATGATGCCAGGCCAACCACTGGCAGCACTTTAACCTTTTCTTTCCCCGTGCTTCTTTCCCTCTCGCAACCCAGACTCCAAAGTCTTCCTCATCTACAACGTGGGCGCTCAGGGCTGCCTGGAGACGAAGGACTCGCTGGTGCGGCTCTCCAAAGGCTGCAACACCAGCTCCCCAGCCCACCAGTGGAAATGGGTCTCACGCAACCGCCTCTTCAACGTGGGGGCCATGCAGTGCCTGGGGGTGTCGTGGCACGGAGGCAATGCCACAGCTGGCCTGCATCCCTTGGCCACCTACGAGTGCGACCGTGAGTCCGTCAACATGCGCTGGAGCTGCCGTGGGCTCGGGGAGCAGCTCTCACAGCACCTGGGAGCCCGACCAGGCAACGCCTCGCTGGATAGGGGCGACCAGGCACGCAGCTCACAATGGAGGACATATGGAACTGAGGAGGATCTGTGCTCCGTGCCCTACTCTGGTAAGGCTTTGCCGTGTGTCAGGCTCACCGTCTGCACCCCTAGGTGCTTCATGGCATGGTTGGGTTGGAAGGGACCCCGAAGTCCCACAGCAAGTCCAACCCCTTGCTATGGGCTGGTTGCCCACCACTGGATCAAGTGCCAGGGTTGGATGCGGCATTCCAAACGGGGCTTCCCTTCTGTTAGTGTTCTTTGCCAATCTTCATAATTCTGTGGTTCTGTATTGGCACAGTGGTGCAGTCACCATCTCTGGAGTGGAGGGTGAATGGGGATAGGACAAGGGGGAATGGTTTTAAAGTGAGACAGGGGAGGTTTAGGTTGGATATTAGGAGGAAGTTTTTCCCCCAGAGGGTGGTGAGGCACTGGAACAGGTTGCCCAAGGAGGCTGTGGATGCCCCATCCCTGCAGGCATTCAAGGCCAGGCTGGATGTGGCTCTGGGCAGCCTGGGCTGCTGGTTGGCGACCTGCACACAGCAGGGTGTTGGAACCAGATGAGCACTGTGCTCCTTTTCAACCCAGGCCATTCTGTGATTCTATGAGTGGCACTGAGGGACACAGTTTAGTGGGCATGGTGGGGGTAGGTTGGAGGTTCAGCTTGGAGATCTTTTCCAACCTTAATGATTCTGTGATTCTTTTTGTTCCCATTGCCTTGATGCCTTGCAGAGACCCAGCAGCCATTAGCAGTAGTTGTAGCCCCTAAGCAAAAGCAGTCCCAAGCTAAACACCATGTAGCTCTCTGCCCTGATCCTGCAGGGGGATGGGGGAGAAAAATAAATGAAAGTGTAAGAACTTGTGGGTTGAGATAAGGGCAGCTTAGTAAGGAAGAAAAAATAGGGAAAGAAAAAGAAAAAAATCAACAGTAGCCAAAAGAATAAACAAAACAAGCAATGCACGAAGCAATTGCTCACCACCAGCCAGCTGATGCTCAGCCAGTTCCCACACTCCCCCCAGTCAGCACCCTCAGTTTTATCATTCCATGTGACATCGTATGGTCTGGGATGTCCCTGTGGCCACTGTGGGGCAGCTGTCTTTGTTCTGTGCCCTCCCAGCTTCCCCCTGATGGGGCAGAGTGAGGAGCTGAAACGTCCTTGACTCAATATAAGCACTGCTCAGCAACAAGTAAAACATTGTTATGTTATCAACATTATTCTCATCCTAAATCCAAAACACAGCTCGTAGGGAGAAAATTAACTATTCCAGCCAAAGCCAGGGCGTCCAGGCACCCCCTGGTCCCCCAGCCAAGAGAACCCTCATCCTCAACTCCCCTTGGCAGCAGCCTCATGGGGGGACCCTCTTCTCCCACAGAGATCTACACCATCCAGGGCAACTCACACGGGAAGCCCTGCACCATCCCCTTCAAGTATGACAACCAATGGTTCCACGAGTGCACCAGCACAGGGCGAGAGGACGGCCACCTCTGGTGTGCCACCACCCAGGACTACGGCAAGGATGAACGATGGGGCTTCTGTCCCATAAAGAGTAAGTGTGGGTGGCTCGTCCCATCCCAATGGGATGCAGGAGCATCCTCGTGGTTGCCCAGCACCTGGCTTTGGTGGGATATTGGTTTGGTTTGTTCTTTTTTTGGAGCTGGAGTGGGATGTGTTGGGTGCCAACTGCTTGTCCCTATAGGCAATGACTGTGAGACCTTTTGGGACAAGGACCATCTCACCAACAGTTGTTACCAGTTCAACTTCCAGTCCACGCTGTCCTGGCGGGAGGCTTGGAACAGCTGTGAGCAGCAAGGAGCCAACCTGCTCAGCATCACCGAGATCCACGAGCAGACCTACATCAATGGTGAGGCAGGGTGGCCCTGCCACCTGGGGCAGAGCTAGTAACACCAGGGGCAACTGGTCCCAGGTTTTGCTCTCTGTCCTGGTTGGGTTGGGCTTGATTTTTGGGCTGGGGTTGCGCGTAGAGCTGAGCTGGGGGGCTGATGTTGCTCCTCTCTCTATGTTGGCCCCAGGGCTGCTGACCGGGTACAGCTCCACGCTGTGGATTGGGCTCAACGACCTGGACATCAATGGGGGCTGGCAGTGGTCTGACAACTCGCCACTCAAGTACCTCAACTGGGAGAGCGGTGAGCTGGGGGCTTTGTGAGGGGACAGGGGCAGGGGATGGGCCGTGAGCAAAGGATGTGGCTCTGGGCAGGTGGCAGGAGAGGTGGCCTGGGCTGCTAAGGTGCCCTGAGCTGAGCATCTTTGTTTCAAGGGCTGTTGAATACAAAATTGAGTGATGGGCAGCTCAATGGCCTGGTGTGGAGGACACTGGTGGCATTATTTGCCCACTTCCATCTCTAACCCTTAGCTCACAGGGCAGAAGGACCCATTGCAGGGGATGCTCCGGTTGTGCCTGATGCCATCAGCTCGAGGCACTTGTGGGGATAAATATTATATCCCTGGAGGAGGTCTGGGGACAACCACTGACTTCCACCTGGCATTTCTAGTTCATGCTGATGCTCCAGGTCCTTGTGCATCAAGGCACAACAAATAATCCCTAGTGTGCCACAAAATCAAGCCATCTCTGCTTGGGGCAGGGAGAGCTGTGCCCTGCCCCGTGAGCTCCCAGCAGCCTGTTTCCCCCCCCCCCTCCTGACTCCCATTTCCAGACCAGCCTGACAACCCCAGCGAGGAGAACTGTGGTGTGATCCGCACTGAGTCGTCCGGGGGGTGGCAGAACCGTGACTGTGGCATCGCCCTCCCCTACGTCTGCAAGAAGAAGCCCAATGCCACCACTGACCCCTTCCTGACAGGTGAGTTGGGGCTGAGCAACCCCAGGGTGTGGGTGCGGGAGGGATCCCAGCTCTGGTCCCAACTGTGGCAGCTCATGGAGGTGATCAGGGTATCCAGGATGGGCATTGATTTGGAAAACTGCAAAGCAGCACCACCTCAGTGCTCAGTACACTCACAGGTCAGACATCAGGAGAAATGGGAGATCCCTGGTGCTTTCCCAGATCTCCGTGCTTTGCTGTTGCACTGATGGTGTGCAAACAGAAGGGATTTTATTTTGTTCCCGGAGCTCTAAAGTTACCACTGCTTGCACCTTGCCTCTGCTTGCACCTTGCCTCTGCTTGCACCTTGCCATTGCAGGGCTTTGCCCATAGCTGTCCCATGCCTTGGGCTCTTGTCCCAAGCACAAAGCACTCTCTAAGCATCCCCCTGGGACCACAGTCCCCCGCAGAGGAGAGGCTGGGGGAGCAGAGTGGGAGACCTTTGTTGCTTTTCCTTGCCAGATTCATGGTCAGAGGTGAAAGTGGACTGCGAGCCCAGCTGGCAGTCCTTCCAATCCAACTGCTACCGCCTGGTGGGAGAGAAGAAGAGCTGGCAGGATGCAAAGAAGACCTGCCTGCGGAGTGGGGGGGACCTGGTCAGCATCCACACACTCTCCGAGCTGGAGTTTGTCACCAAGCAGGTGAAGCAAGGTGAGAGGAGCCCATCCAGCCTATGGGTGTGGGGCGTGCATGGGGAAATAGTGGCATCCTGTTCGTGTTTATGTCTGTGCAGAGTCAGATCACGTGGGTTTTGGTGTCGTGGGGATATTTGGGAGAGCCAAATTTGGAGCCTGTGAGCCTTTGTGCTCAGCGTGATGCATCGTGTCATGATACAGAGGGCATCACAGTGGGGAGAAAATAGCATAGACCCATCTGAAAGTATCACTAATTCCATTTGGTTAATGCAGAAATAGGATGAAAGCACCAAGAAGTAGGCAGATTTCGTTCTGTTTGCCCCTCTGTGGGGAGAGAGCATCCCTGCCCTGCCTGCTGCATGGTTCTGAGCCCTGCACCTCCCATGAGGGTGGGGGCTTGGAGAGGAGCTTTGCAGCCTTTTGGGGAGGGTCTCTGCCAGATTGCAGCCAGGCAGAGGCCATTCTGCCTCCTGGCTCTGAGCCTCCTGTTTTGACAGACGTGGAAGAGCTCTGGATTGGTCTAAATGACCTCAAGCTGCAGATGAACTTCGAGTGGTCAGATGGGACACCTGTGAGGTTCACATATTGGCACCCCTTCGAGCCCAACAATTTCCGTGACAGCCTGGAGGACTGCGTCACCATCTGGGGACCGGTGAGAGCACAGGGCAGGAAATGCATCCTATAGCCCCATGGCATCCTTATGGCGAGGGAGGAGGGGCCTGGGGGAGTATCTCTTGCTTGGGTTGAACCTGCCTCAACCCAGCTGCTGGGAGGGGAAGGATCCAGCGCATCCATGGGGGCTGATGCAGAGAAGGAAAATCAATGGCATACAGGCTGGGAAATTCCCCAGGGCTGTGAGCTGGGCTCAATCCTGCTCTTCTCCACCCTTTCCAGGAAGGCAGGTGGAACGACAGCCCGTGCAACCAGAGCCTGCCCTCCATCTGCAAAAAGCCCGGCCGGGTGAGCCAGGAGAAAGAGGAGGATGACCACGGGTGCAGAAAGGTGAGGCAGGGCAGGCATGGGAGCCCCTTGCAAAGGGGTGCAGTCTCTTGGGCAATCCCTCAGTGCCCAGAAGATGTAGGATGGGTTTGCAAAGTGCAGCCTTGAGGGTCACCTTGGCACTCCTAGAGCTACAGGTCTGTGCCCAGGAGACTGCAGAGTCCTGGGCTTCTGCAGTTGCATGAGGCCACAAAAAAAAAAATTGAGACAAAATTCATGCTTTCATCATCCAAGATCCTCCCCCTTGCTCTGGCTTGAGTTTCCAGCTCAGAATTTCATTTTTTTTTTCCCTGCTTGCTTACATTGATGTACCAAAATGCTGCAGCAAAGCTGCTCCATGCAAGAGCTCAGTGAGATGGGAATGGGATGGACATGGGATGTGATGGCGTGGCATGGCACGGGATGGCATGGAATAGCATGGGATGGGGAGCCCAGTGATCATTTTCACCCCATTTTGAACACAGCCACTGAGTTTGTGCATTTCCACCAGGACTGTGCCACTCCAGCATCTCAGCCAGCTGTGCCCTGCCTCAGTTTCCCCACCTTGGCAAAAGATGCTGCCTGGCTTCTTGGGCAGCTTCACCCAGACCCATCCATTCCAGCAAACTCAGACAGATGCTTGGCTCTGCAAGAGGTTGGGGACAGCATGGCAGCTAGGCAAGCTGCTGGGCCAGGATCAGTGCCAGTGCCAGGAGGGTCTCTAAGTGGGGGCTGAGCCCTCTCACCCTTCCCACCCTTTGACATCCCTTCATGTGTGCCTCCCTCCCTGTGCTGCTGCCCTCTCCCTGCTCTGGCAGCAGACAGGCACTGTTGTGTGTCCAATTCCGGACAGGCTCCAACATCAACAGGCGGGTGATTAAAGCAGGCTGCAGTGGGACTTGCTCTCTGTTCAGCCCCATGACACAAGAGGAGGATAATGCTCCCCTCCCCGCTCCCCGGCAGGGTTGGATGCTGGCAGGAAGAATGATATGTGCTGCTTTGAAGCCGTCTGGCTGTTTGTTTTCCTTGCAGCCCTGTCCTTTGGGATTGCAGGATTGCTAGAGCTCGGTCATGCCAGGTCAGCTGGGGGTCAGAGACCTCACAGGAAAAGCTGGAGGTGGCAGCAGGAGACGTGGCTCCCATCCCATGTCCCTACCCCACCTCAGGGGCTCAGTCCCTATGGTTGGGACAGTTTTGCATGGGCTCAACTGAGAACTGGGCTGAGAGGAACCTTATGAGGTTCTACATGGGCGTATGTAGAGTCCTGCACCAGGGGAGGAATAACCACATGTAACAGTACGGGTTATAGGCTGAGCTGCTGAAAAAGAGCTCAGTGCAGAAGGAGCTGGGGATCCTGATGGCCAACAGTTGACTGTGAGCCAGCAGTGTGACCTGGTGGCCAAGAAGGCCAGCGATGTCTTGGTTGATCAACAGCTGACCAACAGTTGACCACAAGCCAGAGATGCACCCTCATGGCCAAGAAAGCAGTGGGACCACAGGGTGCACTGCACAGTGGCCAGCAGGGCGAGGAAAGTGCTTCTCCCCTCTGCTCTGACCTGGGGAGACCTCATCTGGAGCACTGCATCCAGTGCTGGGCTCCCCAGTTCAAGGCAGACAGGCAACTGCTGGAGAGAGCCCTGCAGAGGGCTGCAGAGATGGTGGGGGCCTGGAGCACCTCCTGATGGGGACAGGTTGAGAGCCCCGGAGAGCCTGGAGAGAGGAAAAAACCGAGGGGATCTCCATAGAGGTTCATTCCAACTCCTACCAGCTTCTGCTGTCTCGTGTCCCCAGGGCTGGAAGTGGCACAGCCCCTCCTGCTTCTGGCTGGGTGAGGACCGTGTCACCTACAGCGATGCTCGCAAGATGTGCTCTGACTACGGCTCCACACTGGTCACCATCACCAACAGGTCAGCGTTGCGCCCTGAAAAATGAGCAGCACGGGGATGGGGTTTGACCCATTGCTTGGGATGAGATCAAGGCAAGGGGGGCTCAGCTCACAACGTCTGCCCTCCAGGTTCGAGCAGGCGTATGTCAGCAGCCTCATCTATGGATGGGATGGCGAGTACTTCTGGACAGCCCTGCAGGACATCAACGAGACGGGCGCTTTCCGCTGGCTGAGCGGCGATGAGGTCATGTACACCCACTGGAACCGCGACCAGCCCGGTAAGGGGATGGCAGGGGTGGGACAGGATGTCCCCATCCCCTCTGGCTCTGCCCAGGGAGGGGATTGACACGGCCACAGCCTAACCCTGAGGCCGGCTGCAGGTTACAATAAGGGTGGCTGCGTGGCCCTGGCCACCGGCAGCTCCATGGGGCTGTGGGAGGTGAAGAACTGCAGCACCTTCAAGGCCAAGTACATCTGCCGGCAGAACCTGGGCACGCCGGTGAACCCCGAGCTGCCCAGCGCCTACCCTACGCCCAGCCTCACCGGGAGCTGCCCGCTGGGATGGAGCGCGGACCCCAAGCTGCGGCACTGCTACAAGGTACGGGGTGCTGGGCTGCAGTGAACCCCAGCTGTGCCCCCATCTTATGGGCGTACATTGGTGCATGCAAAATGCATCCTGGACACAGCGCTGGGGCTGGAAGTTGGGATGCTGGTGCTTGTTATGGTGGAGATGATGCTCTGCTTTTGCCCCCTGCTCAAGTCAGGGGTATCCCAATGGGATCCCAGGGCTGAGCCCCCCGCCTTCCTCCATGCCCAGGTGTTTAACTTTGACAAGCTGCAAGAGAAGAAGACGTGGATCGCAGCACAGGAGTTCTGCCGGGAGCTGGGAGCCCAGCTGCTCAGCCTGGGCAGCTACGAGGAGGAGCACTTTGTGGCTAACACCCTCAACAAGATTTTTGGGTGAGGGGCCGGCTGTGAAAGCACAAATAAAAAAAGCCTCCGTGTTGGAAGCTGGCTGTGTTCTGACCTTTTCCCATAGGGAGTCAGAGCCAGAGATCCATGAGCAGCACTGGTTCTGGATCGGCCTCAACCGGCGTGACCCTGCAGGGGACCGGAGCTGGCGGTGGAGCGATGGGCTGGGGGTGAGTCCAGCAGTGAGGCACTGAGCATGCAGAGCTGAGCCCAGCGAGCAGCAGCACTGCAGGCAGCTTTCACTGGAGGATTCGGGGATGTCTTTGGGGTGGAAGTCCAGTCTGGGAGCCCCAACCTTTCCTATCTGTCTCGGCCCCCAGTTCTTCTACCACAACTTTGACCGCAGCAACTATGATGACGATGACATCCGGAACTGCGCAGTGCTGGACCTGGCCTCCCTGCAGTGGATGCCGATGCAGTGCGAAGCCCAGCTGGACTGGATCTGCAAACTGCCCAAAGGTACCATGGGGCACTGCTACCCCAGGCAGAATCCGCAGGGGATTGCAGATATGGTCACGGCTTTCCTTTTCCTTCTCCAGGAACTGATGTGAAGGAGCCAGAAATCACAACCCAAGGTGCGTTAGGGGCTGTGTGTCCATCTGATTCCATCGTCCTCCCTGGGTGCAACCAACTCGCTGCAGGGCATTGGGCATGGGCAGGTTATCCAGAGGAGAACAGACCTTGTGTGTGGGCTCATGGGAGGGTGGGAGCCAGAACAGAGGAACCAAGGTGTCCTCAGCTCCAGCCCGACACCAGCACTCAGCTTCATTGTGGTTGCTGCCCAGGGCCAGTTCCTCTTGATCACCCAGAGCAGAGCAGGCTCAGGCTTCTGGATGGATGCTGAGTCCTGCAGGGAGCAGCTCAGCAGCCAAACCCTCATGGGAAAGAGGTGCTAGGATATAGGAGGTGGCTGAGCTGCAGTATAATGCTGGGTCCCTGCTTGCAGGCAGCAAAGAGTGGGTGAAGTACCAAGAGGCTGAGTACAAGTTCTTTGAGCACCACTCAACGTGGGTGCAGGCACAGCGCATCTGCAGCTGGTTCCAGGCAGAGCTGGTGTCAGTGCACAGCGAGTCCGAGCTGCGCTTCCTGGGCCAGAACCTGAAGAAGGTAGGAGATGCCCCTGCCTGAATGCTGCTTTCCAGGGCTGCTCTGTGTTCATCGCATCCCCTCTTTCCGTGGCCTTAGTGGGGGATAAGCCTGGCTCTGCATACCTTGGGTGGATGGTGGTGTGGTGTGCAGGGCCCTGGAGCAGGCACTGATGTCCCCTCTCCGGTCCTGCAGTTCTCCAGGGGTCAGGAGCAGCACTGGTGGATTGGGCTGCACACCTACGAGAACGATGGCAGGTTTAAGTAAGTTGTGGAGACCAGATCCCCCTGTACCCCTGTTTTTCCCTGTGCTGCCGTCCCCAGCCTGCAGAGCACCGCAGCACAATGCCCGTCTCAGGCTGTGCCCATCCTGGGTTGGTGGTTTTGAGACAGTGGGGTGAGGGCTGCTGGTTCCTCACCCAGGAGAGGGAAGAGCTGCTGCACAGTCCCAATTTGGCCATACATGCCATTTGTCGCATTGCAGCCAGTTCGTACCATTCACCAAGTCCTTGCTTTGTGCTTTCCCAGGTGGTCTGATGGGTCCCTCCTCAACTTTGTCTCCTGGGCACCAGGCAAACCCCGTCCCATCAACAAGGACAAGAAGTGCGTCTATATGACGGCCAGCAGAGGTGAGGGGCCACGTCCTGCAGTGCTGGGCTCTGGAAGAGCCGAGGGCTGCAGGCTGAGCTGAGGGGCTGTTCCTGTCCCACCTCTCCCCACAGAGGACTGGGGGGATCAGAAGTGCCCGACGGCGCTGCCCTACATCTGCAAGCGGAGCAATGCCACTGCTGTGAAGCCGTCCATCCCACCACTGCCCGCTCCCACGAGTGGGGGATGTCCCCGTGGCTGGATCCAATTCCTCAGCAAGGTGAGCTGGGCAGGCAGGGATCGAATAAGGCAGGATGGGTCTGGGCTGGGGGTGAGGAGAGGTTGGGGTTTTGGGGTTGGCAGTGATGGCTGTGGGATGGGAACGCTCCCGGACCACCCTGTGCCCCCGGTGCCCATGCAGTGTTTCAGCTTCAATGGCCACGACAGAGCTGATATCGTGAAGTGGCCGGAGGCGAAGCAGGCCTGTGAGAACCAGGGCGCCGTGCTGGCCACCATCTCCAGCCCTCTGGAGCAGGGTATGTCACCCCCGGCCACCACCAGCGCCAGCCCCAAGGCTGCTGGAGGTGGCCCTCAGCACCTCGCCATCCCTCACAGCTTTCATCACATCCATGCTGCTGAACATCTCCTTCGACCTCTGGATTGGCCTCCACGATGCCAAGAAGGAGTTCCAGTGGGTGGAGGGTGAGCCGCTTCGGCACGTCAGCTGGGCGCCTGGGGAGCCCTCGGAGTGCAGCTCCTCCAGCCCTGGAGACAAGCCGGTGAGACCCCACTGCCCCATAGCATCCCCTGGGCCTGGGCTGGAGAGGGGTTGGGGCACCCACCACCCTGACAAGGTTTCAGCATGTTGTCCCACCACGAGGGATGGGCTGAAGGTTGCACATTGTGGGATTGGCTCTCTGAGGGCAGAGCAGGGTCTGGTCCTGCAGTTTGTAGTGTCCATGGGCTGGGGGTTGTGTGATGTGGTTGGACACAGGCTGGGGGCCATTCTGATTCTGTGGCTTGGCCTGCAGACCAATTGCGTGGTGGTGTGGCACGGCTCACCCCCCCACTTCACGGGGCGCTGGGATGACCGAAGCTGTGTGGAGGAGAAGCATGGCTACATCTGCCAGCGGAGCATAGGTAGGCTGTGGGGTGACAGAGTTCCCCCCATTGTGCAGAGGTGGGGGGCTGCTGTAAGCACCCCACGCTGTGGGAGTGTGTCACCAATGGGATCAGCTTTGGGGGAGCGTGGAGCAACGTCCAGGAGTACAAACTGTGGGAGCACCTGGCCCTGTTGTTTCTTGGGGCGCTGCTGACCCTGTGCACATCAGCCTGGCCGAGTGGGCTCCATAGCAGTGTGCATCTGATGGGAATCCTCGAGCTTAGGATGGCACCTCGCCACTGAGCAGCCCCTGGGGACGTGCCCTCTGCAGCCAGGTGCACATGTACCATGCATGGCACTGCCGTGGGGATGCCCCAGCTCGGTGGGGGACGGGCGAGGAGGTGACCCCTGCAGGAGCATCCTCTGACCATGTCTCTTTGCTCCCCCAGACCCATCCCTGAGCCCCGCGCGGACGCCGTACCCCCCTTCGCCCACTGGCACCCTCTTTTACCACAACAGCACTTACCGAATCCTGCAGAAGCCTCTCAGGTGGCACGAGGCCCTGCTGCTGTGCGAGACCCTCAATGCCACCCTTGCCACCATCCCCGACCCCTACAGCCAGGCTTTCCTCACCCAGGCCATCAGCAGCCTACGTGCCCCGCTCTGGATCGGGTTGGCCAACAATGAGGTGAGGACACGGGGTAGGCACCCAAGGTGGGGGTCCTGGGGGGTGGCAGCTGCCCCTCAGCCTCTCCCCTCGGCTCTCCAGGGCGGTCGGAGCTACTCATGGCTGTCGGAGGAGAACCTGTTCTACGCCAACTGGCAGGACGGGGAGCCCCAGCAGGCTGCTGGCTGTGCCTACATGGATGTGGATGGGAGCTGGCGCACGGCTGGCTGTGACACCAAGCTGCAGGGCGGCATCTGCCAGCTCCAGTCGGGTGCGTGGCGGATGGCCCGGGGGGCTCCGTGGACCCCAGCAGTGGGTCTGACATTGGGTTGGAGATGGCGTCCCACTGGGGACCTTCTGGAGCTCAACCCATGGGCTTGAGTGCCCCGATAACCCCTGACCCCTAAACATGTCCCCCCACCAGGTCCCCCCCGCACGCACAAGTGGAGCTACAGCGGCAGCTGCCCCAAGTCGCTGGAGGACTCATCCTGGATCCCCTTCAGGGACCACTGCTACACCTTCCACATGGAGATCACCCTAGGGCAGAAGGACGCAATGCGGAGGTGCCAGAAAGGTATGGAGGGGCTGTGGGAGGGGATGGGAAGAGGATGGAAGGGGGTGGGTCCCCATGTTACCTCTGGATACAACAGAATACCTTCAAATGGAGCCCCTGTTCCTGTTGCCATGGTCCAGCCCTGGTCAGCCATCATTTCTCCTCAGTGCTGCTTTGTGTTGGGTTCCCCATGTATCTCACAGTTCACGGCCATCAGCGGTTCCTCAGCTTTGTCTTCCCCATCGCTGCTGCTCCCAAGCTCCATCCCCAGCTCTGGGCTCACCCCTGACCCCTCTTTCTTCCACAGTTGGTGGCACAGTGTTGTCCATCCAGGACGAGATGGAAAACGTCTTCGTGTGGGAGCACCTCCAGGCATACGAGGGCCCATCCAAGGGCGCCTGGCTGGGCATGACGTTCAACCCCAAAGGTACAGGGCACAAAAGGACCCTTCCTGACACACCATGAATTCTCAGTAGCTCTGTAGTGAGCAGAGGAGCCCTTGGTAGTGGCTGCAGCACGGGGCCATGATGTGACCATGAGGGCTGATGTCTCAGGCTGTGTTAGATGAGCCAAGTGTATCCTCCCCATCACCCCATCACACCTCCTCCTGCTTTCAGCACCAGGATAAAGGCAGGGCATCCCTGCTGGCATCCCCAGACCCAATTCTTTCACTTCCAGGAGGTACCTTGGTTTGGCATGACAACACAGCTGTGAACTACTCCAACTGGGGGCAGCATGACACGGGGCCCAGCATGCTGAGCCAGAACAGCTGCTACTGGATCCAGAGCAGCAATGGAGTCTGGCGCTTGGGCTCCTGCACCAACGTCACCATGGGTGTCATCTGCAAGATCCCCCGAGGTAAGGACCTCATGTTTGAGAGAGTGGGGTCTGGGCAAGGTGCTGCAGGGCAGAGCTGTGTCCTGCTGGCAGGGTTGGCCATGTTTGGGGCAATTGTGTTGTTGTGGCATCTGCGGGGAGGGGGGGAGGGAGCCGTGGTAGTGTGCTCATCTCTCTGTGTTGCCATTGCAGTGGAGGAGAGCAGCTTCTCCAGGGCAGGTGAGTGGCACTGTCAGCCCAGGCACAGCACCAGGAGCTGGAACCAGTCCTGCCAGGCTGAGCTGCAGCACGGGTTGTGTGAATAACAGAAAAATGGGGGATTTGGGTGGGAAACCATAGAAATCAGAACAGTTGGGAAAGACCTCTAAGATCCTCATCCAACCCCAACCCATTCCCAGCATGCCTGCTTTGTCCTCATATCTCCACAGTTCACCACCACCAGAGTCAGTTACTTCCCCACCTCCCTGGGCAGCCTGTGCCAATGATCATCACTCTTACAGAGGAGAAATTTTTCATAAGATCCAACCTGATCCTCCCCTTGCTCAGCTTAAGGTCAATCCATCCCAAGGCAATTCTCAGTCCTCCTCTGCAGAGGAGCACATCTGCGGGCCCTTTGCTGAACCCCCTGCCCTTCTGGAGGTGTCACATCTGATGGGATCCTATAGATCCAACCCGGGCAGCTGCCAGATGTGAACACCCATCAGGACCGACCCAGACAGGCTGTCCCAGAGCTCTGCCGTGGGCACGATGCTCCCAGCACACCCCAGCACTGCCCCATTCTATCCACCCACCCACCCTCAAGGAGAGCACCCAACTGAAGTTCCTCCAGACTTGGGCAAGGACTTGAGGAAACAGCATCAGTATTTCACTGGACTTTCCGTTCCCCGCAGCTCTGCCGGAGAACACGACGGCCATCGCGGTGGTGGTGCTGTCGGCGCTGGCGCTGAGCGCCCTGGTGGGCATCGCCATCTTCCTGTACAAACGGCGGAGGAGCTCCGAGCGCGGAGCCTTCGAGAGCGCCCGCTACAGCCGCACCACCTCCAACCCCAGCGAAGCGGCCGAGAAGAACATCCTGGTGTCGGATATGGAGATGAATGAGCAGCAGGACTAACGGCAGGGGGAACGGGGAGGGGGGGGGGAACGGGGATCGGCACGCAGGCGGTCCTCGGGGTGAGCGGGGCTGGGGTTGGGGTTGCTGCCGTACCCCCAGGCTTGCCTCCGGCTGCTGGGAGCTCTTCTGCAGCAGCTGTGGAGGCGGTTTCAGGGCTCAGAGGTTCAGAGGAAAGCTGCCTCCACTTGGAGAGCTTTCCCTGGCCGGGCTCCGAGACACCTTCCCCTGGGGAGAAAGCACATGTGGGCGGTCGGGGCCCTGCGGGGGCTCACCCCCCCCCAAGCAACGAGTGTCTGAGAACACATCCTCCCAGGCAAGAGGTCTCCAAAGCCGATCTACCTCCCCTTCCCGCAGTCCACTCTCCGCCCTCCTCATCCTCACCTCCCCCAGCAGCAGATTTGTGGTCCCCCATAACCCTGATGTTCCCATGCCCAGCGCTGCAGCCCTTCTCCCCCCCGTGTTCCCCCCGGGCTGGCGGTGCCATCCCATCCCTCTCGCTGCCCCCCATCCCAGTGAGCACAGAGCTCCCCACACCACGAGCAGGTGAGAGAACTGGAAGCCCCGCGCATCCTTCCCATTGCTGCGGTGCCAGTTGAGGTCCCACCGGCCAACTGTGGAGTGTGCAGAGGAAGGAGCACAAAGCAAAGGGCTGCCTTGGTGCCACGTGCTCACCGTGTGGGGCAGGGATGGCATGGGGCAGCTTGGGCTTGTTGAAGCCCCGAGGATGAGCATTAGGGATGCAGGTTGGGGACCGATTCTGGATTTTTTTGGTGGTAATTTTGGAGGTTTGGGTTGTTTTGTTTTTTTTTCCCCCCCATGGATTTTTTTTTTCCCCCCTCATGGAATTGATTGCTTTTTTTTTTTTTCTTTTTTTTTCTTTTTTTTTTTTTTTTTTTTTTTTGCTATGCTGTACTGAGTGCGTGCTGAATATATACGTCTTTCACACAGCTGGCCGGGGTGTGTGTGTGGTTGCATTCCACGTGCCAGGCGTAGGTGAGGAGGAGGAGGAGGAGGAGGAAGGCACTGTGGGGCTGTGCCATGGGGCTGAGCTCCCATAAGAGCCCCTCAGGATGCTCGGACCCCGGGGGGGGGGGGGGGGTTCCCTGCTGGGAATGGGACCCAAGAGAGCCCCCGCAGATCCAAAGGCAAGCGGCACAACCCCCACACAGAGACGTTTTCCCATCCCTTCCAGGTGGGTGCTGTGAGGTCGGAGGGGCCCGCAGAGTGCTGTGCTCTCCGTTCTGACACCTGTGTGTGGATTTTAAACTGTTGATTTCACTTAAGCTGGACATTAAGTGTTTGAGGAACTGTTGGGGGGTTGGGGACGAAGGGATCGCTTCATTTTGTGTTTACTTTTTGGCAATGATGTCCAAACACCATGGTGACGTTTGTGGGCAGGAGGGGCCCCGGCTCTGCCCCGGCTCCATTCCTCAGTCTTGGCTTTTATTTCCTGAGGTCATTCCTGGCGTGGAGCTGTTGGTTTTGTTCCCGATGCGGTGCCAGATCTGGGAAAGCTGAGCACCAGTCCGTCCCCATCTCCATCCCTGTGCTGCTTGTGGCCGGGTGGGAGCAGGAGCAGCTGAGGGATCCTCTTCTATCTCCTGCCATGAGCAGAGCTCAGAAATCCCAAAGGGAGAAGTGCTGGGGCTGGGATGGGCGGAATGCAGCAGTGCTGAGCTCAGGGTTGGGCTCAACTCGGAGCTATGAGCGCTGCGTCAATGCCTGCACGCAGCCCTTCCTGGGCACGCTTCTTTAAAGACATTATTTCCATTTCTTTCTTTCCTTTTTTTTTCCCCTCCTTGATTAATCTTGTTCTGTTTCTTCCTTCTTTACCTTCGAGCAAAGAGATCTGTACAATATAGGGGAAATTTTGTATGGGAATAATTTTGCCAGCCGTCGGCAGCAATCAGGATTACAGGAAAAGCGCATATATGGTTACGTGGTATCTCCTATCACCAGTAGGATAATGTGAAGAATTGCTTAAAAGGACCCTGTCAATTATATATTATATATATATATATAATATATATATATAGTTTTGCAATTTTTTACTCTCTGTGGTTTGTAAGATCCTTTTAGAAGCTTGGAAATAAAATTTCCTCCCCCATCTTTTCTCTTCCTTTTTATTTTTTCTTTTTTTTCTTTCGTTTGGTGGAAAACCCAAATTTGACGTTTGCAAAGAAGGCTCAGAATTCAGGGTGGAATGATCAGGAGAAGGAAAGAGCTCCATGGCTGCGATGTGGGGAAGTTGGGGTCTGCATCTGCATGGGTTGCGAGCCCTGCAGGAGCCAACAGCACCTGGCAGTGCTTTGCATTTCAGCCGGCTTGTGCCAAACCGGTGGCCACAAAAGCTTTGTTTCCTCACTCCCCGAATACGGCCGTGAGTCTGACTCAGAAGTTACCAATTTTTGCTGGCTGGAGGAGGAATGCGATGCTATGAGTGCAGGGTCTGCTCAGTCATCCCTGCAGGCATCCAAGGCCAGGCTGGATGTGGCTCTGGGCAGCCTGGTCTGCTTGTTGGCGACCCTGCACAAAGCAGGGGGTTGGAACCAGGTGATTGTTGTGGTCCTTTTCAACCCAGGCCATTCTGTGATTCTCTGTTCAGGGGCGATGGCAAAGCTGCGAGGTATTGCTGCGTGCTGCCCTGCCTACAGTGTGCACAGCTCGTGTTTGGTGACTGCCCCCTGTTTGCTGCAGTGATGTGCAGTTTAGGAGGCCCGGGTTGGAGCTGGATGAGCTCAGCCACGCGTGCAGATCAGCTTTCCAGTGCTGAGCAATACCATCACAGGGTTAGTGCAGCACAGGGGGTATTCAGTGCCTTAAAACTTGCAAAATTATACCCTCTCATCACACGCTGTAAAAAGAAATGTGACTTAGGAAGTAATGTGTTTTATGTGGAATTGAGAAGTTCGGAAATGTGTTAACCAGGCAAGAATTCAAGGGGTTCACATGTAACTCTGGCTGAAAAGAATTCCTCCAGCACTTTTGTAGCAATGAATCTGAGTTGTGCAGAGCTCTGCTCACCCAGGCCCTTTGCTGTGCAGCAAAGCTATCAGTCTCCTTATCTCCCCTTCTAAGGACCAGCAGTATTTCCCAGATGCTTTCTGGTGCAGTCAGCGCAGTTTTTTTTGCTTGTCAGCTTTGCAGTAATTCAAGGCAGGAGTTGAGGAGCTGCCTGCATTCATTCTCCTCCTTGGAATAAAGGGAGGACCCTCCGTTCAGGTGGTGCTATCTGTTAAAGGACTGCTAAATACAAGAGCAGTGAGGTTCGCCCCCTTGAGCTGATGGCGATGCTTCATTGGTGGTCATGTGAAATAACAGAAAATGAAATTTGGGACCTTTTGGCTGCAAGGATCACATTGCTGTATAAGCTCTGATCGGAAGAAACCTTGGGAGCACAGCATGTCAGAGCTATCTGCAGCTGCAAAGGCACAGCAAAGGAACCACAGGCATCTCCGTGGGTTGGGATTATGAAGATTAAAGGAGGGCAGCTAAAAACAGCACTTCCAGCCTGCTGCTCCCAGCAAGGCACAGCAGCAAATCAACAGAAATGCCACGTTGACATCGCTGCCGGTTACCTCCACCTATGGTCTTCTGGAGCAATTTGCAGTCAGTGTTTGGGCTTTTAAAGTCATCGGTTGGGTGACAAGGAGGACTGAGTGGCACTGACTTCATGCTTTGGCTTTAATTAAAGGAGAACAGAGTATACAGGGTATGAAAAGCACAGACAGGGGTACGTGATGCAAAGCTTTGGTGGAACTCCAAAGTCACGGGGCTTCTCAGAAGCAGAATCTGCAGGAAAAAGAAGGGTGTTTTAGGGTGTGTTTCTTCATCAGTAAGAAAAGTATTAACTGAGCATAGCAAGGTGAGATGACTGCTTTCTTTAAAACTTGGAAGCAGAGACCAACCTCTGCATGACTTCCAATGAGCTGCACTGATGGCCTGCTCTTCTGCAGCGCTCTCTGGGCTCTGTTTTGCCGTCCATCCGAAGAGAAAGTTTCCCCAGCGTTCAATGCAAATGCACTCTTTCATGCTGTCTTCAGGCTTGAATTGCTGTGGGGAAGTGGAGAGGCAGAAAACCTGGCCTCTCCTTGCATGTCAGTGTGAATGCTGTGCAAGTCAGTGCGGTGCTCAGCATCGTTTTCCCCCAGATGGCTGAAAAGGTGCTTTCTTTTTGCTTTGGATGCCATTGTCGGCTCTGCAGCATCAGATCTGACGGGAGGAGTAAAGCTCCGCAGCCACGCAAGAGGGCAAACCGTGCTGTGGGTTTGGGGTCCCAGTAGCACCACTATGCCAGGCAGAGAGCGGCCCAAGAAGAAGAAATGACAAAACCTCAGCTGTAATGAACGGAGCGGTTCCTAGGTGTCACTGCAGCCCCAGCTGACAGAACTGGGAGAGCCCTTCACTGGCGCAACCCCAGGGAAGTGGAAGCCAATCCAACGAGGAACTTAAAGCTGCTCCGACTGCGAGAGGTTTGCCATGAGAATATGGGCTGTGTTGTAAACACGGAGGTCTGGAGCCTTCCTCGGGGCTGAAATAACTCCATTGGCATTTAGTGCTGTTCCCAGGCGTTGCAACTCTTGAAATCCTGTTTATAGGATGTGTTTTCCTGTAACTGAAACGCTAGGATTCGGATAAAAGTTTCCCCAGCAGCAGCGTAATGATTCCATTTCTCATTGTTCTCTCCTTGGCAAAGTGATCTGCAACGCAACAGCCACCCATCGACTGGGACTGAAAACACGTGTTCTCCTTCTCCTGCTCAATGACACTGAGAGTGACACTGGAACAGGACTTTGAAGGGCAGCGAAGCGGCTGGGGACAGCAATTCCACATCTGTGGGGAACATTACCATGCCAAGGTTAATCAGTGATTTGCCCGAGAGCCCTTTGTTACCACTTTATTTCTGCCTCTGAGGGGAGCACAAGTCCTTCCGTGGGCTGAGGAACAAGAGGTCATCAGAGCTGTGCAGCCCATCTCCTCTCAGCCAATAACCACGGGCTCCACGACTTTTCCAAGAGCGACGTTTGCTTTGGTTGGATCCTCGTGACGCCGCCAGAGTTGGAACAAAGCAAAATATCTTTGGAATGGAAAATGGACAAAATGCTTTGCGATGGGGGGTGTGATGTAGAGGTCAACCCAAGGCTGTGGCTGGACAGCGCGGAGGCAGCTGTTCTGCAGTCCCAAACGGAACCCAAATTAATCACTGTGAGCACGGTGATTTCCCCATCTGAGCAGGTGACTGTGAGGAACTGTCAACAAGCAAATAAGCTCCAATAAGCTCATTAATTCCTTGAAGAAATAATGAGAAGATACTCAAAGGTAGATCTTGCTGTCAGCTTAGGAGTGCCATACGATTGCAGAAGGGTTTGGTATTTAGCAGTGTGGCTGGCCAACCTGAAATCCAGCATAGAACATAAAACTAGATGGGAACAAAAGCTTTATTGAAGGGTGACTCTTTAACCAGGAAGACACCGACCTTCATCTTGGGTTCCAAAGCAGCTCGTAGAAGTCCATAAATCACTCATAAATGCAACTTAAAATCTCACTGAACCAAATCAGCAGGAGGAGTGCAAACACACCACGTGGATGGCGAATCAGTCGTACTGCACCAGACTCTGAAAGCATTGGAGCCCGCTGAATATGTTTGTGTGCCGTGGTTTTTTTTTCCTTTTACTCTTTATAGGCAGCTCCAATTAAACATCTTGACACTTGATATCATGTAAATTGCCCTAATTTCCAGAAGCTGTGTCTCCTGATTTTTTTTTTCCTCCCACTTTTTGATGTCTAATGTGTTTCTCTCATAACCGAGTCCCTCTTGCCAATACATGAGATGCTGCATATTTGATGAGAACAATTAAACAAGAGTTTTGTAAAAGTGTTTTAAGCTCCAAAGCTGACTTTCCTTCCCTCCTCCCCCCCGTCCCCCCCTGATCAGTAAAGCTTTCCCATTTTAACACTGATTTCTCCAGAGACATCACTTAACAAAGCTAGAAACAGCAAAGAGAACGCCTGTTAAGAAAATGAAAGCATGGAAATGCTTAAAAACGGGATAAGGAAGGAAATAACAGAAGCACAGAGCTGGAGTGGATGGGTAACCCCATCTGGTGCCACCAATCATGGCAGATTTTGGAAGTACCCAAGGGAAGGGTTGCCCAACAGCTTCTGGAGAACAGAGAGCCGTTCTGCTGATGTTGCTGTACAAAACCTCCCCTGCTCCAGTTTGTGCCCATCGCCTCCAGTCGAGGCACTGAGCACCACTGGGCAGAGCGCTGCTCTGTGCTCCTGTCAGGAGAGTTTTGCCACCGACGAGGATGGGATTCGAACCCACGCGTGCAGAGCACAATGGATTAGCAGTCCATCGCCTTAACCACTCGGCCACCTCGTCTGCTGAATTTGGATGCTGAAGATGCAGTAAAGCTCCTCTTTATTGTCATAATCAGGATGATTTCTAATTAGACATGACTGTGCTTGCCATTAAGCTCTCCTCCATTGATCTGTGCTATACTGCATTTTTTAAGAGGCTGTCAGTGCACCAATCCCATCTGTT
The DNA here is from genome assembly GCF_951394365.1 of Tetrao urogallus. Lineage (NCBI taxonomy): Eukaryota > Metazoa > Chordata > Aves > Galliformes > Phasianidae > Tetrao > Tetrao urogallus. Next base: position 2,903,891 of record NC_136839.1, on the reverse strand, counting down.
TGTTTCAACGCCATTGATAGCATTAAGAAATCCTAAGGCTGCCACTCAGTCCTGTGATTTCCAATTCTTTGTTTGTTTAAAGCACGATTAAACCCACACCAAGAGCTTCAGATGGATTTAATCTCAATTTTGTGCTAATAATGCTCAGAGTCTCACAGCTAACTCAAGACCAGGAGTTAATGCACTCTTCTGATTCACGCGGGGCTGAGAGCTTGGCCTCTGGATTTGGTATTTTTCATTTCCGTGTCCAACCCAACCTGAGGTTTTAAAAGAGAAGAGCTGACACCAGTCTCCACCGTCACTTCAGCTAAAGCCTCTTTGTCTCTCCGCGAAGGGATGATTATGGGAAAGCCTCCGTCATCCTTTTGAATTTAAGAGTGGCACTGGGGAGGGAGCAGCTTTTCAAACCCAAAGGTCTCCCATAGCCCCCGGTGGATGCATCTCGCTGCCTGTTCCCCATCCCAACGGCGTCAGCATGGACCTGCGTGGGAAGGAGGGTTCAATGATGCGAGCAGCCCTACAGCAGAGGAGCGTGCATGGTCAACATTTGAAAAAATAGCATTGCATGCTTATGAATTGTCCGTCAGTGAAGCAGCACATCGTGCCCTGTGGGACCGCTCGTTTATTTTCCTGCCATCACCTATTAACGTCAGGTAGGCTGAGTCAGCCATTGGGAAGCACGCGCCCTTCAGAAGGGAAACAGCGTGATTCTGTACCAAAATATTTGAATGTCTGACTAATGAATGTTCTAACAGCTTCACCCAACTGCTCCCACGGGGCTCTGCTTTCATTCTCTATTCCCTCTGAAGTGTTTGTTTGCAAGTGGATTCTCTTTCAAGTGTGCCTGTTGCTGACAGGCCTCTGTAGGAGCGATTTAACACAGCTATCTGGAACCTCTGACCGCTCTATTATTTGGCACTAACGTTGTCCCTTCCATTCCTGACCATTTGGGGTAAGTGATGCTCATTGCAATTTTATTTTTGCATTTTGAAGTATTTACCCTGCTCGCAGTAAAATGTCCTGCATCAGATGAGCTTGGCTTCTATTATAGGAAAGGGAGTTGGACTAATTTAGAGCACATTTGACCATGTAATGCTGGGCCATTAACAGATAATTGAGGTTGCTTGGAAGCCAGCATCCTCGCAGCTGTAATTCTGTCCTGCTGCTCCATGCCACAGCCTCACATTCTGCACCAAGTTCTCTTGCTCCTTATGTGATTTGGTATCTCACACCTGAACTCAAACCTTCAGAAATTGAAATATTTGCCTCTGGGTTTTCCAGGGATTTTGGGGTCTCTCGTTGCTGCTTTGTGGCTGGAGGTTCAAAACACATCATAGAATCGTAGAACCACCAAGGTTGGAAAGGAGCTCTAAGCTCTTCCCTCCAACCATCGCCCAAAGATCTTTGGCCATGAAGGGAATGCTGTGGGAACGCCGAGTCCTGGGGCGCGGAGGCAGGCGGTTCATGCTCTGCATCTGGAAGTGGTTTCACTTTTTGTTCCCTCATCCAGATGGAGGATTTGTCAGGAGAAATCTGAAGGCGTTTGTCCTTTGGTTTGGGGTTTTCTGCCTTGTTTTGTCTCGTCTTGTTTTTAATGCTCATAAGGAAGCCAGAAATTTCGGTTAATTGTAAGGGTGGGCATGCCATAAAACATCAAAAAAAAAAAAGACCAAGAGTTATTCTTATCACTCTGTGTGATTTGAGAGTGGACATTTCAAAATGGCAAGGCTAGAAAGGAATCCCGAGAACCCAGATCACAGCAAGTGGGTTCTCATTAAAATCCCACCCAATCTCCAGAAAGTCAGGGCTGAGAATCACTGCAGATCACGACTGATGAGAGACTTCAGACAAGCCACAAGCAGCCCAGGATAGCTCGGGGGAACTTTTTATAGGCTGACTCCATGAGATCCATATTTCTCCATCGAAGTGATGTTCTGCAGACTTAAAAGCATCTCCAAATGTCATTGCAGAGAGCTTTGTGTGGCACTGAGTGCATTCAGAGTTTCACATGGGGTTTGTCTGACAGTTAACTGGAGGTTCATCAGGAGCTTTGCAATTCATAGCAAGTACACCATGACAAGGGAAATGTGCTTTAATTTGGCACATCCATCATGCTGACCCAGTGCCTGGTAACAAATAGCAGCACTGCTGTATTCTCTTTCTGCTCTGCCTGCTGAAATGATGGAATTAAGAGTGATTTCCCCAAGATGATGGCCACAGTGTTTTCCTGCAGCCAGGACACTATTGCCTGAGTTTAGAGGCTTACTTGAAGGGGGCAGCTGCTACAATTAGGAAATCAATTCCTTTGCATCAGGATGCTGGAGAGGATTAGGTGTGATTACAGGCTGACCTGTAAGGAGGCACCTAATAGAAGTGGGTGGGTGTTTTTCAGAAAGAAAGCTCTGTTTGCAAGTAGTTTGTTGGCTGAAGAGCTTGAGGTCAAAGAAGGATGGTAAGTTGTGCTGCAGCTCTCAGCAGAAAGCCACGAGGACGAAGCACAACTGCAAGGTAAGTGGGAGCACTGCTATTTTCACTGCTTTTCCTACCCTCTTTATGGTGGCTAGGAAGTGGTTCAGTCCCATCAACTTTGCAAAGCAGTTTGTAGAGATCTTGCAGCCCAAGCTAGAGACCTGAATCTGCTAGCTCGTATTGTGCCTGTGTATAACCAAATAAGGCTGTGTTTTCACCCTAAGAGGCTTTTAATGAACCTGGTGAGTATACTGAACTACACAACGATGCCTCAACTCAGTGTGGTTTTAGGCTGTAGCAATGATAAACTATTTGCTGGCTGGGCAGGCTGGGTGGCTTCTTATCTCCATATTCCAGTGACCCCTCTTATCTCGTGTGAGTGAAAGGCAGATGTCCTGTCCTTATGTGCTAACAGGCACATGTGGGAAGGGCAGTGCAGATTGCCCTGCTGCAGCAGGAGGTTGGGAATGGATGGCCAAAGCAAAGGCAGCCCTGGGGACGGGCGTGCAGGTGACATTTAGCTGTGGAGTCCTGTCACTGCTCAGCAGATACTGCATCATTTTGTGTCTGTGCTGGGATGGAGGCAACAACCAGAACGATTTATTTAATTCCTTTTCTGCATCTGAGAGGCCTTCAGGAAGGAGGGAGCTGCATAAATGGCACTCGGCTTAAACAAAAGCCTGTGGGTTGAGCATCTCGGATTACTGAATGTAATTCACCTGCTCGGTCTGGATCGTTCTCATAATTCATGTTTCATTTGCTAATTGTTAGTATTAGCAGTACTGACAGCTGTTGGCCTTTTGTGAGGGTTCAGTGTCGGTACTGAGGGGGATGCTGGCTCTTTGAGTCTCAGCCTGGAAGGTGCGGAGCTGCCAGCTTTAATGGGAGGCAATCCTGTTAGATAGGAAAAAGAAAATATGGAGGTTTGAATGCAGGTAACCAAAAGTCAGCGTTTAGGGTTTGAAGAACAGCACTGTGTGAGCACAGAATGGGCCCTGTGGGGTCTGGCAGAGAGATGGGGCTATTCCAGAAAATATGAACAAAGGTCAGCAAAGCTCACTGGGAAGAAAGCAAACCTAACTGACCCAAGCAGCACTGAATGCCACACGACAATTAGAAGGGAGAAAGATGGTGCAATTAAAACTGTGGGCGTGTTATCCAGAGCTGTGGTGTGTGTGGTTTTGGGGAGGAGGTTTTGCTGCTTTCTTTTTTAATCCAGCTCAGCCATAATGGAGATAACCATCGCTAGTCTGAACAACGAGGGGTGGATTTCCTGCATTCCTTGGGGGGGAATATCTAAGGAGAACGGTGGCGTTGCAGAGAGCCTGGTGCAGGACTAGACAGTACAGCACCTCCTGAAACAGGGTGAACTACCTCAAAAAGCATCGATTCTCAGTAAAACACAGCTAGGCATCTTGGCCACCTGTAGGCATTGGAGATTCCATGCCATTTGTATCATCATCAACTGCAACGCAGCATCCTGGCAGCGTTCTGCTGAGGGCAATTGATTTTTGCCTCCCCAAATTTCCACTCCCAAGTTCTAATTGAGTGTTTGTTCATCCCCAGGGCACAACACTTCTTTTGCTTCGTTCTTGACAACCAAGTGCTTTGTTTGCATTTTGCATCTGCCGTTAAAGCGCCGGCTGCTGGTGGTGGAAGGAATTATAGAGATTAATCATTAATTCCTTTGTAAATCCACGGTGCAATAGTGCTGGTGTGGGGCAGCAGCCCTCGTTCCATGTCAGGGATGGCTGTGCTCCACTGTGAGCCACTGGGGAGCAGTGTGTGTGCTGCAGTGCATTGCAGGGAGGTGACAGAGAGGAGGGGAAGTGATAACTGTGTGTGTGTGCACATCCACAACTTCTTGCTGGATCTTTGTGCTGTAACATTACATGATTTACCACGCTTATAAATCCTCTTCAAAGTCTTCATTCACTGTTACATCTTTTCCCACCCCTTTCCCTTCAGTTCCTGTATTGGTTTTGGAGGTTTTGGGCCACAGTTTTCTCCTTTAGGCTTCCAGAGAGTAGCTGACAATCTCAGCCCAACACTTCCCATATATATTTTACAGCACAGATGCAAATTAATCTTATACAAAACATTTTGTTGGTCAACACTTACGTTGAAGCATCCTGGGTAGTAATTTACTTAAAAAGGAAGGCTCGAAGGCATGCAGATGTGGGGAAATAGACTCCGTTTAGTGCAAATAATTTGAGAGGCACATTTGTACCCCATTGCACATCTCCTAGTGGGTAGGAAGGACTCTGGCACGGTGAGTTATTTAGATGGGTAGGAGCACAGACAAGGGCATCTAGCCATGTGTTTTAGAAGCTTCTGGCATCACTATGTAGGCACTGCAAATGATATTCTCAAAGTGCAGTGGTGCAGTATGATAGAATCCATCTCAAGAACGGAGTGCAACTTGCAGGTTAATTACTCTAAGTGCACAGGACTCTTGCAATTTATCCTTTTTTTTTTTCCCCTCTCTTAAATGCACGAGGGGGAAAACGAGCTTTGCAGTTTCTCCTTGCACAGAACTTGCAGACACAGCAGGCCGGATGATCCAAGTAGATCTGCAAGCTTCAGCGCTGTGCGTGGCACACAGGGAGCCTGGTTTGCTGGCTGCTGGGAGCACTGGGGCTGTGCAGGCTGGGCGATGCTCCTGGCAGAGCTCGGAGGAGAGCTGAGGCATTTGTAAGGCTTCTGCAAAAGGCAGCTTCCATTGTGACTTGCTCAAAGGCTGTGTTACAACATCTTATTTACTTCCAGCTTGCATAGTGGGGTTCTGTCTGACTTGAGCTCCCTCGGGTTGTGGAAACTTGTCAATAACAATGAAGTAACAGAATTTGTGCATTAAAATTCAAGAAGAGTGTTTTGAAGTCGTACCAAGAAGGCGGTCGTTGGCTGCTGAGCGTGTTGATCTCTTTCCTCAGTGCTACAGCATTGCCTTCTAATAAAATCAATACATCTTGCACTTAACTCTTCAGAAAACGGCATTCGTAGCTACCATCAAACCAGGAACCTCTCTGGTTTGTACTCCTGTACTTCTGGCTTTAATATTGCATTTTTATGTAAATACAAAAAGGCACAGAGGGGGTGGGGATTCCAGGGTCCAGTCCAATTCTTCTGTCACTTTGCTCACTATATTTCTCATCTTACGTAATGTTGTGAAGCACAATGAAATCTCCAGTTGCTCTCTGTCAGTCTGTTCCTGTATTGTATCTACACAGCAAACAAGGATTTTTTTCCTTTGCCGCTCTTGATGACAGATTTCCTCTATGCAAAGCTTCTGGACACGGGGCAGTTGTGTGAATCACTCTGGGATTATACAAGCTGAAGATGAATTAAGCCTCTCTACGTTTCTTACAATCTGCATAAGCAGGCGTATCTCTTCCTTGCAGTGCAGCAGGTTTCTGTTAATGCTGACATTTCACTGCACACGGAAATATTGCAAGGCAGCAACAATGGGATGATGGGCTCTGATCTGGAGAGAGGCCATTTGTACCCTGTGACTCCTGGTGATGGCTGTAATATGCAGTCATGCTATGGTTGTCCATATCAGTGATCAGTTCTGCCTGCACCACTTGGATCTGCACAGCCCTCCATTGGCCCCTGTGAGGAGACCAAAAATTAAGCTTACAGCTTCAAACTGCATCACGTGCTGCTGCAAAACCAGCTCTGAATTTGCTTTTAGAACAGCAGTCTGTCGCTCCTATGGGTTACAGCTGCAGGAGCTGTGAGATGCAGTGCTGTGTGGTGCAGCCATGGGCACTGCACTGAGGTTTGTGTAAGGCCATCTCAGCCCCAGCAGAGCTGAGGAGCTGCCTGGAAGTGTTCACTTGCCATCTTCCCTTCTTGTTTAAGACAACAGCGATCGTCATCTGAGTGCCATACAATGAATGCATGTACTCTCCTCTTATGAACAGTCTCCTTTTCAGTTCTCTTCTAAAGGATGAAAAAATGAGAAACGTTGAATATGAAAACCTGAATATGAAAACCTCTGTGCACACAGATGGCCTTAAAATCATAGAATCATGTCGTAGAATCACAGAATGGCCAGGGTTGGAAGGGACCTCAAGGATCACAAAGCTCCAACTCCCCTGTTGCAGGCAGGGCCACCAACCTCCACATTTCATAGCAGCCCAGGCTGCCCAGGGCCCCATCCAACCTGGCCTTGAACACCTCCAGGGATGGACGGGGCATCACAGCCTCTCTGGCAGCTGTTCCAGCACCTCACCACTCTCATAGCAAAGAACTTCCCCCTGTCATCCAACCTCAATCTTCCCTCCCTCAACTTCAAACCATTTCCCCTTCTCCTGCTGTTATCTCCCCTTTCACATCCCCTGATCATCTTTGTGGCTCCTCTGGATCCTCTCCAACAGCTCCCTGTCTTTCTTGTACTGGGGGCTCCAGACCTGGACACAGTGCTGCAGATGGGGCCTCATGAAGGCAGAGTAGAGAGGGTGAATCACCTCCCTGTCCCTGCTGGCCACTCCGCTGCTGACGGAGCCCAGGATACCAAAACCAAACAGAAAACTCTGTGCACTTCAGTAGCCAGCAGCAAAACCTCTGTCTGCTGAGATGGCTGTCTTGACAAGTGTGCTTCTTAGGGCACTGCCTCTCTTGGTTCTTTCACTGGATAACACGCCATCCCTTGCTGACCCCCAGACCCTCCAGAAATTCTGGGAGCAATTGTTCCCTTGCACTCAGCCTGTGGCATTGAGGGTAAGCTTCAATTCTTCTGAGGACACGATTCAGGGAAGGTTTGGGAAATGTGACTCACTTCCCCAGGCTGGAAGCGAGCCAGGGGTGTAAATGCACAAGGCCTGGCAGGGAACCAAGGAGTCGGGATTTCATTGATGCATCATCTGCCTCTGAATCCTGAAGAAACAAAGCTGGCATAAACTATTATCTTCTTCCCACATATGGGATCAGCGTTTCGCACAACTCACCCTGGGTTAGGGTGTGTGTGTGTCTGTGTATCATAGACGTGCTTATATCCTTTCTGGAGGTTAATTTTCAGGTTATTATCTGATGGTGGCTTTTTTTCATGTTGTTAGTGCTCACTTGCAAGAAGCGAGTTGAAAATTACACTGCTCGTTTGGGAGCTTTGGAAGCCAGAGTACATCTGAGTACTTAAGCATCACTGCAGAATGCATTTTAAAAGGAGAAGAGACCAAGTTGTGTTGTGATTACCTGCAATCTTTCCATTAGGAGCCATCTGCATTGTGAATATGTGCACTTGCTTGGCTTATAACATCCACTTGGGGTGAAAATGGCACAGCAGGAGCAGTTCTTGCAGGATGATATGGGTGCTGGCAGAACAGAGGGTGAAATCAAGGATGGCTCATCCAGCAGTAACATCAGGGCTCTTTTCTTTGGCTGGAACCTTCCTGATGCATTCTGCCAATATTCATCTTCCCCTCCCCACCTGAATTCTTCTGACACTTCACACATCTCACCTCATTTTACAGATTCATCTCAAACATTTCTCATGCAGGTTGGTCTCACATGTGCAGTTTATGATCTCTATAAAACTCGATGTTCATCTGATATGGCTAATTGCTGTAGATTGGCTTGTAAAATCTTTCAGCACTTGGTGTCAAGATCCTCTTTCATCCAAACCAAGCACAAGAAAAGTGCTTTAGGTCCTGGTGATCTGCTCGCTGTGTACCAATGGCCTCATCAAGTATGTTAATTTCTACAGTTCATTCACTGAGAGTGTCTGTGCTAAAGAAAAATTCTACTGTGATGATCCAAGCTACGAGTTAAACTCACCCTTTTAGTACATTTAAAGACTTAAGTCTGCTATAACTCCATTAGTATAGCGGAATCTGCTAAGAGGTGAATCTGGCAAATCACAGTACATCCTGTTGAGGTGTCTTGTGGGTTCCTCTCCCTCCGCTACCATCCCTGGATGTGTTTACAAACCATCTGGATGTGGTGCTCAGGGACACGGTTTAGAGGAGGGCTGTTGGGGGGGTATGGTTGGGTTGCAGTTGGACTGGATGATCTTGAAGGTCTTTTCCAACCTGAGCAGTTCTGTGATTCCATGGTTATGCTGTTGCCATTCTTTTAGATGTTCTTGGTGAACCAGCTTCAGGCTTCAGCAGTGGATCTGTAGGAGAACCTCCAGCAGCTCAACAAATACAGCGCTCATCTTCCTTGTCTGAGTGCTCACCATAGACTGCCAAGACACAACAGAAGAAATAATAATAATAATAATAAAGAAAACTCTGCTTTTTGGTGAAGTCTCCCACTGAACAGTGGGCAATATCTTTGCGCTAATATTCTCAGATATTGCAAGGTTTTGCTAAGGACTCCTATCGTTTGGTGACCAACATCCAGACTTGATACGTACCTTAAAGCTGATAAACATGAAAAAGAAATACCTTCCAGTCTCTAAATCCCCTTCCTGCTTTCAGTGTGTCTGAGTGCTGCCTATGGGGCACGCGAGCAGCTGTGCTTCTGCAGAATGCCCTCCCCTCTATTGGCTTCTAAACATTTGTCTTGATGTGCTCTCTAGGTTTGTGGTGGGCAGGGGGAGTTCGTTTCTTGCTTGGTTAACTGGAAAGAGTTTTCCTTAAGTAGGAATTGTGCTGTTATAGAACAAAGCATTTTAGTGCTTCTCTATTTACGGCCAATGGACGAAAACATGTGAAGTATTTACTGATTACTGTCTAGATCTTTTTGTGTGGCATCTGATGAGCAGATTGGGCTCCTGGTTAATAAACAGAATTCTAAATGAGGAAAACGTTGAGGCTTCAGATCTACCAAAATAAAAATCCAATAATAACAATAATAAAACCACTTGTGAATCTGTCACTTCGCATGTGCAAACTTCAACCACATGGCGTTCTCTCTGTCCTTCATTTTGGCTGCCCACAAACACAGACACATCTCAGAACACCAAACTCTTCTAATTGACACCAGCAGCTGAATGTTTGTGTGTTTTTCTTTTTGTGTTTGTTTTTTTTTTCCCCCTCCTTTTTCCCCTCAGTTAACTGTGGTTTGCTTTGCCTAAGAAGGTGACAGTGCAAATGTAGGTGAGGAAACTCAAGAGAAGGGACCTTCCTGTTGTTGGCGTAGTGGGTGCAATCTGAGTATCTGCAACCTTCCATGGCAAGAAAGGAAAACCCTCCAGATGCCCATTTTGTCCCCCAGCTCTGAACTCCCATGACTTTCAGAGACAAAAGTTCTGAGTTCTGAAGCTGCCGTGTCCCCAGGATAGGTGACAAACCCCAAAATACAGACGGTTGGGTTATCTCCAGTGGAGCCGAGAGCTGGAATGTTGTTTTGATGGCTTCTCTGAGTCTAATTGCTGAAGCAGTTTCTTGAGAACAAGCGAGCAGCTTGTTGATTACAAGCAGCAATGGGGAAACCTATTGCTCCTCCGTTCTGCCTCTACTTGAATGTCTCTGCAGTCAAGGAAACGACGGTATTTAGATCACAAGTAGTAAATAGCAATTAAAAATAACTTTGACAAAGCTGTGCCTCTTGAAACTCGAGCTGCTGGGTATGGCTGGAGTGTATAAAGAAGCTGCAGAGAAAGGACTCAGTGCTGGTTATGTGGGCTCTGTCCCGAAGGCGAGCTTTATAAAGGAATGAAAGGGTGAGTGTCGTGGCTGTGCCGTGAGCCACTTCCAGAGCACGCCTGTGGATTGTGGTGGATGCTGTCACAAGGAGGAATCTTTTTTTTTCTTTTTTTTTTTTTTTCTTTCTATTTTTTCCTCCAACTCTGTAACAAAAAAGTCCAAAAAGTGTCCCTGGTGGCAGGAAGGTTTGCTTTAAGCTTCCGAGGTATTTATTAATGTTTAGAATAAAGCAACAGAATATGTGGCTTGTAGAAGTGCCCCACTGCAAACCCCATCTTGTCACTGAGCAGCATTCAGTGCCTTCACTAGAATGCAGCAGAAGTCACAGCTGCTGTGGATGATGAGGATGGAGATGCAGATGGGCTGGCTAAGAACTTCAGCATGCTTCCAAGTGCGGAGGAAGCTTCAAGGAGGAAATGCAGCCCTTACTTTTCAAAACAAGCCAAACATTAAGCCAAATGGTGATTAAAAAAATAAAACAAATGCACATATATTTATTGCATATCCTCACCTTCCATGCTGCTTCAGCTTCTCTTGATGTGCCAGCAGCTGCTTCCATGCTGCTGTGGTGCTTATTGTGCTGCTTTTGTTTCCAAAACAAGGCACTGCAAGGGAAGTGAATAGCAAGCAGTCCCATAAGGCAGGAGCAGTGCAGGGAGTGGGAGAGAATCCTGCCTGAAACAAAGACGAGCTGGAAGGACCTGGAGGTGAAAGACCTGTAAGATCTTGGTGAGCACCCCCTGATTTTTGAGTTGCAGGATGGTGTTTACACTGAGTAACAAATGGTCACCAACAACATCCTTCAGAAGGCGGTGAAGAATCTGAACTTCCTGAAGTAGAAAGTAAGTCCTTACAGTATGTAAGGGACCAGATATTGCACCCACTGGATGCTGACCCGTCATCTCAACATGATGCTTGTGGAGAAACTGAGCTCCAGCCTGCTGAAGTGCCAGCTTTACCACAGGCTGAGCTGGGGACTGAGCTGAGCTCCTTTCCTGAGATTGCTTCCTGTTGTCAAGTGTGATTTCATTTGATTTGCTCGCACAATTTCATAGAATGCTGAGATCTGAGTTCGGAACGACAAAAAGCAAGCATCAAAGTCCATTTTACTCCTAGATAGAGTGTTTAGCACACTGGCTTACAGATATCATCCTGGTATTGATGATATAGCACATCCAGTTATTGGTAATCCCAGCTGTAGCACACTTCTTGTTAGCTATCTGAATTCATCCCTGAGTTTTGCTGGAGTGTAGACAGATAAATCAATACTGCTTGTCTGGGAGCACAAGTGACAAAAGCGAATAAATACCACTAAATAATGCAAAGGCAGCAAAAAGCCAATTAATATGGGACATGTTCTGACCACCCAGCCCTTGCTTCATTGACTACAAAGGTTCAGAAGAAAGTAGCTCTATATACGCAACAGGAGCTGCACCACCAGCTTGTCGTAGGGCTTGTTCTTACGTCGTGCAAAAGACGAGATTTTCAATTTGAGCATTTTTATCTCCTTTGCTTATTGCACACTGATGTTTTTAGCCAGTTTGTGCTGCCCTGCATTGAAGCTGAGCTGCTTTCTCGTTGTGTGCTCTGGGGGAGGCTGCTGTTTGCTGTCATCCTCAAGGGCGTCCTGCAACACATCTCTCTGGCTCTTAACACTGGTACACAAAGCCATATGTTATGATAACAAAAAAGAAGCACAGTTTTAGAGATTCCAATTATCATCTCGCACGATGTGTGTCTGCTGTGCTTTGCAACTGAAACTTTGCAGGAGTTGGGTGGGAGTCAATGCTTTCGGCAGAAATCCTTGTGCAAAGATGTGAGCACAAAGCCCAGCTCTGTGTACAGATTGTAAAATAAGGATGATGACCCTCTTAAGAACAATGAAACTGGAAAGCTGTGGCAACAGACACACAGGAAACTGAGCAATGCATGCAATGAATTGAAAACTAGCATGGGAATCAGTGTTGAGTGAAGATGAGGACCTGAATGGCCCCATCTGACATCACACAAAGAAAGGAATCTGCACCCTTGATAAACTTTTCGTGGCATTTTTGCCAAGTAATGCAGGCAGTGACATGAACACACCCACAGTGCTCTGGCACCAGTCAAACCTGTCTGCAGTGCCTCGTGATGGAGCACTGGCTGCAGCAGGTGATACCTTCTTGTGTCTCTTTGTGGATCTGCCTCATGCAGTGCAAACTTAAACTGGCAGGAAAGGCTGAAAACGTACAGGCAGAGGAAGCAAGCTGTCTTATGGCAGACTATATGCCCTCACTGGTGTGGGGCCCATGGGATTCTTCCCTTTTCTGTTAAGTGTTTGCTTGCTTTCCATCCCAAGGAGGAATTTGGACAGCTTGTGCAGTTTGCTCATTTGTACAGCTGGTTTTTAAATTTCCTGGGGCTTCTTTATCATGTTTTCTCCTACTCCACGAGTGCACTTGAAGGTGCTTCTTCTCAATTGCAATGAAACTCAAACAGTGCTTGTGCTCTCCACGTGGTTGCCATGGCACATCATACTGTGGCTACATCCTTCTATGTTCTGAGGCAAACTGATGTCATTGTGACACTGTGCAGGTTTTACTAAACTTAGGGGCAAGTTAGGAGCTCATTAAGACACGGTGCAGCAGACACTTCCCATTCCGTTTGGTTTTTCTTGTGCTGCTCCTGGTTTACTATATGCTAAGATATGTCCAAGATGATAAGCTTTTCAAGTCTACCTACCCAAGATAAGTAAACTGGGAGCCCAGCGTTGGCTTTGAGAAGCTGGAGTATTTCGTTCTCCAAAACCATATGTTCACTGTCTAGGTAGCAGACTGAAGCAGATGAAAGTGATCATTCCAAAGGCCTGACATCAAAGAACAAGAGATGGCTGTGCTGTTTTACACAACTGCCTCACTGCCCGTGGCCCCAGCAAAGCAGAGCTCCATGAGCCTCAAACAAATATTGAATGGAAAGTGTAATCTGTAATCAGGGCCTTCAGACAGCAGATAAGAGGTCTGCAGTCAGTTCAGTGCTCTGCTCAAACTTATCCTACAGCTTCTTATGCCATTCATAGCTCCTCACTGAAACAGAAACCATCGAGCCCAAGGTGCTGTGAAGATAAACGCACTGAGATGGTGGGGGACAGCAAAACCCACACTGGGAAGGGTAGGTGAGCGTGTCAGATATCCTCAGCATGCGTGCAGGCACACAAGGCTGCCAGGGAGAAACAAAAGATGAAGATAATACACATTGGGAATGCAGGGGGGAACTGAGAGAACTCATCTTTGGTCTGAGGTGGTACAGAGAGAACAGCCAGGAAAACCACTGGGGATGGGGAGAGCTGGAGGATAAACTGTCCTTTGAACTCCGTGTTGCTGATAAATCAGAGGAAAGCTTGAGTTGTGTTCCCTGCAGACAAACAGCAAGTTGCATGCCTATAGATACGACACAGCAGTGCTGCTCTCTATTAGTTGATGTTTTTTTACCCAATCCTGCCTGGAGTAAAGCAGCCCTTCACCCCCAGACTGCACACTGATGTAAGCGAAGCTCTGAGTGGCAGCCAGATTTTGTCCTTACATGGCTACAAGATCAGGGCAGTAGTTAATTCTGACTCTACCTTCTCCCCAAATACCAGAGGTCTGTTTTCTGCTCTAGATTGACTCAGAGATGTGAAACAGCAGTGATGTCAGTGGCATTACCTCAAGCCTACGAGTGCACACTTGAATGGGCTTAACCTTAATTTAAAAATATTTGTCTTTGCAGAATTGTGTTGGTTTTGAATAAGGGAATGCCACTGCTGGGCAGCAAACTGGGGTTAGAAATGGACCCGTTCTGTTCCCCCCCACAAAACCTTGGAAGAGAAACAAAACCAACCAAAAACATAACACCAAAACTCACACCTGTGAGCTCTGAACAGTGCTCTTAGTCGTAATCACACGTGTGGGGAACAGCATCAAAATCCTCTGTTTCTGCAATGATGCAGACCTGCAATGACGGTGGTTCCTGCAGAATTGCACAGGCCTGGGTTTTGTCTGCAGAGATACAGCTGTGTGGCCACCACCTCTACCCAAGCAGGCGAAGCCATTCCTCTGCTGTCGCGTTTGAGTGAGCAGTCTGTTCTGTAAATGTGCTTAAAAATGGAATATCACTTTAAAAAGCAGACTGCTGGCATCCACACCGACTGACTCCAGCGAAACAATGCCCGGTGAGCTCATCCTGGCAAACTTGGCATGGTTTTCTCAGAATTTACTTGTATGCATTGTTGGGTTGGAACTTGTTGAACGCCTGCTGTTTAATTTACGGAGGCTTTATTTGCTGTTTTGATACAGTGAATAACAATAACAAGGAGTAACTTTGCTGTTTTTGATGTTTTAAACCCAAATAACTCATTTAGAATGACCTTATCTCAACCAAATCTGAAATTGCATGAAACAGGGAGTCATTAGAAGCCCTATGAGTACAAATGCAGAGCTCTGCCTACAATTAGGAGATGTGCTTCATCTCTGCCCTTTGGTTCCATGTTTCACAGTGACCTGAAAGGCACAGCTGCATCTTCTGTGATTCCTTATCATTTTCAGGTGCCCTGAATAATGCTGCTAAACCATTTCCTTCAGTTCTCAAAGAGGGAATTTATAGTTACAGCTTAATTCCACCTTAAACTTTCCACCGTGTGACAGTTTAAAAATGACCTAAAAATGTAAACGTGAGCTCTACTTCCAAAGGTTCTGTCACTGAACTCATTTATCTGTATGAAGAACACAGGAAATTCACTGCAGTAATACAGGAATGATGAAACCACACAGCATCCTTCCCACTGCTGTTTCTGAATGAGACAAGTGGTTCCCTTCCACGTCTCCAGCACTCACCTGAGGTGTCTTCATTTGGGTCAAAAACAATTTTCTCCATGTTTTCAGAGCTCATGCTGTGTTTCAGTTTCTGCTTGACAGAACCATTGCCTGTAACAGGAAATTCTTGGTCTGTGGTTGGGTTGGTGACCCTGCAGGTAGCAGGGGGGTTGAAATGAGTGATCTTTGAGGTTCTTTTCAACCCAGGCCATTCTATGAAGCTATAAACCCAAGGGCTGGTGTGGTGCCAGAATTGTTGGTGACAGATCCATGTTTGCTCCCAGGACTCTGGAAAGCCAATTGCATGGATAGCAGGAAGGAACAGTGCATAGATTGGAAGCCTTTTTCTCATGCTCTTCTTTGGTCTCTCCCCAGAGCTGTGTAACACAGAGTGAAGAGAAATACTTCCGTGTAACACAGAATATTCTCGAGATGTTCATTCATATTTTACTTAATCCCATTTTGGAGTAGGGGGATCTCCACTGTACAAATCAGGGCCTTCCCCACAAATCTTTATCTTGATTCTGTTTTACAGATAACTTCCACAAGCGTATCATTACACTGAGAGTAAACCCAGAAGCTGTGACTCTGTCATCTTAGAAAAAGTAGAACCAAAACAGAGACAGACAGCAGTGAATGTGTCCAGTTACCAGACTGTGACCTTGCAAGTCTAATTTCAACTTACGACCTTTTGCATGTTGATATCATCAGGAGAGCCACAATGTGAGCCATTCAAACCATGCCACGCTCGCTCAGTTCTGAAGCATTTTGTGTTTCCTCTGCCACAAAACAATTCTGCCCTCTGTATTCTGGAGGACAGGCACAACCTTTGTCGAGGCGATGCTGGGGTTTTGCACTGATATGCATCCATTTGCCAGTGGGGTTTGGACTCGATGATCTCTAAAGGACCCTTCCAACCCCTCCAGTTCTGTGATTCACTCCCAAATTAATCCCAATCTTCAAAAATTCCTTGTGATGAGAGCGGAACACTTTTAATAACTTTTAATGCTAAATTAATTACTCCGAAGGCTGATGTGTCCACCTCACTGGTAACAGCTTTTTGAGGACTAAGCCCCTATCATGACAACTCTGCAGCTTCTCTTCATGTTTCACTTTTGCCTCTTGAGCTTTCAGTAGCAGGTTTTGCTCTTTAACAAAGAGAACAGCTAACCTTTATTTCGATGCGCATGGCAGCTGATGGAGAGCTGTACGTGTTGGTACCAGGGTAGATCTTCAGTATGCCCTGCTTCTTTTGGAACATCCTAGCAAAGTTCAGATGTTCACAGGTGCTTTTTCTACTTGCGTGGGGCTGGAGATCCCCTGCCAAGCTATGGGTGCCATTTATTTCCAAGCTGTGGCTGTGGGTGCCATGTTCAAGCTGTGTGTGCCATTTATTTCCAACGTCTGGGTGCCATGTCCAACCTTGGGTGCCATTTATTTCCAAGCTGTGGGTGTTATTTCCAAGCTCTGGGTGCTGTGTCCAAGCCCTGGATACCATTTCCAACCTCTGAGTACCATTTATTTCCGAGCTCTGGGTGCCATTTATTTCCAACCTTTGGGTGCCATTTATTTCCAAGCTCTGGGTGCCATTTATTTCCAACCTTTGGGTGCCATTTATTTCCAACCTTTGGGTGCCATTTATTTCCGAGCTCTGGGTGCCATTTATTTCCAACCTTTGGGTGCCATTTATTTCCAACCTTTGGGTGCCATTTATTTCCGAGCTCTGGGTGCCATTTATTTCCAACCTTTGGGTGCCATTTATTTCCAAGCTCTCGGTGCTATTTCCAACCTTTGGGTGCCATTTATTTCCAACCTTTGGGTGCCATTTATTTCCGAGCTCTGGGTGCCATTTCCAACCTTTGGGTGCCATTTCCAAGCTTTGGATACCATTTTCAAGCTCTGGACAACATAGCTTCAAGTTTGAACAGAGAGGAACAGAGCAATTTGCAGTAGTGCGTGGTACAAATGAAGAGTAGGAACGAAAAAGTCCTGAAAGCTACATGTGCTGGGAGTGTAAGCATTAGCCAAAGACAAATGCTACATAACTAAGTTCTATCTCCGCAGATCACAAAATGATCCATGTTACTTTGCTTTAAAATGATTTAGGCTCTTTTCTCAGAGGCACTGTGATTTCCTTCCTTTTGACTCAGATGTTTGTACGTTTATTTAAGCCGAGACCATAGCGTGCAGAATCTTCTAATCTCACAGTCCATTTTAATATACTTAGTTCCACCATTTTAATTCCATTTGGCTTTGAATTTAGGATGAAAATGATAAAGCACCCTATTTCACAATGTGAAAACGAGCCACCAAGATAAACCTTTGGGTTAGGGAGAGATTTACTGTAGTTTCATCTCCCTGTTGGCACCAAACAGATCAGAGTAAAAACTAGAGGGAGCCATTGTTCACAAATATCTTTTTAGATCTCCATTATCCTCTATTCTGAAATTAGAAAGCTGTTCTTTCCACCTGATTAAGTGTCTCAAGTGTCCCTGGACCAGGGAGAAAGCCGTGGAAGCAAACATGAGGATGAGTGAGAGACTAAATTCAGGTGTCCTGTGGTTTCTGTGTAAAAATGGATATATTTTGGCTTAACACTTTCACTTCCGAAGCAGAGCAGAGCATAAATACTATCCAATGGAACTGAAAAACATCAAAGTTTTGTTAAATAAATGATAGACTAGCAGGCAAATGCATTCATTTTGAGTGAGGCTACTGAATTGGCTCAATAACCACAAAAAAAAAAAAAAAAAAAAAAAAGCCCTTATTAAGCAAACAGAAATGTTTCTTCTGGAAATAACCATTAAGTAATGCATACAAACTGAATCCCCACCAAACAGTTTCGAAGTTGGATAACTAGAAATATCTGTAGGGTAAACTTCTTTCCCTTTAAAAGCTGCATGCATGTCAATGTATGGTCCTGTAATGCAATACCTGAAATATGCAGAAGCCAAATATATTTGTTGGCATGAACGTCCTCTGGCAGATGGAAATCAAACACCCACGTTTCAGGGCTGCCTGGTCAGCTCCTTGTCCATCATCAGCTCATTGTTGGACCACTGTCCTCCATTCTATTGTAATCATAAAACAACTGTGGATTTGCTCAGCTCACCACCCTTTCCTGTAAGGTACTGAGAAAACATCACTGTTTGCTGTATCAACACACAAGGGCCAGATCCAGCAATGCAACATCAGCCTCGCTGCCCCTGCTTGTTTCTCTGGAGCTGAGCTGAGTTACACTGAATGCTTCCTCAGCTCTCACGCCATGGGACTCAATAAGACAGCACCTGTGGATATTTCCTCCCTTCTTGCTTGAGAATTTCTCTTCCTTGATGAAAAATAGGCTTTATAGAGACCAGTGACCTCTTCACAGCATTTGTTTTTTATTAAAATTGTAGAACTGTGATCTGTACGCATTAAATATCAATCTAATTTTCGGCGTGCAGACAGAACAAAGTTGCTGTGTCTCTCTTTCTCGCATGCCATGTGCACAGGGCTGAGAAAAAGATTTCCAGTCAAGCTGTAGGAATGGATGATTGGGTTTTAGCAAACAGTTTGCACTGTGAATGGTGTTTTCTTCAACGTGCTGTTGTGTGCTGAACGTGGGCAGATGGCTTCAGTCTGCCCTGCATCTGAATGAATGGCAGCAACAGCATTTCAACTGGGAGACACCCAAGGGAATTTAAACCAAATCAGGAGATCTGCGGCAAGAAAACTTCTTGCTAAATAGTCGCCTCATTTCTGTGATACACAAAAACAAACCAACAAAACAAGTCCCATCAAGTGCACCTTGTGCCATTGAGAGGGCAGGGTGCATCTGCAGCTGCATTTTGTTCAGGTCTTGGGCTTTTGGAACAGCTCTGCAGACTCCACTTGCTGTGGAGCAGACGGGGGGAGCACATACTAACATTCCTTTCAGATGAAGTTTAACTTGAAGACAGGCTCCAGCTGGTAATTAGCGTTCATCCACGTGACCAGCCATGCGATAGGCAGAAGTGGAACCTCCTAAAATGTGTATAATGTGGATGTCAGGTCTTTGGCTTCAACTCTTACTCTATAAATCTATCGAGCTGCATTACTGCATGATGAAGATGTTGGCCAGAGATGGCAGAGTGAACTTCCAGAAAGCTAGAGCCCATTACAAACCCTTTGCTGACCTCCACACCAACACTTGGATGCACTTTTTTGACTTGGCTTCTCTACTATGACTATGTAGCACTGCAGCTTTTGGAGAGAGGGGAACAGAAAAAGTAAAATCGAAGCATTGCCATGTGTAATTCTCTCACTGGAAATACAATGGGGGAAAAGCCATAAATTGTTGTTAGTCATTTTGTTCAGGCTGTACACTGATGATGGCAGCATAACAACCAAAACAGAAGTGAGGTCAGTAACTGAGCGCTGTATTCAAACCAGTATCAGAAATAAGCATCAAAACCTGGATGCAACTATTGCAAAAGTAATGTTACTTGGAAGAGGAAGCGTATGGGAGAGGCATGCATGTCCAGCCAAAACATTCACCCAGTTCTAATGGTTGCTGAGTTCAAGGAAGCTCACTTTGTAGAATGGGAAAGTCCGAGTGCAGCCAAGTTAAAGTAATATCCTCTGCATTTGCCAACAGTGTTCATGTTAGGGAATGGCTCTGACCTACATGTAATGACCTGATTTGAGAACAGACTCGATCCCATAAGAGAATGTTTACTCTGAGGACTTGATTTCGCACTGTAGAATTTTTCCATATCTCACACCCTTCAGCCCTCCCTGAGAACTGTGTCCACACTTAACCCTGCAACGCAGGAAGCATGGAGGCAACATCCCAGCTTCTTACTAATTAGTTTAGCATTTAGACCGCTCACTTGTGCTGTAGGAGAACTGGAATTCTGCTGCTGGGGGCTGGCAGAGCAGTTCATGGATCTGTGTTCAATACAGCCCCCAGTGAAGCAGGCTGGAATGGAGATTTCCTCTCTGTGTTTCTGGCTCATTGAAATGTCACCCTGAAACTCCATTATCCAGACGTGTAGGCTGGGGGATATGTGATGTTTGTCACTCTTGAGAGGGTTTTATCTCAAATGAGAAATCAAACTGCCCTCAGTGCTGGAGATACAGCTGGGCATAGCCAGTTTTGTTTAACTTTTTGGGAGTTTGATTGGAGGATTTACAATTCCTTGGCTTTTTACTCTCTGGATTGCTAGCTGGTAAATCAATAAATAAAATAGTGGTTAAGCCAACAAATCAAAGAAAATCCCCAACTCCTTGAGTTAATACACTTCAACTGTTTTTCTAATGTCTAAAATGTAACACGCAACTTTTTGGGGTATTTTGGATTAAGATGAGTTCAGCAAAACCACCAAATAGTGTTTTGGAAAATAGATTAACCTCTGTGATGAGCCACGTCTGCTTTGAGAAATATCCTACTCTGATGAGAGACACAGCACCAAGTTTTCATGTTTAGTACATTTTAACTCTGAGAACCTCCTTATGGAGATGACAGCAAATGGAAAACAGGCTATGAATAGCAATAAGCACAGATATCCAGATCTCAGCAGATTAAAGATATCCAGGAAATGGCGTGACGATGGCAGAGGGCTGTTTTTGCAGTGGCCTTAGGAAAGCAGGTATCTGGTGAGATGTGGTGATAAGACGTGGCGTGCTGCAGCTGATCCTTCTACAGGTGGACGCAGCAGGTGGGAGCTCTGGCTGAGGGAGGAGGGTTTTTCTTCATGGCAATTCACACTTGTCCCAGGTCATCGTGGATGAACGACCACGGAAGGTAGAGCGCTCCAAAGAGTTGGGTTTCCAGTGGCTGCGGATGACTGAACTTCACTAAAACCACACCAACAGTAGAATATCTGAGTTATCAGTGTCTTGCTCTAGGAATAATTTCAAGCCAAAACATAACCAAACTTCTTCTGAGGATCACAGAGTCACAGAACCACCACGGTCGGAAAAGACCTCCGAGATCATCCAGTCCAACTGTCTGCCTGTCACCAGCAGTCACTAAACCACATCCCTCAACACAACACCTGCACTTTCCTTGAACACCTCCAGGGTTGGTGACTCTTCCACCTCCCTGTGCAGCCCATTCCAGCACCTGACCTGACTTCAGAGAACTATTTCCTGACATCCAACCCGAATCTCCCCTGGCACAACTTGAGGCCGTTCCCTCTCATCCCAATGAGACTCATCCCATCTTGAAGCTGTCAGGAACTGCAGTTCAGGTCACACAACGCTGAACAACGATGGATAACAAAGATAATCTGGGGAGCTCTGCATCACTACTGCATCATCAAGACCCATCCCTTGGACTCATTGATGCTAATCCAGCCGTTACACGAGTACTTCCATATCATGTCTGGCATCACAGCTCCCTGCTTCATTCAGCATTCGGGGCTTTGGGTGAATGATGTTTCCTCACCATGTGGAAGCGCAGCTTTGTCATGAGCAAAAATCTGACTCTGAGGAAATGGAAGACGCAGTGTGTATAAGAATAGATAGAAAATAGACGTTATTTTTCAATATTTTTTCCTAAATTAGTTCTCCTGTTTGTTGTTGTTTGGATTTTGGATTTTTAAGGCAGGTGCTGTGAAATGGAATCCTTCGTGTCGCTGGTTGTGTATGAGCACAATTTAGTTCCCTATTTGAGCGGTGTGCTGGATGGCCATGGAGTGCCAGAACTGCCTGTAGCAAAGACAGGACTTTGGGTTTTCCCACTCTGTTTTTCTCTTGTGCAGAGTTTTTGTTCCTTTGTACCTTATTCTCTGTTCTGCTTCTGTAGTTTCAGACTTGCCTCAGGAACAAAACACATTATTTGTCTGCAACGAAAAGAGATTTTTCTATGCTCTGCACCTGGATGAGATGATCTCATGTCTGACTGTTCAGCACTCGTATTCCTTATGAGGTACATCACGTGATAAGAGTTAATCCACGGGGTGACTAAGCTCACCACTAATGGGAATAATTACCTGACCTGGTAATGCAATAACTTTGGTAAATATAAACAAAACGCTGCAATCATTTATTGGAACTCAGCGTTGTGTTCAAGAATGCTCACTGCTACCTCGAGAGATAAAAGTCTCTAAAATGGGGAAGCTGATGCTTCTCATGGAGTTTTCTATTCCCTTTTCCTCACTCAGTCTGAACAATTGGAATGGCCATAGATATCAGCTTGGCCTGCTCAAGCCTCTTCATATGATTAAAGGAACCCATGGCCAATACCAACATCACAGCAGTCCCTATACTCCACAAGTGTTTGGCATAGTGAAATAGAGGGGTGACAGCAGCAGTGCCTTGCTGCCATGCACTGTGCTGTAAATAAAGCTATCAGAGTGGCTGGTGAAGCTGAACTGTTGCATACCAGAATCTAAAGTACCAACCGAGGAAAAACCAATTCCACAAGTTAAAAACCACACTTTTTTAACATGCTTTGGCAGGGGGATTGGACTCGATGATCTCTGGAGGTCCCTTCCAACCCCTACAATTCTGTGATTCTGTGATTCTTTCCAGCAAAATTCACAGTTCAGCTTAGAAAACAGCCATAGTTTGTTCTTACAGACCTATGGTTGTGTGATGCATAGTCAGTCTGTGAGGCTGTAGGTTGTGGCCAGGGCTCAGGGCATTTCCCAGTGAAGGGAAACACTGAAATCAGATCCAAAGTGTTGAGGGGGTGCTAATTCCTGCATCCTATGTTCACTCCTCTGGCAGAAAGGATGCAGTCAGAGCCAGGCTGCAAGCACCACAGCTCAGATGCTGGTACAGCTGACATGGAGTTGGTGCTAACAGGTAGACCTGCGCAAAAATGTCAGTAGTATCTTCACAGCCTTGCCCATAAATACAACAGTTTGCACCTGCCTGAGCAGGTAGGCTTCACTGCCAAAGGAACGGCCTTAATTTACAGACTGGAGACGGATTGCACACAGAGCTGCTTCTAACAAAAGCTCCCACACCACTCAGTGTTCCCTCCTCCCCTTCAGGCTGTTAAATTATTGATGATCAGACAGCAGCTGCAAACAGATACATTCATTTCAGGACAGCCACGTCACATCCTAGCAGTCTTTCTGGACCTTTCCTTGTTGCTTTAGTCGTCCCATTTTAGTTCAGTTTAGAAGTCCATTGCGTTGTTCCAAGTCCATGCAGTGACTGTGCAAACAGCTTTGCAGAGCTCTGAATTTGCTTCCAGTGACTCCGTATCAAACCGGCCCGATCTGCTAATAAACAGATGATATAACTGGCATCTTCACACATTTCAGCTTGGCTCCAAAATGCGTTATGTGATCTCACTGCCTGTTACATAATTACCAGTAATAAAAACCAGCATTTGGAATTTAGCTGAGAATTATTTTGATGATGCACAGCGCAGAAGAGGCTCCAGATGCTCTCCTGAACAGCTATCATTGCTTAGTAAGCAATTAGGAGCAGTCACAGTCTTTTACTGTATTTAAACAGCAAGTGGGCTACTGGGGCCTAATCCGTGTAAAAGCTTGTAAGTGCTGCTGAAATTGAGCAGTATTCCAAGGCTGGAAGCAGAAAACCCACGTGTGCCAGTGTGGTAAGCAAATATAACTGTAAGTAATTAAGGGTACATTTGAAGTACATGTATTAGAGGATTAAAATATTAACCCCCCCGTAAGATAAAGGCAGAACAAAGATGCTGTATTTTGCTATAAGATAATGAAATCAATGCTGCCTTGTTTAGAAATAACCTTTAACATGTGATGCAGGCACCTCTTGGCTCTCTGTATTGCTTTCTGTCTGCCTGAGACTCTCAATCCATCTTACATGGCATCTCCTGCAAATATCCAGCACTGCTGATGGGCTTCTGCTTGTTCCGTGCTTCGCATCTCACAGCTGGTAACCAAAAGCTGCCCACAGAGCAAGGATGTGGGGCTTTTTTTTCTCTTAGAGGCGATTCTGCTGTTCAAACACGTCCTGCAACAGGTGGCAGTTAAGATTTGTTTGATTGCAAAAACTGTAGCTGCAAAATTGATGACTGGCTTAAATCAGCTCGGTCTGTTTCTCAGCAAGAAGCGAGTGGCATTGGGATCCAGCAGAGCACTGGCTTCATAGATGGGAAACTAGGAATGTGAACACAAGAAAATTCAGTAATTTTCAGATATTGTCAGAATCCAGCGTAGTACAGACCAGAGCAGTGCTCTTTTCTGAGCAATTTCTAGACCTTGTGATGGTTCATCAAGTCTTTAATAAAATAATGAATTGAAGCATGCTGGGATCAGAACACAGCCTTCAGCCTCAACACGGGGAGAACAGATCCATGCAGACCCATTGCTCGGTCTGCAGCTGTTTTCTGGCTTTATGGAATAAGCCTGTTTTCCTCTTCATTCCTTTCCACTGTTTCTCTTGTGATAAACACATTCTGGTATTTGTCAGCTCGGACCGGACACAAAGATTGTTTTAATAACATACATTGTTATGCCAACATAAAGATTTGTGTTGTTTGGTTTAATCCTTGATTGTAGAAGGAACGTGTTCTGTGCCAGCGATCACTGACTGCCAAACCTTGTCTTAACATGTATGGGTGACACTACAAGGTGAATGCAATGGGGGGGTGACCCACTGCATGCACAGCAAAACCAGGAACCCACTGCACCTCTTCTGTATGGTTGATTGAGCCACGCAGAAATACTTTTTGACTCTGTGGCTTCATATAACGACTTCATCCCTGCAGATCCCAAGGTGGGTTAACATGACTGGTTTAATTTATGGGTATTGAAGTTGTCCATACCAAAGCACGATCTTTCTCTTTGAAAAGTCTTGTCACCTCAGTGCTGCTCCGTGTATTTGGGATCCACCCCTGTCTTTGCTCTCTGCATGCCTGCAGATTGGGTTGCTTCTCACTGCATCGTGTGATGGTCTGAACATATCCTGAAGCTGCATCAATACTGTTCAGCTAACAAAGGAGAGCTAATGAGAGAAAGCACGAGCCAAGGAGCAGCATGCAGATTCCTGGCTGTCCAGCTGGCCTGTAAAAACAAATGTGTTCCACCAGAGGAGAGAATGCAAGCTGTATTCACAGAGAATTAGGAGCTGAATCACAAGTGCTAAGAGCAAAACTCGCAGGCTATGGAGCACAATGCAGGCTTTAAGAAAGTACCATGACAACGTTCCTCTGAAAGAACCCAAGATATCTGAGGGCATGTCAGAATCAAAGTTACTTAGATGTGAAATAGATGTTTGGAGAATGTATTTCAGAAATTCATATCACCAGTGATGAAAGGAATTGAGAAAGATGGTAAGTGTAGGTTACTGTCATCCTGAACTACTTCTGCTGCCTTAATGACTTAGCATCTGTCAGAGAAGAAAGAGAAATGAGCAGCCGTGCAAGCCAGAGATAAAAAAGCCGGGATTTTGATATAGACTTGCCAATAACGAAGAAAATGATGTCAGAAAGGGATTGTTATGGTAAATAGTTACTGATGTTCAAAGGGAGAGCAAACGTGATCTAAAAAACCCAAAACATGGATACTGGCTCGTTAAGGACATGCCTGCAGCTTCTTCCCTGTGAAAACCACAATGCAGCTCTACCACCACCTCTGCTATCACATACAGCGACCACGTGCAGCCTGACAGCAGCTCAAATGCCACCAAGTTGTGCTTTTAAAACTTGTCATAAAAAGGCACATGCGTACTTTCAGCGTTCTCAAGCAATGAAATGCAATGTCAGCCATGTGAAAGCCCAGCGTAACACCAACATTACATCAGCCAAGCAGCAGCAAAGGAAATAGCTCTTTGTGCCTGGCATAAATGGATTGGTTGGTGGCAACCTCGGGAAATGCAAGCAGTGATGGAGTGAGATGTGAAGGATGACCTCATGCTTTACTTTTGTAACACATGGCGAAGATAATATGGGCAGGATTGTGCTGATGCTGCTCATGCCGTGCATCTTCAGTAGCTGAGAAGAAAGAGTTGTGTTTTTAGTGCTGGTATATGTATAAATTAATGATGACTTGTTCGAGCTGGAAAGGGAAAGACCTGTTTTCACAAAATGAAAGTCATACTGGCTAATTGTAAAGACGTCATTTAGCCCCTGTGCTGAAAATCCCTAATTCTATTAGGAAAGCTCCAGGGAAACCTCATTGTGGCCTTCCAGTACTTGAAGGGAGTGCATAAACAGGAGGGGGAACGGCTGTTTATGAGGGTGGCTGGTGACAGGACAAGGGAGAATGGTTTTAAAGTGAGACAAGGGGGGTTTAGGTTGGATATCTGGAGGAAGTTTTTCCCCCAGAGGGTGGTGAGGCACTGGCACAGGTTGCCCAAGGAGGCTGTGGATGCCCCATCCCTGCAGGCATTCAATGCCAGGCTGGATGTGGCTCTGGGCAGCCTGGGCTGCTGGTTGGTGACCTGCACACAGCAGGGGGTTGGAACCAGATGAGCACTGTGTTCCTTTGCAACCCAGGCCATTCTATCATTCTGTGACTTCTATGATTCTATTTGTGCAGCTCATTACCTTCCATATCTGAATGAAGAACACGTTCAGAGCGGTGCTCAGTGCAGACATTGATCCCCAATGGTGTTCCCACCTGTAAAACACAAGTGAGATTTGTTTGCAAAGAGTAAAGCATGGGAAGGAGTGGAGAAGAAGGAGAACAGGACATGGAGGCTCAGTGGTTATTTAAGAAGAAAGGGAAGAGGCTCTGAAGACAGGAGCTGTGATTCTCTTTCAGGCATTGTTTACGTAAGCATTTTCAGTGACTTAATATGTTGAGAACTGTGACACACCAACACTTGAGAATATTTCCCATATCAGATAGCCTAAGCCAGCTGCTAAAGTCGTTCCCCGAGGGCCAAGCTCAGCCTTGTTGCATCACAGAGAGCCTCCTGCAACCTGTGTGCTGGGATTCATGGCAGAACAGCATTTAGAAAGCACACACACTTTCCATCTTTTCTCTTTTTAAGCTGATACTGAGGACTATCTGAAATTCAAGATGTGTCTGCATTCATCCCTCGTGCTCCAAAAACACTAAAGCATAACTTAATGATTTGAATTTATGGACCAACAAGGCTAGAATAAAGTGTTTTGTGGGAATATGATACTCTATGCAATGCATTCTCTATAATACATTTCTTCCTCAAAACCAGAAGTTTGTGATGGTCACTAAATGGCTGAAAATGGGCACGAAGCAGTGTCCCCTTCTCGGAGCAGTGGTGAGATAAATGAGGACAGTGTCTGCTTCTCAGCTCTTTGTCTACAGAAGGATGGGGAAATGCTAAGGCAGGTTCAAAGAGGGGCCACAGAAATGATCCAGCTCCTGGAAAACAAGCATTAATGATGTAAGGTTTAAGGAGCTTAACTTACTCAGCTTAATTGAAAAGAAGGTTAAGGGGTGACTTGATCGCTGTGTGTATCCACACACACCTTTAAAAAGCACCTGATAGGGAACAGCTTTGCAACAGTGCTGCCAAAAGCACAACAAGAGCTGCTGCAGTGCTGGCTGGAGGGTTTTGGAGCAAACCACGGTTACCTGATGGCGAGGATAACAGGGTTGGGAAGGGTTATTGAGCACTGAGGGCGGCATCAGCTGGAAGAGTTGGGAGCAGTTATCGGCTTAAAGGCACTGTATTTCATCCAGCTTCTGGGCTGCACCAGGAGGGAGCTCTGGTGATCACAGAAGCATGAAGGTTAGAGAAGACCTCTCAGATCCCCTGCCCCACCACCCCAGTGCCACTTCTCCATGTTCCCCATGGGGACTGCCCCTCTCCCTGTGCCAATACGGAGTCCTCCAGGCTGGAGAAGACCACCAAGGTCCCATCCAGCCATGTTCTCTCTGCTCTCGGGCCACATTAATGGGAGTTTGCTGTTCATCCCTGAGCTCACAGGGACAGAGGCATCACCCACACGATGACAGACACGCTTGTAACCCTCTGTGCCAACACAACTTCAACCTCAGGTTTCAGGGTGCTGTGGGTACACAGAATGTTTCAGGAACTCAAAACTTGAACAGTTCTGCCTTGATTTTTTTTTCCTTGTAGACTCACAGAATGGCCAGGGTTGGAAGGGACCTCAAGGATCACGAAGCTCCAACCCCCTGCCACACGCAGGGCCACCAACCTCCACATTTCATAGCAGCCCAGGCTGCCCAGGGCCCCATCCAACCTGGCCTTGAACACCTCCAGGGATGGACGGGGCATCACAGCCTCTCTGGCAGCTGTTCCAGCACCTCACCGCTCTCACAGCAAAGAACTTCCCCCTGACAACCAACCTCCATCTGCCCTCCCGCAATTTCAAACCATTTCCCCTTGTCCTGCTGTTATCTCCCCTTTCACAGAGTTGATTCCCCTCCTGTTTGCAGGCTCCCTTTAGGTACTGCAGGCTGCAGTGAGGTCACCCCACAGCCTTCTTTTCTCCAGGCTGAACAACCCAGCTCCCTCAGCCTGCCTTTGTATGGAGGTGCTCCAGCCCCCTGATCATCTTTGTGGCTCCTCTGGACCCTCTCCAACAGCTCCCTGTCTTTCGTGTACTGGGGACTCCAGACCTGGACACAGTGCTGCAGATGGGGCCTCACGAGAGCAGAGCAGGAATGGACAATCACCGCCCTGTCCCTGCTGGCCACCCCTCTGCTGATGGAGCCCAGGATCCCATTTGCTTTTCGAGCTGTAATCACACACTGCTGGCTCAATTTCAGTTTTTCATCCATCAGGACCCCCAGGTCCTTCTCCATAGGGCTGCTCTCAAGGACCGCTCCTTACAGTCTGCTTGGATGCCTGGCATTCCTCCGGCCCAAATGCAAAACTGCACTTTGCCGTGTCGAACCTCATCAGGTTCACCGGGCCCACGCTGCTTCCCTCCTCCTTACGTGCGAGAGCACCTGAGGCCGCCCCCGGGGGGGGGGGGGAAGCAAGAGGAGGAGGGGGAGGAGAAGAAGAAGAAGGAGGAGGAGGAGGCGGCGATCCGAGTGGCAGCGCTGGGGAGGAGCTACCTGAGGAGGCCATTTGTCGGGGAGGAACGCGGCCGTGGGGGTGAGTGAATGGGGGTGAATGAATGAGGGCTGGGAGGGAGGGGGACGCGGCGGGGCGCTGAGGGGGCGGGGAGCGGTGCTGAGGAGATGGCGGAGCTCCGTGCAGCGAGAGGAAGAGCCCCGGGGGGCTCCTCACACAGCTGCCCGGCCCTGCAGGGGGCGGTGAGCCCCTCCTGGAGGCGGCAGAGCGAACCTCGGGGCTCCCGATGCCTCCCGTGCCGCCTCCCCGGGTGAGGCTTCGTGCTGGCATCGCGTGTTGGGTTACTGAGCCGTTTCCTCGGGTAAATCCTGTGGGTTAAGCGCCAGGTCCCAGCTCTGCCCCCAGACGCGGCTCCTGTTCGCTTCCTCTCTGTCTCGTCCATCTCCAGAGCAGCGCAGATGTTCGTGCAGCAGCGGCTCTGCCGGCAGCGCTGCAGCCGCGCGTTGAGCTGCGTTGTGTTGCTGCACAGAAAGGAGCTCTGTCGGTATTTCTGATAGAATCACGGAATATCCCGCGTTAGAAGAGACCCACAAGGATCATCAAGTCCCCACGCCATTCCCTCTGGTCCTGTTGCTGTCACAAGAGAGCAGAGCTTTCTAGTGCTGCTTTAGTGCTGACCATGCTCCAGCTGCTCTTGTAGCAACAGTAGAGAGTGGTGAGGTGCTGGAACAGCTGCCAGAGAGGCTGTGGATGCCCCGTCCATCCCTGGAGGTGTTCAAGGCCAGGTTGGATGGGGCCCTGGGCAGCCTGGGCTGCTATGAAATGTGGAGGTTGGTGGCCCTGCGTGTGGCAGGGGGTTGGAGCTTCGTGATCCTTGAGGTCCCTTCCAGCCCTGGCCATTCTGTGAGTCTACAAGGAAAAAAAAAACAGGCAGGACTGTTCAAGTTTTGAGTTCCTGAAACATCTGTTTAAATCAGCCCCAAAAAAGCAAGGTTAGAACCTGGATGGAAAATCCTCTCCAGATCTGATGCTTAGTGGGTGCACCTCTGCCAACCAGCATTGTATTTAGTTACCACAGGTGCTGCCTCTCCTCTGCAACTCTTACTACCTGTACCTTTCTACATAGACCACAGTACCTGCCCACTGCTTCTGGCGAGAGGCAGAGAAGAAGGCTCAAACCAAGACAGAAGCTGCCTATGTCCTCCTATGTTGGACAAGGAGCCGTCAGAAGGAGGAAACTCAGAAGAGAATTTAGGAGGAGGCAGCTGAGGTTTGATAGGTTTGCTTCCTAATGACTCGTGCAGTGTGACGCTGATCTGTCACTCTCACATCCGAGCATTTTCTCCTTCTGCTGATAGGGACAAAAAAAGCAAGAGGACAAAACGGATGTGAATACACTCAGCCTCGACTCTGCCCTCAGCTCACCCTTGCTGTTCTTAATATTGTCAGGTTTCCAGGCCTCAGTGGTCTCCTGTAATTTGGGATTTCCTTGTTTGTTGAGGTTTGTGAGGCTTGTTCTAATGACTTTCGAGCTGTTCGTGCGATCTCCTGTTGCAAACAGGAAGAAAAAAATTAGAAAGTTGGAAACGGTTAATTAGAAAGACAGGGAACATTGCCTGAGAGCGTCAGGTTTGAGAGGAACGTGGATGTCTGTCAGTGCAGTCGTGGCTGTTTCTCTCACTGTGATCCTTATTTTGGTGCACGTGGATTCCTAAAGTGTATGGAAGTAAAGCAGTCGTTGCCCAGAAGAAGCTAAAGACACAGCTTGGGGAGAATCTCCACCAGCTATTGGAATGCAGCCTAAATGGGAGGCGTAACCTTGCTTGGCAGTTCTGCAGATGCCATGTGACGTGAGGTAATATGCTTAAGTCCCCAAATACTGTTGTAAATCTGGCCCATAATCTATAGTGCATGGGCAGCAGGGATCTGGGAGCAACATCTGCTCAGGGTGCACATATGAATAATGTCTCAATATCTTATGGAACTGACAAAGGGCTCCGCACTTCTTTTCCCACTGAAATCAGGCTGGCTTTAGGAATAATCGAAGCGATGGCAGACTCAGATCCATCACTATAGAAATGGTCTTCTAATGTTAACTCGCTTTGTTTAATTGAATCTTCAGATATTTTGCTTTCTTCCCTGTTGGCCTCACCTTCCCCTTGCTGTCTTCAGGAGTGATTTCTCTCTGCTGACTTTCTTGCTAATGCAGCAGTTGTGCTGGGCAGATGACAAAGACTGAGAGCTAACAGATGAAAGCCAACTGGTGTTACCCACGTGATTGAAAGCTGCGTTTTCCTTATATAAACAGCATGCCTGAGGTTGCTGTTCCAGCTTGCTTTATCCCACCCATGAATGTCTGGATTTACATGTCACCCTGTGTTCTGCATTATAACTTTTTCTTTCTTTTTGTGTGTGTGATTCATTAGAGTTTAGCGTCAGGGAGAGACTCTCGGGTGTAGAACACACACAAATCAGAGATAAAAATGCCTGTCTTGCAGTGCATGTAATCAGGAATATGCCCTGGGAGGGAACCTTTGCTTCCCTAAGATGCCTTTAGAATTCTTGTGTGGCGACGTATTTCCAGCGTGCCCCTGAGCAAGGGGTATCAAATGATTCTCAAGGGCTGCGTTTCTTTTGTGCAGGTTATTTTGGGAATGAAAAGTGCAAAATCTGGCTGAGGGCTGTGGAAACGGGAAGGTCTCAGCCCGATTGGTCCCTGTGGGTTGACATGCATGGAACGTGTCCTGCTGGGACGGCGGTTGTGAGACCCACAGCCTTGTTGGCAAACAGCAGCACCTCTCAAACAGCTGCAGCTTCTGCTTGTAAAGCGTCAGCAAAGCAGGCTGACATCTCCCAGAATAGCAGCAAACCTCACCTGGCTCACCGAAGGCTTCCATTCCAATTCGGATCGGTTCTGAAGTCCTCGGTTTTCTCTTTCCTAAATTTACGCTGCACCCACGACAGGAGCTTGAGCAAAATTGTGAGCAGTGCTGTTGGGAAAGACAGAACATCACACTTTTTGCAGATCTCACCACTGCCCGGGGGGGGAGAGGAGGGGAAATCTTTTCAGAGTGAGACCTCCACGTACAGATATGGTTTCTTTTTCCCTTTTTGTTCCCACCCTCTGGGAATTGATTTTCTTCTTAGAGGATCGGGGCTCGTTTGCTGTGTTCTAAAGATGGATTCTCTTGCATGAAATCTGAAATGCAAATACAGACGAGCATAGAGTGAATTCAGTAATGATGAGGATGGATGCAAAACTGAGCAGCAGCACTTTGTCGTAGGGCGTTTTACAATCAGATTCTGCTAGCTGAGGCAAAACTACTTATTGGGACTTCCATTGCACTGCACTTAGGATTCGGAAAAGAGGAAAGCAAAGAATCAGTGGGTTGATTTTAAAACCTAAGTAATGATGATAATACAAGGCGCAGTGTTTAGAATTAAAGGAAATGCATTTATAATATGCACATGTCAGTGTACGTAGAGCTGGAGGAGCTCCAATGTTCTTGGGCTCCTAGATATGAGCTGGTAATTGCCTCCGGTCTGCAACTATTTTTGCCAGGCAAAGCACATAATTTGGTGCTGTTCTGTTGTAAGCTATGTTTTACTTCAGAAACCACAACAATCCTTTGTCCTCCGAGGAATGTGGGGCTGCATTTGTCCCCTTTTGATGGGGTTTTCTGTCTTAGCCTTTGTGCTTGGGTTTGCTATGCAGGTTAATGTCTGCTTTGTAAAGATGGGTCGGCCCCAAGCACCCCACAGCCCGTATTTGTGCAAACCCTGCAGCAGATGAGGAATCCAGCACAGACCTTCAGTCTGCCCTCTGGTTAAAGAAAGAATATCTCTGGTCAGCCCTCTGCAAGCAGCTATTATAACTGGGAAAGTGGAAGGCAGGACGGTGTCTGCTGCTTGCAGCCTCACTTGTCCTCACAGGGGTCATCTCTGAAGCAGCATTGCTTCAAAGGCCGTGAGGAGAATCACTGACACAGAGAGATGCTGCTGCGGGAGTCAGGACTTTATAGCCTGGTGGATGTGGCAGGAGCATGCTAGGGGCGTTGGTGGTGCAAGGCCAAAGTGAACCTTCTCTTTTTCCCAAGGCCTCGTGTTACAGATTGCACGTTCCTGATGCAGGTTTGAGTGGGTTTGTTACCCCGTTCCGATGGCTGCATGGCACTGTGCTCTAACAGTGTCATTTCTGTTACTGCATCTGTTGTCCACTGGGCCAGCAAGCAGCCTTTAAGATGAAAGTTTAATCAATCCGAGTGTTTTGAGAGTGAGCAAGTGAAGGCTTCATTCTTCTGTAGAACTGCAGCCTTCTGCTTTGCAATCCCTGGCAGAGATAGAATGTTCTGTCAGAAAATGTCTCTGGTGAGGAATAGCAGGCAAGGAATATTTTCTGTGGGATGGCATGAGCAACCTTGTGCTTCAAAGCTTGTTTATTAATTGCTTGTTAATGGGCAGCTTTTGGCAGAACTTCTTTTTGGTATGGCCTCAGGAATTTTAATGGTGCATCATTCAGTGCGTGGAGAAAATATACTCTCAAAGCAATGAATAGGATGTTCAGAGTTTGTGTCCTTTGGTGACGTGGGTGAATCGGTCACGTTCTGGTTCTGGTCAATTACCAGCTCTGCAGTAACTTCGTTAACAGGAGGGATGTGCACTGTGTTCTCCAGCTCCAAGCAATACGTTCATTTGCATCCCCACGCTCACCGTCAGGGTTTTCAGAAGTGCCAAACCCCAGCAGGTATCAGGAGTATTGAGGGGTGTTTTACACATCATGTTTAAAGGCCTCTCAAAGGGATTCCCACTGTGTTTTCTGGCTGACTGAACGCTTTGTATGCAATGTTTTCATGAGCAGAGGGGCCTTTACAGTCACTGGTCTCATAGATGTACCAGTGCGTGTTTCCATATGTGTAAATGTGCACAAGTTGCTCGTTGGTGGGTGGAGGGAGGTCTGGTTTTGCTCTGGATGTGAGAAAATGGGCGCTGCTGAGCTGACCGAACCCCTTGTTTTCATTCTTCTGCTTCCCCTTCTTTTGATAATCAGTGGCTGAGCTTTCCCAGAAATAGGATGCATTCCCCTACGTTCCCAAAGATACCTTTGTGTAACAACATACCTGAAAGCAACCAAAGGTGATGGATAAACAGTGCAGTGGTAAAACTGAAGTGAGAGCACAGGCTGCCAGTTTGATGCAAGGAGCCCTGCACACACAGAGGGTTTTTTGTACCCCGTTCTTTGTGTCCTGTGTTTCCTGGTCACCTTCCTTGAGAGCTGGAAGGGAATTCTGAATTGCTGCTCCTTGAATGAGCTTTAACATCTACCTGATCAACTGAATGCTGTTTTGGCAAGCTGGTGAATGAAGGTGAAAGCGTGCAGCAGATTCTCCCTTCCCCTGATCTGGCACGTTCCCCTTCTGGCTTGCTGAGCATCATTCCCATCAAAATGTCAGGAGCAATTCCTTCTGTGGAACAGAGGAGGAGGAGGAAGAAGAGGAGGCCTGCTTCTTGGCTTCCTCTACCTCTTCTGACTTTGCACCTCGTTACTTCTGTTCTTAAGAAGTAGATGCAGTAGCAGTAATTCCATGGGAAACACGTTGTAACATAGGAATTGGCACATTTTCCTAGGGGAGAGGAATGGCTCTGTACAGTATATACATATATTTCCCAAATTAGATGGTAAATATTTTGGTGGAAACTTAACACAAGCTTGAAAGCATCCTTTTTTGGGGAGGGATGATCTCAGTCACCTCACAGCTGTCTGTGCAAGCAGCATCCCTGCTGCTGGTATGAGAGGATTCAGTGGCAAAAGGTGGGAGGTGTTGCTCCTGACCGGCGGGTGCTGCAGCCACAGTCCTCCTGCTGCCTGCCCTCTGAGCTCCGCTTTCATTTCTTCCTTCTCCTGCTAAAAACTGCCCATCCTTTTGTTTTCTCTCCAGTACAGCACGTGGTTTCAGTGCTTGGAATCAGTGGGCAGAAGTATTGTGGAGCCTTTAGGACTGCTGTGCACATAACACCAGGCGACACGAGCGAGGGACTGGAGAGTTAAACAGCTTAACACATCCTGCTGTTCACCCCTTAAGTACACACACTGTTGTGTAAACATGAGCACTGTACACAGAGCTGCTCTGCAGCTGTACCGTGTCTTTGCCCTTCTGGAGGCACTGCTATTGCTAGACTGGGTTTTCTTCGTTCTCCATGCTTAGCACAGAAGCAAGCTGCTGGAGGATCGTAGTGTAACAAAGGTGTTGTCCAGAGCAGAGATGCCAGGTTAGCACCTTCAGGCAGCAGGACCAGGGCCTTCGTCTGCAATGGGGTCCTTGCTGGAATGAGCAGCACTTTGGGTATGGTCATCAGTTGTCTCCCACTCGCTCTGGGGGAGGGACGCCATCAGGCTGGTGAGTGTTCCAAGTGAGTCATGTTTGTGCACATCGGGCTTCCATTAATCAGGTCTATCTGAGCAGCACACAGGCTTTTATTTAGAACATGGAAAGGCAGCCTGTCGCAGAATAAATCTACTTGTTGCACTGTATCTGCTAAGGATCTCCTCCTCAGTGTAGGTTCAGTGTTGAGAAATGGCTTTAAGTAGTGAAGGATATGATGGCCAAGGCTAAATTGTGTCTTGAACCAAATGCAGACACTTCCTTAGGAAAGCTACACAGAAAGGAGACAAAACCACAGGGAAAACACAAATATGGGGCACAAGTCCTGTATGATGCATACATTAAAGGTCTGTGCTACTGCTTTTGTTCTCAGGTACCACTTCAAGGCACAGCTTTAAACTTTAGAGTCACTACTGGGTCTGTCTGTAGTTCAGAACTGAAAGCAGAGCATCCACCATTCATGCCAGGGTCCACTCCATCTGGGCATGTCCTGTGGAGTCTATTTTGTGTTGCTTTACCATCAGATTTTTGATCCTCTGCAGCTTCCTTGAGGTGCCACTGTGTGCTCTGTCCCTGTGTGCCATCAGACCTCCTTCACCTTCTCAATTTCCCAGTCTTCCCCATACTCACACACACGCTGGTGCTGTCTGAGCATCTTCCTTTGTTCTGAGCTTTCCCTGTGCTTGGAGTAGTAGAGTTCATGATGTTTTCTAGCGATGATTCTTAAAAATGAATGTATTTCTAGCCACTTTCCTACTCAAAATGCCATATATCCTCCTGGGTACGTTTTGTATGGATTTGTGTCCTCCTTTGGGTTTGTCAGACTGCACCGTTTTGGGTCTGACTCTTATTTGTGCAGCTCATTTTTATCTGCTGCGCGCTGCTCCGCTCGTCTGAAGCTGTATATAAATAATGGAACGTCCAGGGCTTGCTGGCACAAGTCAGCAGAGAGCTGCATTTCCTGAGGCGCTGCTTCAGAGCCCTGCTTGGTTTTTGAGTCCGCTGTGCAGGTATTTTACAAACAGCTTCATGTGGGCCTCAGTGCTGAGCCTCCTCTGTCTGCCACCTGACGTAAGCACACGCAGACCTGCGTTGAACCGGTGTGTGCACAATGCAAACAAAGGTTAGACCGATTTCCTTTCCACTGCCATCTCTTCCTGAAATGCAGAGATAGGATAATGGAGAAGCCTGCCTGCAGCACGGGAGCGGTGTTGCTGTCCTGGAAGCATGCTGGGCTGCTGCCAACAGGCACGTCGTGTGAACGAGCTCTCAAAGAAATATCAGCTTCCTGTGGCCGGGGCCTTAACTTTGGGATATAAAGCAAAAAATGGTTAAAAAATGGGCGCTGATTTAGGAACCCTTCTGCCGTACAAATGGAATCTTAACGCGCAGTCAGTGGCAGCAGCCCTCCCAGGATTGCATTGAATTGTTTTTGCCTTGTAACGTGCCTTCAGAACGTTCTTCTGATGGGTTCTATATGAGCAAAGCAAGTGCCTGATTGGTTTAAAGGGAATCTCTTCAATTCTGGCTTCCATCTCAACAACTTACACGTCTGAATTTTCCCACTTCAAGAATCAAACCAGATATATCATGGGCGGGATGAAATTAATTTTATTACATGCAATTGCAGAGGTCGGAAAGGACCTCCAGAGACCATTGAGTCCAGTCCCCCTAAAGCAGGCTCCCTGCAGCAGGCTGCACACGTCAGCATCCAGACAGGTCTGGAATATCTCCAGAGAAGGAGACCCCACCACCTCCCTGGGCAGCCCATCTCTGTGCTCCATCACCCTCACCGTGAAGAAGTTCTTGATGCAGAACTTCCTATGCTCCAGTTTGTGGCCATTTCCCCTTGCCCTGTCCCCACAGACAGCTGAAAAGAGGTTGGCCAAGTGCCTTTGTTTCCCACACTTCAGATATTGATAAGCATTTATCAGATCCGCTCTCAGTCTTCTTTTCTTAAGGCTGAACAGATCCAGGTCACTCAGTGCTCAACAAAACACTCATTGAGCTCCTTATTGGGCGGCATGCAGTAATGAGAAGTGGTTCTGCTATTGTGTGCAGGTTCAGCTCTGACACATGCAGCCCGGTGTTGGCACTGGGGAGCACAACAGGCTCGCTGTCTGACGCTTTACCCTGCAGTGTGGGTCAGAGTAACTGCTGAGGCAGCAGGTTGGTTTGCTGCATCTGAGGTCAGGGCTGTAGTGCACTGCTGATGCCTTGCATGTGGAATTCAGGTAGGAGCTGAGCTTTGCAGGCACCCAGTCCCATGAGGATGTGCAGAGCTGAAGACAGAGATCTCTGGCATTGCTTTGTGCTAAAGAAGCAGCGTTTGCAATTGGGAGTTGCAGCAGTGTTTCCGGTGCAGGATGCATTGTGTGCATGCATGCTCATGGCGGCACAGAAGCGTCTGCTGCTGCTGGTCAGACAGTGCCATGTTTGTGTGCCCACATCTGGCTTTGTCCAGCAGGTACCACATGTGGATGCACTTGTTTGTTTGATGCCTCCAGCAGATTTGTAGCTTGTTTTATTCCCACGTAAACAAAAGCAGCTGGCAGCTGGGTGGGACTCGCAGGCCTGTGGATGTCAGGCCTGAATCAACCCACAGGATCCGTGTTCTGAGGCAGTTCTCCTCCCAGTGGGCTGATGGCAGGAGCTGTGCAGAGGTTTCTGCTTCTGGAACAGGATTTGTTTTCGTTATGTGGTGGCATGATGTTGCAGTGCAATTAGAGGAGCTATTCCTGATCCTGCCTTTGCTATCGTTTCCAGATCTCTGCTCGGTAATCTGCTTGGTGTCCTCCGAAAAGATGTGAGTGGTGATGATGAAAACTGTGCATTTTCAGCTAAGTGCAGAACAAAACCGCTTTGTCTGCTTTGGGGCAATTCTCATTCTTTTCTGTTCAGAACGGTTCCAAGTACACAAGGTGACCTTCTGAAGAGCTGTGCTGAGGCCATCGAACTCAAGTCATGTTGAGTCACCAGAGAAATTAATTTGTGTGCCCAGACATCATTACCAGTCCTGCTGATTGCTTTGGAGTCACTGGAGGATGTTTATAGATTGTCTATGAAGTTAGTGATTTTCCTTAAAAAAGAGTGATGTGTATTTATTTTAGGAATAAAGTGGACATTATCTCCTGCAAGATACAGCTAGGGAACGGTTAAGCCTTTTAATATCCCTAGGTGGGAATTAGGGAACAAGAATGGATGCTTTGTAAGGAATTACTGGTTATTATTACAGACTTCTGAGAAACAGACGTGAAATTAACAGTTGTGTGTCATTTCATTACTGCTTTGGCAGTCTGCTTTCCTTTTCTTTAAGGGTAAGATGGTTGCTAGGGCTTTGTAGTGAATAACCTTTTTGTGTTCAGCTCAAGGGAGGATAATTATTGTATAATTTTGGTTTGTGAGGCCGTTTTAGACATTTTGAGGAAGAAAAGAGCTTCGCTTCTGCTGCTCCCCTCCTCGCCAGTTGCCCACCATTGGCATGTTGCTCCAGCAGAAAGGGAACTCTGTGTGTCCTCGCCGTGTGCTCTCGGTGTTTGCACGAGGATGGGGGGATGAATGTGGCCTTGTTGCTGTGGGCTGCTGCTGCCTGGCTGTGGGAAGCGTGGTCCAGTCCTGGTGTGTGTCTGCCTCAGCAGCATCGCTGCCATGCAGAGGTGGTGGGCAGAGCTGCTGGAAGTGCATGTTGGGTTACAGCTGGCATCCTGCAAGCCCACGTAACCCGCTGGCTTCAGGGGCAAATTTTCTTCTAGGAACCAACAGCTTTCCTTTCCCTCGTGGCTCGAGAGAACTTGCTCCTCAGCCAGGCTGATCATTAGGACTTGACAGCTCTTCAGCCCTTCATGCCAGACGGCACAGTACAGCGGTGCTCCGCAGGGTGACACAAAGTGGGACCTGCTGGGTTCAGCTGGCTGTCGTGAACATGGGCACATGGGCATCTGAGCCTTGCCTGTTCCCTCAGCAGTTATGGTGGGCCCAGCTGGGTGTCCCAAGCACGGCCATCTCATCCGAGCTGCATCCCCTCTCGGTCAGCAGCACAGAATGGCACATGCCATGACTCTGCATGCTGCAGGTCCCCATGTGGCTCCCAGGACTCTGGGTTCCTTCTGCAGTCACTGAGGTTGGGCAGGCCTCACGTTTCCCTGCAGCTGCCCTGTGAGGCTGCACAGTGCTGCTGTCCCATGGCCTCACTGCAGCTTGTGTCTGTGCGTCAGTGCATTGCAGGAATGCATGTACGCATCTACTGTATGTTGTACTTCATTGCTGGATGAACGTTCACAATTCAGCACGGCAGCTGTTATCTTTTCTTCCTTGCAAATTGCTTTGCTGCACATGCAAAGTCTGAAACGAACGCAAACAACGAAAGTTAGCCTTGCTGGGAGCTATATAGAATCGCAGACTCCATGTGTTTATGGGGTGGAAAATATTTAAAACGAGAGGAAACATATTCTTGCTTAAGGTGTGCCTCTAACTCGGGATCCATCACTTCTGCATGTTGCCGTGGCAACGCTGCAATAGCAAGGGAGTTCCTTTTATGGCTGATTTCCGAGCAGGGAGCAGGCAGGCTGGGTTACTAAGCAACCCCATCCTATGCTCCGGTAGCTAGGAGAGGCAGCCGGTGCTTTGTAATAGTGCCCGTGGTTCTGGTCATATGTTCCTTCCATCCACTTCTGTCTTTTTGGTGTGAAAATAATTGCTGTGGAGTATGCTTACTGTTCCTGCCTTTGTGGGGCTGTTTTTCCCTCCACTCTGCTTTCTCTCACTTGAATGTTCAGCGCAGGGACATTCAGGGGAAGGAGAAGACAACGGTCCTTTTATCTAAAAAAAAGTAATAAATCAGAGTGCTCTATTCAACACGTGATGCTGAAAAGTAATTAAAGTGGTGCCGTCTGCCCAGTGTAAAAGGAGACTCGTCTTCGGCCTCCCAGGTTTACAACTGATCAGTCGTCAGTTGGAGCCCCATGGGGTGCAGGTGCTGGGATCTGCTGGAGAATTCTTCCAATCTCTGCTCTGACACAGGTTCCTTACAAGGTTTGATCTTCCCTGTCCATCTGAGGGCTGCTGATAATGAGCTGCCTGGTGGAGGAGGACGTGGTTTCATAAAGCTTAGGAGATCATTAAGAGCTGTATGGTGAAATGGAAACGTAAAGTTGGGCTGTGTTTTGTATTTGAATCTCATCCTACCTGTGCTTCCTTGTCAGGTCCCCCCCGCTGACCTCAAACATGGTATGAGGACATCATCTGCACAGCCAAGAAGGGGTGCATTTTTCAGTCTTTCCACTCAAAGGAAGGGAGATTTGGCTTTGGAAGGGATGCCTTCAAACACACAACCCCTCCCACACACGCTGGCAGAACGAGGCCCAAGTTTCAAGTTAGCTCTGAGAATTTTGTGTGGTCACAGCTCTGCTGGGGTCAGAGCCACAGCCCGACAGTGGGGATCCCCTGGGAGCCCACATGCGTGCAGTGCAGCGCCCTGCTTGGAGCCGTGTGCGGCTGAGCTGAGCTCACTGTGAGCACACTGAGCTGCCAGTTTTGAATAATGCAAATTTACCTCTTTCTTATGGATCTTCCCAGCTGGGCGGCTGGAGGGGAGGAGCAAGTATGGTGTGTTATCCTTGGAGCTGCAGTCTGCTGGCACCTCGCGTTGGGTCGGCTCCAAACACCACTGGGAAGTTCATTGCCTGCTGCTTACAGCCTCCTTCCCTATGGGAATAATGCATTCCTAAGGTGTTTGCCTGCAACCAGGGAGTGCACAGGATAGTGAACACCCCAAGGGGACGTGCGTCAGCATCTTGTTGGGTCATTGAGCACGTGATGTTCCAGTCAAGTAGTTAATGAGCGGTGTGGTGGCAGCTGTTTCCATCCTCTAAATGAGGAAATACATGGTGAGGACTGGTAGGTTGTATTTGGTGCTGCAGAGAGCTTGTAACCCCTTGTCTCTGGTGACTTTCTGCAACGTGTTTCAGAAGGCAGCGCGGAGAAGCGCACAGAGCTGCAGTTGGACTTTGGGATGTTGTTGATCTGTGGGACGCTGGGTTTGGCATTGTGTTCATCCCTCCTGCTCTGCTGGCTCTGCCACTGTCACTGCTTTTAATTGCGGTAGAAGGAGAAATGCAAACCGAGCCTAACGCGTCTGTTGGAATGTTTAAAGGCCCCTCCTAAGCTTGGCTGTAGCGTTTGTATGTCCCAAACCTTGGGGTTAATTGGCATGTGTGCTTCTAGAAACAGATACAAACATTTTTGGTTGCACAGTTTTTATTGGTTCAGGATCTTTTTTTTTTTTGGACAGTGTATTAGAATTCATCTGGACACAGCAAGGCAGGTTCCCCAGTGATTTAATTTAGCGTTGCTCCAGTGCCTTGAAATGGGTAGTTTCAACTTGCTGTACCAGCCGTAAATGTGGCCCTTCGTATCTTGTACCAGTGTTCTTGTAAACAGCACTCACACCAGCCCACAGTGACATTTAGCATTACTCAGCCCTTGTAGAAATGACAAACGTTGGATCCACGCTGAGTTGGCTGTGACTAGTCACATATGTCAGCGATAACAGAAGATGGCACCTAAAGGTGTCCCGTGTGCTTCGCTTCCCATGTTCTGTCCTGCAAATGTAAATCCCCACTGGAGTGTTCCTTGTCAGGGGAGGTAATTTCACAACCTGTTTGGCGACAGGTGAGAGGTGATCCTGGTTATTTTGAGAGGATGGATGTTATTCCCTCGGAACAAGCTGACCGTACCCATTGAGACGGAGCGTGGGTATGCAGCCTTGGCTGGAGCAGAGTGGGGCTGAGCCTGCTTGTTCTGTGTGATTTCAGTCCTCTGTTGTCAGCAGGAATGGTTCTTCTTAATCTTTTGTAGTAAATGTCAGGTGAGGGAGTGACAGTTCCGAAGGTAACCATTTTCCATTTATCTGCAGTCCATAATACATGAGCAGATACTCACTGCCTGTGAATGACCACTGCTGTCAATCCAGCTTCAAATCAAATCAAAATCAAATGCTTTTCTGTGCTTCTGCCTGTATAATTTATCTGTAGACAATAAAGCATAGAGTGGCAGGGAATTAACGTCTGCATTCAATTTATTAGTTAGATGTTAAATATTTGATCGCAGTGAGGCTGGAGATGCGTTAGGCTGTGATACGGTGCTGTGAAACGGCTGCAGTGTCTGAAATTGATCAGATGGAAAAACGTCCTTATGTTTGTGGGAAACCGATAACCGCACGAAGTGGCAAAGATTATTGTGTATTACTTACCGTCTAGGAAAGGGATATGAGGCTCCAGATAAGAGGGAGAAGACAAAGATTAGTTTAATCCCTTTGGTAAACATCCGCCATAGCTGGGCGAGGCAGCAGCACAGAGCGAAGCTTATAGTGCTTATTTATTTCCTTTCTTGCACGTGAGGAAATAAAGCTGAAATAAGGTGTGAGAAGGCGCTGTGTACAGCAGGCTGCTCCTCTCCTTGTTGGGCTGCTGCTGCTCTGAGGACACAGGACAGGGAGGCCCTGCCATCCCCCACTGTATTCCCATCAAATAGCAGCAGCCACGTCTTGAGATGTTCGCCAAGCAGCTTTAAAATACAGATTGATTTTAAAATATTACTTTGCCGGTGTCACACGTTTGCCAAGAGGTGAGTGCTGTTGGAATTCTGCCCTAATTTGCTATGTAAATTAGGCTGTTAGGTTCACTCAATCTGCTTGTAAGTTAGTGTGCTAGGCAGTGCGGGTTACAGGGGGTACAAACCGTCCCAGTGAGACTTGTGCATCTAAATGAATGACATTTGTGTTCCCTGCTCTCTTTATTGGGTGGTCGTGCCCCGCGTGTCACTGCAGTGCATCCCAGGTTCTGTGGGAATCTCCTCAGGGCACAGCATTGACTTAATGAGTTTCGAGCAAGAGAAACACAGCGGCGGAGGCCGAGGCACACAGGGAGCGAGTGGCTGGGGAATCTTTCTCCGCGTCCGTCTGAAATGAAAGAAAAGCTTATTTTTCTAATAGAAAAAAAATGCTTGTCAAAGTTTTTGGTCTTCATGTGTAGAGATGAATAACGAAAAGAGCAGAAGCAGGCCAAATACTCATCCGCATGTTTTGTCAGAGGATTGCTTTTCCTCTCAGACGTAAGGCAGCACTGTGGTTGCTCCTTGCAGGGTGCAGGACCAGGGGACAGCAGAAAGCTTTCTGACTCGGCGGTGTGAGGAGGCTGCTTCCTCCGCAGTTATTCACAGCTTGTTTTGGAGAAAAGCGCACGGGCTGCCCACCGAGTTTCCATTTCTGTTGCAGGGCCGTGTTACTGCTGCGTAATCCGCCGTACAATCACACGGGTTCTTCGCTTAAGGTTTGATAAAGGGAAAAGAAGCGTGGTTAGCTACGCCTACGCTGTTATGTCTTTTGCCATAGCATAGATCTTTAAGATAATGCAGAGATACAATCTGTGTATCTGTACATTAAGGTGTTCTCCAACCCCACTGCTCACCTGAGACCGCACTTCTGGAAGGCTGTGAAGATCCCGTGGGGTAAAGTCTTCTCTTCTCCGTTCTGGAGATGTGGCTGTTGGTCTCCAAGAGCTCCAGAAGTCTTCTTTGGAGCAGCAACCTGAGATTTTGAACCCACTTTTAGATAGCCTAAAAACAGCCTCAGGGTCGTGCTGTCACTGTTTAGAATGATGCAGTGAGCACGTAACACCTGGTAAGCACTGCAAGTGTCACTGCCAAAACTGAAAGTTCTTTTCGTTTGGAAGATGTTCCAGAGCTTGACAGTGTTTCCCACACGTTCGTGCTGCCTTCCAAATGGAAGAGTCTGGGAAACAGTAGTGAAGCATGGGTAGGTACATCAGGAGGGAAAGCTCACTGTGCAACGTGAGAGTGCTCGGATCGTGTTGGAAACGACCTTTCTCCGTGTCCATCTGAAATGAAAGAAAAGCTTATTTTTCTAATAGAAAAAAAAATACTTTTGTCAAAGTTTTTGGGCTTCTTCCATTCTTCTAGCGGTGCTGAAGCATGAAGGAGAGAAAAATTCCTTCTCCCGTTTCCCCAAAAGAGCAAATGAAAAGCCTGTAGGAAATGACATTAGAATGGTCAAAAAATGCAAGAGAGTTGCAAAGCCAAGGATTTAAGCCATAGGAAAAGAGGGAACTGAGGCTCCCGCTTTGTTTCATTCCTCACTTCTGCCTGAGCTGTCCTCGCTGGGGGCCCCGTTTTCTTTGCTGCACAGATGTTTACACCAAGGTAATGCCTAGAACATGTACAGCACTGCTGTACTCCTTACAGGAACTGTAAGCAGCCAGCAGGGCTGGCTAATTGCACAGAGCTGAGGGAACAATGCGCTGGGCTCGTGCTTTCCAGCTGTTATCTTTTCATTGTGTTTCACTTGTTTGCCTGCAGTTGTGTGTTTGCACTGTGCTGTCACAAGGCCCAGCAGCGGAGCTGCGATGTTGGCAGTGGAGCTGCAGCAGACGTGGCTCAATTATTGGTGTAAGGAACCTATTGGCTTTTTTTGTCGTGAGTACT
Source organism: Tetrao urogallus (assembly GCF_951394365.1). Classification (NCBI taxonomy): domain Eukaryota; kingdom Metazoa; phylum Chordata; class Aves; order Galliformes; family Phasianidae; genus Tetrao; species Tetrao urogallus. Next base: position 2,859,236 of record NC_136839.1, on the reverse strand, counting down.
TAGCAAGAATAGCATCCGGAGGGCGGGTTGGAAGCAGGGAGAAGGGGAGGACCTTCACTGCACATGGATAAAATTGTTCACCGCAAGGCCAAAATTACTTTAGATTGGCAGCTCTGACCCTTAGCAGCTGTCCCCAAAGCTCAGCGGTGCTCATCTGCTCATTTGTGCTCCAGATACTTTTGCTTGCGGTCCTCTTTCTGCCGATGAAGTTAATGTATGGCTCATGGTCATGCAAAGCCAGTTTGAAGTATTTCCCGGAAGGTTTTGCATTTGTTTTCTGAATAGAGAGGAAAACAAAAGGGATTGCTGCTAAAATTATGCTCTGTGTTATAAACAGCTGTGGAGTGCTGTTAGAGCTCTGGCTGCTGTTGGTGGCCGGCCCCAGCTTCTGAGCACTCATCTGCTCTGCCTTCACCTCCGGGTGACACTGAAGCGAGCTGAAGAAACCACGGGAGGTGGCAGCAGGGACAGCATGCACAGGCTGTGCTGGTAGGAGTGTTTGCTGAACAAGTGACTGATTTCATGGCATCCACTGCAGAGTGGTTTTATCAGTACTGATTAATACTCCAGTGCTGTAAATGAGGGGAATTAGGGACTGTAGCGCCGGTGTTTGTCAGGTGATGGACTTCTCCTGTGTTGGAAGGGAACGCAGAAGGCTCTGTGTTGATGCAGAACAATTAGAACATGGCTTGCATGGCTGGGAGGAAGGGATGAGGAGTGGGCTGCACTCTTTTGCCTTATTCTGTGGCAAAGGCAGAACTCATACTGGCCTTAGTGCCTGTCCTCAGCCCGTATCATCTCTGCCCCTCCTCCAGGACAATTACCACAAGGGTTTTATGGGCAGCTGTAAATGCATGTTTGAGAACTTTAGGGAGACGTCCCTAATTGTGTGCAATTTGCCCGGAGAGGAAAAAAAAATGTCTTATTTTATTTAGTTGTTATGAAGCTTATTTAGAGGATGGTCATAAGAGTAGCCGTACCTGCTGTACTGGAGGTGTTCTGAAAGCTCATGACCTAAGGAACTGGAGCAAGTGCACTACTGGGTATGCAGGGCAGGTAGCAACTGACAGGCACCAAGCACAGGGGCCAACGGCGAAACAGATGGATGGTTCTCCAGTGACTCTGGAATTTATGGTGTGAAACGGCCTTTGAAAGCAAGGGAGCTCTACTATTTGTTGGAACAGCACTGGGGTCTCAGCTTTGGCTTTGGAGGCTGACAGGGACCACGGGCATACATGGCGTGAGCTCTGGGAAGGCAGGCATGCTGTGCACAGGGCAGCTTCTCCCTGTGATGCAAATCCCAGAGCAGGATGGGCTGCACTGCGTCCCCTGCTTATGGTCCTCCAGCCTTTGTCTGGGATGTTTCCTTGTTCCTGTCGGAGGGTGAGGAAGAGGTTATGCTCTGCCCTCTGCCTACCGTGGCTGAGGCAGCACAGCCTGTGAGGAAGGTTAATTTGAACATTATCATTCTTTCCCGTACTGCCATAGAAATGCTTTTTAAAGCTCAAACGCTTATTTTTAGGATTGACAATATGCAGCTCTCTGTATTGGCCCACAGAAAAGTAAAAATAGTTGGAGGGGGATTGTGCAGATGTATGTGAATAATTCTTGGCAAAACCTGTGATATATTCCTCAAATGTTCGTCTTAAGACATTTCTCTTTCTCTTTTTTTCCCCTTTCATTTCCAGTTACACGTTTTGCTGCACTGAATCTTTTAAAATGAGCTCATTCTCACTGCCATTTGCAAATAGTTTCCTTGGTGCTGGGCTTTCTGCTTTTTTTTTTAAACAGCTTCTTGAGTGTCATAAATATAATTTCTACATCAGACGGATTGCTGGAGTGAACGATGTCAGTGTGCTCAGGCTTTTGCTGCTGTTGTGCTGTCCTTCCTCGCAGGCTCTGCACTGGAAGAATGCGTTCCTCTTGGCCTCGCTTAGGTATCTTTACGTTTGTATGCACAGGTTTCCTAGCTGGGGCTCACAGCATGGTTTGAAGGCAGCCAGGAAGGATCTTTAATGGCTCTCCTGGAAGATATTCAGCAGCCACTCCCATTGAGTGCATCGAATGCTGACATACAACTCCAGAAGCAATCTGCAGTGAAGTGTAAGGTAAGGGACAAGCACTGGAGTGCTGCAGGCACGTGTTAAGGACACCCTTGGAAGCTGAGATTAAAACCTGTACGCGTATCTTTTTGCTGTACAAGAAATATATCTAAGTTGTTAACTTTCAGGCACCTTTGTATTTTTCTGCATTGCTTGGGGCTGCAGCACATACTGTTCCAGCAGTCCTTGATAGCCCAGCCATTACTTCATGTAGTCCCTTTTCCCCACTAGTTCAAGCAGTCCCTTTTTCTCAGAGTGAAGGAATTGTATCTTACTCTCAAAAGATGAATAGTTAAAGAGAAAACACTTTGAACTCCATCAAAGCCGGCCCTGGGAGCCTCTCAGGGAAGCTCTCCTCTCCCATGCATCCAGTCTGGGCTCTCTGTCCCTCCAGCCACAGTCTCGCTGCTCCTGTGACAACAAAACAAACACGTCCTGCTGCCTCAACCAATGACTGATGAGTGACTTGGAGGCTTTATTTTTATTTTTACTTTTTATTTTACTTCCTCTGTTCTGATAACCCAGCCTTGATCAAATCATCTCACCGAGTTACAGCAGGTCTCTATTATCCAGATGTAAGGGACAAAGCACAAATCCTCTGCTGGGGGATGCTGACATCACAGCTCGTGCTGCGTAGCACTGTTCTATTTCCTGCTTACAACTGAATTCCTAAGTGCTGTTTCAGGCTTCTTCCTTCCAGGAGTACTGTAATTTTAAACTCTGAATGCTTGATTTTGGTAATTGTTTTTTGTTTTGTTTTGTTTTTTTTTCCCTCCTCAAGTTAATGTTTCTCACCTTTAACTTTTAATCTTCTGCACCCAAGCGTTTTCAGGACACAAATCCTGAAGCTGTCATTACAAAACATGAACTACAAGGTTATTTTGCCTCCCAGCTCACAGTCTTTTGCAGTTTATTAATGCAGAGAGCTTCCCTGAGAGACTCCCAGGGCCTTGGGTACATGTAAAAAGTCAATTGTGGTCTCAGAACAGAAGTTGCCTCTCCTGGAGATTGCAGTCTGAGGGCGGGCAGCCTAGGGGGTACTGCAAAGACTGGCTGTCCATAGGACAGCATCAGCACTGCGATGGAGATGTGTAACCCCAGAGCTCTGGATGTAAGGACTCACCACCAGCTCATGGGGTCCTTGTCACCCACCTGCAGCTGTGGTGCAACGCGAGGACTCGATGTTTTCCTGACAAAGGCAGTTCAGAACGTTCTTGCTGAACCTTCCTTTGGGTTCTTTCCCCTGGCTCCAGCCCAGCCTTAGTGCTGCCCCAGCTCTTGCGGAGCTCACGGTTCTGCTACGGTGCATCCTGAAAGCAGGTGCTTGTGTAACCAAGCAGGCAGGTCTCCTGCCCTCCACACTGCTTGGGCTGCTGCTGTTTGTTTTGCGAAGGGTGTGAATGGTCTCCATCTCCCATAAAAGTGAATGTAATTCAGGGTGTGTGGAAAGTGAAAGTACCGGAAAAACAGGCTGTTTTGTTACTGCCGTTCCTGATTCTGACTAGAACAAACTCGTTAGGGGTGTTTCTCTTCTGCTTGGGCTTCAGATGAAGAAATGCTGTTCATTCTCACTTCACATGCAGACTAGTGAAGGGAAGTGTCTTATTCTGCAAATGGCAGAGGAGAAATATTCTCTTTTTGTTTTGTATATAAGCAAACGGCTTGCATCGCCACTGGTGGTGGATCACTCATTTCTTATCCATAGTCGCTTCATCTCACTTCACCTCCTTTTGCTTCCAATTCCCAAAGTCTTTATATTGTTAAACAAAATGTCCTCGCTCACTACACACACTCTGATTAGAACAGTGATTTTTCAACTTCCCATAATTTCTGGTGCTCCCTCAAAACGTTCCTTTGGAAAATGCCACGTCTGTAGACTGCTGCACAGCCTCCTGCATACAGGGTACCACCTGCTGTAGGGTAGAAAATCCAGCAGCATGATAGTCAAGGCTGCTGCTCCCCCTTCCCACATCCAGTTGGTACCTGGGAGGAGCAGTTCTGGGTGCTTTGTTTCCCTGCTTGGGTCACCAAAGCTGTTAATTTTCCTCTGCGCTCCTTCATCTGTGTATGGAGGCGAGCACTTTACATGCAGCCTGGTGCTGTGTGACACAACCCTTGTCTGTGTGAAAGCACAGCACTTGCTTTGTTACCTTCTGCAGCACCTCGGTGTCCGTGGGCTGCAAGGACTGTAATAAATGACTGCAGATTGGAAAGCTTGGGTTGAGTTGTCTTAGCAGAAGGAGTTGTTTATCATTGCCTTTCCCAGCTCTACCAGTTGTTCCATAACCTCCAGTAGATCTTACCACCATCCTGTTCAGTTATCTGATTACTCCTGTAAAAGACTTTGGGGAAGAAGATTTAAGCTCTAAGTACAATTGTAGGCATGCCTAAATGTCCCAGCAAGAGAGCTGTGGACGCTGGAGCAGCACAAAGCACCCAAAGCTGACCAAACATTTCCTGTGCTTTCCTTGCAGTGTTTTGCTTGGTTAATCAGGACACTTCTCAGTTAGGCATAAAATGAAAGTAAATGATGAGAACAAAGATGTGCTGAGCTACTTGACAAGACTTGAGTACAGGGTACAGGATCTGTGGGTGTTTGGCATAGCCCCAGCACTGCAGATATTTTAGCTCTTGCTTATTTTTGATTCGGCTCAAATATGGCTTACCTTAAAAAAACAACAACAAAAAAAAACAACAAAAATGCAAAGTATCTGTTGTTACACAACAAAGATTCATAATGGAAGAAATTGCTTGGCAAAGCTATAGGCACGAGTCCTAGAGTTCAAGTGCTGGTCTGAACTCTCCAGGCTCCAGCCTGTCATGGAGCTCTCGGGGAACAGCTGGTTTGTTCTGTCAGATCTCTCTCTGTGTCCGTCTTGGAGAGCAGAAACACCCAGGGAGGCTTCAGAGAGACACAAGCCACGTGGCCACCTGCCATTGCTTCTGGTCAGGTACAGCCTTGGTAGTTTCAGAGGCAACTAGGGTGGGATGCTGGGGAAAGCAGTAGTGTTCCCAAATGGAATGGGAGTCCTTCATAGGGATGAACCAGCGGAGCACCTCGCTTAGATCTCTTCCAGTGAAGAGCCCCTAAACTTCTGGCTGAAGTGGTGGAGGGGCCTGCAGGCGGTGGCAGAGAGCCTGATCTGCCCCTCCTTGCATGGAAAGCTCGGAGGTACTGCTGGGCTCCTTTGCCACAAGCATGCATGGAGGGAATCCAGTGGCAGCAGGAGCAATCTGTAGCTCTCCAGAGTCGCCTCGTCAGTATAAGTTCATTATCAACCTTTGTTTCTCAGTGTGGGTCTAGTCTGCAGACAGCACCTCTGGAAGGGGAGGAAGAAATTACTTTATGTATGAGCTTCTGTTAACTGTCAGTGCAAAAGACCGATATACGAGACAGAGGCAAGGGCTGCAATGGCAACTGGGATCAACTGAAGTAAGGAAAGTGTTAAAAAGGAACTGCAGATCAAAGCGTCATTTTTCACTTTGTAAATCCACCTCAAGTACCTCTACAGTGTCATTAGTCCTGAAGATCTGGATTCCTGTGCTGCCACAGAGTGCTTCTATTGCTAGCAGAGGGATCTGCAGAGCAGAGGGAGCTGAACTGCAGCCACCTCCAGGGTGTAAAACAACACCAGACTGGTGGCACACAGGAGTGGCTCACAACAGTGTCAGAAAGAAGGGTCAGGAGAATAACAGCAGTTGGGAAGGTCTGCAGGAAGGACGTATCAATAAAACATGGAGTAATAGGCTCAGCAAGCTACGTTTGGGGCATTTCTGTGCCTTTAAGATACAATTCTGAGGAAAAAAATGCCATTAATTGTTATTAATAAGAAGCTGAACCCCCATTTTTCCCTTTCTGGCTGACACCAGGGTTCCCAGGGAAGCGGTGTGAGGACTGTGCCGGGCCTGGAGATCCTCTGACCTGTCACCTCGCTTGGGAAGCTGTTGTGAGAAAGGCAGCAATGATTACAGGAGACACTGAATAGGAACAGAGAAAATTATGATCTATGATCACTTTCCTGAAATGAGAGACCCACACCCCCTTTCATAATAAGAAAATCCTTTGAATGTAGCCCACACATGTTTCAGGGGCGGCTGCTTTACTGATCATTGCAAGCCAAAATGTTCTGTCAGTACACACCTACTTCCCAAAACCAGTTGGGTTCATTAAGAGAAGGTTGCGTTGTGGTTCATGTGCCTTTTGGAAAATGGAATAAACAACAATCTTGATTCCCTTGGGATAAAAAAAGTGTAGATTCTGCCAGTTGGTTTGTAATATGAGCGTGCTTTGCACGGTGTATTTTTACAGCTGCCTTATCAGTTTCCTGAAATGAATCAGGGCAGAGCAAACAGTTTAGGAATGTCATGAAGAAAGGATTTGGAGCGTCGCTGCGGTTCGCGATAGTGATGCCCTCTTGGGACAGCATTTCAGAGTCAGGAGATACCCGACTGGAGATGGGAATAACGCTTTTACAACATTATTGCAGACAAATTCATCAGCTGTTGTGTCTGCCCTGGGCTGGAGGCACGCTCTTCACTCTGTGTGACAGTCTGACTTGATGCCGCTGCTGGACAGGAGGCACTTCCAGGCCTCCTGCTGTGAGATGCCGTTTTGCCACATGTGGTGGTTTCTGCCGTCTCAATTCATCTCTGTGGGAGCTGAGGGAAGTTTGCAAAGCTGAGTGCTTCCTAGTGCCGAGGCATCAGCTCCACCTAAACCAACTGCTGAGGCTCAGCCTTCCACGCGTCGAGGGCTGCTGGGAGCAGTGGGGCTGATATGGTGTAGGAGAATCCGAGATGCGGAGGAGGAAGCGCTTCTGTTAGATCTGGAAAGAGTTGCTGTGCTGTTTGCTCTTCACCTGTGCCCACTTAACAAAATGACCACTCAGACCAACGCACTTTGGATTTTGGGGTAGGCGAGCAATTAAAAAATCTATCTTGATTGGTTGTACGGGTTGAACGGGAGACACGACATACTGGAGAAGAACCTGACTTGTTCTGTTAATGCTGGGATGGGTTAATGGAGTGTATGGAGCTCTTGTAGCAGTTTGGATAAGTACCAGTTTTTCCATCACCACTGAATTACAGCGTGTTTGACAGAAACAGAGTGAACCAAAGCTTTTTCCTTTCCTAAGAATGACTTTGACTAAAGCTGTGCTCTTTTCAGTGCAGCACGTGAGATCAATTTATCAAACCGCTGACAGTTATGCTTTAAATAAATAGCCTTATTATTTTGTTGGCTTGCAAAGTATTGATTGCTGCTTTAGAACCAGTATTGTTCCAAGGTCTGATGGTGAAGGAGTGCTGTTTGGCTTTCCTAAAGGTCCCACAGGTGTGGGCTGCAAAGGGGGGCAGTGCCCTATGAGTGCCTGCTCAGCAGAATTCTGTGCATCAGCTTTGTGGTGTTCTGGATTCAGGGCTTTCCTGATAAGGTTTGTTGTCTTCTGGGAGAAGAGGCTAGAGCTGATAATTTTTTACCTACCTGAAAAGCTTAAATTGCACTTAGCTGGAAGTCAGGACTTGTACCTGCACAGCACCACTGCTTCTGTCCACACGCTGCATCTGCCCTTCCAGGCTGCTGCAAATTGCCCAAGGAATCCAAGCCATGACTGCAGTGCCCAGACCAGGCTCAAATTTGCCTATTTTATGACAAACTCTTACTGTCTCTGTGGATAGGACATCCCAGTGTTGACACAAAGGTTATTTCAGCGCTTAACCATCCGTGCCATTAAAAAATTACTCCTAATTTCCAATCAGAATCATCATTGCTGTGTTTTATTCCCGGTACCTCTTGTCTGTTCGTGTCAGTGATGGAGAACAAATAATTCCTTGCCTTTCCCGTTGATCTTAGGCATGCATGAAGGTTGTTGTCTCCTTTCCTTTTGTTTTAGCACACCAAATTGCTCCTCTTAGTGGAGAAGAGAATGGGAATAAGTGGGACAGGCAGAAAATAGCACCATAATTGGTCTTCTTTTTCCTGGGCAGTACTTATTAGCAGAAGTGTTTTCTTAAACTGATTGGGCTAATTAGAACCACAAGGCTAATTCTGGAGTGTGCAGCCCGTATAGCAGCAATCTTTGTCTGAACTCTGTAGGAAAGGATGAAAAAAATAGAAAGCTTCTCAAAGTTTTGTGGCTGTTCTCATTGGTCAGCCAACTGATGTCATGTTTGTGCACGCAGACCATCACAGCAAAAACTGGTCCGTGCTGAACAGCTTTCAGATAAATAACAGAATGCTGGGCCAGAAATACAAACGGATGTGGGAGGTTCCAAGTGATGGACACACACAAACTGGAAGTGGAGCTGCTCTCACTGTATGATGGCCACAGAGCGTGTCCCATAGATGGCTTGTAGCAAAACTGCAGTTGTGTAACACTGCTCCGGCCACAAATGAGCGTTCACTTGATTGCCATCAGCAGTCATTAACTCTTATGGACAGAGTTAAGTTGGTCGTGGTGTGACTGAGTGAGGAAAAGCCAGAAGCCTGTTTGGGTGCACAGAAATTCTGGTACCTTCTGTCTGCAGAGAACACACCAACTCTGTAACGTGAACAAATCCGAAGGTGCAGTAATGACTCTTCTTTCTCTACATGAGTGCTGTTTGCACTCTGCTCGCTGCACCCCGGTGTGCCAGAGCTGCGTTATTTCTCTCAAGATGTTATCTTGATCACATGCAATCATTAAAGCTCCCTTAGTGCCTCTCAAGTGGAAAATGTTGAGCTTGGCATTGTTGCTGAATTATGATCTGCATAAATACATCCTCTCTTCCAAACTTGCAGTTATGATTTGCCATACACTATTATTCTTTCACTAATGGGTGTTTGCTGTTAAACAGAATCTCTGAGGTTTCCCTTTGCAGTTGGTTCCGCATTGTCTGCCCATCGCGCCACTGAGCAGGTGTGTGCAGGAAATGAAGCTGCTTTTACTTACCCTTGTTCTTGTTTATCCTCAGAAGTTCTGTCCGCAAGTCCCTGCGTCAGCTGTTGCTCAGATGGAGGGCATTGCTGGTGTCCAAACGCAATGCTGATGGTGGAAGAAGGATCACAAAGCACGCATTTATTCCCATTCAGACAAAATGCAGTCAGTTACCCACAGGTCAAGATGCTCTTGCCAAAAATTGCAAAAATGAAAATTGAACAGCCGGCAAAACAAAAATCTCCCTTTCCTTCTGCAAAAAAAAAAAAAAAAAAAAAAAACCAACCCCAAATCTATTTGAACACTCCCAGGCTGCACGAATAGACATGCTGTTCATTAGTGAAGGGATGGTGGAACCGCTGTTCTGCCACGCTGCTGCAGTGTGAAGAAAATCAGCATCTCACATCCAGACATTACTCTAAAATATTTCCTCCATAGGCATCGATTTCTTAGGTAACAAATGGTGTAAGCGATGTTTATTTTTATATGGTCACGCTGAATAGCATCCATCTGGAAGTTTATCTGATGGTATCTGATTTAAGAGACCGAGCGTTTTAATATCTTACTGTAGGTATTGCGGCTGATTAAGAGACAAGATCTTGTTTATTACAGCCATTTTATTTTTCTTTGCTGTTGTACAAACTTCATGTCAGTTTGCTGCAAAGACCACGCAAAACGTAAGGAGTTGATTGAGGTTTGATGTCATTTTTTGTAGCTCCCTGTTTCACCAGGAAATTGTCTCCATCAGTGGTTGTCAAGCTAAAGGGCCAGAGGTGATAAGGTGTGGACGTGACCAAAGGGGAACTTGGATCAAAATCCAGAATGGTGACCCTGAAACCCCCCCCCATCCCTGAGTCCATGCTTGAAGCCTTAAGTGCTATGGGTATTTTGTGTTGATATTCTTCAAATACCTGCTGTTGTGCCACTGCAGTCCTGCAGGTCTGGGCGGGTTGGTGCCACACATAAAGTCTGAACAGCCAGGATGCAGGAACCAAGCGTGCCTGTGTGTCCCAAAGGCATTTTCAGAACAAACCTCTTGTGTTCCAATGGGATCTGGCTCCCTGCAAAGTGCAGAGGAGGCTGTTGGGATGGCAGGCAAGGATGCTTTCTTTTCAGTCTGCAAGGATTTCAATCCCAAGCACTGACTTGGAGCAGTGGGTTCCTGCTTGGAGGGCACCCAGCTGAGATTAACGCACTGTACATAGCCTGTGCAACAGCATAAATACGTCGGAATCACATCTGCTTCAGGAGGTCCTACAGCCAGAAATGCTGCAGACAGCCATAAGACCTGGGGGAACCATTCCATGCTGAAGCATCCACTCCTGGCCACTGTGAGAACAGTGCAGAAAACGGACCTGCTTCTCAGGTCTCTGTCACTGCTCTTAAATGCCTCCGGGTGCCCAGCACCACTCAGTATTGGGCTCACATGGCTGAGTGTGCAGACATTCAGGTTCAGCTCCTGTGTTCCTGTCTGCTCTCCTGCCATTGCCCTGTTCCCTTTGGCTCCTCAGCTCTGTATGAGAGCATCACACCTCCCTGTCATCCACAAACTTACGGCCTGGGATCTGTTCTCTTCGTAACGATACGGCGACATATATAAAGCATCTGACATCAGTTCTGAGAATATATTCTCGTAGGTGGAACTATTATGTTCACGGTGCTGTAACGCAGAGGCAGTGATTTGCTATGCTAATAAGTCGCTGAAGGAAAACACGGGAATTATTCTGACGACGTCTTATTCCCCTCTAGTGTACGTGGTCGAAAAAAGACCAAAGGGCAACAGCGGATCAGCAATTAGAGACGGCACTTCTGCTGGGAGCAGTGAAGGAGGTTGGGAGGCTGCAGGTTTCTGTTTCTGGAAGGTTCCGTGCTGCTGTTCTGCTAAGCGCAGATTGCTGGGCGCCGGGGGCTGCGTGGAATCCCCAAACTCGGAGCTGTGAGGTTGTGGCACTGAGGGTTGTGCTCAGCGGGCATGGTGGGGAGCTGAGAGCACTTTTCCAATCTTCGTGGCTGTGTGGTGATGAATTGTGTGATATGTATTCACTCTGGGCCGTGCCTGGTTGCCAAAATGTGGCTCTGGTTCCCAAAATCTGGCTCTGGTTTCCAAAACGTGGCTCAGGTTCCCAAACTGTGGCTCTGGTTCTTAAAACAAGGCTCTGGTTCCCTAAACGTGGCTCCGATTCCCAAAGCATGGCTCCGTCCATCTTCTGTGACAAACGCACAGCCAAACCCAAGCAGTGCGGCCTCTTCTTCTTCTGGCCCCTTCCTGAGTGGGGTTTTTCCACCATCCTTGATTTTTGCCCACGCCCGTGTTTGCCCCATTGCTTCACCAGCGCTGAGGGAATAATGGTGGGACGACGGGGCATCGTCCGGCCCGGTGAGTGTAGGGACTGCAATTAACTTAATTAAAAGGAACACTTTGTACTGCCGCCGAAAAGATCTTTCTCTTGAGTAAGGCCGAAATGTCAGCCTGTCTGCCTAAGCGGGGCAGGGCCGGGCACCGAGGTGCGGCCGCGACGCCTCAGCCCCGCGCTGACGGAGCCGCCTGAGCGCCGCTCCCGCCTTCCCGCCCTCACGGCGGGACGGACGCGCGACCCCTCACAGCGCGGAGCCACGCCCACTCGCGGCTTTTGGCCACGCCCACTCGCTGTCGCGACCGTGCCCAGCGCCGGCGGAGGAAAGGGGACGCGCTTTGCATAGCCACGCCCCCTCATGAATACCCATCCGCCCCGCCCGCCTCACCTCCGCGCGCGTCGCAGGGACGAAGGGAAGGAGGGACGGAGCCGGGGGCGCGCCCGCCGTTCCCTTCCCCCTCCACCCGGGGGGCGAGCGCAGCCCCGCCCGCTTTTTCCCTTCGCCCTCCGCGCGGCCCTGCGCGCGCGCCCGCGAGGCGGCGGCGCGCTGCTCCGGAGGGAAGGAGTGAACGCGCGGGGCGGGGAGGTGGGTGCAGAGCCGCCGCCGCTCCCCGGGAGCAGCCGCAGAGCCGCCGCCCCCCCCCCGCGACTGCGCGCCGCCCCTCCCCGCCGGGCGCGCGCCCGCAGCGGCGCTGTGCTGAGCGGGAGCGTTGTGCGTGCGGGAGGGCCGCCGGCAGGTACGGGTGTGTGTGTGTGTGTGTGTGTGTGTGTGTGTCGGAGGGGGGGTGTATGTCGGCGACATGTCGGGAGGGGAGCGCGGTGTCGGGGGGTTCCGCGGCTCCTGGTTGTGTTGGGGAAGGGGGTCGGCCTCGGTGCGGGGAAGCGGCGCCCGCAGCGCCGCCAGTGTCTGGAAATGAGGAGGGGGCGCGGCGCGGGGTGCGGGGAATGGGAGCGGGGATTGGAAGCGGAATGGCCGCGGGGGGGTCGGCAGCGCCGCTTCGATGCCCCGAGGGGAGGGGAGTGGTGGCGGAGCGGGGCGGGGGGCGCGGAGCCGCAGCGTTGCCCGGGGGGGGGCGAAGGGGCTGCGGGCGGTGGGCGCCGCCTCTCCGCTCCACCTCAGAGCCCGGAACGGAGCACGGAGCGTCCGTCCGTAAGGCGTGAAGTCGAAAAGAAATCCCTGCGAAGGTGCGGAAATCAGCGCGTTTCGGTGCTCCGGGGCTGTCGGCGGTGCGCTGGGCGCCGCGCTGGGATCGCCGGGCGGTTGTAACGCGGGGCTGTGCGGGTTCCGCTGCGGCTCCGCTCTCACGGCTGACTCAGGCGGTGCTGGGAATTCGTTCGTGCTCGGTGGCGGCTGCTGCTCTGTAGCGGTTCCCATCTTGCTTTCATCTCCGTTGGTTTGGCCGTGATGCGCTGTTTGCTTGTCTGTTTTTTTTTTAGCTGGAATTCCTTTTTTCTTCTGAGCAAAAATGTGTTTCCTAAGGTACCTTTCAGCATTTCAGGCGATGCACGCCAGATTGACTTTCTATGAAACCTTCAGAATGCAAGTCTACGTAGAATGCAACCTTTAGAATGGAGAAACCCTCAAACATAGCTGGCAGATCGGGCGAAATGTCAGTTGTTTTTTACTGCAGCAGTGCATGCAGGCACACCCACCTTCCAGCCTGTGCTGCTCACGATGGATGGCAGTGTGTGGCACAGTGTGTGGCACAGTGTGGCAGTGCCTTTGGTCCTGATGTGCGTCCCTCAGCACAGCTGCACACAGCGGGTCCTGCAGGCTCTGCTTCCCGTCTGGTTTTGCAGCAGAACGCTTCACCTGCGAGCTCTCCTGCTTTGCTTACAGCAGGTTGGAGGGTTGCTGGCATAGAATCTTAGTCTGCCTTTCATTCCAGGGTGCTGTTACATCAGTAATAGGTTGAGGATGCTCCATCCCTGCAAGCATTCAAGGCCAGGCTGGATGTGGCTCTGGGCAGCCTGGTCTGCTGGTTGGTGACCCTGCACATAGCAGGGGGTTGGAACCAGATGATCATTGTTTCCTTTGCAACCCAGGCCATTCTATGATTAATAGAATGTATATAATTTATTTTATTAAACAGCGAAAGCAAAAGGAGCTGGAAAACACTCTAGAGCTAAACCGAACCAACATAAAGCCCGTGGTGCATTGAAGAAGGGAAAAAAAAATGCAGCTTAAAACCCCTTGAACTTTGTGTACAGGTTCTTATGTAAGTTATGTTCTTTACTCTTTGTGCAAGTTTTTCCTTCTCTAGAGCTGGGCTCTACTGGGAGGGCTCCCAGTGCAGTGCTGTGCCCATGGGATGTGAGTGAAGCCCTGGGTGTCTCCAGGAGCATCACTTCCAGGTGTGTAAGGTCCATCAGGGCAGAGTCTCACAACCTTCCTAGTGTCATTCATTGTAACTCTTGCAGTCAGCTTCATCACTCCATCCAAATGGCGTCTTGCACTTTGTGCCCAGCATGGTTAATTCGTAGATATGGACATTGGTGAGCACTGCATGCATCTGTGGAGTGAGCAGCAGCAGTGTGGCTGTGCAGGAGCATGGAGCTCTGTGCTCATCGCTTCTCTAGGAGCAACCGACCTGCTGGTGGTTCCTGACTGCCACAGAATCACAGAATGGCCTGGGTTGAAAAGGAGCACAGTGCTCATCCAGTTCCAACCCCCTGCTGTGTGCAGGTCACCAACCACCAGACCAGGCTGCCCAGAGCCACATCCAGCCTGGCCTTGAATGCCTGCAGGGATGGGGCATCACAGCCTCCTTGGGCAACCTGTGCCAGTGCCTCACCACCCTCTGGGTGAAAAAATTCCTCCTGATATCCAACCTCAACCTCCCCTGTCTCAGTTTAAAGCCATTCCCCCTTGTCCCATCACCATCCACCCTCGTAACTCTTCCCCCAAACACACGTGTTCCCTTCTGCTCCGAGGTGAGGAGCATTCCTGCTCTGTGCACTGCATAGAAACCTGTGTTCAGAACCCACTGCGTTCGCAGATATTTGCAGGGATGAGGAATTGGGATCATTCTTGTGCTTTATTTGCTAACTGGACTTTGAGCTTCAAAAAACAAATTCTACTTATGCTCCTATGCATTATTCTAGTCCCATTATTTTATGGATGTGGAACGCAGCAGTTTGGTTTACGTTCACTTAAGAAGTAGGAAGTTTGAATGCAGGCCCTGCGTTAATTAGAGGGGGGAAACAGGTTGGTGTGTGTGCCTGCAGCAAGAGGAGCTGGGAACGTGGATGGAGCCCCAAAATGTGCTTGTGGCACTGCCCAGCTCTGCACAGAGCAGAGGGCTGCAACATGGGGGGGGGTGGGCAGGCTGGGGGCAGCCTGCCTTGTCCTCCCATGGGGGGGATCTGTAGTGGGAATGCTGCATGGCTGTGATACGGGAGCTGCAGTGTTCCACATCATCAGGAAGGAAATCTCCGGAATCATCCATAGCCCTCCCTGTGTTCTTTTGGGCAGCACTCACTGCTTGTCTTCCTGATAGGTGTTGAATGATTTATTTATAGTGCTGCGGTGTGAGAAGCTCCACCTTGAAAGCTTCTCTTTAAAAAAGCATCGGTAATTATAGAGTGCTGCTTTCATGTTTGACTCAGATTTATTTTCATGCCACGCTGCCTGGCTGCTGGAGGAATCGTTGCTTAAAAACACACGGAGCGGTCGGTTTGGTGTGTGCCGTGCATGGAGAGCCACGAATCACCCGTGTTGACATGGCCCATGTTTGTTTTCTGTGTGTCTGCATTGTGGAAGGAGCACGATGTGACTGCAGGGTATCCTGGAGGTGGATGGAGGCTGCGTGGAAGGAAGGAGCTGCTCTGTTTCTCCCTTAGGAGAGGTCTGTCAGAGCCGTGGCGTTGTTGGAGCAATGGGGTTGGCTTGTGGTTAACACAAATGGAGCCCTTGGTGCACATCCCAGCCTTCAGATCCTCGTGTGTGTGAATAACCCTCTTTCTGCCCCACAACCGCTTCCATTCACGCTGCTCCAGTCCATGTGAGTTACCAAAGAGTCATCTGATGAGCGCTGCTGACCCGGAGCCAGGCAGAGCAAGCGCAGAGCTCTGCTTGTTCCTGGGTGTGCAAAAAGCAGATGTGTGCCTTCCCTTAGCTGCAGCTCAGAGGGGCAGTGGTGTGCCTGCCTTCTTCCAGGCTCAGGGCGTCAGAAAGCTGCCATTTGTTCTCAGTGCCTCTCAGCCACGCTGGTGAACGTTCTGTTGCCCAAATCTTATTCACAGAACCACAGAATTGCCAGGGTTGGAAGGGACCTCGAGGATCGTGAATCTCCAACCCCCTTGCCATATGAAGGGCCACCAACCTCCACATTTAATACTAGATCAGCTGAAGTTGCTCATCGAGGTTGGACTGAAGTGATGGCCGTTCTGTAGCACAGAGTTGGAAGGGTTACATTGATGGAAGAAAGTCTGCTGGGTAGGTGAACTCTTGTTTTCAACAGCAGTCACATTGGGAATGTGTTAGTAATTACTGACAGGGAGAAAAGAGATGGTTGATCTGTGTCTGTGCAGCAGAGGACTTTTCCTATTTGCTTACTTTATTTTTCCCTTCGTGCTGCTCAGGGACATGATTTAGCAGAGAGTTGTTAGACTTAGGGTGGTGTGGTTGGGTTGCAGTTGGGCTGGATGATCTTGAAGGTCTTTTGCAACCTGAGCAATTCTGTGATTCTATTTATTGTGTGTTGAGGACAGGCTGGTAAAGCAGGATTCTCCACCAGGTGGGCTTTCTGACCTTGGATCATGGAGTGTGAAGCTGGAGGGGCCCGGAGGTGTTGGAGTGTTTGGCTGATGTGTGGCTGAACCCTGTTCATGGGCTGCCACGTTGTGCCCATCTTTCCTGGGCTGTTTCCCTCTGAGTTTGATATGAAGTTGGGGTGAAAAGCTGGGAGGTAACTGCAGGGAGAAGCAGATGTGAGTTGGGGTCTCCCTGGCCGTGTGTCAGTGCTCAGCTGCAGGAGGACATGTTAAAGGGCTCAGATGCTTTCTGCAGAGGTGGATGCCTCATAGCTCCTTCCCTTTGCATTGTGCAGCAGAGGACACGTCTGCCCTTGTGTTTGCCCCTATGCATCTCCTCCAGAGCGTGTTTCCCCTGTGCACATCTCCTGTTGTTTCCTGTGGGTTCTGCATTGAGATGCTGCATGCTCGTGATGTTCCAGATAGCAATCAGAACAGGTCCAGGAGCTGAATGATGAGGTTCTTAATGCTGAGAATGTCACCTGGGAAACATACAGCTGTGGGCAGCAGCAGGTGTGTGGCTGTGGGGGGGGATGGCAGCGTGATGCTCAGGGCCTCTGAGTGCAGGACGTTGGGCCAAAGGATGGACCCTTCCCATAGGTGGCAGATCTGCAAAGGGCAGACAGTGGGAGAGGGACAGCTTCCCCTCCTGGAGAGATATTATGGAAGGAATAAGGGAGGTTCTGAGCAAGGGGAAGAACAAGTGAAATGTCGTGAGGATGGACTGGCAACATGTGAACGTGCAGAGATAGGAGGCAGAGGGAATTGTGCATCAGACTTCTGTGGCAGCTGTGATGCTGAGCTGTGGAGCTGTGCAGGAGCGGTGGGTGCAGTGAGCCGTGGCAGGCAGTGCTCATGCTGTGGGTTTTGCTGGCCAGCCCCCAACCATTGGGCCCTGAAGTTCTTCCCATGGCTTTGTGTTGAAGGATTCATCAGAATGGTGGGGTTTCATCTACAGTGCTTCAGGTGTGGCTGCTTAAATTGGGACCTGGTGCTTGTTATGCTTTTGAGCTGCTTGAATAACTCCTATTGTAAGAAATCTCCCATTTGCAGTTGTAACAGGCATTGTTTCCTGCTCGGATTGCTCTTTCCTATTTCATTTTCTGCATAAGGTTTGGTCAGAGGCCCCCTGCTCGCATCCTGCTGTTGCACCCATTCACTGGGGGCAGCTGGAGCTGCAGTCTCTGCAGGCAGCCTTCCATCAGCACGGCCCATGGGTGGTGGTGTGTTGGAGCATCCGCTGCCCCTCTGCCTTCAGGAGCAGGGATTTGGTGCAGCAGGCACCGAAGGAGGATTGTTCTGAAGGCTGAAGCCATAGCGGAGCTGCATGTGCCCACCTGCGTTCTCTTCAGGCTGGTGATGTTATCTGTCTCTGGATTTCTTTTCATGCGTCGCTGACAGCAGGCAGTGCTCCTACACCTCCTCAGCAGAGGTGGAGTGTTACCATCTGTCACCGTGTGGGCAGCAGTCATCCCAAAAAGTAATGGCAGTGGGAGTTGTTGCCAGTTACAAGTTGTGATCACAAGCCAAATGGCGCACTTCTAAATTAATACGTTTCCAAAGGGAAAGAGGTGCAAGTGTTGATTTTTGCCAAGTATTTTCAGTGGCGGGCACTCTGCTGGGGTCTTGGCTTGGTGGCGTTCAGTGAGTGTGTGAGGGACCACCGCCCTCAGTGCAGTGATACGTGGGGAACTGAGCTCGTGCAGGGCTGCAGATGGGGGTCTTGTAAGAGAGTGAATGATGGAGTGGCTCCTGTTGGCTTTGCCTGATGGGAACTGAAGGATGTGGTGTTGTCCTTTGGCACAACCAGCCCTGAGCAGGGCTCTGCTGCTGCCCTTGGCTCATAGGGAAGTGCCTGGTGGGGTGTGAGGTGGGAAGATGCCCTGTGCTCAGTCTGGTTGGTTGGAAGGGTTTATATCACATCCTTGGGCAGGGCACCAAGCCTCCTATAATGCTTATACAATCACTTATCAACGGGTAGAATGCACTTATCGTTTAGAACTGACTATCAATCACCTAAGCTAAGTTTTAATTAGAGAGCCCAGACAGAAGATGTCTCGTAGGCAGGTAGGAAGAGTTGGAACTGATCTTTTTTTTATAATTATTTTTAAATATGGAATTAAAGTAACAACAATAGGTGAAGATAACGTGACACATCTCCTTGGTCCCCCTTTTCCTTCATCATGTTGGATCCTGATGGAGGGCAGCTGTGGATTCAGCATCACTGATGGCATCAGAAAACGATGGTCATTACTCTTCAAATAGAGGCATTTAGAGAATAACAAAAAGGAATGCCATGACAACCTGAGCCTTACAGATGACCCTTTCCGTGCATTTTCTGTTCATAAGGATGTAAGGGGAAGTACAAATGTCCTGGGATATTTGTATTTGGATACAAATAACCTTTGGAACAGGTTGCCCAAGGAGGCTGTGATGCCCCATCCCTGCAGGCATTCAAGGCCAGGCTGGATGTGGCTCTGGGCAGCCTGGGCTGCTGGTTGGTGACCCTGCACACAGCAGGGGGTTGGAACCAGATGAGCACTGTGTTCCTTTTCAACCCAGGCCATTCTGTCATTCTGTGATTCTATGATCCTTGCTCAGATGGCACATGGAGGCTGTGCAGAGCCTCCGTGGGGCTGAGCCATGGCACCACTGTGTGGCTGTGAGCTGCGTCACCAAAGCGTGGTAACAAATGCAACAGATGGATTAACTCAGTTTAGTGGGAAATCTGTGCAACTGTCCATAGGCAAGCATTGCTTCTGCAATTCAGAAAGAGAAGGCTGTGACAGGCAAGGCCTGTAGGTGAGGCGTATCTCACCCACGTACCAGTAATGGGAGCTGATCTACTGGAAGCGCGATGCTGAGCCCAGAGAGCATCCCTGAGCAATTGGTATCTCATAGATTCCCATCTCAGGGGAGTGGAAAAACGCCATGTATGGATTAATTGGAGTCAAAGATGGATGTAGATAAGGGCTCTGACGGCTCGTTGTTGTTTGTTTTGGGAGATGCCATCTGCATGGGGAGATGTAGAAGTGCTGAGCTGACATTTCTGAGCTGAACAGCTGATGTGTCTGAGACATCTTCCAGTGTGGGATGGAATGCTTCGATGTGAGCCCATCTGAAGGAATCCGTAGCAGTGCAGGGAAATGCCTGCTTTGAGTTGGTTTGCTTATTTATTAGAAGAGGTAATTAAGTCTCCTGTATGCAAAATAAATGATCTGAAAACGGGAACGGCGGAGTTGAGAGCATGCGAAGCTCTGTGGAAGGTGCAAAAAGAAAGCAGAGCAGCACCAAAGGCAGTGAAACCGAGGCAGACGACCCGCTGTGAATGGCGGCTGTGTGTCTGCATGCTGCACTCACACCAAGCATGGGAAATTCGGGGTGGATCGGGGGCTTCAGAGCAGTGCGTTCTGTGGGAAGGTGGGCTTTGCGTGGAGCAGAGGGGAGGTGGAGCGTGGTGAGGCGAGGTGTGGGTTGTGCTTACGTGCAAAGAATGTACTGACTCCTATTTCTGTCTGTCTGCCTATCTGTGCCAGGACCCTGCTCCACAGTCCTGGCCTTTTCTCAGGGCTGGGCTGTGCTCTTGGTCCCTGAATGTATCAGAGCTGTGCCCGTGCTCAGGCAGATAGGTTCTCAAAGAGCGCCTTTGTTGTTCCTCCTGCAGCTCTTTGGGGCTGTTAGCAGTGCTTCTGTCAGCACACAGCCCGTCTGCCTTGGCTGCTGCCCATTTCCCTGGCACAGCTGTAACCATGGAGTCCTTGCAATGCAGATAAGCTTTGCATCTGGCTCTTATTGCTCTGTGGGCTTGTTAGAGACCGAAGGAACTGGGGCTGTTTGGTCTGGGGAAGATCAGGTTGAGGGGAGATGCTATTGCTCGCTTCCAATACCTGAAAGGTGGTTGCAGTGAGATTGGGTTGGTCTCTTCTCACTGGTGACGGGATGAGGGGAAATGGCCTCAAGTTGCACCAGGGGAAGGTTTAGGTTGGATATCAGGGAAAAAACTTCTTTACAGTGTGAAGCACTGGAATGGGCTGCCCAGGGGGGTGGTGGAGTCAGCATCCCCGGATGTGTTCACAAAGCACCTGGATGTGCTGCTCAGGGCCGTGGGTTAGCAGAGGGTTGTGAGTTGGGGGAGTATGGAGAGGTTGCAGTTGGACTTGAGGGTCTTTTCCAACCTGAGCAATTCTATGATTCTCTGATTCTTTTGCAGCTTCAGACTCCTGTAATCATCTGTAAGACTGCATGATAAATGTAGGCAGTAATGACGTTTCTGAGCCTTCCATGCCGTGCTGCTGTGGTTCTGATCTGCTGCAGAGGAGCTCAGCACTGGGATTGAATGTGTGCACGGATTTTAAAGTGAGGTAATGAGCGTGCTTTAGAAAGCACGTGCATGGGCGTTTCATCTGCTTACCACCCTGTAGATGAAGAAGCTCAGTTTAAGTGAGAAGGATACGCAGGGGTGGGTAACACTTAGTGGAGCAGTTAGCTCGTGTGGATGTTTTGCCAGGAGTTGCAGCATTCATGCAAACAGAAGGCACTGTAAGATTGCCTCTTATCTGATCTATCAGCGTGCTGTGTGTTCTATCTTGCTTGTAACTAGAATTTCACGTGACACAAAGCAGTTGTGATTAACTTCAGGCTCTCGTGCTGCATTTTTCCTTGCAGACAAACGTTTTTGCTGTCGGGAGATGAGATAAGGCCCTGCACATTGCACTGACTGCTCTGTGTCTGAGCAGCACATGGAAAGAGGAGCTTTTAGCAGAGATTTCCACTTCTTCCCCCACTCATCTCTCCTGTAGGAAACTAATTTTGACATCACCTGGGCTTCGCGTGGTGGCTGTTGAGTTCTCTCTAAAAGTGAATATATTAACCATATATTAATGCTTCGTGTTGGCAAAATATCCCATATTGTGTAAACAAGAACAGAGAGTGAATTCTGGAGCCTGACTGACTGATCTGTTTGTAGGGAGGTGTAGTTTGGCTCTGAAACTCGGGTGTGTGGCACAGTGAGCGTGGATGGACAGCTTGGGGTGAGGGTAAAGAATGAACTCCTAGGAATGTGCACACATCTATAAAAGCCTTGGGTGCATCTGCCTCTGTATTTTTGGGAGGAAGAGCAGTAAGATTGGTGTAGGCACAGATAGCATTGCTTTCTGCAGTGCCTGGGTAGGAACCAAAGCCAGGCTGGGCTCAGAGGAGCTGATCTGGTACAGAGGCTCTGTCTGTGCTTTGGAGATGCTCTGGGACACATCAGTAACACACAGCTGAAAGCCAGATAGCAAGAGCTGCATGTCTGTGCTTTCTGCTGTAAAAAAAAATAAAAAAATAATAACAACCAAACAGAAAATGCAGTTTGCATGCTGCTGTGGTTTTTTCCTGGTGTCAGAGTTGTTCTGTCTGAAATACTCATGCTAGGGGAATTAGACCACAACATAGAACACAGACCAGAACATAGAATGTGAACCAGAACGTAGACCAGACTGTAGAATGTAGGACAGAATGTAGACAAAATGTAGAGCAGAACGTAGATAGAACATAGACCAGAGTGTAGACCAGAGCATAGTCCAGAACGTAGAAGGTAGACCAGAACATAGAATGTAGAACAGAATGTAGATAAAATACAGACCAGAACATAAAATGTAGATCAGAACATAGATCAGAACACAGAATGTAGACCAGAACATAGATCAGAATATAGAATGTAGACCAGGCCGTAGAATGTAGAGAACATAGAACATGGAACAGAAAGTAGGACAGAATGTAGACAAAATATAGACCAGAATGTAGAGCAGAATGTAGACAGAATGTAGACAAGGATGTAGGCCAGAATATGTTCAGTAAAAATAAATAAAATTTAAACTATTTATACTCTTATGCTTCTGAATAAGAAGCCACTTAAGCTATGCATGGCTGTGTTTGCATGCCTGATGCATCTCGTTTGATTGAAAGCCTCAATGCTTCTCGTTCCTTTTAGGAATAGGAGAGAGGTCTCCAGGTTTCATCTTGTTTCATTCATGCCTTTTTGTACATTTGCTGTTCCCCTGGCTCTGCCAGGCTGCAAGTTGCTCGCAGGCTTTTGCTAAATGTTTAGGCAAAAAAAATCAACTTCAGGCTAATGGAGTTGCAGCTGTTCTGGGGGTACTGTAAGAAAGCTGCAGGAGATCCCAGTATTATTTCAAGTGTGTGTTGGTTTTTTAATTGTGTTTACCTCTAGTGCAGCTCCCAGATGCATATTACTTTTGCATATTACTCATTATAGAAACATCAGGTTGGTTTTCCTTCCTCTATTTGTGCTCTTCCCCTTCCTCTCTCCACCCCCCCTTCCCATCCGGCTGTTGTTACATCCCTGCAGTGCTGTGCATCCGACTCGCAGGGCCTGACATCGACCGCGTGGAAGCTCCCAGCTCCTCCAGTCTGGTGCTGCTGCATCACAGAATCACAGAATGGCTGGGGCTGCCCACCAAGGAGGTGCAGACAGCTGGGAGCTGCGTTGTCTCAGTATGTGTTGGTTCCTATTTCACCCGTGTCACCTCTTGCGTCTTCGTGGTAGGTGGGGTGCTTGGATTCTGAGCAGCAGCAAGGTGTTCCTGAGTGTGCACATGTGCTTTGTGATCAGGTAGTGGTGTGTTAGGTGTGTGAGTCAAGCAGCGGGGGAGCAGCTGGAGGATGCTGAGTGTAGCAATGCACTGTGAAGAGCCTGCTTGAAAAAGGCAACTGATCTCCGGATGGAAGGATTGGGGGTAACAACACTTGTCTGGGGAGTAGGGTTGACTCGGCTGAGTGCTTTAGAAGTCAGATAGGATTTTAAGGCATCTGGAGCTGTGCTCCTGCAGGTGACAGTCCCCATCCTGTGCATGGGACGCTGGTTGTCCACAGGTGGCTGTGTGTGCACCCGCTTTCCTGCTTGGATGCACGGGCACTGCTCTTCTGTGATGGTAGGGATTAAAAATTAAAGAATACATCATTTAAAAAATGCACTGTTTAATATTTGGTCCCTGGAGTTACATCTGTGGGGCAGGGGGTGAGGGCAGTGCTGGGAGCAGTGCTGCAGCAATGAGAGTCCCAAAGAGTTTTAAGGCATCATAGGATCATAGAATGGCCTGGGTTGAAGAGGACCACAGTGACCATCTAGTTTCAAACCCCTGCTGTGTGCAGGGTTGCCAACCAGCAGCCCAGGCTGCCCAGAGCCACATCCAGCCTGTGTGCTGGTGAACTGAATAGTGGCTGGTGTTATACAGGTACTCTTCTGTTGTCTCCATATTGAGCTGGCAAGCAGAGTGGTGCTATTTCTCTAAAATCTTGATAGTGAAGATTCTATGGTTAAACATCTGCTCCTCTCCTGTTGGTGACGTAGAACTAATAGCAGTCTGCATGTCTTGTGTGTTGGTGTGCCATTCAGAATCGCGTGGTGGAAATGCACAGAACACACAGTTTGCTGTGGGAGCTGTGAACCCAACCTGTGCACACTGATGTGAAATAGCAGGAATAATTCCAAGCATTCCTCCTGTTGGTATCAGTGCTTTGGTACAGCAGAACTTCCATCTTCTGCCCAAGATAACACACAGCAGTGCACAAAGGCTTTGCTGTCTCCATCCCTGTGTTCTAGAGCCTGGACTCCTGCACTGCAGCACCAGCATCTTATATTCAGCATTCAAATGTGTGCTCTGGGGTTTGGGTTGGATTCATGCACTGGTGTGATGACAAACATCGTGCAGATGGATGGAGGTGTTTCCTGCACATGGTTACACCACGGAAGAAGGAAGCAGTGACGTTTTATTGCACCTCTAAAACCAGAAAATGGGAAGAATTTGTTATGTTTTGTGGCAGTAACATCTCTGAAACAAGCAAGCTGCCTGGATCTGAATGGATGAAAGTGGCACGAAGAGAGATCTCTGTTTTAGAGCTCAGTGCATTGTGTTGGTCTTCTAACAGCGTGCAGAATGCTGCTGGTATCACTGCTGGTGTCTGTGGGGTGGTTGGGGGGATCATCAGGGCACTGAGATGATCAGAGGGCTGGAGCAGCTCTGCTATGAGGAAATGTTGAGGGAACTGGGCTTGTTCAGCTTGGAGAAGAGAAAGCTCCAGGGAGACCTCATTGTGGCCTTCCAGTACTTGAAGGGTGAGAATAAACAGGAGGGGAACTTCTGTTTATGAGGGTGGATGGTGACAGGACAAGGGGGAATGGCTTTAAACTGAGACAGGGGAGGTTGAGGTTGGATATGAGGAGGAAGTTTTTGAGCCAGAAGGTGGTGAGGCACTGGTACAGGTTGCCCAAGGAGGCTGTGATGCCCCATCCCTGCAGGCATTCAAGGCCAGGCTGGATGTGGCTCTGGGCAGCCTGGTCTGCTGGTTGGTGACCTGCACACAGCAGGGGGTTGGAACCAGGTGAGCACTGTGCTCCTTTTCAACCCAGGCCATTCTATCATTCTGTGATCCTATGATCATGGAGGTGTCCATGTTGACGCTGCAGTGCTGTGTTTTAACCATAAATCTTAAATAAAATCGTAAATTTTATCCATATGTGAGCAGTGTTAGTGCTGTGTTTTAAGGCAGCCTCCCATTAATCAGGCAGGCATAATGCAGAGCGTGAGGAAGGGAGGGTGGAAGTGTGAGTCGCCATCCTGCACACCATGCACTGGCAGTGCTCTCTCTTCTCTCTGTTCCACAGTAAATTGTGTCCAAATCTCAGTTTAAGGGTTGCTATGTGATGTCATTGAGAAGTGGCATAGCAGCTGTCAGGTCTGTCATTGGAATGTCGGTCTCAGATAGACAGCCAGTCCTTGGGTGGGAGCAGAGTGGGTGCTCAGGTGCATCTCTGAGTTCCCCTTTTACTGTAATTCTAATTTTTAAAGTAACAAGTTGCTGACGTGTTTCATTTATGTATGTGCTTTTTTTGTACTGGTGAATGCTGTGGTGGAGTGGTGTGGGTTCGTACCTTTACTGTGCCAGTGGGTCTTTGCTGAGCTCGAGCACTGAGCAGCAGTGCTGGCCTGGAGCTGCTGCTTCCTTTCCAGGTTCTGCTGTGGAAGTGGTGATGTTGGAGCTGTTGGGTCTTCCAGTGGATGGGGTGTGCTTCAGGAAGGTCTGTTGTGATGGAGAGAAGTGATCCATGGATTTCTTCTGCGCTGAGCAAGGGGAGCACAGTGAGATGCAGTTGTTTGTGCCTGGTTGGTGTCCTGAAGGGGATTAGCAGGCAACACGTCGCCCATGGATGGAATAAGCTTATAGCAGGAGGGCCCTCAGCTTAGAGTTGAAAGAGCAGTGTGAATATCAGTGCTGGAGCTGTTGCACTGTTCCTTTTTGCCATCCCTGCCCTGCATGAGCATCTCCAGAATGGAACAGCTGAGATCATAGAATGGCCTGGGTTGAAAAGGACCACAGTGCTGCTCATCTGGTTCCAACCCCCTGCTGTGTGCAGGTCACCAACCAGCAGCCCAGGCTGCCCAGAGCCACATCCAGCTTGGCCTTGAATGCCTGCAGGGATGGGGCATCCACAGCCTCCTTGGGCAACCTGTGCCAGTGCCTCACCACTGTGCCTGAAGCACCTCCTGCAAACAGCACTGCCAGCTCAGCACAGTGCCACACTGCAGGGAATGCTGCCTCTTTGGGCAAGCTGTGCTGTAATCTCCACATTCCCTTGGTGAGAATGCTCATAAGTGGTTTCTGCACCGTTGTTTGCATTGTTTTGCTTAAAAAGCAGCAAACTTTGGAAAATGTGATATCCTTATCCAGTTTAGATGGAAGATAATCCAATCTAAGCACAACGCTGAATGTTAGATCATTTTTTCTCCTCCTGACTCAATCTTGTTTGAGAAGAAAGGCTTCCTGGTGTGGCTGGCAGCGCAGCAGCAAATGAATGCTGTGCGTTCTGTAGCACGTCTCAATGCCATAGATGGGTTTCTATAGGAAATTTCCTCTGCCTGAGGAAATAGAATTTGTTTATTACTAGTCATTGTTCCAGAGTGAAATAAAGGTGCATGGAGGTGATGGTGTCACAGCGGAGCAGTGGGGATGGGGATGTGCTGCTCTTTGCACCAAAGCTGGACGTGGGGATGTATCCCAGGAGGGAGCAGTTTCCTCCGACATGCTCTGTTTTGCAGATGGGGGGAGTGAAGAGGATGCTCACTATTGTCAGCAGGCAGATGGTGACTGTCTGAGCCGCAGGATAGGATGTTCTTGATAAACACACTTTGTTCCCATAGGCTTTGGGCCGTCCGTGTGAATTGCCTGAGGTGTTTGCATGGCTCCTAACTTTGGGCTCTGTTTGGGTAGGGGTAGATTTCAAGAGCTCCATTGGAAATAAGTAAACCTTGGGTTTGGGAAGTGCTGCTCGCTCCAGTGCCATCGCTGTGGTTATTTGAGTGCTGCTGTCCATCTTCTGGCCATCCATCCATCCAGCCCCATAACAGCTGCCTTCAGGGCAGCCAGTTCTCCCAGTCAGATCTCAGTGGATTTGCACCTTGTGTGCCATGCCCATACATCTCCATACCTGCACGTATTGCCCACTGAAGGCTGAAATCAGAACCAGCTGCATTCTGATTTCAGCAAACCGAGCTGCCATGAGCGGGATGGAGCGGCTCTGGGCACACTGCAGCACTCAGTGTTCTGTCTGTACTCTGTAATTTCAAGTGTGCTCACACAACGGGTTCATTTATAGCTGCTTTTACTTTAAGCACATTGCTTAAGTAGTCAAACCTATTCTAAATAGCACTTATCTTTCGTCTTTGATGAACTATGTGTGTAAATGTGCCCTTTCCTTCAAGCACTCATCCATGTGTATGCTGTTCAGGGGCTGGGATGCTCTGAGTGCTTTGTCCCTGTGGTTTTCTTGCCCTCCTTTCCTATCTTTCTTGAAGGCCAACAGCTTTTGTGTTGGAGTGAAGGTGTGTGGCTGGGTGCTGCAGCTTCATCTGAGGAGCTGATAAGGCAGCAAGTTTATGTGTCCCAGCATGGTGTTACCAAAGGTGCTCACAGAAGGGGATGTGGGGATTTTGGGGCAGGAGCTGTGTCCTGAGGTACATAAGTTATGGTTAAATGCTTCCAGGTTGGGTTAAGCATTGACCATTCTCTTGGAAATTCCCTTGTTCTGTGGGAGCCTTAGGGAACTGCGGAGTGACTTTTTGAGTTCTGTGGCTCCAGGAGCTGAAATAAATCCACAAATAGCTGCTGCAGTGGCTGAAGGCATTCCATTCTGGAGGAAGCCTGTGCCCGTGAGTTTGTGCTGCGCTCCAGAAAAGGTCAAAGAAGACATATAGAATCCAGTTCTGCCCAGGGTGTGAATGCTACAGGGGGCAAGGAAAGCAGATCTGGAGTGCGTGGTGGTAGGGGATGAAATCTTCACTGCATGGTGGTAGGGGCTGACCTGCTGGAGAGGAGCAGTGGGATTCCTGGTGGATGACAGGTTGCCCATGAGCCATCAGTGTGCCCTTGTGGCCAAGAAGGCCAATGGGATCCTGGGGTGCATTCAAAAGAACGTGGCCAGGAGGTTGACAGAGGTGATCCTCCCAGTCTGCTCTGCCCTGGTGAAGCCACATTGGGTGTATTGTGCCCAGTTCTGGGCTCCTCAGTTCCAAAAAGACAGGGATCTCTAGGAGGAGAGCCACAGAGATGATGCAGGGCCTGGAGCATCTGTCCTATGAGGAAAGGCTGGGTGACCTGGAGCTGTTCAGCACGGGGAGAAGAAGACTGGAACGGGCTGCCCAGAGAGGTGATGGCTGTATCTTCAGCAGAGATGCTCGGGACCCATCTGGATGCCAGCCTGTTGTAGGGAACTGCTTTAGGGGAGGGCTGGACTCGATGATGTCTGGAGGTCCCTTCCAACCCCTGCAGTTCTGTGACTCTGTATCCATCCCCAGAATTCCCTTAGTGGGGACCTCCATCCTCCCCCCATGTCGTGCTGTGGGCTGTTGGCTTTGCTCTTCAAGTTAAAGGCTGGCATCTATTAAAACATTAGATAATTGCATTCTGTCTCCTGACCTTGTATGACTCTGCAAGGAAAATATTTGCCTTGGTGCATGCTGAACGTACCCTGTAATGGGTGGTGGCATTGACATGCATGTTATGAGTGCTGCACTGAAAACAAGTAGTTAATAAATAGTGAGCTGGGTAGGTACAGAGCAGAGGGGTGACCAGATAGGTTGTATTTAATGTTACTAAGCATGTTATGATAATGAGCATCCGAAAGCACCAGAAAGGTGAGGATTTGCAGCAGCATTTGTGTAACAACGGAGCAGTGGCAGGTCAGGCCCTCAAAGGGCTTTGCCAGTACAGATCTTGGTGCTTTTGATCAATGTTATTAAGATGCTGAGATGATTGCTCCATCGATAGCTTGGAACTCTTTGTTAAGCAGGAAATAAAATGGAAGCTCGTTATAATTTTCATATTAAACCAAGAGTCTGAGCTGGTGAGATGGCACAATGCAAATGCAGTCCTTTTTTTTAAGGTGCAAGAGGTGAGCAGAACTATCCCATTTAAACATGGCCCGTTCTCTGATCCTTGTCATGGTTCTGTTGGAATCCTAATGCCTTCCCACATGATTTGCAGGGATGATTGTGAGGGAGCTGCTGCCAGCTGAGGCTGTGGCAAAGAGAATAGCAGCATAATGCCACTGCAGATCAGCCAGATGGGATCTGAATATGGACGGAGGTGCTGTGTTGGTTGTATGGTCACCTGTGCAATTCTTGATCTATCAATGCTATGTGCTCCTGTGTAGCAAATGCAGTAATTATGCGTAATTGCTTTCAATTAGAGAGTCAGAAGTTGAGAAGACAATGTTTATCAGGATGGAAACGAGCTTGTTTTCTGGGTGGGTCCCAATGCAGTTGGGTCATCTCTGCATTGCTATAGTTTGAGGATCATTGTTGTTTCCCTGACCTTTGGTTTGTTGGATGATCCCCGTCATTAAAAAACCTAACAAAAAAAGCACGTGGAATCACAGAAACATTAAAAAAAAAAAAAGAAGTCTTGTGAGTTAGAACTTGAATTGAGGCTGTTTCCTATCAGTGTGTGCTTTGTTTCCAACACATTTGTATATGCAGAGCAGTGCTTGAGTTGAGAATGCCCTCTGAGCTCCCTTGATTTCCAGGCCAGCTGATGGCCCAACAGGAAGAGTAACCTGGTGTGAAGGTGGAAATCCCCATTCACAGAGCATTCCTTTCCAGCAGAGCAGGTCAGGCAGCATTGCTCAGATCGGTGGTGTTCCAGGTTCTTGCTGGGTTAGAATTCTGCATTAATGCTCTGCTGATAGAAGTGTGAGTTGGTAATTTCTCTGGGTTCATGTGACCAACAGCGTGTTTGTTGTAAAGGCTTCAAATTCAGTTAGCTTTGTGCCATTGCTGTCAGATGTTACCTGCTCCGGTGCAGTGTCTGCATAGGTGATGGAGAAAGCTTTGCTCTGTTTGCTCTAGGAGGAACTGAAAGTCAGCCTTGCATTTCATCCCATTGAGGGTTTGCTCAGTCATGATGTTAAACACTTTAAATTATACAGTTGATGGTGTTTATCAATGCAGCAAACTTCTTAAGCCAGCAGGGACGGGGAGGTGATCATCCCCCTCTGCTCAGCTCTTGTGAGGCCCCATCTGCAGCACTGCATCCAGGCCTGGAGCCCCCAGCACAGCAAGGATGTGGAGCTCTTGGAGCGGGTGCAGAGGAGGGCACTGAGATGATCAGGGGGCTGGAGCAGCTCTGCTATGAGGAAATGTTGGGGGAACTGGGATTGTTCAGCTTGGAGAAGAGAAAGCTCCAGGGAGACCTCGTTGTGGCCTTCCAGTGCTTGAAGGGAGAGTATAAACAGGAGGGGAACGGCTGTTTACTGAGGGTGGATGGTGATGGGACGAGGGGGAATGGTTTTAAAGTGAGACAGGGGTGGTTTAGGTTGGATATGAGGAGGAAGTTTTTTGATCCAGAGGGTGATGAGGCACTGGAACAGGTTGCCCAAGGAGGCTGTGGATGCCCCATCCCTGCAGGCATTCAAGGCCAGGCTGGATGTGGCTCTGAGCAGCCTGGTCTGCTGGTTGGTGACCTGCACACAGCAGGGGGTTGGAACCAGATGAGCACTGTGTTCGTTTTCAACCCAGGCCATTCTGTGATTACTATTGTTCTGCTGAAATCAAACCTCCTGCTCTCATGCAGTCTCTTGCTATGGCACTGCTTGATCGGCTCTGGGAGGCAGAAAGGCATTTTGTTCTCTCTGACCCTCAAGTCCTTTTCCCGTCACGGATTTCAGTTTGGCAGGAGGATGTTGCAGCTGGAATCAGTGTCACAGTGTCCCAATGGACGTGTTGCTCTTTGGGGTGCTGGGCAGCTGGGTTGGAGCAGCACCGTGCCTGATGCTATCAGCCACCAGTCCTGGTGCTGTTGTGATTGCTTTAAGCTGTCCTCGCAGCTGCTCCTGCGATCCTTCAGTTCAATAGGAGCCCTTCTGTTGGGCAGTTGGTTCACTTAGGTTTTGCTTTGTGCATTCATTCCCTGCTGTAATGGAAACTGGTATGACCTGTGACCACATTCATATGTACACGTGTTCAGGTTGGACATTAGGAAGAAGTTCTAAGAGCAGTCAGGTGCTGGCATGAGCTGCCCAGGGAGGTGGGGGGTCTCCTATTTAATGTCTGTGTCAGTGATCGTGATGAGGGGATTGAGTGCACCCTCAGTAAGTTCACAGACTTATTTCCTTCAAGTGGAGAGGCAGTGCTGATCTGCCTGAGGGGAGAAAGGCACTGCAGAGGGATCTGGGTAGACTGGGTCGATGGGCCAAGGCAAACTGTATGAGTTTCAATAGGGCCAAGTGTTGGGTCCTGCGTTTTGGTCACAACAACCCCAGGCAACCCTACAGGCTTGGGGAGGAGTTCCCTGATGGAAAGGGACCTTGGTGTGCTGATGGCTGAATGTGAGCCAGCAGTGTGCCCAGGTGGCCGAGGAGGCCAATGGCATCCTGCCTTGGATCAGGGATGGTGAGCAGGACTGTAGGAGTCATCCTGACCCGTACTTGGCACTGGTGAGGCCTCACCTGGAGTTCTGTGTTCAGTTTTGGCAGCTCAGAACAGCAAGGAATGGAGGTGCTGGAGCAGGTCGGAAGAAGGGCAACAAGGCTGTGAAGGGCTTGGAGAATATGGCCTATGAGGAGAGATTGAAGCAACTGGGGCTGTTTGGCCTGGGGAAGAGGAGGCTGAGGGGAGAACTGTCTGAAAGGTGACTGCAGTGAGATTGGGTTGGTCTCTTCTCACTGGTGATGGGATGAGGGGAAATGGCCTCAAGTTGCACCAGGGGAAGGTTTAGGTTGGATATCAGGGAAAATCTTCTTTACAGAAAGGGTTGAGAAGCACTGGAATGGGCTGCGCAGGGGGGTGGTGGAGTCAGCATCCCCGGATGTGTTCACAAAGCACCTGGATGTGCTGCTCAGGGCCGTGGGTTAGCAGAGGGTTGTGAGTTGGGGGAGTATGGAGAGGTTGCAGTTGGACTTGAGGGTCTTTTCCAACCTGAGCAGTTCTGTGATTCTACACTAAGAAGGGCTGTGTGCTGAGGAGTGATTTGAGGCTGGGTGCTGGAATGTGAGGTGAAGCTGATCCCTACTGGTTGCCTTTGAACCTCATGCAGTCATTGTGTGCAGGTGTAACCACTTGGGCCTGCAGGTCGCCTGCTTTGTACTGCAGGTACTGAATCATCTCAAGCCAATGTGCTGAGGCCCAGTGCTTCTACCTCTCAGCTTGTTGGCTCCTTGGCTTTGCAGCATCAATAACAGCTGTGTGTGTTTCAATAGCATTTCCTCATCTTCGTAAGTTCGGTGGGCGCATCGCATCCTTACAGTTAGAATAGTTGTGACACTGATTCTGTAACAGTTTGTATGTTGCTGTCTGGATATATTTGTTGAGATACAGCGCTCCCATGCAGTGGGATTTATGAATATAATTACAGGGTTAAAGGCATTAAAAGATTCAAAGCACTTTAACGACACTCAGTTTTCATTGACAGCCCTTTCATTGCTGCTGCATTCACATGAAGATTTCTAATGCAGTAATAGGAGCAGTGAAAGCTCAGTGTATGGATAGGATGGGACATTCTGGATTGCTTTGCAGGCTCCATCTCACTGCCCAGCTGCTTTCTGCTCTTTGTTTTATGGAGCATCATATAAAGGGAGAGTCACTGAGATAGGCACTGCCAGCAGGGGGGCATGCGTGGCACTACTGCAGTGGTGCTCTGATCTTTCTCAGTGAGCAAAATACGTGTAGCACAGCTCCTTGCAGCTGAGCTTTGTATGCGTGTGAAGGTGGAGCATAGGGCCAAGAGCCCAATTCTCCATTGGAGGCACTTGTGTCCATCTGAGGCTGGAGCTGCTTAGGGTGCTGGTGGAGAAATGCTGGAAGCAACGGGCTGCCTTCTGGCATTCCATTATGGGGTGTGCATTGAGGGAAAACACGGTCTGCTTTTCTGCTCTGCTCACTTGAAAGGTGCTGAGGGGGGAGAGTCAGGTGAGCAGAATATCTGCAGGCTCACAGAGATGGAGATGCGTGAACAAGGGCTGTGATTGTGGTGGTGCTGCTCTGAGAGCTGTGGGTTCATTGTAGGCTGAGATCCTTCACTTTGATGCACACAGTACTGTGTTGAGAAGATGCTGCTAAGTTCTGTTTGTTTCTTTTCTTTCAGGACTTGTGGTGCATGGAGGAAGACGCGCTTTCCTAGAGATTTAATTTATCTAGACATACCAAGGTAAGAGAATTTTTTACCTACCACGTTGTTTGTTTTTTTTTTTCTGTAATTTAATTGCTCAAATAGAATGAAAGCCCTCCTCAGTTCTCTCATCTCTACACTCAAGTCTAATCACCTGTAATGGTGATGAGGTGGGCTTTGCAATGTGGAGCAGTTTCTTGAACGGCAGCAGGATTTCTGGCTGCTCCATGCTGTGACTCTGAGCTGCAGTGCTGATGGTTCAGGTGGGGACCCCCTCTGTCCTTCCTGGTGCAGGAGAAAACCAGGAGAGAGGGTACGAAGATGATGCAGGGCCTGGAGCTTCTCCCTGTACAGCACTCAGTGCAGTGTGTGGCACTCAGCTCCTCCTGCAGCATCACAGCAGTGCTGCTCTGCCCGCCCTCCTGGCACGCCATCTCTCTAAACCTTCTCTTGGATTTCAGGGCAATCGAAAATCAGAGCATAGGTTGAACATGGAATGATTGGAGGAGTGCAGGTTTCATCCTTGCAGCTGTTGGGATGAGTATGGAGCAGATTTCTGTACTCAGTGATGTTACACTTGGGGGTCAATGTATGAAGGACCAACCCTGTTTGTGTTGTGTGTTTTCCTTTTAACTTTCAGTTCTTTCATCCTGTAATAATGAGCTTTATAGTCTCTCTCTTCTTTCTTTCTTGAGGGAGGGCCTCGATATCTGCTCCTCCTCGAAGTCTGAACACTCTTAGCGTGGCAAGCTATTAACTAATTGGTGAAAGGTTCCTTTTTGTTCATAAAAACATTAATTTAGCATTAACATGTTGTTAAATCTTGAGAGCTAATATTCATAGAGACAGTTTTGGTGTGTTAATGTACACTTAGTATACACACATATTAATTTCTCAGGCAGTGAGTTCAGCTTTCTGCGTGCTTTGTGGCCACGAGGGCTTGCTTTGCAAAACTTTGTCTCACCTTTCATGAGCAATGCAAGCAGAAGTGAAGCAGCAGGAGGAAATGCCTGTTGCACTGAAGCACACTTTGTTACAGAGTGTTTGAGCTGCATCTGCACTGAGATGGGGTGCAGCAAAGGATGCACTCATCTTCTGAGTTCTGGCAATGGCCTCTCGTTGATCTTCTGACACTGTTTGCAAACTTAAAATATGTCTTTTGCTTCCCCCCCCCATCTGTATGAATACAGTGCATTCAGAGTTTTTCTAGATAGCATTCATCAACTTTTGCTGGATATTATTAAGGTTTCGGGAATGAATTCTGCCACTGCTGTGGTGTGAGCTGCTGGGATGCCAGATCTGCCACAGAGGTGTCCTTGTTCACTTAGCTGGGGCAAACAGAATTCACTTTAATTTGGAAATGCAATATCTGCTGGGCAGTATCTGTCCCTCACATCTCAGGAAAGAAGTGAAAATTAATTCTGTAGGCCCTGATAATGTGCAGCCCCCCAAAACACTTGAGGGATCAGATGTCATCCAGTGAGGGCTGGGATGCTGCGGCGCTGTCTGTAGGGCATGGTATGGAGCTGTGGCAGGGGTGTGGGCTGAGCCTGCTGCTGAGGGCCTTCCTTACCACCTGTGGGGGCCTCTGGTGTTCCTCTGAGGCCTCAGGGTGAGCTCTGAATGCATGGACCTGGTCCCTAAGGCGCCAGGGTGGGCAGCTGAGGGTCTGAAAGCAAAGCAACCACTCATCCTGCGCCAGATGCTTCTTCAGAGTGAGTTTATGAAGCCTCCACAGAAGCACTGGGCAGAGGGTTCAGTAATTCCATCATGTCAAGGCTAAAGGTGAACACTGTTAGCAAACCTTCCTCCTCACCTTTGGCATTGTTCAGCCTCAGTCCAGTTGGCTCCATCAGTGTAATTAGATTAATTATGTTGTTCCTCATCTCTGCTGCTGCAGCTCCGCCAGCTTCTGTTCTCAGCTGGAGCAGACCTGGGTGCATCCCGGCTCCTCCTGCAGCTCTCCCTCCTCTGAAGGAGCTTCCAGGCTCTGCTCTGCCTGCTGCCTTTTGCTCTGCCCACCCTCATAAGGCTTCTGCATGAAAATATTCTCTGACCATAAGAAAAAAGCAAGCAGTAAGCACAGCAGCTTGGTCTCAGAGCCGAGCTGCTGCTGCTTGCTCGATACATTCACCCCTTTCACATCCTCCTTTATAGCACCTACGGTGCTTTTGGCATCGGATCCACAGTCATTTCAGAGCTGAGCAGTTATTCAGACAGCAGCAGGAGCTGTTTGCTGCCTTCTTCTTGTCTTGCTCAAAGCCTCAATAAATAAATTTGGGTTGGTGGGGTGTTGGAAGGGCTGTAATGTTATCACCTTCCAAAATAAATACTGCTGTGTGTTCAGCTGTCTGCTCTACATTCAATGCCTCCTTCATGTTTTCCTCTTCTGCTGTTGCATGGAGAGCCTTAGGTGAAAAAGTTCTTTATTGGAGCAGCTGATGGGTGGAAAAGAAATGCTGCTGCTGTGTCCCAGCTAATAACATTCAGACACATGTACCCCAAAATCTGCCTTAAAAAAGTGTTGGTGTGGTTGTGTGAAAGGAGCATGCGTTGGCTTTTAACCATTCACAGAAAGCTCTTTGAATGGTGTATTCCACTGTGAAGATGCCTCACAACATTGGGTAACTGTGCAGTAACTCTGGATGGCGTTTACTGAGCATCCTCCAAGAAGAATCTTACCTTGTTAAAGACAAAACGTTGTGATATAGACGAATGTGTTACCTTTGAAGTGTGGAACGCTGTGTGTACAGCAGAGCAAAGTGCTGCCGCGTTGCGTGTCCCAATCAAAGGCTCCTTGCTGTTGTTCTGCTCCAGCCTGGAGCTGCCACTGCAGTTTTGATGGCTTACCTGCCTTAGCAAAGTGGAATGAGCTGTCAGTGCTGTGAGCCCAGCAGCTCGTCCTGCCATCTCCAATGGCACAGAGGCAGCACGCTCAGCTGCAGGGAGGTCTGCAGTTGTGTGCATCGGTTCACTCTGAGCTTGGGCTGCCCCTTCATGACCACGTACCCAGCTCTCAGAGCAGTCTGACGGCCGCCCATCACTCACTGGCAGTGCTTTCTTACAGCTTTCCCCCATGTTTTCCCACTGACCAAAACTCAAGTGCTGATTCATTGCCTGTGTTCTCTCTCCTTATGCAGGCTGTGGGATCCGCGCGGCGGGACGGCATCGCCATGTTTCGGAACAGCCTCAAGATGCTCCTTACAGGAGGGAAATCGAACCGCAAAAACAGGTCCAGTGGTAAGTGAGCTCCTCACGTGTGTCCTGCTGGCAGTGCTCCTTTCGTGTTGTGTGAGCTGCTTTCACTGGGCCCTTGGATCTCGTTAATGAAGGGATGCATCGGTTGGTGATGCGGTGAACTCAACACATCGGTGCGGGTCGTCGTGGTGCCACGTTGTGATGTGCTGCTATAAAACACTGCAAGCAAACCACGTCCACTTTCGTTGCAGAGATAAGGTGCAGAGAAAGATCCCGGTTACACATCAGCAACACTTGTGGCAGCGTTAGCAGTTCTCTGTTCTGAGAAACAAAGATGAGGGGAGTGGAGAAATGGAAAAGGGTGGAATTAAGGAAAGAGTGTCCAGCTTTCGTCAGTGCTTCTGCCCATCTCCTTGCTGCAGCATCCCAGGAGCACTGCTTGCTCCTTGTCCTGCTCCATCCAGGTGGGAGCTTAGCTGAGGTTGTAGTCGTGGAGCAAAGCATTGCAAGAAATACCATTGTGCTTCATAAGTATTCTTGTTGAGCTTTCGTAGTTCCTTCCAAAAATGGATTGCTGGCAGCGTAAGAGCTTTGAATTAGTTCTTCCATTCTCCTTTGTGAAGCCATCTGGCAGCACACTTGGAGTATTTTGGGATGGATTGTTGGTTCGTGCTTGTGTCTGTGTAAATAGCATAGCTGTGTATTCTGTGGGAAACCACAAGAGAACATGCAGAGATGCAGTGGTGATAAACGCAATGGGAAAAACAAACCAAACAATCCCCTCCTTTCCCTTGGCTGAAATGATTTAATATATGCTTCTGATGAATACTGGTTCTGATATATACATCTGATTTCCCCTGGTTTTAATATCTTCTCGGCCAGGTTTGATTTGGGAAGGAGAATTGTGGCATCCAGGTCACTTTGGGCTGCAGATGTTTGTTGGGAGCAGCTTTAGCAGTGCGTGGTGCTGCTCACTCCCTTGCTCTCCTGGTTGCACTCGGTGTGTATCTCTTACAATGGGAAAAGCTCTGTTTGCAAATAGCCCCAGTGTGACCACAGCCCACAGGAACACTTTGTTGTTCCCTGCTTTTCTGAGGCAGGTTCTGTGTCCTTGGGTTTGCTTCAGTTCCGGCTCTGGTTGCAAGGTGCCCAACCAGGGGGCTGTGTGGGCTTTGGAGGTCACACTGCCCCATGGCCCTGGTGATTTGTAGTTATTTTCTTGTTCTTGTCCCTTGTGAGCAGAGCAGAGAGAAAAACACGTTCCTGGAAAGCACTGTGGTGGGGTTTTCCAACAGGTGGACCTTTCTGTAATGCCCTGTGTCACACACCTTGCTGTGCTTCTGCCTTTGAAATACATTACTTTACTGAGAAATGCTCTTCAGCCTTCCTTTGGGGAGGAGAGGGAATTAAGAAAAGGCAAACATGTTTCCAAGGATGTGTGGTAGCTTATCAAAGCACAGCATCGTGGGATCGTGTGTGCAGAGCCCTGTGTGCCATGCAGTGCTCTAAGCATGGGGCAATGGGAGCTGCACCCATCACTGGGAGCCCAGAGCAGGCTCTGCATCCCGCGTCACCATTTAGGGACTCAGCTCTGCTCATTGGGTCTCTCATCCCATAGGAAGGTTGGAAATGGGGTGGGCAAGGGGGCAGCTCCTTGCTTTGTTGTGTGGGGACGGATGGAGCTGCAGTGTGTGCGTCTGTTTCACCTGCTCTGCTCCTTTGGCATCACAGAAGCCTTTGAAGCAAAATGAAAGGTGACTGTGGTGATGTTTTTTTCTCTTGTGGAACCCAGGGAACGCAGTGCCTTTGCAGCTCCTCCTCCAGGCAGCTGCTTTACTTTGCAGTGATGCAGCCAGAGTTGCTGAGGCCAGGCTGGCAGCCCTGTGCATTGTGCCATGGTCGTGATGCTGGATGATTAAAAGTATAGCAGTGATGGTAACAGTGAAATGCCCCCATAGCATTCCTCCTCTATAAACTGCTCCTCCGTAGAGCTGTGCTTGAGGCTTATTTCAACTCCTCTGTGTTTTCTTCTCTGCTGCTCTTTGTGGTATTGTGGCTCAGGAGTGCACAAAGTATTCATAGAAGGGAAGCGTCAGTGGCGTCTGTGTGAATGTACGTGGTGTGCAGTGATACCTGTGAAAAGCAATGAACTTCTGCTGCAGCACACGTCCCATGGTTCATTTTGTGTGCGTGCTTTGTAGCTGCACAAAGCAGTGCTGTGCACGACCACCTGTGCATGCATTTGTGCACATATTCTACAGGTGCAGTTCTTTCTTCCCTCCCTTTTCACCGAAACAGTTTGTATCCAAATATTCGTTCTTTTCTTCTCCCAGTGCAAAATGAATGAGAAAATGTAAGGAGGGAATCTTCTGACCTGCTGCATTTTTCAGCTCTGCACCTGGCAGGGAGGTGTGATGTGTTTGGTCTCCACTGATGGCATTTGTGTGACACAGATGAGATTGGAGGACGTGCAGTGAGCACTGCATGGGGCTTTTCCATTGCAGCTGCTGGGAGCTGCATTCCCTCAGGGCAATTCCCACCTGTGTTTTTCTTTCCTCTGGTCATCCCCACGTGCTTTTGCAGACATGTTCCTGCGTGCTGCTTTTATCTGAGCTTTATCTCTGGGTTGATCTGCAGGTCGGTCAGCCTGCTCTCCAGCTCTGCCCTGCCCTCCTGCAGCCCTTCATCACTGCAGCGTTGGCTGTGAGCTGGATTCAATGGTGTCCCTCTGAGCCACGCTCAGAGCTGCAGGGCCAATTAGCTGCCTTCATTGCATTCTTTTTGCCAGGACAGCCCCCAGTGGAGAGCACTGAGTGCACTCAGCAGAGCTCACAGCCTTTGCTGCATGCATGCACAAGCTTTGGTTTCAGGCAGGAATGAGCAAGACGGGGCCAGAGGGGGCTGCGGGCTGAGCCTGGCTCTGGAGCTGCTGTTCCTTACTGAGATAGGACAGAAAGAGGCTGGGCAGTGCTGGGATGCTCTGCTTTCCCTCCCACACAGTGCTCACTGCTGCTGCATTCATCAGTGCTCACAAAGGAGCTGGGTGTTGTGCAAAGTTTTGGAAATACTTTTGAATTACTTTCTAGATCCTTTTTTTTTATTATTATTTTTTTTTAAATATCAGTAAGGTATTTTTACAGAGCAAACTGTTCTGTTGTGTTTTGCCTTCTGAGCATTGCTGAGTGCTGTGCTGTGCTGGAGCCTTTAAAGCACAGGAATGACCCCTTCATGCTGGTCTGTGTTGCAGGGAAGCTGCAACGTGGCCATTCTGCACTGGAGAACCCCGTCCATCCCCAGGGCCGGATGGGAAAGGCTGGAGGAGTGCACACCAGTGGTGTCATGGGTCTGGGGGAGGCAGAGTGAGGGTGGTGGGAGCTGTGCCTGTGGAGCAGTGCTCAGAGAGGGGTGTGGGGTTGGGGTGTTGGCCCTCCTCCTCTCCACCCAGCACAGGCTTTACATGCTGTGTGCACCCAATAAAAGTGCACTGCTAGGAGGAGACCGACAGAGAGCAGTGCTGAATTTAGGAAGGAGAGGAGATGCTCCGTGCTCCAGGTGTTGTCTCTTTAATGATTGGAGTGCGAAAAGCAGGCAGAAACCTTCCCTGCAGGCTGTGCTGTGGGTTTCCATCTGTGAAACAGGAATGGGACCTCAGCCCTCTACATCCATCTGTGTGGCACAGCAGCGGTTGGGTTGCAGAATGGCTGCGTTGCATGCAGTGCGTGTCCACGTGTGGGGCTTCACAACAAAGTGTGGCATTCTGCAAAGCAGCTTGGAGGTCTGCTCTGAAATTAAGAGGTCCTGTGGGCCTGGGGGAGGAAATAGAGCACGATGGGCAAAATAACAGGTGTATATGCTGTGCGGTTTTGGCTGTAGGCAGGATTTCGTGGGGATAGCATGGAATTCTGGCTATAGCCAGGAGGGTGGTGAGGCACTGTTCACAGGTTGCCCAAGGAGGCTGTGGATGCCCCATCCCTGCAGGCATTCAAGGCCAGGCTGGATGTGGCTCTGGGCAGCCTGGGCTGCTGGTTGGTGACCTGCACACAGCAGGGGGTTG
Source organism: Tetrao urogallus (assembly GCF_951394365.1). NCBI lineage: Eukaryota > Metazoa > Chordata > Aves > Galliformes > Phasianidae > Tetrao > Tetrao urogallus. The sequence goes on along the minus strand of NC_136839.1, from coordinate 2,819,197 downwards.
GAACCAGATGAGCATTGTGATCCTTTTCAACCCAGGCCATTCTGTGATTCTGTGATGGTACAGCTGATGTTTGGCTTTCTGTGCTGGAGCAAGCCTGGTCCCAGCCCTTGTGTCACAACAGACTTTGTTCCCTGTGCTCCAATCTCACTTTTAAGTTAAGGAGTCAATCCAATCCATACAAATGCAGGTACTGTGTGATAGCAGCAAACCAGACGTGATGCATTTCATCTTTCCAGGAACGTACTCAATATTAAATGCTCGTAAATAAATGAGTGTAAAATCATCGTGCAGGTGTTGAACATCTCTGTCCTGTTGTGTTCCTCCACTGAACGCACATCTGTTCCTGTGCAGTCATTGCTTGGAGTGGTGTAAATAAGCAGACACCTCTGTGTGTCATAGGAGCAATGAAAAGTACAACAGAGGAAGGTTGGTGCCAAACACCAGCACTGCATTCCTGTTCTTCTTCAATGCTGGAACTGTAATTTCTGCTTGCATTGAAGCAGTCTGCAAGGATTTCAGATTAATAGATGTCAGTCGTGGAAAGCCTCAGGTCATTTCCTTCACTAATTAGCTGCTGAATTTTCACATCCCGTGGTTCAGCAGTAAGATTCCCCAGGTGATAAAGGCACTGATGGACAAACTGGGTGCCACTTTTCTCTCCCTGTGCTGTGCCCCATTGGGGAACAACGGGGCAGCTGAGCCCAGTTCCCCTCTCTGCAGGGTTGTGTTCTTTCCCAGTGCCTTTGCACGGCTTTTGGTGCTCGCTTCATCTTTCTGCAGTTCCCCAGGGATCTGTGAAAGGTTTTTGCTTTAACATCAGAGTAGGTTCAGCATGAGAACTGTGTTTTAACAGCATTGTATCACACTTTATGCAGTCGTGGGATGCGTTGGGTTGGAAGGGAGCTCAGGGATGACCAAGTTCCAGCCCCACTGCTGCAGGCAGGGCTGCCAAGTGGCACATTGAGCACTGCATCACATTGCACAGGGCCCCATCCATCCAAGTGGCCATGAACACCTCCAGCCTCAATGTAGTGTAGGTAATATAAAGAGCATGGAAATAAAGCTTTGGAGCGTTGAGTGGCAGAGTGTGGAGCAACTTCTGCAACATAGAAATTGTGTGAGCAGGGGGAGGAAGGTGATTCTGGGCATCACTGGGTTGTGAGAAGATGCTACAGACAGAGAGTTCACTGCTGTGTGCATAGAGGAGCTGCCATGCGTTGTAAAACCTCGTGGTGCAGAGCAAAGCTCTCGTCTGATTGCTTCCTTTCGTGTTTCAACTTCCAGATTTGGTGGTGAAAGTCAAGGTGAGGCTGTGGCTGGGTGCTTGAGGTTCCTATTGGGTTATTGCTTTGCTGAATTTAATTCCCACGTGTTTGGTTTCCCTGCTGCCCAGTTGTAAGCTAAGCAGCAAGCAATATAGAGGAAATTGGATGGGCTGTGCTGAGAGCTGTGCTGCGAGGAGAGCTGTGTGGGTTCCTTGGCTGCCAGGTGAGCAGATGCTGCATCCCAGGGCTGTTCTGCTGGGGGTTGGGAAGCACACAGCCCCCAATGGACACTGCTGTGACAGTGGTGGGAGGCAGCTTTAAAGAACACAGGTCAGGCCTATGGCTGAGCAAGTGTGAGGCTTCCCAGTACTGCAGAGTATTGAATTAAGCACTGAAATTAAAACATCTGCAAGTCTCATAACCTTTTGTTTGAAGGAAAGATTGGTATGAGCGCCGGTTTGGTGCTCTGAGTGCACAGTATTTGGGGATGTCAGCTACTTCTGTGCTGGCTGCAAGCGTTTCCTCCTGCAATAGGACCCTCTTGGTGAATTACTTCTATTTCTTTGATAGATGCAGCAGTGTGTTGCTGTGAGCACTGCACCGAGCTGCTGCCCGGGGCCAGCATCACCATGGCAGGGATGTGTGACCACTCTGTGCTGCATGGCACACGCACAGCCGGGTTTCTGGGGGGGATGGAGAGCCTCCTTCTCTGTGGTTCTGTGTGTTGTGTGGAGCTGGGTCCTTAGAAGCATGGGATCACTGCGTGGTTGGATCAGAAGGGACCTTACAGGCCATGCAGTCCCACCTGTGCCGTGGGCTGGGTGCCCCCAGCTCAGCCTGCCCTGCGCCCATCGGGGTGGACGCCCCTTTCTGCAGGGCTGTCCCCATCCCTCCATCCCAGAGTTTTGTTCCAGGCATCATTCCTGCTTTTATCCTTATTCTGCTGACGTGCAGAGCAGTGCTCTCCCATCCGAGGTCTGGGAGCTGGGCACCACGACCTGCCAACCCAGGATGTCCTCTATTTCTAAGACACCAGATCTCCTTGTGCATCTCCTCCCTTCAGCATCACGCAGTCACTGCAGCCCCAGTGCAGCTCTGCTCCTTTCTTTGCAAAACCACAACTTCAAATGCATTTTTGGGACTTTGTTCTGGTAAGCGAGCATCGCTGTGATGCATTGGGAACCCAAAATCTGTGCTGGTGAATTGCTCTGTAATGCCATTATTATGTTTTTTAATTGGAGTCGAACTTGCCCTTCTTTTTTTCCCCCCTTTTTTTCCTTCAGAAGGATGAAGTATCCAGTAGTTACTTACACTTAATGGAAGGACTCTTTTAAGAGGATTGATTTCTTTGAAGCTCTGTGCTTCTAAGAAGTTCCTCATCTGAAGAGTTTCTCTCACATCTTTGTCTCTCCCCGAGAACTTTTTGTAGCATGGAATATATTTGGAGATAACTGATGGATAATCCCCTGTCTGTTCTCATTGCAGATAGCCCACAGACAGACAGATGGACCTCTGGTCCATTCTTGCAGTAGGAAGTGAAGGTCATGGATCACTTCATGCTTCAAAAGGAGCAGTTAATTTATATTTGAATTTTCTTGTGGCAAACAGTGAAAATGTGAACAGGGATTTCTGCTTGCATTGCCTGCACGCTGATCTGCTTTCAGTGTCCATTGGAACGCTGTCACTGATAGCACAAGGACATTCATGTGTTTATTCCTCAGGTTGTTCTTGTCCTGAGCAGGAGCCAAACTGAACTGTACATTTGCAAGGCTCTCATTGTCAAGCAGTAGAAGGCAGCAGCATTCTGTGATGTTACACGTGTGCCTGCCCTTGTGCAGCACTCCAGCTGGGGCATCACAGGGCAGGGAAATGGAGACTGTTCCTCCTCACCCCGTTGCTGCTGCACATTGCTGGCTGCTGTTTGCTCTGTCAGCTGCCAGGACCCCCAGGGGTCCCAGCAGGGGTTTGAAATCAGGGAGTTCTTTTCCCAGTTTTGCATACTGGGATTAATCTGAGCGCAGCACCTCGCACTTTGCCACGTTGACCCTGGTGAAAGGTGGGCCCTCGTGAACCTGGAGTTGGTCAGGGTCTCTCTGGATGGCATCCCTCCCTTCTGCTGTATCATCTGCACCGCTTGGCTCCTGTCACAGCAAACTGCACTCAGTGCCACGGTCTGTATCACTAATGAAGATGTTAATGAGCCCCAGACCCAAGGCAGACCCTGGGGCAGTGCTGGTTACATCCCCACCCTCAGACACAGAGCCTTTGAGCACAGCCCTGGGGCTGCAGCCCTCCTGCAGTTCCTGTCCATGGAGCAGCCCACCTTTCACATGCATCTCTCTCCAATTCAGCGATGAGGATGCAGTGGGGACCACATCAGAGGCTCAGAGCTGCAGCAGCTGCTTCTGTGCATCAGTGAGAACGTTCCATAAAATGCAAAAGGTGACTTCTTAAAGTAGCTTAACAGAGTGGAACCAAGGGCTGAGTGACACGGGGCTGCTGTCCTCATACAGCAGAGCATTTCTCCAGCCTGGATTGCAGGGACGCCATGAGCAGTGCATGGACCAAAGGATGCTTATGAATGGCCAAAGCCCCTCAAGCCAAATTGCTATTTTTACTTCATTAATTAGAATGTGTCCGTATTGCAAACAGCAGTGGTTCCCCCCCCCACCAGATGGCTTGCTCCATGGGATTCCTGACAACGTGGGAATACCAAATGTGTGGTTCCCCCATTAAAGCTTTACTTATGTTTTTCCATGCAGTGAGTTTGTATCAATTCTGCATTGTAACCCCTGAAAAACTGCACCTTCCATTTCACACAAGGCAAAGAGCAGACAGGGGGAACGCAGACAGCAAACTGCATGGGAGGGCTGTGCAGGGCAAGGCTGAGCAGGTGCACTTCAAAAGGAAAAAAAAGACATGTGCAAGCAGATTGCAGTGGTGAGTTGCAGCTGTTGCAGCTTGCTGGGGCTGTGCAGGGGGGTGGTGGCACTGCTGCAGCTCTGGGCTGCATTGCACTGTTGCCCTGCCCTGCTGCATTGCTGCCCTGCTGTGCTGCTGCTGTGCATCGCTGCCCTGCATTGCTGCCCTGCATCGCTGCCCTGCTGTCCTGTGCTGCTGCAATGCTGTACTGCTGCCCTGCCCTGTTGTGCTGCAGGCTGGGAAAGGTAGGATCTGCACTTCTGTCCCTCGGAACTTTGCAGCAACCTGATACAAAGCTTTCCCTTTCTAAAACACGTGTGGCTCCTTGTCCTCTCTCCCTTCTCCTCTTGTTTGTGCATGTGGTAACACCTGGGAGCATTAGCAGTGGCTGTGGGGATGCAGGGAGCAGGGCTGCATGTTGTTCTGGCAGCAGTTAGCAGGCTCCCTGCTCTGCAGCCCTGTGGGCTTGGCTCTGCTCTGCTGTGTTGTGCTGTGCTGATGCAGAGCTGCCAGGTCTGCATTTCAGGAACGCTCCCATTGCTATGGAGGGTTTGGCCTGCAGTGCCCATCCAGCCAGCATGCAGCACGTGGCTGCTGCATCGTGGTTGTGTGCAGGGATGGTTTTGTTGAGCAGCTGGAGGACAGTAATGAGTGTTTGTTCCACTGCGCTCTCCTCAGGTTGTTTGTCCAGCAGAGCCCTTCCCCGCCATCACCTGTTGCAGAATGAGCCTTGGCCTAAGGGCAGGGGCCCCATTTTAAGTTAACGATGCAGAACAATTAGTGTTTCTTGGCCCAATTAAATGCTGAGAACCCAAATAAGGGCACTCCTTCCTCTCCACCAGAACTGCCCCATGTTCCCAGTGCCAGAGCCGTGACTGCCATAAGATTGCAGTGGTGCATCACATCCACTGCAGCAGCAGCAAGCTCTGCTTGATGCACTGTGCTCGGTGTGCCAGTGTGCTCCCTGTGCTCACAGCAGTGCTGCTCCCTTCTGCTTTGCAGCTGCTTTGTTCCATCACTGCCGGGTCTGCAAACAGGAGCAGGCTGCAGGCAGCTGCCTCCCGAAGCACTGCTGCTGTGTGCTGCACAACTGCAGATGAAGGCCTTGCTGCAACGAAGCTGCGTTATTGCACAGGACTTGAGCAGGGTGCAACGATTGTGGTTGTTAAGCAGCTATTTGTGGGGAGGGAAAAAAAGGAAGCAAACGTGAATTTGCAAACAAGTCTGCAGGAAGTGCTGAGAAATGAATGTTTTCCTGTTCTGAAAGTGGTGTAGATCTGCTCGCAGCTATGGGCTGAGGTTTGGGGAAACGAGAGGCAGCTCCTTAGGGCTTCCCAGGAGCTCCTTCAGCACAGAGCACCAAAGCAGGAGCTGCTTTCCCAGCACCCAGAGCCACGGAGCTGCTTCCTTCTGCTCCCAAACGTTTCCATTCCACGGGGGCAGTTTCTTAACTGCGAATGTCAGAGATTTTTGAGAGCCTGGTGACACAGGTGGTGTGCCCACACCTGCAGCAGGCTGACATGCAGCTGTCAGTTTGAGCTGCAGAAGCCACGGTAGGGGATTATTCTCCATTTTTGGGGTGACGGTGGAGGTGCTGGTGGTGATTCCAGGGCTCTCTGGGGATGCTGCTGCAGTGGGATGTGGGGCCGAGGAACAGCTTTGCTGTCATAGGGGTAAATGGAGCGTGCATCACTGCAGGCAGTGCTGGGTGCAGCCCAGTTAGCATGCTGGGAGTGCAGGGCTGTGTGTGGAAAGAAGTGGGAAAGAGTGCATGGGATGCTCAGCCCAGGAGCTCATCTCAGCACGTCCTCCCTGCAGCTCCCGCCTTCTCTTGCTCACTTTGCTCCGTTATCCTGTTCCTTCCATTGAGAAAAGCAGCCATTCCTTCTGCAGCACTGAACATCTTGCTCTGCACAGCTCTCTGTTAGGTTTGTAGATGTAAATCCTCGGATTCCTTACTCAAGGAAGCAGCTCCCCATCCCCGTGCACCGTGTGGCCTTGGGGTCCCTTCCAACCCCAAGCATTCTGTTCCCCTTCCCCATTGATGGTGTTGGAGCAGCCCTGGCCCGGTCTGCTCTGCCTTTTGCTGCAGTTTGAGGTGCAGCTGAAGCACTGCTCAGTGCATGGGTTGAGCTGTGCTGCTGGGCAGAACCTCACTGCCCTCCGATGGAGACGAGGAAATGCAATTAGCGGTAGCGTCCGATGTCAATTAAGAGGAAAGGATTGAATTTGGTAGCGCTGTGAGTGTTGCAGCTCACCAAATTGCACAGGCTGGGGGATTCAGCAGTTGCTCAGCAGCTTTGCAGCTGCAGGAGGACCCAGCATTGCTGCCTGTTGGAGCCATGGAAGCAGAGCGATGCAGTTCTTAGCTGCTGGATGTCCAGCCAGAGCCTTGCATGGGCCTTCCTGCACTGTGAGATTCACCTTGTCTAAAACCACCAAGGGATTCTCGAACAGAAAAGCAGCACCACGTGCCTTCGTGTGCACCCGTGTGCATTGCACGCACAGATTGGTGCATGGGTGCCCAGTGCTCGCTGGCTGGGCTGCATGCAGCTGCTCCTGCAGGTTGTTGTGTCCTCCTTCTACTTAAGGACGTAGAAAATGGTCTGCATTCCCTTTCTGATGTTGCATTGGTTGCAGTAAGTCATGCATTCTCCTCCTGGTGTCACACTGGCTGCAATATGCCATGCATTTTCCTGCTGTCAGGCTTGTTGCATTATGCCACCTGCTCCCTGCATTGCGTGGCTCTGTGCAATTAATCCCTCCTGCTTTGTAATAGCTGCCGACGTGAGAACTTGCTCACAATTTATTTAATTAGCAGAGCAGCTGCCTTGCTGCAAACTCCCATTAATAACCTCAACGTTTGCTTGTATAAATAGAAGGAGGTCACCCAGCCCAGCACTCCTGGGGTCCTGGGGTGCAGCGAGGAGTGCTCCACTGCTCTGCATTGCTGCGATAGAACATCGCAGGGCATTCCTGGAAGCGTGGGTGCAAATGGAAGGGAAGCATGAGTGCAGCTGTAATGGGAGAGGGCAGAGTGCAGCAATGCCTGAGGACAGGGAGCGACATCCAGAGTGACAGCACTGCAAGAAGGAACAGAACATGCAGAGATGTCCGCTGCACTGCGCCTGCACACAACTGTTACTGTGTTTGGTAAAGCTGCAGGAGGAGCACGTGGGCTGTGGTGGTTCTGGCACTGTGCTTGCAAGGCTGCACTTGTGCTTTATTCCGGAGGTGAATGCATGCATCGGTTCGCTTTTCTGCTGCCTGCTGTCTGCAGGTGTTGTAAAGCAGGGAACGGCACTTGAGGAGCATCGCCCCACGTGATTGCAAATTCATAGATTGCTGTGCGTTGTGGGGAGCATCACCTGCACTGCATGCATTGCGCCGCATCACAGGGAGCATCACCTGCACTGCATGGCTCCGTGGGGGCTGAGTGTGGATTCATGGGGCTCAAGTGAGGATCCGTGGGGCTGAGCAAGGAGCTGAACTTGGTTCCTTGGGGCTGTGCGTGGATCTGTGGGGCTGAGCAGCAATCTGTGGATCTCAGCATGGGGCTCAGCAGTGATCCTTGGGGCTGAGCATGGATCTGTGGGGCTGTGCACAGCTCTGTGGGGCTGAGTGTGGCTTTGTGAGGCTGATCAAGGATCTGTGAAGCTGAACTTGGTTCCTTGGGGCTGAGTGTGGATCCATGGGGCTGAGCAGCAATCTGTGGGTCTGAGCGTGGATCTGAATGTGGCTCCATGGGGCTGAGCGTGGCTTTGTGGGGCTGAGCAAGGATCTGTGCAGCTGAACTTGGTTCCTTGAGGCTGAGCGTGGCTTTGTGGGGCTGAGAAGCAATCTGTGGATCTGAGCATGGGGCTCAGCAGTGATCCGTGGGGTTGAGTGTCGGTCTGTGGGGCTGAGCATGGATCTGAGCGTGGCTCTGTAGGGCTGAGCAAGGAACTGTGAAGCTGAACTTGGTTCCTTTGGGACTGAGTGTGGATCCGTGTGGCTGAGCAGCGATCTGTGGGTCTGAGCGTGGATCTGACTGTGGCTCTATGGGGCTGAATGAGGCTTTGTGAGGCAGAGCGTGGATCCGTGAAGCTGAACTTGGTTCCCGTGGGGCCGAGCAGCGATCCGTGGGGCTGAGCGTGGATCTGCGGATCTGAACTCTGCTCCGTGAAGCTCAGTGTAGTTCCGCGGGGCTCAGCGTGGCTCCCTGGGGCTGAGCGTGGATCTGTGCCTCCGAGCACCGCTCCGCTGCCCCCGGCCGCTCCGTGGGGCTGCGCTCCGTCCGCCGCCGCCGCCGCCCGTCTTTGCCGCAGATTTCCCGGCATGCGTGCCGAGCTCCGACCCGCCCTTATTTTTCCTGCGTTAAAAAAGTGCTTTGTCAGAGAAAAGCACGCGAGCGGCTGGAGGCGCTGCGACGGAACGGAGCGACAGCAGGGATGGAGCGGGGAGAGCGCGGCGCTGAGCCGGGCCGGAAGGCGCTGAGCCGGGCGGGGCTGCAGGTGCGTCGGGCGGGGAGAAGCGCTGCGCTGCGCTGCGCGTTTGTGGGGGGCACCGCTTGGACCTGGGGGGCTGCTGAGATTTGAGGGGCACGGCTGGGGGCCGAGAGAGCTGCTGGGACTTGGGGGGTGATGCTGAGACTTGGGGTCACTGCTGTGGGTTGGGGGGCACCAGTGGGTTTTTAGGGGCGCTGCTGAGAGCTGGGGGACTGCTGGGGTCAGGGGGGCACTTTGCTGAAGCTTGGGGGGCTTTGATGGGAGCAGGGAGCACTGCTGGAACTTGGGGGCTGCTGGGGTCAGAGGGGGCAGTGCTGGGATTTAGGGAGTGCTGCTGAGATTTAGGGAGCGCTGCTGGAAGCTGGGGGGGCTCTGCTGGATCTTCGGGGCTGCTGGGGTCAGAGGGGGCAGTGCTGGGACCTGGGGGCTTTATGCACTGCGGGGCTTTGCTCTGTCACTGATATGAAATGTAAACTTGGCAGCTGTGGCTCTCAGTCCATTCAGAGCAGTGCACGCTGCTCTGGGAGCTGCCGTCCGTGAGACTGTTGTAGTGTCTCCATTTGCAGTGAGAGGAGCAGCAGACCAGGTTCAGTGCATGCAGCGCTGCACAGCTGCTGTTTGCACACCTGCAAGCAGTGCTTCATGCAGCCAAGCAGTGCTTCATGCAGCCCGCCGTGTGAGCAGGGCTGATTCCTGCCCACAGCTGGCGGTGTTGAGCTGCACGGATCCACCCGTGTGCACAGCACCAAGCGGCACCGCAGGGCAGCCATGCACAGCGTGCTGCTCCCGCCTGCTGCTTCAGCGTGCAGAGCTCAGGGAACGTGCACCTCGTGGTGTTCTCTCAGTTATTTCCTCCTTTTTCTGCGTGCACGTGCAGATAACTCGCAGGCAGCGTGTAACAGCGTGGTGTTGTTCCTCAGCTGCATCACTGCCACCCCTTGCTGTGAGCCCTCAGCACTCTGCTCCCATTCAGCTGCATCAGCACCGAGTGCTGAGTCACCGCTGCTCAGCCCTCCCACCCTGTGTGTGTCTGCATTGCTCCACGGCTGCAGCTCTGCTATGGCTGTGTGGTCCCTGCAAGGCCTCCAGCCGTGCAGTGCTGTGCAGTGATCTGCTCTCATCTTTGTGCTGCATGCTGACGGTGTGACCTGCAGTGCTGCTCCATGCCTGCTCGTAGAATCACAGAATGGCCAGGGTTGGAAGGGACCTCAAGGATCACGAAGCTCCAACCCCCTGCCACACGCAGGGCCACCAACCTCCACATTTCACACCAGCCCAGGCTGCCCAGGGCCCCATCCAACCTGGCCTTGAACACCTCCAGGGATGGACGGGGCATCACAGCCTCTCTGGGCAGCTGTTCCAGCACCTCACCACTCTCAGAGTAAAGAACTTCCCCCTGACAACCAACCTCAACCTTCCCTCCCTCAGCTTCAAACCATTTCCCCTCGTCCTGCTGTTATCTCCCCTTTCACAGAGTTGATTCCCCTCCTGTTTGCAGGCTCCCTTTAGGTACTGCAGGCTGCAGTGAGGTCACCCCACAGCCTTCTTTTCTCCAGGCTGAACAACCCAGCTCCCTCAGCCTGTCTTTGTATGGAGGTGCTCCAGCCCCCTGATCATCTTTGTGGCTCCTCTGGATCCTCTCCAACAGCTCCCTGTCTTTTGTGTACTGGGGACTCCAGACCTGGACACAGTGCTGCAGATGGGGCCTCACGAGAGCAGAGCAGGGATGGACAATCACCGCCCTGTCCCTGCTGGCCACCCCTCTGCTGATGGAGCCCAGGATCCCATTTGCTTTTCGAGCTGTAATCACACACTGCTGGCTCACTTTCAGTTTTTCATCCATCAGGACCCCCAGGTCCTTTTCTGCAGGGCTAAATGAGCTAAATACTCCTTACCTGCTGCTTGCTCCCTGCCTGCTGCTTGCTTGCTGCTCCCTGCATTGCTTTGCTCCCATCCCAGTGGCAATACAGCATCATCCACCTCCTTGTTGCTGGTAGTGGGACCAGCTCAGGACAGCTGCATGCAGGTTGCTGCTTTGCACTCCTGCATCCCTGCACAGAAAGGTACAGGTCTGCTTGCTGTTCCTGCATGCTGCACACATAAGTTTTGGGGTATTTTGTGGCTCTTTGGAATAAATTTAGTGCAGGGGGATTTTAAAGTCAGTTTGTTTGGCTGTTTGTTACTGGAAGTGTCTTGTTAACACAATGCAAAGTGATCTGCTGTGCAAATGCACTGAGCTGCACTGCAGCCTCCATCACACTGCAAAGCGCTGTGGAAAAAGTTACTCTGCAAATTCATGCAAATCTTCCAACCCAGTTTAATACCCCGAATAGTCTTTCATGTGAAGAACAGCAGCTACATTTGGTTCTGAGGTTGCAGCTTTCCCAGTGGCATCCCATGCAGCTGGGTGCACACTGTGCCCATGGGGCCGTGCTGGGTGGCACCAGGGCTTCTGTAGTGTCTCCTTCCCATAAATTGGGGCTGTACACGGGGTGTGAGTGCTGTGCCTTGCTCTATGTGACAGTGCTCTTCTGGAGCCTCCAGTCCTTAGCACTGCTTGGTGCCCACTGTTTCTTTGGTTTCAGACTTGCCTTGCTTTCTTCCTGACCTCATAGCTGTCCATGCTTGCTTGCAGAGGGGCCATTTGTTGCACACACCCACCCAGCAGTGCTCAGAGCAGCAGTGCGTGTTGCAAAAGCTGCAGGCAGTGATCCACAGCTCCTGTTTTATGAGTATATTTGGTGCTGGAAGCCCAAATGCAGAACCAGCTCTTGGGACTGCGGGTAACGCAGCAGTTTGCATCCCAGCTGAGTTGTGTGCTGCCAGAGCTTCCTTCCCTGCTGTGGGTTCATACCCTCAGTGCAGCGCCGTGCATTGCAGAGGCCTCTTCTGCTCCCTGACCAGCAGTGGAGCTGGGCTGCTTTCTGCTTCCAGCCCACATCAGCCCCGTGTGCCCCATTGTTCCCATCGACGCTCACAGCCGTTGTTTCTAATCTGGCCAGCAGATCAATGGACACCAGCGTGCAATTAATTGTGTGCTGCCGTGCTCTGTGCCCATCCTCATTGATCCAGGGCAGTGAGCAGCGTCCTGTTCTCACTGCCTTCCCGCTCTGTAGCCCAGCAGAGAGCTTTAAAGGGAAGCAATTTCAGAGAGCCTTGCGTTTCTTTGTCGTGGGGCTCCTTTGGCCATGGGGCTCAAGGAGAAGCTGCGTCTGCCTGACCTGTCCTCTGCCATGTTCTACTTGTGCTGTTTTGGTTCTCATGCAGATGGAGGGAGCGAGGAGCCGCCAGACCGAAGACAGGCAAGTGTAGACGCCCGGCAGAGCCGCTCTGGGCAAGGTAATGGCTGCTGCTGCTGCTGCTGCTGCTGCTGCTGCTGCTCTCCGTCGTAGCCTTGCTTCTCTGTGCGCTGCTCTGTGTCTGTCTGTTTCTTGCAGCCGTTGCAACCCCTGCAGCTGCAAACCTGCTGCGACTCCCCAGAGCTGCTCAGAGTTTGCAGGAGCTCACGTCGCTTTGCAGCACGGCTGCATTCTCTGTGTGTGCAGGCTGAGCTCTGTGCTGCTGCTCGGAGCAGTGCAGTGTCAGCAGCCGAAACTGCTTTGCTAACGTAGGAGCTGTGCTCTTGTTGTCTTCAAGTGTTGCATCTGGAAGCAGATCTGTCAGCCGCCTTGTTCCTCTCCAGTGTTCACTGTGGGAGCTCAGCAACAGCTTGCATGCATTGCTGTGTTGTTGTGGTAGAGTACAGGAGTGGTTCTTTTGCAGCACATGGAGCTGCTGCTTCCTTCTCCGTTGCTGTGTGCAGTGTTGGGCTGTGTTGGTGCAGATTTGGAGCAGAGGACCTGCTTGGCTTTGCTTTCTGTTTGTTTTTTTTTTGCAATTTTTCACTTGTTATGAGTGCCATCCTGGTGGTGTGTGCCCTGAGGCCGTGCTGGATGCACACACCAGGGAGGTGTGGAGCAGCACAGCTCCTGCCATGCACGGATGCTCTCAGCCCAATTCTGCAGCCCAACGCTCACATAATGGGCTGAGGGCTCCAGCTGGGCAGGTTTGAACCCTCCATCCAGAGCGAGAGCTCATCTTGCCTCTGTGTGCACTTCCACGTGGCTCTGTGCAGCACCCAACTCTTTCATGGCTGATCCCTGACGTTGTGACCATTCCTTTGTTCCCATCGCTCAGTTTCCCTCAGCTTTATGCAAGCACCAGTGCTTGAGCTGTGTGTGTGCCTGTGCCGTGCTGGCACTGACACCATTCGCCCTCCTGGTGCTGATGGGTGGTTGGGGATGGGCTGCACAGTGAGCAGAGCTGCACAGTGAGCAGAGCTGCTGAGCTCTCTGCGACTCCAGCAGTGCACTGTGCAAAATTAACGCGGAGGATAAACGATGCTCCGCGTGCCCTTAAAGGGATGTGCTCTGCAGGGGTCCCTGCGTGTGTGCTTAATTAAAGCAGCATGAAACGAATCAAAAAGCATCAGTGCCCAGCTCAGATTGTGGCTGTGAGGACTATCTCTAAGCCAACGTACCTGAGTGTTTGGGGGAGGAGGGGAGCAGCTGTTCTGGTGCTGGGCTGTGGGCAGCAGAACTGAGAGCTGAAACCCGGTCCCTGTGAGAGTGCTGTGTGTGCAACCTCATTATGCTTTGGTGATATTGGAAACATCTTCTGGTGTTTGCAGTCCTCCCATGTTGGCCTCTGCATGCATCCCACATTGGCCGGACAGAGCTGGGGCGGCCACTAATGCCAAAAAGTCAAAGGGCTTTTGGTTCGTTGGGGTTAAATTCAAAATGCAAGCAAGAAAAACCCAAACAAACAGTTCACGGCGCTGCTGTTTGCAAACTGAAGAGCAGCACAGGGGTGCTGTTGGAGAAATACAGCGATTTCTTTATGTGAAGGGCCAGATTTGGGGGAGGTGAACCCAAACCCGTGGAACCTTCCCCTCATCACCTTGCTGCCTCTTTGTGTCCCTCCAGGCACCTCCACAGAGAACGACTGTGCTTTCGAAGCAGACTACGCCATCCCGCCGCTCCCCGTGACCGAAGGTATGCAGCAGTTTCGGATTATGGAGGGCATGTCCCGCTCCCTTCCATCCTCCCCCTTACTCACACATCAGTCTATCAGTGTTCGGCTCCAACCCGTGAAGAAGTTGCCTGGTAAGGACTTTAAATAACGTTCGGTGGGGGCTTTTTTGGTCCGTCGGTGCAAAATGTGTAAGGTGGTGGAAGCGTTCCCAGCAGCCGTAAAAGAACTTTATGCTGAAAGTTTGGAGGCTGGGGGAGTACATCAGGGAAATGATGCTGTCGTGAGGCAGAAGGGATCTTTTTGGAGGGTTTGTTTATGTTGTTGCACTGTTTTGTTTAACTGATGTCATTGGGGTTGGTTTGGAACACCTCGTGATGGAAGAGCAGGTGGGTTTCCCAAAGCAGCTGCTGTTGAGCAGCCGTTGGAAAGCCCAGTGCATTCCTGCTGGTTGGAGCTTTGGGAAGCTTGCTTCTTGCCTAAAATTGGACATTCTTCTGTGCCCATCTTTAAATCAACCAGCCAGGGTGCAGCATTGCACCGAGAGAAGCCTCCAGACCAATGTTCAGCCAATGCCCTGAGTGCCGCTGTGCTTCGTGCCGTGCTGTTCCTGCCCACTGGTGAAAGGAGAAATTGAAAAAGGCTCCGTGGTTGTGCTGAGGATGGGCTACGTGGCTGTGGGGGGTGGGGAGAGGCGTCCTCTGTTTGTGCCAAGTGTGAGAGAATCTCCTGCCATGCCCTTGTCCCATGGATGGAACGGCCATCATCTCAGCCTCCGCTCTCTTGCCAGCAAATCATTCCCCCTCGTAAAGCTTCATAGGACCACGAAACTCTTAGAGATGGAGGGGACTCTGAAGGCATCCAACCCCACCCTGCTGTTCTGTGCAGGGTGCAGCAGGACGTGATGCTGTGGGTGCAGGTGGGGATAGGAGGAGGAGGGCTGCTTCGGGTCTGTGCCCATCTGGATGTGCATTGATAGAGCAGAAGCTGTGGGCTTACAACTGCTCCCATGCTGGGTTCTGGTAACCCTGAAATGAAGCTTTTCATCTCCGTTGGTAATTAGGGTCATTAATGTGAGACACCTGAGATGAGGTGCAAGCAGGTCACTGGTCAGCCTGTAAACCTTACAGGTTGCCTTCCTGCCTTTCTGTTTAGCAGCCAGCTCCTCCTTCAGAGCTGCATTTTGGAGCCCTGTGCATCCCTTGGAGCCCCATTGGGAAGGTGGGCTACTTTGTACTCGAGTGCCTCCGCACCCATTTAAACACCTCATCCCAAGCAGAGCCAGCACAGCCTCTGATTTCACACATCCACGTCGTGATGCCTTCAGTGGAGCTCCAACATACTTGAAATTCAAAGCGTGCATCGGTGGCGTAGTGTGATTTTTGTCATTATTAGTTTAATTTACTGTTGGTAGGGTGAAAGGGAGGTGCTTGCTGGGCAGCCTCGTGCAGTCATTAGAGGGATTTGTTTGCTTTCACTGAGGTGACGTGTGAAGGAGCTGGAGGAGCAGCCTTGTGCTGCTGGTTGTTATTTGTAGTGTTGCTCACATCTCCTCACCCGTTTCTTAACTTCCTCATATTTATAACCCATCTCAGAACTTCCAAACGCTGAGCGTCCCTGCAGCTGCAGGCAGAGGGGAGAGAAAATCATTGAGGGATTATCCAGTTGTTCTGTGTTCTGTGCAAGCAACCCATCCATGTCACCACATCCGTATGCGCGGTGCTCGGGCAGCGGGATGGTGCCCTGCATGGCACCTGATGCTGTGTTGGCTCTGTGTGTTTTTCCCCCTGGAGATGTAGGACCGTTTGCAACACGGCACGGCTGTGCCACCCTGCTGTTGTGTGCTGTGTGCAGTTCTCCAGGGCTGGAAGTGGAGGAGGGATTGGTTCTCATTCCAGGGCTGAAGTGCTGCAGGGCTGCGTTCCCATAGCAGGAGCAGTAGTGATGGGGCAGGCTGTGGGGGTTGGCCCTCTCCATGGGCATCGCCAGCATCCCTTAATTAACGTCTTAATTTCACCCTTTAGAAAGAGAATTGAGGCTGTAGAGCACAGAGAAGCCTGCTCAGCAGATACAGCAGTGCTGTCTGTTGGCTTTAATGTCATCTTTCAAATCTGCTGCTTTGTGTACAGGTCAGTTTTCCATCCATGGCACAGTGATGATCTCCACTTTGGGTTGAACACCACCCCGTGGTGCCATGATTTCCTCAGCAGAGGGCTGCCTTGCTCACTGGCAGCCTGATCCCTCAGTTTGCTCTATGCAGAGCCCTGGTGCGGGGCTGATAAATATTCAGTGTGCTTGCAATTTCCCTTCTGCTGGATTAATGAAAAGCTAAGGGTCATCATTGCACTGAGGGGTGAATTAACACTGAGCATAATTGATGGCGCTCTGGCCCCCTCCTGCATTGGTAGCAGTGGGGCAGCAGTGGCTGAGGATGCTTTGGAGCAGTGCGTGCAACCTCTGTCACTGCATTTGTTCTCTTTATAATGACAGCTTTATTAGGAAGCCCAGTGCAAAGTGTACCTGAGAAGATAGTAATAAAGCACCAAAGCAACCCCAAACAATGCTTGCAGCCCAAGTAAGCGTGCAGACCATTCTGGTTTCCCTGCAGGCACGCTGGCACTTGGAAGTTGCTGCTCCTGCTGCACAGCACTGTTACACATCATTGCACTGTGGCTGCAATGCAAGCAGGGCAGTGCATTGCGTACCCCAGAGAAAGCATTGCTGTGCATCTCTGGGTGCTGCAGAGATGGACGTGTTGGTTGCAGTCCTGAGCCATTCCCATTTGCACACATGGGGGTAATTTTATTCCTCGCTGTCCTCGGCTATTTTTAATTCTCCTGTTGGGTAACAGGTTGCAAACTTAATTCTTTCCGAGTGGGAGCGTTTCTAAGGGCTTTAAATAGTGCTTGCTGAGCAGGGCCTTGGGAGCAACCTGTGCATCAGCTCACGGTGCAGGAGCTGCAGCTTCTGTGCTTGCAGTGTGCTGCCTGTGCATGCATTGGGTGAAAGACACTGACAACAGCATAAAATAATGTGGCTGTAGTGCAAGATAACGTGTTTTTCCCATGGATAATAGCATAAAATAGTAGGGTTTTTTTCCCCTTGTGCTGCAGCACAGAGTCTAAACCATGGCTGTGCCTCAGATTGCTATGGTAGCTGTGTCTGAGCTGCCTTACTGTGCACCCATGCACCCAAGGATGCTCTGTCCCCATTGTGGTGCTGGTGCTCAGTGCTGCTGCTGCAGGTTGCTGCATCGCGGCGCTCAGGCCTTCCTTTGGGG
Source organism: Tetrao urogallus (assembly GCF_951394365.1). Classification (NCBI taxonomy): domain Eukaryota; kingdom Metazoa; phylum Chordata; class Aves; order Galliformes; family Phasianidae; genus Tetrao; species Tetrao urogallus. The sequence goes on along the minus strand of NC_136839.1, from coordinate 2,802,233 downwards.
CACCATCAGCTCAGTGCCATTCCCTTCATCGTTCCTTCAGGCATTCTGCTTGGAAATCACTGCAAAACCACCTCGTTCCTCTGCAGTCTGTGCAAGGCTCCCCATGCACGCATCTCCTTCCAGCCAAACAATGCCGGCTGCAAAACGACGAGAAGGGGACGCTGCGGCTTTAAAGCATCCCAGGGCCGACAGCCTCTTGGTATAAATTGTTCCCAGAATCCATGTCACAGCTCCTTATATGGGGCTGCTTTTTTTTCCTCTCCGTTGCCATACCAACCGCAGCACTGCACCATTCATCGGCTCCAGTCCTGGGCTGCATCGCTGCCCCTCATCTCACTCCGGGAGCATCGGTGGATCGTTGGTGCTGTGCCATCCTTTACCTCTTCTTACAGCAATTTGCTCAGAAAAGAAAAAAGGGCAAATTAAATGCCGGCGGAGCGAGGAGCGGTGTAGAAATCCTTCAGTTGTCCCCCAAGGGAGGCATGTAGTCTACGTTTGCTGCAGCATTTTGGAAAGAAGGAAGGAAGGGCTCTTTAATAGCGGGAGGATTAATGAAGAGAGGGAGCTGTGAGCTCTCCTGAAATCATCATCTCGGAGCCCACGCCGTGGGGACGGCGAAGATGCAGAGGTGATGGGGGGCAGCCGGGGGGCACGGAGCTGCTGAGGGCGGAGGGAGCTGTCAGTGCACCGCAGCCTTGGGCTGCTGGCATGGAGCTGTGTGGGGCTGGGATGTGGGGCTGATCTGTGAGTCTGGGTTGTGGCTCAGGGCTGCAGGTCCGAACTGTGGCTCCAGGCCATGAGACTGGGCTGTGCATCTGGGCTGTGGGTCTGATCTGCAGGTCTGGACTGTAGGTCTGGGCTATGGATCCAGACCGAAGGTCTTGTCTGTGGGTCTGGTCTGTGGGTCCAGGCTGTGGGTCTGGGCTGCAGTCTCAGAGCTGCTCTGTTGGGTCTCACTGCCCTCCTGCTGCAGCTTTGCATGCTTGTGGGTGCTGGGGAGAGAAAACAAAGCCCTGTGAGTGTCGGCACCACTCCTCTTGCATACACTTGCATTGAAATTGTGGTAGGCTTTGCTTGGCCTCTTTTAGCTCTGCAGAAAATCAATGTAGAATAAGAGGGCTGAGTGCCTGGAGCTGGCATGGAAGCCATTAGGTGGCTTGTAGTGTAAGGGCAGGTTTTGCTGCTTTGGGTGTTTTTCTTTTGGTCGTTGCAATAGTTTTACATAACCCTGAGCTCATGGAAATGAGAAGGATTGCATGGACAAAACCTAAAACGAACGTGCACTGAAAAGCTTTCCACTTTCTCAGCATTGCTGAAGTAGAACAGATCTACTGAGGAGCGGGCTGAAAAATAATCCACCAGGGATATCAAGGATGGTATTTTTGGTTTTAGAGCAACGGCATCATGATGAGGAGGTGTTTAATTGGAGGTGCTGGGAAGAACACCAGGTGCAGCAGTAACCATTTGCATGGTGTGGTTTGAGGAATGGCACCTGGTGCTGCACTGTGTGCAGGGTGCTGTGCTTGCTGTCATTCCTGGGTGTTTTGGTACCATTGTGGTTGCAGTGTGGTCACATTTTTCCTGTTGCTTTCTGTAGTTGTTGCTCTGGCAGCTCGGCATGGGTCGGGAAGGGCTGTGTTGGTGTTGGAGTGTGGGTGGGATGGAGGGCTGCTCCTGGCGAGCCCAGCCTGCTCCAGGGTGCCGTGTTTGTCAAGATGCATCATTCACTTTCTTTTAATTTTAATGAGAGAACTTTTAATTTTCCCTAATCCGTCGCCATCCATGGCAGTCTGGAGGCTTAGCACAGCCCGGCACCTTACATAATGTCAGAAGGGAGAATTGAATTGCATCTCAGAACGAGAGGCAGGAGGTGTGTGTGCAGTATCTCCCTGTGATTTCAGCCCCAGTGTTCTCATCCTGCCCCATATCCCAACCTGGGGTGGTACATGCTGGCCCGGGGGCTCCTCGTTTGTCCGTAGGAATCCATCCCTCACGTGCAGACTCATGGTTTGCTGTGGCAGGGGCTCTGTTAGGTGGGAGCCAGCTGGGTGTGCATAGCTGGAATGGGCACAGGAACACATTGCATGTGAAGGGACTGCTGAAAGCCACAAAGCAGCGTTAGCTCACCTTTCCAAGCCAAGAGCCAGGTTCTGCCTGCTTATCATGTGCAACCATCTCCTGTGTTAGCAGGGCAGAAGTCACAGTGTGCACACAGCCCAGCCCCTGTGCCAGGGCCTTCCTGGTTCATAGAATCATAGAATCACAGAACGGCCTGGGTTGAAATGGACCACAATGATCATCTGGTTCCAACCCCCTGCTGTGTGCAGGTCACCAACCAGCAGCCCAGGCTGCCCAGAGCCACATCCAGCCTGGCCTTGAATGCCTGCAGGGATGGGGCATCACAGCCTCCTTGGGCATCACAGCCTCCTTGGGCAACCTGTGCCAGTGCCTCACCACCCTCTGGGTGAAAAACTTCCTCCTAATATCCAACCTCAACTCTTCCTTTCCTGGCTGAGGGATGTGTGCAGTGTGTGGGTAACACCATTGCTGTGCTGGGGAAGGTGCTGGTGGTTTTTGGTTCTGGGTGTTTTGTGTATGGCTGAACTGAGGGGGAAGGCTGTGCAGTAACATTTAACGCATCCATTGCCCTGAGCTGCCCTGCCTGCTCCGGAGCTCAGAGCCAGAAGCCTGTCCTCATCTCACACCGGTGCTGCACAAAATGGAGCATCTGTCATCGCTGTGCTTCTATGGGTGGGAATTTCCAGGCATAGCAATGAGGTTCCTCAGGCTGGAGGAGGTGCTGTGGGGAGTGAGGATGTGGGATTAGATTGGAGGAAGTGCTGTGGGGTTGGACCAGGCCACCTGCTCCTGCCAGGAGAGCCACCAACCTTCAGGTTTGCTACTCACCCAGGCTGCCCAAAGCCCCATCCAACCTGATCCTGAACACCTCCAGGGATGGAGCATCCACAGCCCAGCTCCCTCAGCCTGTCCTCGCAGAGGAGATGCTCCAGCCCTCTGCTCATCTTTGTGGCCCTCCTCTGGACCTTCTCTATCAGCTCTACATCCCTCCCGTATTGGGATCCCCCCCCCTATATCTGCACACCACTGTGCCGTAAACCTTTGGCAAATGGTCTGTGTACCTCAGAATAGGAAATAGTGTAATCCGTTCCTCTCCTGTGCACTCAGCCAAGAAATAGCACCGTGCTTGTTACCAGGATGCAGCTCGTGATGAGTTTCTCCAAGCAGATGATGCGTGTGCCTGCGTTCTGAAACCAGCTGCTTTCTTATTTCGGCGTCGGCTTTTTTAGTAATCCAAAGAAGCAGCCTTAAAATATCAGCTCATTGCACTGTGAAATGGAATGGGAAAACAAATTAACTCCCACTAATTGGACATCATATTTTGACCAGATTGGGGGAAAGGAGGGATCCTGATTTCATAGAGTTGTAGAATAGGTGGAGTGGACTTTCAAGGGTCCTCTGGTGCAGCTGCCCTGCACTGAGCAGGGATGCCCACAGCTCTGAGCCCCCCCAGCCTCACCTTGGGGTCTGCCTGGATCCCCCCCACCTCTCTGGTCAAGATTCCCAGCATTGACTCAGTTATATACCTTTATTAAACCAGATGTTTAGGTTCCCAAAAGGTGCTGTGTTGTAACCAAGTGCTGCTTGACACAGGTTGGGGATGTCTGCTGTAGAAATCCTCGTGTCCCTTGGGATCCATGGGGTCTGCTCTGTGTCCCTCCCCATATAGAGGGGGCAGGGTGCCTGATATCCCTGCAGCCCACTGATGGCACAGAGAGAGCCATGCAGCCATTAAGTTTGGAGAAGACCTGTGAGATCATCCATCCTGCCAGCCCATCCCTGCCGTGCCCACCCTCCTCCATCCTCCCAATCTGAGCTCTAGAATCGTGTTCCTGCCTCGGGCAGGTTGTTGGGGCAGAGGCGTGGAAGTGGGATGGGAATTTGGGGACGGATTAAAGCATCCTACAAAGCTTTCCTTGGCACAGCAGCAGGGATGCAGCTCGGTGCCCACTGGGGCTGCTCCGGAGCAGGCAGATTCCGGCCACCCACGTCACACGCAGGCAGGTTGCATAAGTGGATGAGAATAACTTCACGTTGTCTTCTAGTAAAGGGGATTGCTTTGCAGCACATATGGACTTGCTGTTGTCTTGTACCATATCTGTTAGAAGGCATTTGTGCTTGTATAAATAGGTTGCTGTGATGAAATATGCTTGCTGATGGCCAGGTACCCGGCTCTGCTATGCAGTAACCACCTAAACATTGCACATTTGATTTATTTATCATAGAATCATGGAATGGTTTGGATTGGAAGGGACCTTTAAGGTCATCTCATTCCAATTCCTCTGCTATAGGCAGGGACACATTTATGTGCCCATGTTTAAAGTACTGCTTTCGTGGTTGCATCAAGCATGCTTAGCTTGCAGTGTGGCTGTTGGCTTCAAGAGGAAATAAAGAACCTGTTCCTTCTCCAAATCCCCACCTGTAGGTGATTTATGATTGGCAATTCTGTGTGTTCTGCTGGCTCAGTGGGAGCACTGGGCATTGCTGTGGGTGACACCAGGATGCTGCACTGTGCACAGTGAGCAGCAGGAGTGCAGGAGCTGCTGCTTTCGTGGGGTTCTGGTGTTGGCTCAGAATCCTGGGAGCTTCTGCATTGGATTTTGCTCTTTTCTGTGTTGGTAAACACCAAGGTGAGGAGCTTTGTTCTGGGGAATAGAGCAATCCCTGTAGCTGCTGCCAACAAAGAAACGGGGATCCAAAATAGTTTGCTATCAGCTGCACAGCTGTGTGTGCAAGCTGCTGTAATGAAAGGCCTGCCTTTGTCACCCAAACCAACTGCCTTAGTTTTAGCATAGCAAACATTCGAATGACTGGCACATCCATAAATTTAAATCACTTCACCTGTTGCATATTTTCACTGCATTGTAATTTCTGTCAGCCCATCCACTGTGCAGTCCTGTTTGCTGAGCTGCTCTGTTTGCGAGGGTGGATGCTGACAGGACAAGGGGAAATGGTTTTAAAGTGAGACGGGGAGGTTTAGGTTGGATATTAGGAGGAAGTTTTTGAGCCAGAGGGTGGTGAGGCACTGGCACAGGTTGCCCAAGGAGGCTGTGGATGCCCCATCCCTGCAGGCATTCAAGGCCAGGCTGGATGTGGCTCTGGGCAGCCTGGGCTGCTGGTTGGTGACCTGCACACAGCAGGGGGTTGGAACTGGATGAGCACTGTGCTCCTTTTCAACCCAGGCCATTATATCCTTCTGTGATGCAGCACCACACTGACTTGCCAGATCCTGTGTTCATGTCAGCAGTTCTCGATGGAAATGGAAATGGAAAGAAGAGCTGTGCAAAAAACCAGAGGATCTCACAGTCTGTGCAGCTCGCTTTGCTGTTAGGAGCAGTTGTGCTGCATGTGCATCTTTCTTTGGGAGAAATCACCAATGAAATGTTCAGCACTGTTTTCTTGCAGTGCCCTGAGGTGAGTGAAGCTGTGTTCAGTGCTCCATTCGCTTCCCACAGCCCAACCTGATCAATGTGTGAGATGGAAACCCCAAATGCTAAAGCAGAAGTGCATTGCTGGGGCAGTGCAGTGACACCCTTGGAAGCCTTGGAAGGAGGAAGGGAATCTGTTTGGAGCACGTTCACGTCCCAAGGAAAGCTGGGAATTAGTTTTTCCTTTCTTTGTTCCTCCTCAGCTCTGTTCTACAGCCGCTTCCTACAGAGAAGAGGAAAACGTGTTTCCTTCGGTTTCTGTTTGCTCCTAATTTCTCCTGTGGAAACCAATGTGGAAATCCAAGCACTGTGCATCCACAGCTCAGTCTTTAGCTCGGGATAACGGGCACACGGCCTTCCTCCAAGCAGCAATTTCATGGCATTACCCTTCATTTGATCACAGGGACCGAATGCTTCGCTTCTTTCTTTGGAACTCCCTTTGCTGTGTATCCAGGTCACCTTGGACAGCTGTGCTCATTTTTGGCCCCCGAGCTGCTGAGAGCTGCCAGGGGCTGAACGGCAGCACCACATCTCAGTGAGCGCTGTGCTCTCATCTGGTTTAAATCTAACTTTTAATGAAGCAAAACTGTCAGGAAAGGGGAGGAGGGAGGTGAGGAACGTTTCTGCAGCAGCGCCGCTCCCGTTTCTGCCATTCAGAGGATTCCGTGGGTTTTTGAGCAGAACGCATGTGGGCTGAAAATGCTGACGGCGTGATCGCATCCCGGAGTCCCAGGTCTTCATCCATTGTTTCTGTAGTTTAACAGGAATTAGAAACAGCACCGAATATACAGGGATGGCTGCAGGCCTCCGTTTGGGAAGCTGAAGTGAGCGCTGCTGGCTTCTGCCTCATCTTTCCTCTTCCCTCTGAGTGCTGCAGGGAACACGCATGGAATTTGTACTCAGAGCTGATTCAGAAGATACTGAGAAGGGGAATTTTAGATGGGAAATGACGTGGAGAACTGCTGCTGTGACACAGCTCTGAGCCTCAGAACCCACCTCCTGGGTTTGGATGGGAAGATGAAAGCGCCATCCGCTCCTCCTGCGCTGTTGGTGCATGAGATGCTGCTCCTCAAATCTGTTTCCCCTGTGGAGATAAAGGCTTTTTTTGGTAGTCCACGTTGGAGATAAATTTATCAACAGGGAAAGAAGGATCCTTTCATAGAATCATAGCATCTTTTGAGTTGGAAGGGACCTTTACAGGTCATCTTGTCTCACTCCTCTGCGTTGAACAGGGACATCTACAGCTCCATCAGGTGCTCAGAGCCTGGTCCAGCCTGACCTTCTTCCCTTCCTCTGACATCCCTTCCCCTTCTTCTTTTCCTTCCCCTTCTTCTTTTCCTTTCCCTTCTTCTTTTCCTTCCCTCTCCATAAAACAGAAGGATGTTACCCTGCAATTTCATTATTTTAAGTCACACTTTTTAAAACCTGGCCGATCTCTAAGTTCCCCCTCTGCAGTGCTGGTTACTGCTGGCTGCTTTATTCGTGCCACAGCAGAAGGAACCACACGCTGCCTGCTTTCCCCTTCCTGTGATTCGTCCATCAGCAGAACCAGGAGCTGTGTGGGAGCAGAGGAGCCCACACTGGGAGCAGTCCAGGAATGCACCTTGTTGAAGTTTCCTCTCCAGAGGGCTGCTCTGCCTGTGCCCATCACGGCCTCCTTTGGGCAGGTTGTTTTTGGAGAGAGCCTGTGCATTTGAGGGATTGCTTTCCACCATACGTGATGTATGGGATAATACAGCTCTGCCATACCCACGTGCAAAACTCAGCTCCTCTTCATCTGCACTGGTAGCAGGGGATTGCAGCTCCCTGCTCATGGTGATCCTTCACTGTCCCTCACCTGTGCTGGAAGCAACGTGCTGCTGTGGGGTTTATGCATGGAGGTGTGCAAACCGTAATCAGAGTGCAGAGTTAATTAGTGCAGATCCACTGAAACCCACAGCGCTTTTTTCCATCGGGTCATGCAGTGCTCAGAGCTCTTTTCTATGTGAATTGTTCCTGTCAGAGCAAAACTAAGCTTAGTCAGTGGAGCCTTTTGGTGATCCATGGTAATTTCCTTTTCTCAGTGCCTTTCCATTTAAAGAAAACTTTTTTCTTTTTTTTAATTAGAATGCTAACTCATCTATACATTACATGGCAGAGAGAATGCAGGAGAATTAGGGTGCTCAGCAAGCTGAAGCAGAGCACAGTGCTAATGGAGATGGAATGATTATTCGGAAGGAATACAGGCGTGCTGGTTTTGTTCTGTTTTTATTTGGTAGCTTCATTCCAGATCTCTGCTTTTGTCCTAAGTTCATCTTTGGTTTCATGTGCTGTTCAGTTCACACCTTGCTGTTCTGGACACTGGTCGTGGGTGATGTTGTGACGTTTGGTGGCTTTGTGAATATTGGGGAGAATTGTTGTGCCAAGAGGAAGAAACAGGACATCAGTGCCCTGGTGGAAGGCAGCCCATTGCTGCACAAAGTTCATCAGTAAGGCAGCTTATTAAGCTTGCAACTGCTGACACTGTGATGGTTTTGCATCATGTGGTGGAATCCTGTCCTGGTATGGCCATCACTTCCCTTGAAGAGGAAAAACTCCTCTCAAAGTCAAGCAAGATTTTGTTTGCACCGAGGAAAGGGTTTGAGGTTTTGTTCTGGTATATTGCTTTGAATAACTTCTCTTGCTCTTCTCATGGAGGTTCTGCAGCAGCAGCAAGGCTGTTCCTGTATGATGCAATGCTGTGTGTGCCATTGGGTCCTTGGCAACAGGGCTGTCCTGCAGAGCGCACGTGCAGTGTTGGCTGGATGTTGTCTGCCTTGACTTCAGCAAGGCTTTTGGTACCATATCCCAAGACATCCTGGTAAGGAAGCTGTGGGGTAGATGAGAGGACAGAGAGGTGAGCTGAGAGCTGTCTGAGCTCAGAGGGCACATATCAGTACAGTTGGATGTGAGCTGCTGGAGAGGAGCTCTGCAGAGGAGGACCTGGGGGTCCTGGTGGGTGACAGGTTGTCCAGAGCCAGCAGTGTGCCCTGGTGGCCAAGAAGGCCAATGGGATCCTGGGGTGCATGAAAGGGAGTGTGGGCAGCAGGGCAATGGAGGTGATCCTCCCCTCTGCTCTGCCCTGGTCAGGCCTCATCTGGAGTACTGCATCCAGTTGTGGGTTCCCCAGTACAAAACAGACAGGGATCTCTTGGAGAAGACCAGCAGAGAGGGCATGAAGATGATGCAGGGCCTGGAGCATCTCCTTTGAGGAAAGGCTGAGCGACCTGGGGCTGTTCAGACATGAGAAAAGAAGACTGAGAAGGAATCTTAAGAAATGTTTACAAATATCTTATGTGTGAGAGTGGAAGGGACATGGCCAACCTGTTCTCAGCAGTCTGTGGGGACAGAACAAGGGGAAATGGCCGCAAACTGGAGCATAGGAAGTTCTGCAACAATATGCAGAAGAACTTCTTCACAGTGAGGGTGATGGAGCACTGGGATGGGCTGCTCAGGGAGCTGGTGGGGTCTCCTTCTCTGGAAATATTCCAGACCTGTCTGGATGCTGACATGTGCAGCCTGCTGCAGGGAGCTGCTTGGGCAGGGGGTTGGATTCACTGAGCTCAGGAGGTTCCTTCCAACCCCTGCAGTTCTGTGACTCTGAAGGATCAGCCCCAGCAGGTGGAGGTGTGGAATGGTGCAGATCACTTCTCTGTGCTTTGTTCAGGGTTATGCTGCATGGCGAGCACTGATGGTGTGATTCTGGCCATAAGGTTTTGCTGTGCTCGTGGGGGGTGTTCAGGATGTCAGCAGGCTCTTTGGTTTTGTACCTCAGCTGTAGGCACAGAACCTTCAGTGCCAGCCCAGTTGTGGTTATTAACATCTCCGACCGTGAGAAGAGCTTCTTTTCAGAGGAACATTGCTTGGTTGGCACAGCAGAGGTCTGTGGCTCTGATGTGAGCCTGGAACAATGAAATAGGGACGTGCTATTCCAGTTACAAGGATGACTGCTAGTGAGGCTGCAGTGAGGCAGCTGGACCAAGCCCCATTGGCAGAGCTGCAGCTTCACGTGAAATGTTAGCAGCTGGCTCTGAGCAGGATGATGGTTCCCAGCACCTTTCTGACCCGGGTAGCAATCCCTCCAAAACCATTGCATTTATATGGCACCTGGCTGTTAGCTTGTAGCACGGGAGGTGCATGAGAGCAAAGCCCATCCCGAGGTTCAGCCCCATTATTGGTGTTCAGGGCAGGAGGACTGTGATGTGAGTGGTGCACAGGAGGGCTGCCAGGCTGAGCAGTGCAGGCAGGAGTTGGGAGAGCAGCTTTTCAAGTTGGCCTTTCACTTCAATGGGCAGTGAGTGCAGCTGGGAAGCGCATCGCCGTCACCTGCACACAGCTTACAGCCCAGCTTATTTCTCCGGTCTGGCAGAAATACCCATTGAAAAACGTGGTGCTGAAGATGTTTTAGAAATCATTGCTTCACTACCAGCAAAAGGGGCACAGCACTTTGTCACTGCATTTCAGAGCTCAGTTCAATCCAGTGCTGTTTTTGTGTGATGCCGGTGCTGTTTTGCTCTGGGGCACTTTGACTTTCCCAGCTCTTCCTTTCATTCCTTTGAATCGTTTCTGGATTTGCAAGGATGGAAGTGAAGCACTCGGGTCCTCTCCTTCTGGGCAGCGTTGGTTTCCATCTGATCATCCACAGGGAGTGCAGCACCTGTGGGATCAGACGTTTGCAGTGCTTCAAAATGGGTTTATTTTCATTGCTCTGCAGAGGAAGCAATCACTGAATACAGAATTTGTGTATTCATTTCAGTGTTTTGGAGTTCAATACCTGAAACCCCAGCAGGCTCTGCGTCCCTCTATGCCATCTTAGTCCTTTACATGGCAGAGTGCAGTCCTGTTTGCTTCCTATAAAAGATGGGTTAAAGTGGGAAGGAAACAGGGAAGTGCTTGTGAGCATGAGGAGCTGCTGCAGCCCCGCATACTCTGAAGGCTGCAGCCTGCAAGTTTGAATCAGAGCCATCTCCTTTGTAAAGAATGCAGATAATGCTTTTTTTTTCTTTTTTTTCAGCAGAAAAGAAAAAAAAAAAAAGGGGGGGTGAGGGGGGTAACCTGATCTGAGTCTGACAGTGTCATTAAGTGCTTCCATCTGTTGCTCGCTGTTTCCCTTATTCATGAGCCCTCTCTCTCTCTCCCCCTCCTTCTCCTTAGCCCCTCTGAGGAAAGCAAAGTTTGTTGAGAGCCCTCGCATCCCCGAGTCTGAGCTTGGCTCACCAACACTCTCTTCAGCACAGAAACTGGACGTGGATGCATACTGCCCTGGTAAGCTGCATGCAGAGGTGCTGCATTTGGAGAGGGACTGCAGCTCCGGCCAGAAGGAGCGCTGCATGTAGTGCAGCTCTGTTTGATGGTGCTGGCTGGGAGCTGCACAGCCCCATTGAGCAGCTCCATGCATTCGTTTCTCACTGCTGCCCATTCACACCTGCTGTTTGCTGTGTGCTGCAGGTGAGAGCTGCACGGCTGCCCCCCCCGGGGCAACGTAGGAGACGGGGAGTATGGAGTACAGGAGGTGAAGGTGATCCAGTTCGCTTGAAATTTCATTTTTCATGCTGGCTCTTGGAAGGGCTGGAATGAGAACACGTTTCACAGCTATCATTGCACAGTGTTGTGTGATCTCGTTGAGCCTACACCCAAAAACATTGCAGATGGTGAGAGCCTATGGGCTGTTTGTGGCCAGGGGAGCTGTGTGAGCAGTGCTTGGGGTGCAGGCTTTCTTCAGTGTTTGAGACTGGCTTCTTAGATAAAAAAGCAATCTCTGTGCTTGGAAGTGCCTCCTCCAGGCCGGAGCTGCTATGAAAAGGGCTCTTCCTTTGTCAAGGATCATGAAATACTTAAAATTTTGCCATCGCAGCCCTTTCTTCTTCCAACTGAATTCCTTCTACTCCTGTGTTCGTAACTGTAGTAATTATAACTTGTTATGATTGGACCTGCAGACAATTAGAGTTGTAAATGTGGCTTAAAAGCAGAAATCCTGCATTCCTCACTCATGGCATCTCTCCCAGGTGTGTTTCGTCCTTCTGCCCCAGCTCCATGTGCCTGTGGTTTGGGGGTGGGCATCCTCCTATCACACACACAGCCCTGGGTGCTGATGGTGGCATTTCGTATTGTTTCTCTTTTTTTTGCCTTTTGATCTCCACTCACTGCCAGGGGAGTGACGTTAAAGGGGATGTGGGATTTCCTCGTGCTTTGAGGTGTCACTGAAGAAACATGAGGGAAAAAAGAAGGGAGAGGAAGAGAGTGAGTTGCCATAGGGCGTGCTGCTGGGCAGAGCTTAGGTGGTGGCATGGCTGACACTGGGAGGGAACATTCCTGGCAACCCTGGGAGAATGGTGAAAGGAATCATCTGGGGAAGGATTTCTGGAGCTGTTCCTGGAGAAAAGGTTTGCAGTGCACAGGGATCCTCCTGTAGTCATAGACTCATAGAGTCATTATGTTGGGAAAGGCCAAGACCGGGTTGGATGGGGCCCTGAGCAACCAGATCCAGACCCAGATCTGTAGGTTGGTGGCCCTGTGTGGCAGGGTGTTGGGACCTGGTGACCCTTGGGGTCCCTTCCAACCCAAGCCAGTGTATGAGGACCATTAGGATCACCAAATCCAGCCATTGACCCATCACCACCATGCCCACCAGCCTTGTGTGAGGAGAAGGGGGAGAACAGAGATCTGGACAACGCGTGAAGAATGGCTGCCTCTGAATGTAGGTGATGTCCAGCTGCAGTGAAAGGGTGGAGGAAAGGGCCTCAATTTCATCTGGGACTGTGGCAAAGCCAGCAGGCAGCACCCAGCATTGGTTCTCCAAGGAATTCCAGCTCCTTTCCTTATATCTGGTCTTGCTTTGTCCTGCTCTGTGGTGCGTGCATCCTGCAGGGGTGTTTGTGGTGTCAACCTGAGCATCTCCAGGAACGGGATCAGGAGGAGCAAGGCTCAGAGTTGAAGGAAATAAAAAAGGTTGGAGGTGTGCAGGATCTGAGTGGGGGGTGGAGGGCTTTGCAAAATGATCCCTGACAAGTCATGTCATTAATTGCACACTTAAAGGCAGTTTAAAGCACTCAGTAGAGATGAGAACATTTTCTGCTCTCCTTATAGGAGTGATTGCTTCAGCTCGAGGTGCCCGAAGATGAAGTTTTGCTCAATGCTGTCTGTGTTAAAGCTGAGGATGATTTCAGCAGGGAAGGGTTCCTTTGCTGTGCTGCGGTGTGAATTGGTGCCTGTAATAATGCACACTCACTGCTGGAAATGCGGAAGGAGCAGAAGGGGCTGGATGGCATCAGAGGGAGCTGCTGATGGGGAGGGCATAGCTGAGACTGGAAACTGTTCTGCTCATCGTTAGGCTCTGTGCTGCTGGTCGTGCTGAGTTCTGGAGGGTGAATTTTGGTTCAAGTGAAAGCAGCCATTGCCCCACGTCCTACAGTGGTTTCGTTTCAGGTGGCAGAAAGGTTCTGTGGCTTCAAGAAAGACATTTCTCAGTGCTATTTGTGTACATGTTGCTGTGACTGCACGGCCATTAGAGGTAACCCTGCCCTTCTGGGCATCCAGGTGGTGAAGGAGCTGCTGCCTCCTGGCTTGGTGCTGCTGCTCTTTGTCCTCCTTCTCTTGTTTAAGCCTGGCATCTCAGTTTGATCTCTTAAGTGCTGTAGGGCTGTGCTGAAAGTGCTTTGAGACAGATGGATGGTGCTTTCAGGGAATGGCCTTTCCTCTTAGATCTGAGGCGGTGGTTGCATTTTGTGTGATTTATTGCCTTGTCATTGGGCTTCAAAGGCCAAACGTGTTCTGACGTTACCTTTTAATGGGATTAAATCCTTCTGCAGAAGAAGCAGTTGGTGACTGTCTGCTTGCCTGGGGTGTCTCCTTCCGTTCCATGAAGTGGGGCCCCCTCACAGTGCCAGGGACAGTGAGGGCTGACCTGGGGGCTTCCCACTGCCGTGTTGTTCATGGCCATCCCGTTGCTCCTTTCTCTTTTGCACCACACAGGCTGACACCTGCTTCCTTTTGCTTCTTTCTTTTCATCGTGTAAAAGTGTGGGTTTTTCACTTTACACACACACGAACTTCTGTCAAACACCAACAGGGCACCTCTTCTGCAGGAGTCAGAGCTGCACTTGGAGGTTTCGTGATGAAAGCATAGGAAATAAGTGAAACAAAAAGCTCCAAACGAAACATCAGACAGCAGGATGTGTTTCCAACCTGTCACATCAGATGGTGATGGACTGGGAGGAAGGCTGGGAATGATCAAACCGACCGTGGCCTGACAAATGCTGTTACTGGGAGCCCTGCATCTGGCCCAGCGTTCTCCAGCCCACTGACCTGGAGGGAATGGGAAATCATTGCAATCAGCCCTAATTGCAGCAATTGTGGCCATTCCCTGCCTGGTTGCTATGGGAGCCATTGATGTCTTTCAGGCTCCTCTTGGGAGGACAGCACTGTTTTCTGTTGTGCTTTGAGGTAGGAAGAAACTCAAAGTAAACCAGGCTGAGATTTTGCCATCAGGACATGCGTAGAGGTCACAGAACCATTGCTGTTGGAGAAGGGCTTCAGGATCACCAGGTCCAACCATCAGCCCGTGGCCACTGCGTCCCTCCACAGAACCACAGAATCACAGAATGGCCAGGGTAGGAAGGGACCTCAAGGATCATGAAGCTCCAACCCCCTGCCACACGCAGGGCCACCAACCTCCCCATTTCATACCAGCCCAGGCTGCCCAGGGCCCCATCCAACCTGGCCTTGAACACCTCCAGGGATGGACGGGGCATCCACAGCCTCTCTGGGCAGCTGTTCCAGCACCTCACCACTCTCAGAGTAAAGAACTTCCCCCTGACAACCAACCTCCATCTGCCCTCCCGCAATTTCAAACCATTTCCCCTTGTCCTGCTGTTATCTCCCCTTTCACAGAGTTGATTCCCCTCCTGTTTGCAGGCTCCCTTTAGGCACTGCAGGCTGCAGTGAGGTCACCCCACAGCCTTCTTTTCTCCAGGCTGAACAACCCAGCTCCCTCAGCCTGTCTTTGTATGGAGGTGCTCCAGCCCTGATGTCCTCCAGCATCCCAGAGGAGCATCATTTTGGGATCAGCTGCAGACCGCTCACCGCTGGGTGTCGATGGGCTTCTGTGGCAACTGAAGGTGCAAACAGGGGTTTATGGAATGAGCCTTTGTTTCGTCAAAGTGCCTGAGGGCAGAGCTGGAAATAGCAGGGATTGCAGGTACTGCTGCCGTCTGTTTTGGCTGTTATGTGAGCTGAGATGACACAGTACTCTGGAAGCTTCCTGATGTGATCTACAAACCACTGGCTTTCCTTTGTAACCTAGAGATTGGTTTCCTCTCTCTGGAGAGCAAACAAAAAGACTTATGGTGGTGGTCCAGAAGTGAAGTGTAGGAGAGGTCCAGCTCCAAAGCACCACGTGGCTGCAGGACAGGAGCTGGGAGGTGCTTGTGGCACACTGCTGCTATTGGTTCTGAAACCATCAGTGATGAGCCCATCAGGATCAATGCAAAGCCCTCTTTTTCACATCTGAGCCCATGTGATGCTCCGTACCACACTTCCCTGCAAGCAGGCAGAACCAGGGGCCTTTGCTGTACTGTGTGCTCAGTTGTGGCCTTGCTGATGGGCAGAGACGAGGTCACACTTCACCTTCAGAGTTCATGGTGGGAATATAAGGATGCTAAAGAAGAAAAAGGAAGGGGCAGTGATGTAGGTGGGGCTCTTGGTCATCACCTTGCCAATTAGTCATCCTTTTTTCCTCGCAACTTGGATATTTCATAGAACCCTAGAATGGTTTGGGTCGGAAGGGACTTTAAGATCATCTTGTTCCAACCCCCTGCTACAGGCAGGGCACCTCTCTCTACACCAGGTTGCTCAAAGATGTATTTATTCCCAAAAACTTTACAATCTGGAGGAAGCGATCAATAATTCTGCTTTTGTTATGATTTTGGATGTGAGTTTTGGGGCAGTATTAGTTTTGCTGCAAGTTTCTATGGATGTAAGAAGTGAATGTTGGTTTTACCAGCTCTAAAGATAAGTGTGTTTCTGGAAAGCTGCTCCATTCTTTTACGAGCTTGGTTCCCATGTCCTAATGGTTGAATCAATCCAATGGATGCTTTTTTTCCCCCCTTAACCAAAATACACTTGAACTCCAGGGATGCTATGGAGAGCTTCTCATCAGTGAAAATATGTGGTGCTCTGAAAGCCGCTCTGCTGCTCTCTTACCAGTTGCCTTGACTTCCTACCACTCTTTAGGACTGCAAAACAAGGGCTTCTTTATTCTTTTCCAGTGGGAATATTGTTCCCAGTGCTGTAATTTGTTCTCATTGTCAGTATTCTGCCCATCCTGTCTGTTCCTTTCTCTTGGTCAGCGCAGCTGCATGCTTACCCTGCAGACAGGAGATGGCTTTGTGGTGTCCAGTTCACAGGGCAGACGTTTAGATATCAATATCACTGATGGTGTGACTCCTGATCACTGGAAAAATAATGGCTTGGAACCCAAACATGACAGTGTTGGCCAGCTGCTGGCTGGAAAGGGCAGATAACTGACAGCCTTGCTGGGCAGCATCCGTGATACTGACGTATCTTCCAGAGGTCTGCAGCTTACTGCATGCTCCAAAATTGCTGTTTGGGCCTGAAATTGCAGCAGGTTTCCCAAGCTTACTGTTGGATTCTCTTCTCTGTTTCCCAACCCAAAGAGATGTGAGATGTGGGGTTACCTCCCTGGTTCTCATCCTGCCGCCTGTCTGCTGACCTCACTGAATTACCTGGGTAAGGTTGCTGGTTGTGTGCTGCACAACCTGATTGTGCTGTGAGGATGCTGTTGTCACTTGGATTTGGCTTGTGGGAGGTCTTTGTTGGTGTGGCTTTACCTGCAGTGATGGCACAGCAACGCACGAGTGCTCCAAAGTGGTGCTGGGGACAACGGTTCCTCTCTGCTCTGTGGCAGAGGAGCACTCATCCCTGAGCCCATGCTCAGTTTGTGACAACTGTGGCCTTTTTTGATACGAGTTCAGGGATGGGTGCTTTGAGTGTCCTCATCTTTTCCCCATTCTCTTTTCTCTGGCATTTAAACAGGAGAGCAAATCCAAGAGAGTCCATCCCCAAATACAAGTGCAAAGGATTTCTTCAAACCCAGAGCATGACATACATTGGATTAGATTTTCTGGTAGCGTTGACGTTGCTTTTGCTGGCTGTCTGTGGCTCAGCTGGTTCCTAACTGACAAGTGACTTCCTTCTGGCAGTCTGATGCAGAGGCAGCAGGAGGGGCTGCTGGAAAACAGCTTTGGTTTGTGCTGCAAAGGAGAATTTCTCTTAAATTTCTCTATAGAACGAATGCTGTGCAACTCAGGCAAGGTTTGGACCTGGTCTTGCAATGAGGGAGAAGAGCAGTTTGTTGGGGAAGCACCTGGATAAAGCAACATGGGGTGGCCTTGAGCCGCTGCTGGAGCTCCGTGGTGTTCATCCTCGGCATTGTGGCAGCTCGAGGTCACAGCTTGGGAGTGACGTGGTTCCACAGGGCTGATTCCAGAGCAGTGCATCTGATGTAGCTTTCATCCCTCGCTGGAGAAGTTTTCTCTTCTTGATGCGAGCAAGAGAAAAGAAAAAGCCGTTCTGTTAATTCTGAGATGAGGGAGATACGCAGGAATGGTCAAGGGCATTTTCCAAATATAGCTCGATATATCCAGAATAATTTAAAGCAGATGTACATAATAATGGGACGGATTCAGGTCACATGTAAAGAGGGACGTCTGGATAAAACCCTACAGTTATGTAATAGAAGATCAAAATAATAAATGGCACCGTTTATTCCAGTGCTGTACAGGGGCTCACTCTGCATGCAACTGCTCTGTTCTCTCACTGCTTGTTGAAGAAGTTCTGATTTATCAGACAAATCAGTTTTATATTCAGGCAAATTCTAGACTGGGCACAACTGAGCAAACTGTTACCCACTTCTTGTAGTTTGACGCTCACTGGAATAGATTTCAGATGTAATTTCAGTTCCATTCAGGATCTGTTTTTGGAAGTGAGAATTTAACCATTACAGTAAAGATGTTCCGTGGAGTAAAGCCACACTTGGTTTCTCACAGAGGTGCCACCCCGCGTTGCAGATCTGGAAGAGGAGGCAGTGGTAACCATCCAACAAGTCACAGGATTGCAAAATATGTCATAAAGAAACCTCGTTCCATTTTAAGCAATTGCAGCTGAAATACGTGGCAGATTTCATTATAGGAATGGAAAGGATTGAAGGGAAACAGTATTTTACAGTGATAACGTTCAAAACCAGACATTTGGAGTGCTTTACTGAAAAGAGCAAAACTAATACACTGTGCTTAGGAAATTATAGATTTGATTTTTCAAGGAAATGTTATGAAGTTTATGAACTCCTCCTGGAGAAAGGAAAACAGAACTGCTCTGACGAGAAGCAAACCCCAGTGCCCCTGCTTTTGCCTGGAGCCTTCTGGTGATCCCTGGCCATGTTCCCAGCACAGGGCCACTGTCACGTCACTCATAGAAGCAGTGAACACCTTGAGTTGGAAGGGATCTGCAAGGATCATTGGGTCCAACTGGTGGCTCAGTGCCTACAAACCCGACTTGTGGATCAGTAACTACGAACCCAACTCCAGTTCAAGGCTCAGTACCTACAAACCCAACTGAATTCGTGGCTCTGTACCTCCATACCCAATTCATGGCTCAGTACCTATAAACCCAGCTCCAACTCATGGCTCTGTACCTCCAAACCCAATTCATGGCTCAGTACCTGCAAACCCAGCTCCAACTCATGGCTCTGTACCTCCAAACCCAATTCATGGCTCAGTACCTGCAAACCCAGCTCCAACTCATGGCTCTGTACCTCCAAACCCAATTCATGGCTCAGTACCTGCAAACCCAGCTCCAACTCATGGCTCTGTACCTCCAAACCCAATTCATGGCTCTGTACCTACAAACCCAACTCCAACTCATGGCTCTGTACCTACAAACCCAGCTCCAACTCATGGCTCAGTACCTACAAACCCAACTCCACCCAAAACCTTTTTGATGCAGGCAGGGTGACCTGAACTAGGCGCTGTATGGCACAAGTGGAAGAACTGCAAATTACTTCTGGAGCATTGAGAAAACTCCCTTTTTCTTTGAAGCTGGCTCCTGAGCGAGGCCAGGAATGATGCTGAGCGTTGTGGTCTGTCCTGGCACCCTGCTTTGGAATTGAGCTAAAACTTCTGATTTTGTTACACATGTAGGTTTTTTCTTTGCAGCCAGGAGACCAATGTAGTGTTGCTCCAGAGTTGAACCCTTCCAAAATACCCAGCGCCTGTGTAGGTGAGTTGTTGGGATCCACAAAATTGCTCCCAGCAGCCCTCATTCAGGTAATTCTGGGGTGAATCGCACAAGCGATGGGGCTTAGCTGAAATGGGTTCAGCTGTTGGAAAGGAAGGGGAATCAGAGGCATCCATTTGGTCGGTGTGCTCAGCTTGTAGTGCTCTCAGTCTCTGCACAAACTGTCTTACATCAGTGCGGGAGCTTTGATTTGCTTCTGTTGTGTAACACAGCAGCTGCCTGTCTGTCCTGAAGATGAAGGGTTGGAAGAAGCGAGCTGTTCTCCAGAAATGGGATTACCTCTTGCGTGTGGCCTTTTGCATAGTGCTCCTCTGCTTTCTGTTTTGAAGGTGCCTCTTATTTACGAAAAGGTCACCGTGAAAGAATCCAAATGTCTTATTTTTGGGTTCATTTGTTTTGGCAGCACAAAGCGAGGCAGCGTGTGTGCATTTTCCTTCCCCAAAACAATGCGTGTGCTGCTCAGACAAATTACCTCTCCTTCCTCTGAGCCCGACCTCTCCTGGTGCTGAGGGTATTAATAACAGATTGTTGGTTATGTTATGGGAAACGAGCAGATCCCTGCAGTGTGTTGGTGTTTCTTGCTGCCAGATTTGTGCTCCTGGAACCCATTGCACTGAAGTGTGCATGAAATGTGGCCACAGCATTGACTGCATTGTGCCTGCAGGGCTGGAGAGGTGATGCCCACCTTGCTGGAAGCATTGGGTCTCGCTGCCAGTAGGAGTCACAGACCTCTTGGAGCTGCTTGCTCTCTTCTTTTATACTCAGTTCAGACCAAAAACTGAAAGGTGGAGTGATCCAATCCAGTGGTGCTTTGCTAAAGCTCAGAGCTCTCTGCGCTTTGCAGTCGCTGTTGTAATAAAGCAGTGGATGGTTTGAGGCTGCCCAGGATGCTCTTGGATTCTCTCCGTGTTCATGCCCTGCACTGTGAGGAGGGGATTAGGGCTGCAGCCCTGGCAGGCAGCTCTCACCTGTCTGTGCCATGAAGGGGAGGGAGCTGGGCAGGGGCTGGAGCACAGCTTTCATAGGGAGCAGCTGGGGGAACTGGGATCATTCAGTGTGGAAAAGGGGAGGCACAAGGGGCACCACGCTGCTCCCCAGAGGAGGTTGTAGCATGGTGGGTTTGATCTCTGCTCCCAGTAACAGTGATAGGATGGGAGGCGATGGCCTGCAGTTGCACCAGAGAGGGTCCAGTTGGAGCAGTTTGTTCTGCAGAGTGATCAAGTGCTGGCATGGTCTGCCCAGAGAGCAGGGAGTCCCTGGAGGTGTTCAGAACCATGGAGACGTGGCACTGAGGGATGTAGCTATGGGCACAGTGGGGTGGGCTTGGACATGGGGGTCTCAGATAGTCTCAGAGGTCTTTTCCAGCCTTTGTGGTTCTGTAAGCTGGGCTAAGCTCATGACTTCATTTTAGGGACAAACAACAGTTTTGTGCCCGTGGGAGCAGTTATAGGGTTGGTGTGGGCAGGGTTACATCCAGCCCCAAAGGGGTGAGCCATGGCTCAGCTGCAGGAACCCATACCCAGCGTTGCTCCCCATGCATCTCTGCAGACACCACGTGTGACGGACTGCACAGTCAGCTGTTTGCTAATTTTAGGCCAGTACAGAGATCTGGGATAAATTCTAAAAGTCTGCTTTTAAAAAAAGCAGAGATAACCTTGGAAATCAAAGTCCGTATACTTCTCATTTTACGTAAAAATATCTGTTCTGAATTTGACTCCCTGAGATGGTAAATGCCCACAGCCCAGATGTGGGTGGTCAGCAGCTCAGGAAAATTGGGCCATCCATCTAAATTTGTCTCTGTCTTCAATCCATCCTATTCACTTCTGCGTGCTTTAAAGTGGTACAACAGGGATTCGGTGGCTTAGAAGACAGCTTCCATTCTCACGCTCCGTAATCCACTTTCCCCATGGTGAAGCTGCCATGGAAGCAGTGCTCCTGGAGCCAGCAGTGCTCACGAGCATTGACTTTGTTGCATGGAGGGGCCCCGGGGCTCCCGAGGGCTGTGGTGTGGGTGAAGCACCCAGAATTTGCAGGCAGCTCCCATGAGATGTGCACTGGGAGCTGGATGGGAGTTTCTGGGTGCAGCTGGCTTGCATTTACTGAAGGCTTGTACATAACCCTGATCTTCTGCTTGGTGGTGTTCAGTTACAGTTATCAGGGAGCTCTATATGAAGCTCCAGGCTGAGAGCTGCAGCAGCCTCGAGCCAGGATGCGGGAAAGGAGATGGGCTCTTTTCCAGATTGTACATGATCAGATGAATAATTAACTGTGGAGTCATTGCAAATCCTAATTAGCATCCTACAGCTGTGCCAAGCGCGGCGTTGCATTGGTGTGATGTGGGAAGAGGTTGACCTTCAGGCTTCGACTGCACTGCAGCAGCTGTGGTCAGTGGGGCAGAATGAGGCCTCACCATTGGGATGCCACAAGTCATTAAACAGCCTAAATTTTTGGCAGGAAAACTCGAGGAAACAATCATCTGGAATTTTGCCTTTTGATGTCATTTTTAAGCTTGGTGGGGGCTGGGAGGTGCTCTCACCTCTGTGTCACAGCCCAGACGATGCGCAAGGAAACCTCTCCAGAGCAGCACTTCCCATATAATCCTGAGCATGTCAGGAGCAGCAGATGACAGCATACAATGCTCGTGATTTTTCTGCCCTATCCTCTTAACCCCTGAGAAGTGCAGGTTTGCTGCTGAGCATCTCACGTAGCGCTTTAGGAGCAGCAGAAGTTGGCACATGCAGGTTTGAATTCACCACATCCAGGAAATCTTGCTTCCCAGTTGGGTTTCCTGTTGGTGGGGCAGGGAAAAGGAGGTGAATGTGTTGCTTCCACCTGAGGTGCAGAGAGCAAAACAAGCAATGAGAGCAGAAATAACAGCCGGAGTAAGAGTAAACATGCCTTCACAGCTGGGGGAATGAATAACCTACAATTAATGACCATCAAATAACATTAGCACGGATTTGAATGACGTGTGTAACCTGAAATCCTGGATACAGAAGTCACAGCATGGAAAGTTGGCTGCATTCTGTTGGTAAATGCACTGAGCAGTAGCCAAGGTCAGCAATTTATCTCAACCTGTTTGTTTTTCTCTCTCCTCAGGTGACGCTGAGCAGGAGCTGGGACCCCCTCCATCCGTAGATGAGGCAGCAAATACACTCATGACTCGCCTGGGCTTCCTCCTGGGGGAGAAAGTCACAGAGGTACAGCCAGGGCCCCAGTACAGCATGGAGGTGCAGGATGAGAACCAGGTATGTCGTGTCCTCTGCTCTCCTTTTAACAGCAGAATCACTGCATGCTTGGGTTGGGAGGGACCTTACAGCCCCCAGCCCTGTCCCTGCTGTGGGTTGGCTGCCCTGCAGCTCAGACAACCCAGAGCCCATCCATGGCAGTGGGCACCTCCAGCAATGGGGCACCCACAGCTCTGGGCAGTTCCAGCGCCTCGCTGCCTCTGGATAGCAGATTTCCCCCTCACATCTGACCTGAATCTCCCTTCTTTTAGTTTAAGGCTGTTCACCCTTTGTTCCATCACTCTCTGCCCCTATTTAAGCTCCATTCCAACACTGGAAGGTGCTTGATGATTCTGTTGGTTCCCATCCGAATGCAGGATGAGAGATGGTGGTTATTTCCTCATTACATGACAGCTGAGTGTCTCCTGATGATGAAATGATTGCTGTGAGGTAGAAGGCTGGATCTCCTATTCAGCAGTGAATCATTGCTCTGCATTCCAGGGATCAGCTCCCACTGTGTGAAGCAGCTCCTGTTGTTTTTCTGTGTCTGCAAATGTGGGAGTGGGCAGCATTTCTAATCAGAGTACAACGATCAAAATAATAAATAATCTGTCCTTGTCACGTGCAGTATTTCAGAAGCATTTTAGCACTGTTGCACGAAGGCCGGCTGTCTCTCCAGGAAGGATAGATAGCTGGTAGTGGTGTTATTTTACATATGGTCACAGATTTTGCTTTTGTTGGCCTAACGAGATGGTTTTGTACTTGAAAACAGGTATAGAAAGCAAACGGTACAATCTCTGTTGTGTTTGAACGTGCTGCATCCTCTCTGGCTGCTGAAAAGGGAAGGAGCACAAGGTTGGGATCTTGGCTGCAGTGTAGGGTTGGCAGAACCTGCTTGAGTTCCTTCGTCCTGCTGTTCAGCCCTGGGGCTGTGCCCAGTGCCATCAGTGCTGATGAAATGAGGACAACGCTGGGAGACATCCTGCTGTTGGTTTTGAATATTGTTTTAAGCTAAGAGAAGGACGAGCCAGCAGGTAACAGAGCAACATGAGACTCCCAAGCTCAGCTGTAACTCTTCTGTTCTTTTAACAGTCATTGCATGACTCTGCAGGACTCTGTCTCTTTAGATACCAACACAGCACAATTCCAGAGACCAGGCTCACATTGCTGACTTCCCTAGGAGAGTCGATAAGAAACAGCAGCCAGAAATGGCACTGGGATTTCATGTGGCCCTATTGGCATCCACGGAGCTCCGTCCCAAAGTGCCCCTGGAAGGGGATGGCACAGCACCCAGCATTGCTCCAAGTGCTCCGCTGGGCAGCTGGGCTCCCTCAGCCCCATTCCATAGGCACAACCAATGGGTTTGGGTCTTCCATCTCCTCCTCAGCCTGAAGATGGATGCCAAGAGATGTGTTTTTGTAAAAGCTTGGCCTTTAACGCATTCATGAGGTTTTTAATGATTTCATTCAGCTTTCTGTTGATGTGAGATGAGATGCGGTGGATTTGGAAGGTGTTCACCATTGTGCCAGAGAATGGGCTTTAGTGGCACCTGGTGAAGCGGGGTGCTCCACAGCCAAGCACTCTGCTCCAAATGGTTTCTTTTGTTGCTGCCTCTGGACAAAAATTAAAATCCCATCTTCTCTCTCAAGTAGAAATATCTGAAGAGAAGCAGCAGAGGGTTGTCCTGTAAATAGATGGATATCTCGGTCTGCGTGCTAATTTTTGCATTAGAAATGTTTCACAAGGTTCTTGATTGCCATTCATAGCTGGAAAAGAGAGAATGGTTCCTCCATGAGCACATTAATTCCTTTCTTGCTTGCTGGGTGTGGGGCTCAGGGCTCGGCTGTTTGGGGCTCCATGGGTTGAGAACCTCTTGGGCTCTCCTTCCCAAAGTGATTTTTCCCTCAGCTCTGCAGCTGAAAGCAGCACTGAAAATGGTGTGATAAGAAATTCATGGGGTATGCAAAGGTTAACACTTCCAATGCTGAGCAGATGAGGGGCAGAGGTGCTCCTACTGTTGCTGCCCCATCAGCACATCCCACGCCCATCCAGTGCCTGGTTCTGAGTACACTGAAGGATGCAGTCCTTAATGCAGATTGCTGTGGAACGGCGTGCTTGATGGAAGGTCTCTTCCTTAATCACGCTTTCCTTAATGAGAGATCACGAACGTCAAAGAATTAATCCTTTCTCTTTGACTTTTTGGGGAGCTGTTTTTGAACGGAGCGGCACAAAGGGGATGTGGGACTGTGACAGAGGAGTTTAATTCTGTGGAGCTTAGTGAGGATGTGACAGATGAAACAGCAGCAATCGTATTAATACAGAACGTTCTGTCAGTGGGAATGGATGCTTAAAGCGAGTGCAGAGGAAGGTTCTTTTATACAGATACAGAAATAAAACATCAGTCACTGCCGAGCCGTGGCTGCGTTACTGAGCTGCTTCCTTCTGCACAGAGCTCAGTCTGCAGAGCTGCATCAATGGGGCCACAAATAAAAGCATTGGTAAGGACATCACTTCTGGCGTTCCATCAGACAGCGATGCTATCGGCCGGCGGAGGACTGAGCTTTAATTTCAATGTTTTAAGGTTGGCAGATTGTTCTGCTGACCCCGAGATAAGCTAAGATTTCGGTATAGCAGTTGAGATGAAGGCTTGGCACAGCCTTGCCATGCACAGCACGGAGCTGCAGCAGTTCTGAGTGCTCTGACAGCTCGCTGGGGCTGGGCTGCTCGGGGGGCTGCCCCACAGCATGCCCACCCCCATCCTACAAGGACCCCTTTGGCGGGGAGCACAGAGGTTGGCAGCCTGCCTTGGGATCCCTGTTCTGCTTACTGAAGTCCTTCCTGGGTAATTTGTGAACTTGAAGTAGAGCAGTGAGAAGGAAGAAACCAATCTGACTTCAAACATGTTTTGTGACGTGAGCACGATGCTGTCTGTGGGCAGTCTGGGTTCAAATGGTGTGAATATGGATCTCTGGGATTATTAGGAAAGTATTCAGCCAGAATACAAGGAATCTCAATTAAGGAAATTCCAAATT
Organism: Tetrao urogallus; assembly: GCF_951394365.1. Classification (NCBI taxonomy): domain Eukaryota; kingdom Metazoa; phylum Chordata; class Aves; order Galliformes; family Phasianidae; genus Tetrao; species Tetrao urogallus. The sequence continues at coordinate 2,777,139 of NC_136839.1, read as the reverse complement.
GGCAGTTAACTTCAGCTGCTCCTTCCTTGGGGCAGGACCACTCTGCAACAGCAAAAGCAGGCAGGCAGGGTGGGCTCACCCAGTGTCAGTGTGCCCTGCAGCCACACTTACAGCACAGCTTGTCACCAGTGGCACCCAGCAGCAATTCTGTTTTCTTAATAAACTCATCTGCGTGCACAGCATCAGATCTATAAACTCAGGATTTTTTGGCGTGCAGTTTTTTGCAGATAACTTTTAGAACAGCGGGCCTTTTGTGCTGCTGTATTTCTCCTTGTATTCTGTCCATGGAGTGCTGGGATATCTTAGGAACCCTCTATAACGTGGAAGGCAGAATGTCCGGGGCCAACTCTACCCAGATTGGGAATTTGGAGTCCCTCTGAGCAGAGCTGTGAGACCGCTGTTGGTTTTCCCCAACATAGGAAACATTCACAAAGCAAAAGGAAAAATTGCAGTCCCTCTGGGATTTCTGAGCAGATGTAAATGGCACAGAGGTCTTGGCAGGATTTCCTGAGTTTGCTTTGTCTCGCTGTTAGTCAAGGTGAGCTCAGCACCACTTAGCAGAGCGCTCGCACCCTTCCGTAGCAGCTCACAGAGCCGCCCTTTGCTGACTGCACCTTCCCTCTTTGCAGAGCTCGGCAGTGACGCAGCGCATCAGCCCCTGCTCCACACTGACCAGCAGCACGGCCTCACCGCCCGCCAGCAGCCCCTGCTCCACCCTGCCACCCGTCAGCACCAACGTCCCTGCCAAGGACTGCAGCTACGGGGCCGTCACCAGCCCCACGTCCACGCTGGAGAGCAGGGACAGCGGCATCATAGGTGAGCAGGGCTGCGTGCCCTCCTGCTCTCCTCCTCCAAGCTTTGTTTTGAGCGGCTTGTGCACACCTTTGGTAATTAACGAGTGGGAGGTGTGCACCGTGGTCACCCTCCATCACTGGTAAACTGATGTGGAGATGGTGGGAGTCGCGATGGGTTGAGGTTGGTGAAGTGGAAATCATTCGGTGCAAAGTTTTGGGAGGTGCTTAAGTGGTAGAAGACAAAGAGTGCGGCTGTTTGTTCTCTGTCTTTTCTCCTGTCTTCCTCCCTCATTCTCCACTTCACATACTTGCTTCCTGCCGTCTTTCTTCCCAGCGCTTTCCCCTCTCCTGTAGTTCTTATGAGGTTATTTCTCATACCAATATTTCCCTTTGATTGCCATCGTTTCCCTCCTGCTCTCTGTGCAGATGCTCATAGAGTCATAGAATGGCTTGGCTTGGAAGGGACCTCAAGGATCGTGAAGCTCCAACCTCCACATATAGTATTAGACCTGGTTTTAGGCTGCCCAGGGCCCCATCCAACCTGGCCTTGAACACCTCCAGCGTGATGGGCATCCACAGCCTCTCTGGGCAGCTGTTCCAGCATCTCACCACTCCCATAGTAAAGAACTTTCCCCTGATACCCAACCATTTCCCCTTGTCCTGCTGTTATCTCCCTTTTCACAGAGTTGATTCCCCTCCTGTTTGCAGGCTCCCTTTAGGTACTGCAGGCTGCAGTGAGGTCACCCCACAGCCTTCTTTTCTCCAGGGTGAACAACCCAGCTCCCTCAGCCTGTCTTTGTATGGAGGTGCTCCAGTCCCCTGATCATCTTTGTGGCTCCTCTGCACCCTCTCCAACGGCTCTGTGTCTTTCTTGTATTGGCTGCCCCTCACCTGAATCCTTGTTTGGAGAGGGGTGAGTTTCCAGGTCCCATAAGTCAGCTGGGGTGGGCAGTGCCAGGTGGGGCTGCCATCCTCCCCTGCTCCCCAAGGTGATGTCAGAACTTCTGCTTTCCTCAGCATTTTCCTTCCTCTCTGCTCTCCAGTCCTTACCCACTCTTTTCCAGTGTTAAAAACAATGGATGGAGATCCCACCTTTGTAGCTCCAATACTGTTAGATTTTCTGTAGAATTATTCAATGAGAAGAAGGAGACAGGGAAAAGTGTTCTTATTTGCAGCTTCTAACATAGCACTGTTAAACTCCTAATTGTAGAGGATAGATGGGAATGCCTTTGGATTCTTCCTGCTCTCCAGTTCTTCCCCGTTGCTGGTGTGGAGAATCTTGAGAAAATAACCCACACAGATTCATGTGTGCTCAGGAGATGTGAAGGTGCAGTGGGAGAGAAGTGATGGTCCAAGCGTGGTTGTCCTTCCCTCTGCTTGTGTCGGGTATTTCTCCAGCTGAGATGATTTCACTTTGCCAGCAGGTCACGTAGTGCTGGTGGGGGAAAAAGCAGAGAAGGAAGGTGGTTCGTTTGGAGAGATTGGTTGTGCTGGTGATTAATAGTTTGCTCGGCTGATGGGGAACCTGGGCTCAGTTCATGTGCTCTGTGCCATAGAACAGTACTTCTGTCTGCGTGATGTTAAAACACAAAACCAAGAGCCATAGGGAGCTGCATAGCAGAACAGGCTGGTGGCTTCTGGTGCTCCAAAGTGTGGGGGGTGGCTGCTGTGGGGTCTGGCTGTGCCATCTGCCCAGGTGAGGGGCATGGGAAGTGCAAGTGGTCCCAGCAGCGCATCTGTGAGGCTGGGAGTGTCGGCACACCGCTGGTGGGATGAGATGCTGGAGCTGCTGGTTCTGTCGTGCCCCCCATCCCATTCTGTAGTCATTTCTTAAAGTCAGAATACAGTCTTGTTCCGTTCAGAACACAGAAGATTCTCTTGGAAATATTTCTGTCAGGAGCTTAGACTTCTTTTTCCCCATGGAAAAAATGGAAAGTGAAAGAAAGTGGCTTATCCCAATGTAATGTATCCCAGATGGAAAAGTCACGTAAAAGCACGTTCATATGGTGCAGGGGAAGGCTTTCAGAAAGCAGTGCTTCCCACTTCTTCTGTTAGCACTCAGAGGCACATGACAGCCTCTGCCTCCCCTCCTTGCCCCTCTTCCCTTTGACCATAACGTTTTCAACGCCGCCTCACTCTGCCCTTCAATAGAAGCTATGCAGCCATAACACAGGAGTACAGTAACAGGAGTGCAATCTTCTCCAGCAGCAAAAGAAGTGGGGATTTTTGCAGCCAAATCTTTCTACTTCTCTGCAAGGCACAGTGCAGCACAAGCAGAGGGATGGTTGTGCATTTGTGCCATCGTTGCACCGGTTGGATGTGAGCAGCTGTGCTGTGGTTCTGTAAGGGACTCTCTGTATGGCAATGGTTCTCCAGAATTATTTCCAGGGGAATGGTCATGCAGCACACAGACAGCTGTGCTCTCCTGTTCAGAGCAGCACCAGCTCTTTTGTTTCTGGAGGGTCGGGGATCAGGTTTCCCTCTGCTGCATTCCTCCTTTATTGGATGCAGAGCCCCTTGGTGCGTTTCCCTTGCTTGTGTTTGCTCTGTGTGAAGAGAACCACGCTGATGGCCTTTGCCCTGAGCGGCCCTAGTGGCACTTGGAAGTGTAAATCCATTGGAGATTTCCATCTCAAAGTGCTGCCTGCGGGCGTTGGTGTAGAAAAAGAGTGAACATTTCTGGAGGTGTTGTGTGATTCCCAGTCTTGGTCACCCTCCTGCTCCTCTCAGATACCTGATGTCACTGCTGCCCCCGTGCACCTCCACAAATACTCCATAGAACCTCCCAAAATGACGTTATGGGAGAAAGCTGTTGCAGAACTGTTGGGTTTTCTTCCTCTTGGAAGCTCAGCCTCGGGTTAGGAGTGCAGGGCAAGAGCAGTGCAGTGGTGGCACTGCAGCTGAAGGAAGGGCTGATGTTTGGGGGGTTATCTGCTGCATCTTTTATAGCTGCCACTGAAAGCTATCATAAATGTATGTGTTTGCTTGCAGAACAAGGAAAGGGGGGAGGAGGGAGGCGGAGGGAGCTGACGGGAGCCCGGAGCCAGTCAGCCTTCTCCTGGAAGCTGCTAAATCCTTTCAGTGCAGCAGAGCGGCTGCTGGGAGTGCTGACCTGGCTGTAACCTCTGAAGAGCTTCCCGGAGTTGTTGGCTCTCACAGCACAGAGGCAGCCAACTGCTGGTGTTCAGAATCTGCTACTGGGAAGAAAAGTGTTCACAGAACCCCGCGCTCCTCCACTGGACCTCAGTGCTGTTGGGTGCTGTGCATCCCAGCAGAAATGCACTTCTGATGCATGGCTGAATGCAGAACATCTCTGACATTGCCATGCAAGGCTGTGCTCTGCCAGCACATAAAGAATCATAGAATGATAGAATGGCCTGAGTTGAAAAGGACCACAATGATCATCTGGTTCCAACCCCCTGCTGTGTGCAGGTCACCAACCAGCAGCCCAGGCTGCCCAGAGCCACATCCAGCCTGGCCTTGAATGCCTGCAGGGATGGGGCATCCACAGCCTCCTTGGGCAACCTGTGCCAGTGCCTCACCACCCTCTGGGTGAAAAATGAAGTCCTGTGCTGCTCTGCAGTGTTTACTGAGGGGACCATTTGGAGCAAGGAGATGTTTATGATGCTGAAGCAGCTGAAAGCAAAGGCAGTGAGCTGGGTAGGTCCTCCTGCACCGCTGCTGCCATGGTGTAGGTGGGTCTCATCCCATGCACACTAATTGGTTTCTCTTAGGTTTTGTGTGCTTGACAGTGAAGGCTGACTTCTGAGCTGTCACCGAGTCGCTGCTTCCTACATGTGTGTCTGGGGGTGAAAAATGGGTTTGTGAATAAATTGGTCCGGGCTGCATGCTGAGCAGAAGAGATGCTGCTGGCAGGAAACCAAGATGGGTTTCTTTACAGATTTTGTTTGGAGAAGGGAGCAAAGAGCAGCTCAGAGGTCCCTCCAAGATGGATTTTACTCTGGTTAGATATTGTTGTGACCCTACAGCTGTTGAGTTCGAGTTCTGACATTCTCATCAGTATCATGAAGCGGTTGGTTAATAATGAATAAGGTTTCTAAGAACTACAGATTTTTCAGGCTGCCCATCCGTGCTGATTCCCCAGAGGAGGAGCTCCCTAAAAATGTTGGATATTGATGAGCTCTGCTCAGTAATGCATAACTGGTGGATTACGGGGCAGGAGGAGGAAGGAGGGGTGATTTATCAGGCATCTCATGTGTTGGGCATCGTCGGTGGGAGCGTTGCATCTCAGTGGCATCGAGTGTAGGAACCATTCCTGGATCCTGACCCCATTGTGGCTCTGCTTCCTTAAATTGGACAAGCTGAGCAAAAGGAAGGCTGTGTTGGCACTCGTGGTTCATGCTCAGTGTGAGGGTGAGAAACCCAAACAGCAGCCATGTCATGGAATGGCATTGCTGCCTTCCCTTACGTCTGTGGGTTGCTGTGGGTCTGTGGGTCCCTGGTTACCTCTACTGAAGTGGACCCTGCTTAGATAATGGGCTGGCAGAGGTGTGTGCTATGATTTGGGGGAAAAATGGGAGAAAGAGGGTGCTGGAGTGAGTAAAGCAGAAGTAAGTGGCACAGAAGATGTGCTGAAACTGAAATCTGCTTGGTTTACAGTCCAGGCTGGTAGAGGGAAAACACGGAAGGGTTGAAAGGATCTGTGGAATTACTGGAAGAAAGAAACTGAAAGCACTGATGAGAAGACAGCTAGAGGGAAGTTCAGTGCTGCCAGCTCCCACGGGGTTATTTTGGATTTGGATTTGGGACAGAGGGCTTGGAAGCATTGGCTGCTGATGGCCTGAGATCTGGTGGGGCTCTCCATTCTTATTATAAGAGCAGCAGGAGTTTAACCTTTGTGGTTATGAAGAAAAGCTCAACAACAGCCTGAATGTGCCCTGTGGGTTAAAACCAAGTATAGAGTCATAGAATGGCAGAATCATGGAATGGGTTGGGTTGGAAGGGACCTCAAGGGTCGTCACACTCCAACCTCCTTGCCTCAGCCAACTGACTTGGTGTGTAATAACTGCCCTCCACATGCCTCATTTTTGCTCTCTTTTTTTAAATCTTATAACTTTAAAGCCAGTTTCGAGGCCATTAGGATCCTGAAAGAGCCCCTCGTCTGTCACTGTGCATTCCTGTCACAGAGGTTCTTCTCCAGCTGTCCTTAGAATGACAGAACCATCACCAAGGTTGGAATAGAGCTCTAGATCACCCAGTCCAACTTGTGTGGTTCTGTAACAGGGATGTCTTCAAATAATTGTATTTTGGGACACGTTCCCTTGTTTAACATGTATTGTGCTTTGGAAGATCAGAACTGTTGCCTGTAGATTGGATTTGGAGCCCTTATAACAGATCTCTTTGATGTTTGCTGTGCTTAAAAACACTCATCACCGTGTTTCCCCAAGCAAGAACCTGCAGTAGAGGAGCTGGAGCTGTGCTGCTCTGTGCTGTTTGCATGGGGCTGTGTGCAGTGCTGCTGCTCTGCTGCATTTCTGCCCTGCACAGCACAGAGCTATTGAGCCCCGTCTGCCTTGCAGGCATTCCTGCTGTTTCTCATCCTGCTTGCCAGGGAATTCAGATTTAGAACTGAAAGAATACGGGGTCAGCATGATGCTATGGCCAAGGTATTTTTCATTACGTTCCGAGAGCTTCGTGTGCTCCCTGTGATTGATGGTAGCTTCAGGCTTGAAACAGAAGTGAGTTTACCTGCTTAATCTCCGTTGTTTTTAATAGGATTGGCGATGTGACTTAAAGCAGTGCTTGTTTTTCCCCTCTGTGTCAGACCACTGTTGTAAGAGAGGTGAAGCAGATGAGGAGCAGGCTGGGGTTTGACCTTCAGCTTTAAGCAGGGCTGAAGGGGTCCAGTCTGTGTCCATTCCTTCCTTTCAGCTTGGACATCTCCAGCATGACATGGCAAGTTGTATCTGTGCTTGTAGTATATTGCCCAGGGAGGTGGTGGAGTCTCCTTCTGTGGATGTTCCAGACCCATCTGACATTGACCTGCATGTCCTATTTTATGGGGATTGGACACAATGATCTCTGGAGGTCTCTTCCAACCCCTGCAGTTCTGTGGTTCTGTGACATAAAGTTCTTAATCCACGGATTTCAGTTGGGGTCTTAAACTGCAGATTCCTGCCACGTGAAATAAATCTGATGCAGATCCAAGGGCTGGAAGTGGTTGTGCAGCTCTCTGTGCAGGCATGGGGAGTGAAACGAGATGAACCTGCAGTGTTTGCACGAGTTTCTTCTGTGCAGTGTTTGAAGCTCACTGCTCTGCTGCAGTTAAGTTTTTAATGCAACAAAATCTGTATTTCCTCCTTGAGGTTTATCCTTAATTTCTATCTACAATTAATATTGTAGCTGCTGCATGTCATTAAATGGTAACCATAGAAAACTGCTTTTTCCTGCTGTTCCATCTGCACAGTGAGCAGAAAGGTGATGTTTTCCAGGCATGATTTTTGCCTCGAGGAGAATTGTATGGGGTGGCAGAAATCCCTTTGTGCTGTGACTGGAGACAAATGCAGCATTCGTGCTCCAAGGTGCAGACTGGCTTGCAGCTACAGGAGAAGTAATGCTTATTTCCTGTAAATACATGATATTTCTTAGCAAAGTGCAGCACTGACTGCAGTGGCATCGAGGATGCTGTCATGGATGAGCTCCTGCTTGGATATGCAGTCTTGAAAAAGACCTCTCACATCCCCAAGTCCAACCTCACCCCATCCCACCATGCCCATCACTGTGTCCCCAAGTGCCACATCCCCACATTCTGGAATACCTGCAGGGATGGGGACTCCCACACCTCCCTTGGCAGCCCATGCCAATGCATCACCACTATTTTGGTTGCTAACATCCAACCTGACTCTGCCCTGGTGAAACATGAGGCCATCATCCCGTTGTATCGTGAGGTAGTTGGGAGAAGAAGCCAACCAAAAGAGAAGAGACCAACCCTGTAGGGATGCCTCCCCTCCTGCCATCCTCACACTGGGCTTCACAGCGCCCAGCTGCTGCCACTGGGGCTGGAGCCTTGTGGCAGGGTCTGCACAGAGATGAATTCCTCAGTCCTGCCATCACAGGGCCTTTGTGCTCCTTAAAGGGCTGCACAGCTCTCAGATGTTTTAGATGCCCCAAATTCTGTCTGTGCTGGTATTAAATACGGTGTGGATTGGCCACCAGCTGACACACTGAAGATCTCTGTCTATGTGCATCTGTGTTTGTCTGCACATGGCATTAGTGCAGTGCTGTTGGGAAGCACAGCCTGCCAGGTCCCATGCTTTCAGCACATGACTCCAGAGCTGCCCCATTGCTGTGCCCCCTGCCTTCATCCTTCCTGTGCTCCCCAGCCGCAGCCTACACATGGCTGCAGCCCACCAGCTCCACTGGAGCAGCCCAGAACTGCAGCATTCTGCCTTTTTTGGTACCCAGGTTGTGCTTTCCGGATGGATTCAGCAATGGGAAGAGCACAAAGTGCTGTTCTGTGTGCACAGTCCTGCAGCCCTTGCAGCCATGCTGCAGCACGTCCCATAACCCAGTGCAGGGCTATAGCCTGGGAAAGGCTCAGCCCAGAGAGATCTGTTCTCAGCAGATTGCCCCAGGTGAACATTCCTGCTCTGATGTGTCCGAGGTCATCAGTTTATCTTTCCCAAATCTAGAGCATGCCATCTGGTTTTGTATCCTTCTCTTTAAAGGTGGGACCCATAAGAGATTTTGCAGCAACCAAGAGCTGTTGGTTTCCTTTACAACCTTTGCATTGAGGAAAGGTTTCCTCTTTTGTCTCCATCAGTGTGACAGCCACTTTGTGCTTTGATTTGCACCTCCAGGGTGCAAAGTATGGGGTTCTCATGGGTGCTGCTTCAGCCCCTTTGGCACAATTCAGTGCAGCTCAGGGTTGTGGGCTGTTGGGATTCTTTTTACAGCCCATCGCTGCTCGTGTCACAGTCATGAATCACAGAGCCATGAAATCTCAGAGGATTGGCCCCAAATGTGCACTGTAATGATCCTGCAGCAGAGCTGTGTGAGCATCAGCAGAAGTTTGGAACCTGTGTTTCATTTCTCAGAGTTATGGTGGAACACAGCACAATGCAGAGATAAGGAAGCAAAACTCTTTAAGTTATAACTCTTAGGAGTCATATTTTGGTCGAGAGAAAAGGTAAGAAAGTGATAGTAGGTTGGGCATAGAGCCTGCCATCTGTGCTCGAAAAAGCTTACTTTGACCCATAGTTATTTTGGTTTTTACCCTCAGTTTGGTGTATTGAAGATCTTAGCTGCTGGCGTTTCTCTGCTAAGGTTAATGAGAAATGATTAATGAGAAATAGGCTGAGGTTTCTGAGAGGAATGTTCTGTGGGTGGGATGTATTGTGCTCAGCACTGCAGCTCTGTTCCAGTGGAAGTTTTACCCTAGAAAACGTATTTATCAGTGCTGGCAGCCAAAGAAACCTATAAGCACCTTTCTTGGTTTCATCTTAGCTTCTCCCATTGAAGTGTCAGCGTGTTTACCTGACAGAAGTGGGTGTCTCAGTGCCAACAAGCAGATGTGGTTCTCATCAGCTGCATGTGTTGGTTTCAGGCCTCAGAATATGTTACAGAGAGCTGAATTTTGGGACACCTGTGGGGTACACAATCATTGAGCTGACAGCATGGATGGCAAGCACAGTGCCCAGAGAGAAAAAGATAGGAAAGGCGAAGGTTGAAGGCTGCACCAACTCTGTTGGGATGGATGTGGAGTGGACATTGCTTTTACGTCGTTGTATTTGTGCCTGATGAGTTGGTGGCTTTACATGGAAGTGGTTGATGTCTCAGTGTAAAGCTCAGCGTGGGGGTGGGTGGTAATGAGGGAGCGCAGCGTCCTGTGCTCCAAGGGGGACAGTGGTGGGATGTGCACTACCAGCACGAGGCCACAGAGCCACACCACTGTGCCCAGGGACAGAAATTAGCAGAGAGTTTGGCCTTGGCTTGGTATTTACCATGGACTACGTGAAAGTGATGCATTTCAGGGGATTTAGGAGATAAATATCTCCAGGTCCATCTATGCGCACACCCAGGGCTTAGGAAGAGTTGGGATGAAGTTGATTGTTGAGTTGAGTGGTGAGTTATGTGTTAATATATCAGCAGCCCTGCTCTTGGGAACCGGGCAGTGCAAGGGGAAACAGATGGATATTGCACAGAAAGCATCCCAAAACCAGCACAAATCCAAGCACTGGGGTCAGGTTCTGAGCTGAACTCACCCAGAGGAGCAGTTGTTGGTGTGAGGCAGGTGGGGGTTCCGTCTGTGTGGCGCCTCGTTGTCAGACAGTCTTTATAAACCATATTTTGTCAGGTGATGCATTTCTGAGAGCAACGTCTGGGAAGGTTGTGGCTGTGATGCAAATTGAGAGGTAGGAGCAGCGCCTCTAATGGATCATCCTTAATTGTTTCTGGGGTTGTGTGCTCTTAACGCAGCGTTGCACATCGTTTTTAATGCTCTCTGTAATTACAAACGGCTTCTATCGGTGTGAGCCTGAACGTTCTTGCAGAAGCAGTGTCATTAAGTGCAATTTCATCTCTCATTTATGTGGAATACATGACGAGCGTGGTTTTTCGGCTGCGCGGCGCCGTGCACAGCAGTGTGAGTGTGCGAGCACCTCTTCCTCCCGTGCTCATTTTCTTTGTGATTCTTTCCTTCAAGCCACTTTGACGAGCTACTCCGAGAACGTGGAGCGCACAAAGTATGGAGGGGAAAGCAGCAAGGAGATGGGCTCGGGAGGCAACCTGAAGCCCTGGCAGTCCCAGAAGTCCAGCATGGACTCGTGCCTGTACCGTGTGGATGAGAACATGACAGCCTCAACCTACAGCCTGAACAAGATCCCGGAGAGGAACCTGGAGACCGTCCTGTCCCAGTCAGTGCAGTCCATCCCGCTGTACCTCATGCCACGGCCCAACTCAGTCGCAGGTAAGAGCGTGATGGCTTTGCCTTCAGGTTGGATTGTAGTTCAGGGTGCAGCCTTTTCATGTCACAGCCCTTGTCCTGTGCTCCTTTCTGCAGTCATCATCGTTTAGTGGGACAAAAACTGTCTTCTCACGTGCCACAGTACTTCTAAATGGAGAACTCTGGTGGGGAGAACTGTTTCTGTTGTTGTTTAATAGCTATGTTGGCCATCTGTGATGTCATTTTTACAAAGCTGTATAGCTGTACGATTATTGGCAAGGAGTTGTAAAAAAGCAGAATGTATTTCCTTCCTGCCTGGCAATACGAATATGCAGTATTTCAAACGTGAGGTCGATTCCACATCTTCCACTTCTTGTCTTCCAAAGGGAAAAAGCCAAGTGCCCAAACTTCCCTGCTGATCCTCAGAGTCTCACAGTGAAGCCAATTAGGATAAGCTATCTGCAGAATAATTGCTGTGGATCCCACCTCTCTCAATGGGACTTCACCCTGGCTGCATTAGCACACACATGTGCATGCACTGCTTCCCCTGGAGCAGCACCTGAGCTCGGCCAACAACCAGACTTCTTTTGTTCAGAACTCTCTTCATTTAATTTCAGATGCACTGTTGGAAAGGTTCTTAAATGATGTAGCAATAGCTTAGTGGTGTCTGAACACTGCTGAGGTCAGATTTCAAATTGGTACCAGTACAGCAGCAAGAGGGAGGATTAGAAATGCTAAAGCTGTACTGAAAAGCTTCTTGTTTGGAATTATTCTTTCTTGCATGCTGCTGTGTGTTTTTTGCTTGCTGGGTAACTTCTCTGGGATTGCACATGGGTGATCCTTATGGGTCTCTTCTGACTTGGGGGATCCTGTGATGGCCCTGTGATGATGTTGAGGTGTCTGTCTCCATAGACACATAGAAGGTTGAGCCTTAGTCTGTGTGCAGACCAGAATCTGTTCTGGGATAATGTCTATCAAAGCAGCAGTGCTTCTCCACCCAGGCTGCATTGCATAACTGGATTACATTGCCTCTTTAATCCCACTCCAGAGTCAGAGGCCCAAAAGCAATATAGGAATGAGTTTGTCATCAGTGCTAAAATACAGAGTGTGGTGGTACAACATCTGTCACGCACTCACATCTGAGAGACTGAAAGCATGGGATTTCAGCATGGAAACAAGTGATGGGAACAAAAAGAACTGAAACTCAGGCTGCAAAGCCTCATCACATTGGATTGGGGTTCATTTCTTGTGGGTGAGCCCTCACCAGCACCATCAGAGGAGTGCTGGGCTGCTCACTGCACACATTGGGTTGGTTGGGTTGCCTGTGGGAGGGGTTGAGGTGGAAGTGCAGCCATCCAGCAGAGTTGGGGAGCACCTCTTCCTTCTGTGTTCTTGTGCTCTGGAATGTTCAACTAACACACGTATTCCAGGATAAAGTGGAGTGGGAATAACGATGGAAAAGAAGGTTCAGATTAACCTGTTGGTCATTTGATGTCAGATGTTTTTTCCCACAAGTTCAAGCGCTGCAGTGTTACATTTTCTAGCTGTTACATGAGTGATGGGAGAGGGAGCCCAGCTCAGAGCTGCATGGTTGACTGCAGCCTATCTACAAAGCATGCTGCTGCCCAAAGGCAGTGCTGCCTGCAAGCCACCTCCTCGCACCAGCATTGCACACTTTGCAGCCAGCTGGTAAACCAGATCAGTGTGCTAATTGGGCTGGAAATTAACCCTGCAGGTGTTCATCTCGAGGCACAGGTTGGTGAGCATGGAGCAGGGCACGTGGCCATGCTGTCTTTTAGCAGTGTTCCTTGTGTGAAGCCAACCACACCTTTGCTAACACACACTGTTCTTGGTTCTGTTTTGTAATGCTGCTGAATATGTGCACAGGCAATGTGTTTACACATGATCTGTTGTAGGGATGCAGTGCATGGCAGCACTTCCACCTCGTGGCTTTGTAATGTATTATTTTTTTAAATTTTCTATTAAAGTTGTCCTTGCATAGCCTCCAGAGTGGCACCAGGCTGTTTTTACACCAGACTCACAATCCATGCCATGCAGTGCATCCCTTTGGTCACCTCCAGCCCACAGACTGCAGCTGTTCTCCCAACGCGTATCGATCCAGCCTTGCATAAAACATCTTCTGAAGCGATTAAAAGCAGTTTGTTGGGAACATTTCTCTTGAAAGACCACTGGAGCGCTTTGGAATGCCAGCATGGGCTGTGCACTGTGGTGGAGCACTTGGGAGATCACTTGGGTTCATGGCTTAATGTGGGAACTGTGCAGCTCTTCTCTCTTATGGGTCTGGGGGTGGGAGAAGCCCAGGGCAGCTCTGCAGCCAAGAGGGCTCAGTGCTGGCTGTTTTTGTAAGGTATAGAAAGGTGTTTTTGATTTCCTTAGGGAAGAGCTCTTCATGGAGTTAGCATTTGTCTCCTGCACTCTTCTCCCATGGATTGCTGGAGCTGAAATTCCTCCAGCCTCTTTTTGCTCTTCTCTCCAAAATTCCAAGGCTGGTTTTGTTCCCTCTGCTGTTTCTGGTTTATACTATTTCTGCCATTTTCTTCACCCTCACTTTTATAAAGGAAATTCTTCCCAGGATGCATTCTATTTACCTTTATTTACCTACCTGCCACAGCACAGCCCAGGAAATTCCAAATTCCATCCTCTAAGCTGCACAGAAGCAGCTGCAGTGCACTGGCTGTGTGCTGCCTTTGGAAACCAAGAGGATAAGGGAATTCCCTCCCCACACTGGTGACACAGAGAGCACTTTTTGGGTGATAGCATCACCTCTCTGGAGTGTAGGCTTCGTGGTACAAAGAGCTTCCTTCACTCTGATGCTGCTGTCACCAGTTTTTCGAGCTGTGTGGCATTCACAGAGCATAATTGAGTCATCAACAGTTCTAATTGAAACCCCAACCTCAAAGGCAAAGAGAGAAAATAAAAGAAGGGAATAGAAAGGAGCAAAGAAGTGGATACAAAGCTGGTCGGGCAATTCCTTCTGATCACAGCAAATGGCAGCAGAGGTGGTGGTAATTCCTTGTGTCATCACATCATCTGTTCTACAAAGTGCTCTTTGCTTTTGTGCTGTACCTCTCTGCAGAGATGGAGCGTGCTCTATTCTACTGTGGGAAACCAGAGCTGCAAGCAGCCAGAGGTTGGATCCAAGAAAAACACCTATAAAAGTAATCCCAGGTCTTCCAGCAGTTCTTTAAAGCTCAGTTGTACGGCTCAGAGCCATGAATGCATTGGCTTTGCTGTTTTACTCTTTTATTGTTCACGGAAACTGAAAGCTGCAACAGTGTTTGCTTTCTTCCTACCGCATCCCAGGCAAACACACGCAGTCATTCATCTTGCATTCTTCCAGTGTGTCTCACAGCAATCAGCAGGAGGCACTTGGCACTGAGGCTGTGCATTCAGGCCTTTGGATGAACACAAATGCAGGGATGGCCCCAGGAAGGAGCAGCACAGGAGCTGTGTGTGAACACCTTCTGCTTTGCCCAGGGGAAAGAGAATCGATGCCAACCAGGCACAGAAGGAATTCAGATAAGACCCAAAATGTAACATTACTTAATTGTGCTCGACTCCTCTTTGCTCACTTAGAGCACACATCCAGCCCAGCATGATGTCATTAAATCTAAATTGTATTTATTAATATGCTGAGCTGGGATGCATGGGGATCTCACCTTGCAGCGGTGCATTCTGCCCTGAGCAAACCGAGCCCATGTGTTTGGCTGCTGCATCACAGCTTCGTGCCAGGGACTCCTTTTCCATATTCAGAGTTCATTGGGACCCTGGAAGGATTGCAGCAGCAGCACACAGGTATCATCTTTGAGGAGGAATTTGTTCCTCCTGTGTGTTCTATCTGCAGTTGCAGTGTCTTGCTGCGCAGAATAAACCTCACCATTGAGGGGAAGCTTTTGTGAGTTTAACAGTATATTTTATAAGATCAATTCATCTTGCATTATGTTTGAAGTACCGCAGTGCATTATCAGGAAAAAATGACTTCTGTTTCTCTGGCTGGAGGCCTCTTTAATTATTCCTCTGTTCTAAATGGGAAAGATAAATCTCAGCTGATCAGTGGGGATGCTGCAGGGATGCTCTGTGACAGAGCACTGGACGCAGCAGCGCTGGTGGTGGGAGCAGAAGGGCAGCTCTGTTCTGCTGGGAGCATCTCCCCATCACAGAAGTTGGAATGTTAGAATCCTTAGAGTTGGAAGGGACCTCTGAAGGCCATCTCTCCCAACTCCCCACAGTGCACAGAGACTCCACAGCTCAATCATTGTTTTGTTGCCCAGGGCCTGATCCAGACCCTGAAAAAAGGTCTTTTTCAGCAGGGCTGCACTCAGTTCTTCCACTGGTAACGGGGTTTGCCTTGATGCAGGTGCAAGACCTTGCACTTGGATTTGTTGAACCTCGTGAGGTTCAGCTGGGCCCACTGCTCAGCCTGTCTAGGTCCCTCTGGGTGGCATTCTGTCCCTCTGATGTGTCACCTTACCCCACAACTTGGGGTCATCAGCAAACTGCTGAGGGTGCACTCAACCCCACTGTCAAAGTCACTGATGAAGAGATGAAAAAGTATTGGGCCCAGCACTGCGGCCCCTGGGGGCATCACTCATCATCACAGATCTCCATCCAGACATGGAGCCGTTGTCCACCACTCTCTGACTTGATCCTGCTGCCAGTTCTTCATCCATTGAACAGTCCACCCATCAAATCCACATCCTTCCGACTGGGAGAGAAGGATGCTGTGGCATACCATGTCAAAAGTCTTACTGAAGTCCAGATAGTTGACATCAGTGGCTCTTCCCGTGTCCATCAATGCAGTGACACCATTGGAGAAAGCCACTAGGTTGGTTAAGCAGGATTTGCCCTTGGTGAAGCCATGCTGGCTCTCCCATATCAGCTCTTTGCCTTCCTTGTGCCTTAGCATCACTCCCAGGAGGATCTGCTCTGTGATCTTCCCCAGCACAGAGGTGAGACTGACAGTGCTGTGAGTCCAGTGTGGTTTGAATGCTCCACATCATGCATGGCATCTATTGGTGCCAAGAACAGATGGGCATTCAGCATCCTGTACGGTTACCAGCAGGCTCTGTGCTGTGTGAGCAGCACAGTCCCCGTCTCGTGGTCACACAGCGTGGTTAGAGGTAGGATTTTCATGGTGTGCCCATGAGGGTGGAGATTGCAAGTAAAAAAAAATGGGTAGTGATCGTATTATAGCATTGATGCTCTGCTCAGGGAGTAAAGGGAATTTTCCAAGAGAATGCAAGTTGGTTTTTTTTTTATACTGATGGATAACTGGAGGGAAAATGATTGTTGGGTTTAAGTTGTTATATGAAGTGGCAAAAAGGAGCTTCTGTCAGTGTTGATATGTTGAATGGTGATGGATAAAGAAGTGGAGTTACCAGGGTGTTGAATGTCTCTGGTTATCCCTGATGATGGTCTAGAGAATTGATTGAGCCCAGAGGGGGCTGAGTGCAGGACATCTCTCTTGGAAATTATCATCCTGGGATTCTCTCAGTCTCACTTAATTTTTGGCTGCAACAAGATCTTGGAAAGATCTGTGCAGGTCCATTAGGTGCCAGGTGGAAGGAATGCTCCTCCTCATTCCAAAATTCTCTGCTTTGTGAATCCCATGCTGTGGGACCAGAGGAAGGACCCAGCACTGTGTGAGCAGAGCTCTGCCCAAATATTTACTCATTTCACAGCAAGGAATTGGAGTTGGCTTCGCCAGCAGTTTTTGAAGAAGTCACGCGATTAATTATTTTGATTTGATGTAACAATCTTGTCATGGCACGTGAGCAAATAGTCAAGAATGGAATAGAAACGGTGCTTAGTCCCAGCAGTGCAATGGATGTATGAACAGAGGGAGGTGGGCATGGTGCAGAGCAGCTGGGTGCTGGGCAGGCATTGCAGCACTGCACCATTGTGTGGTCACTGGGAGTTCTGGATGGGGCTGTCAGGAAGATGCATGGGTGAGCACATATGTGAGAGATGGGCAGAGAGCAATAAATTACTCCTATTCATAGAATGATAGAATGGCCTGGGTTGAAAAGGACCACAATGCTCATCTGGTTTCAACCCCCTGCTATGTGCAGGGTCGCCAACCAGCAGACCAGGCTGCCCAGAGCCACATCCAGCCTGGCTTTGAATGCCTCCATCCAGCTCTGTGCAGAGCACTAGATTCTCCTGTGAGGAAATGACTTTGGAACAGTAAAGTTATGTTCTTTAGTTCAGATGACATTTTTTGCTTTTAGTTGTGTATTTTTACTGGTCTCTCAAAGGTTTAGGTTTTTTGCCACACAGCAGTCCCTGTGCCTCCCCACAGTTCCCAATGTCTTTGGGATCCTGAGTGTAACAGAGAGGAACCACAGAATGGTTGAGTTGGAGGGGACCAAATCCAAACTAAGTAGCTCTTACAGAGTTGAAGGATTGTGGAGTTCAGCATAAAATCACACCATCATGAGGGCTGGAAAATCCCTCTCATATCACCAAACCCAACCCCAACCCACCCCCACCATGCCCACCGACCACATCCCTCAGTGCCACATCCCTACACCTCCAGGGACAGTGACCCCACCACCTTCCTGGGCACCCTTCTCCAATGTATCACCACTCTTTCGGGTCAGTTTTTCCTGATATCCAGACATGCAGTGCATTATTGAGTTGTCTGTAACACAGCAGGAGATGCTGACCATCAAAGCCCTTGTGCGTGCAGGTTGAGTGAGTTCTGTATTGGGGGATATCAGATATAAGTGTCTCCATTTGTCTTTGTTTGTGAACGTTGACAAGGGAGCAACCCAGAGCAAACACCACCAGGGCACGAGAAACCATTACCAAAACACTTCTTCATTCCAAGCTATGGGAAATCAGCCTTGCCTCATCCCAGCTGCGTTGATTCATGGTATTGATATATATATACCTGCATGCTTTGTTGACAAAAGGAAACAGGAGCTAAGATGGGCTCTCCTCTCTCTGGCAGCCACCAGCTCGGCCCACCTGGAGGACCTGGCATACCTGGATGAGCAGAGGCACACCCCCCTGCGCACCTCCCTCCGCATGCCCCGGCAGAGCGTGGCTGGAGCCCGCGCACAGCAGGACCTGCGAGGTAGGATGAGGAGCCACGTGCGTCTGTGCGTCGCTGTGCTGGGTGGGGGATGCACTCCTGGTCTGTGTGGATGCTCCTGCAGTTGGTCCCCGAGCTCCTCTCCCCGCTTGCTCCTCAACGTCCCCCTGTTTCTGAGCGCTGGGTTCACTCAGAGGGTTGGGAGTTCTCCCCTCGGTCCCTTTGGGGTCACTCCCTGCAGCAGGGGCTGCTCACGGTGGTGGCCTTCAGGTGTCCCTCTCAGTGCTCGAAGGCCTTTTGAGGGGGGAGGCTCATCTGCTTCTTCCTGGCAAGCCCCACACAAGGTCATCAGCAATGAGAACAAGCACCAGGGCTGGCAGTTCCACCTTCTGTTTGATTCCAGATAGGTTTGGCACTGCTGCAACGCTGTGTCCATGGGCCTTCCATCCCGTTACTCTTGGTTTGAGCTTCCAGTAGCTGTGGGAGCAGTGGTGGCCCTGCAACCGCAGCACATCCCCCAGTTTGTGCTTCCTTCCCATCACCAAGTGAGCAAACAGCACAAGGGGCTCAGAGGGCGACACACAGGGGCTTCTTTGGCTTCTGCTGCTGAGGGTGAGGAGGTAAAAATTTCCATTGCTGCTCTGAGAAAGCAGCTCTGGGATCTGCACAAAGCACGAGCCCCCACTTGTGGGGCAAAGAGCGTTTGTGTTGTGCTGGATCGCAGTCTGTCATGAAATCATCTTGGCTGGTGAGGCTGTTACAGAAATGGATGAGCAGCAGAAAGCAAGCTTTGACAGACAGAATTTCCATATGTTCGAGGAGAGCAGCTTGCCAAGCCTTCGTAATTTGCAGTGATTGCATCCAAAACATGGAAGTTTATTGTAGGAACAGAATCGAGTTGTTTTCCAGACGCGCTTTTGAGAAACGTAGCGCGGCGTGTTCTCTTTCTTCTCTTCCTTTGTGTGTTTTCCCTTTTTGTTCATGTTGCATGGGAATAGCAGCAGTGTTTGGGTTTTTGGAACTTGTTTCTGATTGCGGTTGAAGAGAAGATGCTATTTTTAAAAAGAGGAGGGGAGAGAAGATGGTGTGAAAAAATCAAGCCAGCAGTATTTGGAAATATTTTCATGTCAATGAATATACGTTATTTGGGATTGGCTTTTTTCCCCCAAAATATGGAGGAGCCCAGATATTTCTGTGAGGTTGCATTCATCTGCACTGCTGCAATCTCCAGCTCTTTGTTCCAACTGGAAATGCTAAACTTGAGTTCAGCTTCACTGCCTCCATTCTTGGCATCATGTTGGGGTTTGGACCCAGTGGGCTGTGGGTGCAGCAGATGCATCACAGCCCACTTATTTGGGTCCCAGCCTTTATGAATCCCAGTGCAGAGAAATTAAATGGGGATCTTGGCATCTTGGCTATTTTTTTGTGCTGCTAAGTCAGTTATTTGAACCAGAAGAGCAACTTTGCAATGTAATCCCCAAGGCTAAGAGCATTACAATGTCTGTACCGTGGCAGGTTTTTAATAGGATGGTTCAGGCTCTTTTTGGTGTTGCTATTTTGAGCCGGAGCCATTTGGAGCCTTTATGGATTTCTGTAACCTGGAATAGAACCACAGAGTGGTTGGGTTGAAAGAGACCTTGAAGATCCCCCAGTTCCAACCCCTGCTGGGGGTTGATGCTATCCAGTAGTGCCCATACTGCCCTGGGCTCCTTCCAATCCAAAGTACAAGGTGGTGCTTGGGTTATATCCTGGTGGCACCCAAATGGTGCAGTGTTACAGCACCCAGCTGCTGCCATCAGGACTTCTTTTCCTCCCAGAATGGCAGCGCTGGTGCAGTGGGAGAACCTCATTGGGTTGGGGAGGCTCATGGGCATGGAGGCTCATAGAATCATTGGAAAAGATCACCAAGATCATCCAGTCCAACCATCAGCCCATCAAGTGGGGTTGCCCAGACTCGGTGCTGCAATGGACCAGGACTGTTGGCCAGTACAGACCGTATGGCAGTTGTTTCCCTTAAACTCTTTTCTGTAACTTTTAGCTTTTCCCTCTGATGCTTATTCCATGCTGCAGCCTTTTGGGTCTATTACAGCACAGTCCAGTGTCTTCAGACATGCAGTGTATGAAAAATAGGCACAGGTTTCATGGTGATGAATGGAGGCGCTTAAGATGACACTTGAAAGAAGCTGCAGTCTGAAGCAAGGAAAGGAAATAAATTCAACGTTTGTCTAATTTATGGGCTCCTATTTACCAAAGAACACATTAGATGCTGATAGATACTGTGTTATTCAGAACCACATTTCACTGTAGTAAATATTAAAGTGCTTCTTGCCCGGGCTTTATCTCAAGATGTTGGCAATACCCACGTTGTGCATCTCAGCCCCACACGGGCTTCCTTTGGACAGCAAGATGCATTTCCATCAGGAGCTCAAATGCTTCTGGAGCAAAGTACCAAACAAATAATGAGCTGTGGGCGCTGGTTGTCAGCAGTCTGAGAAGGCAGGTGGTTTCTGGACAGGCATTGAAGGTTCTTTCAGCAAAGTAAGGTGACACAAACTTAAAAGAAGCAGCAGAGGACGCCCTGCGTGGTGCAGGGTGAGCCGTGATTCCTGCTTGTTGGCAGCCCAGTGGGTTTTGTTCAGTTGTGCATGTAGTACAACCACTTCACTTGGATGTAATTGATGTTTTCAGCTGCAAAAAAAAAAATTAGAGCCAGGAGAGATGTGGCAGACAGTGCTTCAGCTTGGGGTTGAGAATATTTCTCAGACTCTACCAAAGCTTGCACAGTATTTCATTGATGCTGTTACACTGCCATGAAAATGTGATGCTGCCAGATTTGATGCTGTCCCACTCTGATACCCATAAGGATAAGGGTTTAAGTTATGATAAGATATTATCAGAAGTTCTGGGTGTTTCCAGCCTAAGTTCTACATAATGCCTCATTGGAAATGAATACAAACCAAGCATTTGTCAGTGTTTTAATTTTACTGGCTGTGTGTTTTGCAAGGGCTGAAGTCAGTTCAAGGGCTAAAACAGTTCATCCAAAATGCGTGCACACGTCCTCACCCTACATTTCTGAGCCTCTTCAGCCTCTTTTTCAAAGTTCTTTCCATTGATTTCTGCCCCAAGTGTTGAAGCTGCAATGCTGCCTCCCTTCTCCCTGCTTCCCCTTCTCTTGTGACCTGGTGCTTCATTGCATTTTGTTCAGTCCTTAGCTATCAGCTCAGCTTCTGAGAGCAAGGATTTGTTCTGCAGAATGGAGCTGGTGGAGGCTGCAGCTGTGGCTCAGCAGAGCCTTACATCACTTGGAGCTCTGCATGGAGCTTGCTGGCTTGCTCTGCTGTGACCCAGGGGGCTGACAGGGCTGCAAGACTTGGCAGACAAGTGAGCACATCTCCGCTGGGGCCGTGTTGAGCCTTCTTCAGGGCTGTGCCTATTCATGTCCAAGTTTAGGACAGCCTTTGTCTCTATGGGATGCAGCAATTGGCAATGCATCCATCCTCACCTCTGGAAAGAAATGGGGATTTAAGTCTGTTTGCCCCCCACGTAAACTGTGTCCCACAGCTTAATTAGGGACATCTTTTCATTAGCTCCTGAGGCCATTTGGTACCTGGTGACCATCTGGCTCACATCTGCATGGGCTCCATGCTGCTTTCAGGAAAGCACTGCCATACATCCCCACTCACTCACCCATCCCATAGGCACAGAGCTGCAGCTTACCAACCCCCAGTCTGAGCTCCGTGTTTTAAAACCAAAGCAGTCAC
Organism: Tetrao urogallus; assembly: GCF_951394365.1. NCBI lineage: Eukaryota > Metazoa > Chordata > Aves > Galliformes > Phasianidae > Tetrao > Tetrao urogallus. The sequence goes on along the minus strand of NC_136839.1, from coordinate 2,755,620 downwards.
CTGCTGTCTGCGTGGCCACTTCCCGAAAGTTTCCCCTTAAGAAATCATCTCAGCAATAGAGTGTGAAGGAGCAGCAGCTGTCTCTGCCAGCACAAAGTGCTTCCATCCGTTTCTTTTTTGGGTATATATGTATCATCTCCCAGTTACAGACCTTCCAGGCAGAACGAGCCGTATGAGTTGATCCTTCTGTTCCCAGGTTGGCACCGGGTTGGTGTGGAGTTCCTGCTTTTTTTAGGCCTGCGTTCCCTAGATAGCTTGCACTGAGTGGAAAGAACGGCAGATACCTTCTCCCTCCACCCCCAAACGTTCCTGCAAAGGTTTCCAGACTGGTTTAGTTTTAGTTATTCACTTGATAATAATCCAAAGGTGGAACGAATGCAGAGCCAAGAGCTGAGCATGGCAGCAGCAGAAACCATGCAGCAGTCCCTGTGCCTGCCCAGAGATCCAATGTCTTTGGAATCCTTAGCATTGCAAGGAGGGGACAACATGGAATCATAGAATGGTTGAGTTGGAAGGGACCTTAATGATCAGCTGGTTCCAACCCCCCACCATGGGCTGTTCTGGGATGCAGAGCTGAGGAATGTCCCCAGCTGCCCTGCCTCTGGCAGCCCATAGAAACAAATGACGGTGTTAATTTCATCATGGAAACAAACTCCAGCTATGGCCAAGTCATTAGATAAAAACAAAACATAGCAGGCTGCTTTTTTGGTGCTTCGTGCCTCTTTTAAACAGAGATGAAAAGATTCCGGATGCAATGAAGCCATTTGTAGCTCTCTTTCATTACCTTCAGAGGAATTAATTAACCCACAAACGCTTCTGATTTTCCCTTGATTGCCAAAGGGATGCACTTGAATTTCTCCTCCCTCCTCCTGCTAGGCTCTGAGGAGCTTTTCAAAAGATGAGCTTGCATGCAGAAGTGGGGAAATGAGCCCAGCCAGCTTCTGCATTTCTGGCTGCTGGTGCTGCAGTGTGTGTGGCAGGTCAGGAGTGCTTCCTGTGGTACACAGGGCCTTACCTGTCCCTGCACACTGGGCTGGGCTGTGCTCATAAACTTCATTTCTGGCAGGGTGGGCTTTGCTTACTGAGTTCTTGGACAAACAAGGGGTATTCCTGGGTGCTTTCTACCAGGACTGCTAGGGGCTGGAGCCCAAGTCATGGAATCATAGAATGACCTGGGTTGAAAAAGTCCTGAAAGATCATCTGGTTCCAACCCCCTGCTGTGTGCAGGTCGCCAACCAGCAGCCCAGGCTGCCCAGAGCCACATCCAGCCTGGCCTTGAATGCCTGCAGGGATGGGGCATCACAGCCTCCTTGGGCAACCTGTGCCAGTGCCTCACCACCCTCTGGGTGAAAAACTTCCTCCTAATATCCAACCTAAACCTCCCCTGTCTCACTTTAAAACCATTCCCCCTTGTCCTATCACCATCCACCCCCACAAACAGCCGTTCCCCCTCCTGTTTATACTCTCCATTCAAGTACTGGAAGGCCACAACAAGGTCTCCCTGGAGCCTTCTCTTCTCCTTTGTCCACCCACTTCTATGATATTTTTAGTGGAAAGGACCCCATTCTCCTTCAGTTTAGCCTTTGTTACAGAGCAAATGAAGCAGCTGCAAGGAATGTCCGTACTAGCTTCAATTCTTTTTCCCTCTTGCAACGAAAAGATGCCCAACAAACAGCGATCAGGCCAGTAGTTACGCGCAGTTGGCATTAACACACAGTTCTGTCCCGGCGTTTGTTTGCAGTGCGCTTTGCACCCTACCGACCTCCAGACATCTCCCTGAAGCCGCTGCTCTTCGAGGTCCCCAGCATCACCACCGAATCCGTCTTCGTGGGCCGGGACTGGGTGTTCCACGAGATCGATGCTCAGCTGCAGAGCTCCAACGCCAGCGTGAACCGCGGTGTGGTGATCGTGGGGAACATCGGCTTTGGGAAGACTGCCATCATCTCCAGGCTGGTTGCACTCAGCTGCCACGGCACTCGCATGAGGCAGATCGCATCCGACAGCCCGCACGCCTCACCCAAACGTAAGTGTGGCATTGTGCAGCTCTTCAAAGCCTGCAGCCCTAACCAAACCCTGACCCGAAACTAAGCTAACCATCACCTATCCAGAGCCTAACTTAATCTAACCCAATGTAACCTAAACTGCCCCACCTAGCCCTAACCCTAACCAAACCCTACCCTAACCCTAAGGAGTCCCTAACCCTAACACAGCCCTAACCTAACCCTAACCTAACCTAACCCTAATCCTAACAACCTACCCTAATCCTAACCTAACCTAACCCTAACCCTAGCCTAATCCTAACCGTAACTAAGTCCTAACCTAACCCTAACCCTAACTAAACCCTAACCCTAACCCTAACCCTAACCAAATCCTAACCTAACTAATACTAACCTAACCTTCTAACCTAACCCTAACCCAACCTTAACCTTAACCCTAACCCTAACCCTTGTCTTTTTACTTCTGCAGTGTTCTTAGGGAAAAAGATCCCGTTCTCCTTCAGTTTAGTCTTTGTTGCAGAGCAAAGGAAGCAGCTGCCAGGAATGTTTGTGCTATTTGTGATGCAAATGTACTCTGTGAAGGGTCATTATAGCTGTCTCTTTATTCCCTGCCTTAGAAGGATCACAGATTTACTCCCATCAGAAAGACTCCAATGCTTCTTGCAGGTACTCTATGATTACAAATCCTCTCTGAGGATTTTCTTCAGGACCAGGCTGGATGAGGCCATGGGCAGCCTGCTCCAGTCCCAGCACTGGAGGTTGGTGGCCCTGCTGTGGCAGGGTTTGGAACCCAGTGATCTTTGGGGTTCCTTCCAACCTAAGCCATTATGTCATTTTGTTGCCCTCCTCCTTTCCCATACAGACTCAGTGTGTGATGCTGTAGAACCCCATGTGGGTTTGGCAGCCAGGACTGCTCTGCCTCCCAATCCCATCCAGTTTGCAGGTGGAGATGGCAGCATTTTCCAACCACTCTGCTCCTAGTAAGTAAGACAGGACTAAAAATACCAGGTTCTATACCTAAGGACATCTTCAAGGATCTAGGCCAGTGTATCTCAGAGACACTGTGGTTAAATCTGTTTACTGGAATCCAGTGCTCTGAGCCATGGAGAGATATCTGAGATGTCACCGCTCGGTGCTGTGTTGAGGAGTGCCACTTGTCAGCACTAACCCAGCAATGCAAGGTGAAAGGCAGGCCTGGTTTCTATATTTTAGCTGTAACTCTGCAGAGCCTCCCCAGTCTGCTGGGAAGGATTGTGGGATTTAAAAGATTACTGCACTGAACAGCACCCCTCATGCACCCTTCATGCACAAAGGGCAGAGATCCTCGCTCACCCAGTGCAGCCCTTGAGTTCACACTCAGGTGTGCCGTGAGGTTACAGCTGAGTGATTCCTCGGTGTCAGTCACTGAGGTGAGGACTTTAGAATCAGTTTTATTTTCTGAAGCCTCCACAAAAGCATTGAGTGTAGCTCTAGAAGATAAGAGCTGCTGTAGTGATTTCACAGGCTGAAAGAAGTCTGTAACGCTCTGTAATGTCTGTGTTGAGCAATAAAACGGTAACTGGCTGCCCTGACCGTACTGCAGCACTTGTGTTGTCAGCATTAGCAAACTGGAATAAATGCAGCCTCATACCATTAATTCCTGGCTCAGAAAAGCAGTGCAGGTGAAGGTAGCGTTGCATGCTCAAAATTGACATTGTGCGTCTTTGCTTCCATAGGCAGCAGCTGTCCTCCTTCGTTGTTTGCCATTAAGTGGGTCATTGTTTCCATTATGATTTCAGGTTGAGCTCAAGGATGCATTGCAGCAATCTATCCAGGCCAGTCCTCTGCCAGTGCAGTCTGTGCTTCAGATTGCTGCTTTTAAAGCATTCCTGTAACTGATAAATCAGTAATTAGGCATCACCAAGTTCTGCATGTCTTAATGTCATTCAGTAATACTCTGAGTACCTATGAGTGTGACGATTAGTAGTTTGGGGATGTTAACCACAAAGGCCAGGTGAGTGAACTGTTCTGCTTTTAAAGCTTTCTGCTTTTCTAAAATGCAAGAGAAATGGCTGAAATGCAATAAGAAGCAGATCACATCTGGCAGAGGTGATCCCAATGTAATTCATTATTTACTTACAAGACTTGTCCAGAACGTGGTGCTGCTCTTGCTTCTCTCCCTCTGATAGCACTGGTGGCCTTCAGAAGAAACATTGGCTCTAGCACACTGTTGATATATGCTATAAAATTGGCACATCATTCAGAGCAATTTTCTGTCTCCATTCAAGGAAAACCCAGAACTAAATGAGTGAGTGATGGTTCCTAACAAAGGAAGACCTGTTAGCCAAAGTGCAGAGCATGGAGAGCTCTGAGATAGCCCAAACTCAAAGGTAGAGCATACTTCCATGAGTGTTCTGTTCACTCATTGTGATTTAAATCAATGAAGTTACACTGGAGAAGATGAGGACAATGAGCTTAAAGCTTTATCTTAGACATTCCCATCCAGCTCCCAAAAGAAAGGTCCCCAGGAGCTCCGTGCTGCCTGGAGGTGTCACCTTCCCCCACTGCCCATAGCGCTGAGCAGAGCATTGGTGGAAGGTGCCACTGCCAGGAACAGACTGCTGGGAAGTACCAGCGTGACGGCTGTTGGCTGTGCTCATCCCTCAGCAGTTCCAAACCTCTTTCTTTGAGACAGACGTGGATGCAAACAGAGAGCTGCCCTTAACCCAACCGCCTTCCGCTCACTCCTCCATCGCCAGTGGGAGCTGCCCGGGGACCCCCGAGATGCGCCGGCGCCAGGAGGAGGCCATGAGGCGGCTCGCTTCCCAGGTATGGCAACATTTGGGATGGCTGCAGGCCTTGGGAAACTCTCTGTTGTCATGGGGATCTCTGGGAAGCTCTTCTGTCCTGCACCGCTTTGGCAGCTGGGAAAAGGGCGCATCCTGGGGGAGCAGAGAGGAAGAACTGGAAGGAGTTTTATTACCCTCAGAAAGTTTCTTCTGTAGGAGGGAATTCCCATTACGTCGAGTGCACTCACTTCTAAGCGTGAGACTTGATCTTTTCCAGCCACCATTACAGTGGCAGATGTGTTACAGGATGGCACAGCTGCCAGAGTGACCATTGCTTTTCCTCAGCAGTGGAAAGCAGATTGCTTCCCTTTGAAAGGGGTGGGTTTCAAACAGCAGTAAAGGAGCAGGCTGCATGGGGTGCACGTGGATGGTGCAGAACAGATCCTTTTGTGAGCACTACACAAATGCCTTGGTGTTCTGATAAGCGCAGGCTGTACGTAGTGGTGTTTGTTGGTGTGGGTGAGCTGTGCAGCTCGCGTTTCGTTGTGATCCTGGGATTTAGCCCTATTTTGTGATGGTGGGAAGGTGCCGTTGTGTTGCTGTGAAATCCAAAGGGCCTGCTCCTCCCCCAGGGTTTGGAGGATGTGAGCAGTGATGCTTTCCTGTTGCCTGTTCCCCTTTGGAGAGGAAAATACCAAGCAAAGTCTTTGTTCTCTGTCACCACCGGGACGTGTTTTGCTTGGCTTTCAGAGCCAGATACTGTCTTGTGCTGTCTGCTTTCCGCTGCACCCAGATGGCAAAGGCAGAGAGCGTGCAATTACTGTGTAAATAAATACTGGGACTTGATATTCTCCTCTTCCACATGGAGCTCTTGAAAGGAATGCAGCGGGCAGCTCTGCTTTCATTCAGAGCGCGTTAGTCATCGTGCTTCTTGTCAATCTTCACCATTACAGGCTGCCAGAAGGCAGCAATGCGTGCTATCTCTGCCTCAAGCACCTAATCTGTCCAGACTTTCTTCCCCTGAGTGCTTCAGTAATCCTGCTGGATACATAACTGATAAATGGGTACAGTTTTAGCTTCGGTTTCGCACTGAAGAAGGTGAGGGACGTGGTTTTTTCAAGCTGTGTGTCATAGCTGGAGCACAAAAGATGCACTGAAGCTTTTTTGCATCTCTGGTCGCTGGTTATGAGAATAAGAAATAATCTTCACAGCCAAAATGTAAAGTTAAAATAGCTTGGCTGCACACCCCTTTAGGAGGGGGTTTTAAAGCCCCATTCATCCCATAGCCAAAGGTTGGGGAGATGTGCCACCTCCGGTGCTCACTGCAGAACTGCAGCGTTTTGCTGCAATTCTTCATCTCCCAGTCAGCCTCCAATGCTGCAAACGCAGACAGATTCCAGAAGTAAATGTCACTGCTTCCTTCCAACGTGAGGCCACCCTGAGCAGGTGGATGCCAGGGGTGAGGAGCTGACCTGGAGCTTCTGGGAATGGCTTCTGCTGCTCAGGTGGCTGACACAGCACACAGGAACTTGGGGAAGCTTCGTAGTTCCACACAGGAGGTTGGGGTCCATTCCCAGTGCTGCTGTGAGCCTCGGGCTCCTTGGAGATCAGCATCTCCTCAGCCTGCTCTGCTTCCCTGTTACTGATAGAAAAGTGATCCGTGCAGCCAACCATCTTTGGGTGTCTGATGTTGGGAAGGGTATATGATGAGTGATTGGTTGTCTTCCAGGTCGTGCTTCAGCAGCGCAGAGCCATCGAGTGGCTTTGGTTGGAAGGGACCTTGCAGGTCATTGGGCTCCAACCCCACACAGGCTTGTATGGAGTCACTGCAGTTCAGCATGGGTTCAAATCCTGATTCAAAGCATGGCATCCTGTCACAAACAGAGTTGTACTGAAAATATAGCAGGCTTTGAGGTTTGGTTTCTCTCACCTTGCATGTTTCAGTTCCGTACCAAAAGCAGTTCTGGTTTTATTGCATCAGAGCAGTCCAGCATGTCACAGACACAGCCTGATGGATCATCAAGCCTCAGGAAAGGAAGTAAAGGCAAATGAAATGGGTCAGGGGATGGTCAAAGGATGGCTGGAGGTTGTGATGCATTCCTGTAACATCCAGGGCAGAGCTCAGCACCACTGCTGGATGCATGCTGTCAGCAGCAGATAAATGGGTTTGCTCAGAAGGAGCAGTGCTGTATGATGTCCTCCCAGGTAAAACAAACACTGCCTGTTCCTCCACAGCTGCACAGGTTTTGAAGTCTCTGAGTGACACCGGGAGAAAAAGGATTACTGACCCGGCAACGTAATTGAAAATCCATTAAAATAACAGTTCTGAGCTCTTTGTTCTGTGTGTGATCCCCTCGGTCGGAAACTCGGTCATACGTGTCTAAGTTGCCATTGAGAAATCACAAATGTGTTGGTTGCTCGAGGCTTTGAAGGTGCTGGAGTCTGAAATAGAGCAAATGGCCCTAATGGTCTCCGTCAGCAGTTGTGGTTAAAGGCATCTGAGGGTCTGAGGCCACGTGCTCCTACAGGGCAGGAAAACACTCACACTGCTGAGTTCAACTCTGTGCCCAGAGAGAAAGAATCTGAGAAAGAAAAGGAGAAATGCTTTGGTTCAGGAGGAAGGGAGAGCAAAGCATGTTCCTGCATCAGGAGCTGAGGAATGAAATACGGATTCCTGGCAGCCTGCTTAAAGCTCTTGTTCCACTGGCTGAAGAAGAAAGGGTGACCCTTAGGTTGGGCTGTTGGAAGAACAGTCCTTGCACACACGTTCTGTAGTTGCTGCTGTAATGGAACAGGTTGGAATTGAAGGGAGAAAGAAAGTGGTGACAGTGATGGACAGCTGCAGTCAGGAGTCTGTTAGGAGATGCGAATCATATGTGAGGAGATAGATAACAGCGTGTGCATGTTCTGCTTTCCAGGCTGTGCAGTGGTCATCATGTCAGAGCAATGCAGGTGGGCATGAAAGAGGATCACTGATATTTTGGGAGGCTGAAGGAGCAGCACGCTGGTGGGAAGTGCCCACTCCCTTCCTTCTGAAAATGTCACCTACCCCAAACTGAGGAGCTGTGTGCTTCTGATGGCAGGAATGACAGGAGAACAGTTGCTTCTCCTCCTCTGGATGCTCAGGGTGGGACTTGGCTGTCTGTTCTTCATGCAGTGAGTTCCTTGGGCTGAGGTTTGCTCATCGCTCTCGTTGTTGGAGATGAGCAAATGATTAATGTGAAAATGAAGTGCCTGCAGCCCACCAGCAGGAGCACTGCTAAGGCTCCTCTCTTCCTCTTTGCCACGCTGGAAAAGAGCATTGGTTTGCTTTATCCTCAGGTTTGGTGTTCACCAGCAAACGGAGCAAAATGCTTAGGAATGAACTGATGTACAAAAAAGTACTGGGTGCTTTCCACCCTGCAATGGGAAACAAGCCAACCCCGACTCATTTAAGGGTCTTTTGAAGTTCTTGCCAATGGTTCCTAGGAGGAAAAAAGCCATCATGAAGAGGGGGCCAAGTCCTGTCCCCCCCAGCCCTGCTGGTTGCTGTTGGATTCGTGGTATCACTGCCCTCCCTTGGACCAGGAATGGGTTCTGTTGTGTGAGCAGCACTTGTGGTAGGAAGGGTCGGATGCGCTCTGGGGGCATCTAATGAAAGAAAACAAGGAGCTTAAAACTGAGATTGCTCTGTTCCTTTTGTCGTTTCTCTCCCTACCCCTCCATCCTCCTGAGATGCTGTAAGTGGAAGTGGTGTGATGGCCACCCTGAGGGATCAGTGCAGAAAATGCTGGAAGTGCAGCGATGCTCCGTGTAAGCACTGCAGCCCGGTGCTGGTGGGACTCACAGGGAGTGCTGGGGGAAAGGCAAAGCTCCAAGTCCTGCTGCCAACCCCAGGCTGCATTGGAGGCTGCGGTTGGGTGCTGCTGTTTGGAGAGGGATGGAGTAATGCACCAGGAAACACAGCACTGAGAGCAGCACAGCTCACCTAGCAATATTAAATGTATGGCAATGTTCCTTAGCAGTGATTTCTGTCAATTTCCCAATATATTTTTTAAAGGCAGCATTAGTCCTTTCGCTGGGAACTTTGCTGGCACAGAGCCCTTTTTCCCCTCCAGCCCCAGAGGAGCGGAGGCAGCAGGGCCACAGACGTCCCCCAGCCGTGAGGAGGTGCAGCCTGCTGGGCAGCTCCTGCCTGCAAAGTCCCTCTTCCATCTCCACTCCATCCCTGCCCTCTGCAGCAGTCTGTAGCTTAAAGAGGGAGGACAGCAGGGTTTGTCTTGCCAGATCTGGCAGACTCAGAAGCCACAAGCAAAGCTACTTGACTTGCAGCACCCACCCTGACACTTGCACGTGAAACATGAGCATTCTTGGCTGCGTGCTTGGTTGGCCTTTTGTTCAAATATATTTATGCACGCGTTATGGAAATAAGTTCACGGGGCTGCTGGATGCATTTGAAAGCAGCCCTCTGCCGTGGAGCAGCTGCCAGATCTCAGCAGTGCCAGGAAGGCTGCCCAGCCTGGGCTCATCCTGCAGGAGATGCACAGCAGTGTTCTGATGAGCTGAGCACAGCAGAGCAGAGCTCTGTGTTGTTCTTAAACTCATCTGGGTTCCTCAGTGCCTTGGTGTAGGGAACCTGCTTTGGCAGGGGGGTTGGACTCGATGATCTCTGGAAGTCCCTTCCAACCCCTACAATTCTGTCATTCTGTGTGCTTGTAAACGTATTGTCTGATTGCACAGAGCAACTGCAAGGTTGCTCCAATATTTGAAAGGTCCTTCCAGTGTTAGAAAGTAGCATACAAACAGGAGGGGAAACAACTGTTTACTGAGGGTGGATGGTGATAGGACAAGAGGGAATGGTTTTAAAGTGAGACAGGGGAGGTTTAGGTTGGATATTAGGAGGAAGTTTTTGAGCCAGAGGGTGGTGAGGCACTGGCACAGGTTGCCCAAGGAGGCTGTGGATGCCCCATCCCTGCAGGCATTCAAGGCCAGGCTGGATGTGGCTCTGGGCAGCCTGGGCTGCTGGTTGGTGACCTGCACACAGCAGGGGGTTGGAACCAGATGAGCGCTGTGTTCCTTTTCAACCCAGCCCATTCTGTGATTCTATAATTCTATGAAATTGCAAGGCTTTTAAATCCAAGATGTGCTCCACACCTCTGCTGTTTTGTACCTTTTTCTTCCTATTTTTTTACTCTCCTCCATTGCAATACGTTCAAATTTCACTTCCTCTGAGTGGGTGGGTGAGTGGTGTGGCTCAGTCAGTGTGGCGCAGCTTCCTCACCCCCAGATGTTCCTGGGTTACATTCAGCTGGTGCTTCAGCTCAGCAGAAAGAGCCCAGCGATGTCTGAGCAGCACAGAGCCACATCCCACTGACCTCTGCATCTCAGCAAGGGCTGACAGCCACAGCACAACGGGTTCAACTCAGGTGGGGAGAAGTGGGGCCGTGTCCCCTCTGGTTAGGATCACTTCCCCACTATCCCTGAAGGTGTTGTCCTTCATTCACACAGGATTGTTGATGGCTTCAGTACACGGTTTAAATAACCACTGAAAGCCATCTTTGCTGGGTTTCTGGCTGCTGGCTGGCTGCTTGTGGATGCAGCACTTAAACAGATGAGCCTGAAAGGCAGCACAGCACTAATGGATTATCCCATACACAGAGCTGGGGAGCTGCTTTTTCATTGCGTAGCTCACTCTGCTGCCTTCCTTCCCCACCCTTCCAGCCGTAAGGCAGAGCATCACTACCATTGCTGTGGGCTATGGAAAGAAAGGAGCCCTCCCACCTCGTGTGGAGGTGGAAGGATTAGTTTCTCTGAGCCCTGTGACATTAATGAGCTTCAGAGGGCATTTGCTGGCAAACTCAGCTATCTAAAAATAATGAGCATTCCTCATAAAGTGGGTCACCCCATCCACACACACCGGTCATGTGCAGTGAATAAAACACAGCCGTGCTGATCTCTATTTATATGATGACAGCCAACGTTCTGAGTGGCAGGCGGCCTTTTGGCAGGTGGAAGCACATTGACTCGAAGCTGTTTTGTACGGGTCAAAAGGAGATCAGTCTTATTAGGGGCAGAAATATGGCTAGAATGCAGTGCTGAAGCGGTTGGTTGGGAGCAGGGGAGCATTGGGGGGGGTTGCTGTGGGTGCAGGGTAGTGGGGTTTGTCCTTCCAGGCTGGTGGGGCTGGAGGAGGATGGAGGAACCATCAGGAGGGAGCTGAGACAGGGCAAGCAGAGCGTGATGGCAAAGGAATGCTTCTGAAAGGGAGGATATTGCTTGTCACAAATAGTGCCAGAGAACTCCTTTGAACTGGCCTGTCCTATTAAGTAAAAATAACTTGTTTCCCCTGAGCCATCTCAGCCCCTTTCTCCTTTGATGCATACTGTCCTCCCAGCTCCATATTCCTGCTCCTGGCCTATCCCCCCAAGCTCTCCTCTTTTCCCCCCCAGCTCACTCTCTTTGCTCCTTTGTGCTTTATGGGCGATGCACAATCTCTTCTGTTCCTCATTTTCCCTGCTCTGTGCCCTTTCTGCTCTCTTCCTGCTGCTTTCCCATAGCTCTCCCTCCTGTTCCAACAACATCTTCTCTTACTCTTGGAATAGCTGCGCTGCTTTTAACGTGTCATCCTTTTTCTTCAAATAGCTGTTCTCGTAGATCTGATCTATATGGGGAAATCTTTTTTTTATTTTTCTTCCTCGCTTGCAATTCTTTCTCAGCTGAACCAAAATCCCCGTTGGGTTCAGCAAAGCTTAACACCCGTGTTGCACAATGCAGCTGAAATGGGGAGCGCAGCCCCAGGGAGCAGCGTGCAGGGCTGAGGGGCAGGGAGAGCTGCAGGAAGGGCAGAGCAGAAATCACTTCTGCTGGGCTGGGCTGGACAGCAAACACAGCATCCTGGAGAGGGTGAGCGAGAATGGAGCAAAGCAGGGCAGAGGAAAGGCAGTCTGGATTGAGATGGGTACAGGAGTTTGGGTAGAGGGAGACATGGGGAATGGTGCGGTGGAAAGAAGAGCATGGCTGGTGTTGGGAAAAACAGGGACAGAAGGCTCTCTGGGTTTCATACCTGAAGAGCACGTGGATAATTTACTTCTTAATTCTGCATGCACAATTAGGAAGATGAGTCAGTGTGACTCTCTTGAGGAAGGGAAGGTTCAGGTGCTCCCTGACCCCACATCAGGAGGGGTTGTGTTGTGTTGGTACCCACGAGTGTTGGCCATGGACCATGAGAGGCAGCGTCCGCCTTCCCCATGTCTGGTGTTTCTCAAGCCCTGTAGCACATCATTAATATTAAAAAAAGATGCCTAAAAGCTCATGATAAGTGTACTTCTTTGGTGTGCAGCCAACACACTGGAGGCCAAATGATGTTAGGAAAGTCGTCCTTGCAAGTCTTTACTTGCTTTCCTTCTGCTGTTTCTAAGAGATCCCATTCAGAGCAGTAGAATCAGAAGATTAGTTCTTGAAAGAGATGGAGCTCCATCCTCAGAACCCACCTGTGGTGTGAAGCCACTGCACAGTGATGCCTCCTTCCCAGCTTGGAGAGTTTGGCACATTCACCAGCAGTGGAGGAGCACGGACTGCCGGGTTGTGTTGGTTCTCTTGATTAACGCGTTATTTTCCCATCTTAATCCACTTATTTTGCACTAGGACTCCTTATAGGCACCATTCACTTGTGTCTGAGGCAGTAATTGGAGCAAGGAACTTCACAGCTTCCACCTTGGTGAACATCAGTTGCCAAAGGCGATGGCTGAAGTGAAGGCACATTCACTGGGCATCCAGGCAGACCGGTGTGTTTGGGAGAGCAGGCTGATCCCTGGGGATTTCCTTTGTTGTAACACTTTCCAGATAAGATGAAACGTTAAATTCAGGGTTTTTGTTTGTGACAAGAGCTGGTTGGAGCCTTCTCAGCAGTTCAGCAAAGTTTTTTTACAGCAAAGAAATGAGATTTCCAGAAAACAAACTCACCTTTTTCAGTGGGTTCTTCATTTCCAGGCTAGGTGGGTTCCTGTCTTTAGTTCTTGGATGTGCTCGTGGCTTCTCTGTGTGAGTGAGGCTGTTGTTACAGTCAGAATTACAGCCAGAGGAGCATTCATTCTAGGTTATCCTGACGTCTCCTGCTTTGGTTTTTTGGGTAAAACCCAGTTCTTGTTCCTGAAGGTGGAGCAGGAAAAAATTCTGAAAGCTTTGGGAGTTTGTAGGATGAGAGAGCTGCTTGGCAGGCAGCTCTGAGATAGGCAGGGAGCCTGCTTCCCAGCACCACGCTCACTTTTGGCAGTCTCTTTTGGGTTTGAAATGGAGAAAATGTCATGGAGAATAAATACCATCAAGCCGACATTGTGCAGTTGCATTTCTGAGAGCATCGTAGTGCCTTTCCTTCAGGGCCCTTCTGATGTCCTCCCTGCTTGCTGGTGCATCTTCAGGTCCGCCCCTTAAGCACTGCATTGATCTTGCAGGCAACCATCAGGATGCTGATAATTCCATCCCAAGTATCAGGACTGGATGTAATGGGTTCCCATGAGCTGTGCTGTAACTGTGGGTGTTTTCCAGAAGAAGGAAACGTGTCCCCACATTTAGCACTGACTGTGCCCTCCAAGGACAGTTCTGTCCCCTTTCCTATGACGTGGCTCCTGGATGAAGCTGATGAGCCTCTCATAATGAAGTGGCCTTCATTTTTAGGTCTGCATACTGTGCTGGAGCTAAGAGCTCTGCATGTAGGAGTTTGGTTTCTGTTACCAGGAACATCAAGGTAACATTCTGTTACCAGGCATCACGGGAGGGCGGTTCAAGACCTTTATACTGCAGGAATCACAGTTTTAATCCCCAAATAAATGAGAAAGACATCATTGTGTTTATTATGGCTTAATGCACTGAGTACACGGTAGCAAAAATTCTGTTGTGAGCTTAGGCACATGTATGCAGGTGTGATGCTCGAAGGAGTAGCCCAGCGAATTGTGAAGACCTGGGAAAATGAGTTGATCTAGGAGAAGGAGAAGGTTTCTTCTATCTTTTCCCTATATTTTCTGAATGAAGGGCTGCATGGTGGCGGATGGGTGATGCACAGCACTGTGTTCTCATTGTTCGTGGGATCCATTGCATGCAGCTCTGCCTCCAGCAGGAGCCATGCAGTGGCCTCTCAGCACCCAGCACTGGGGAGCAGCCAGCAAGAAGTAAGTGGAAGAAACCAGTCCCAAGCCCTTACCAGCTGTTAGGTGGAGCTGGGAGTGCTGTCAGTGCCTACCTGGGGAGCAGCAGCAGAATTTCATTGCTCCAGTCATTCTCAGGATCAGTGCCAGTTTGCACGCAGCGGTTCATGAGGATCCTTGTCATGGGCACTTAACGCTGGGGATCCTCAAAGAGCTCACGTGCCAGAACGCATCAGAATCACACAGTGCCATGTGGCAGAGCTCTGGCAGAGGTGCATTCGTCCTTCCTTCTCTTGCAGGTCGTCGCCTATCACTACTGCCAGGCAGACAACGCCTACACCTGCCTGGTGCCCGAGTTTGTGCACAACGTGGCCGCCCTGCTGTGCCGCTCACCCCAGTTCGTCGCCTATCGGGAGCAGCTGCTGCGTGAGCCCCATCTGCAGAGCATGCTGAGCCTCCGCTCCTGCGTGCAGGACCCCATGGCCTCCTTCCGCAGGGGGATCCTGGAGCCCCTGGAGAACCTGCATAAAGGTACAGGAACGGCTCCCCAATGCTTTCTCTTTGCTCCCCGCCGCTGTTTTGTTTGTTTGGTTTTGAAATGCTTTCTTGCAGCTGTGCATTTAAACCCAGCAGTGGGTCAGGAGCTGCGGGTGGGAGGTGAGACGTGGAGTTGCTGAAATTGTCACCACACTTATCTGCAAGGTTGGCAGCCCCTTCTCTCCTGGGGTGCAACTCAGGCCAAAAACGAAACGGTGATGGTGGCATGTGTCTGACTTTGTGTTCTCGGTTTCTTTCCCGTCCCAAATCATAGAGTCACAGAATGGCCTGGGTTGAAAGGGACCACAGTGCTCATCTGGTTCCAACCCCTGCTGTGTGCAGGTCACCAACCAGCAGCCCAGGCTGCCCAGAGCCACATCCAGCCTGGCCTTGAATGCCTGCAGGGATGGGGCATCCGCAGCCTCCTTGGGCAACCTGTTCCAGTGCCTCAGCACCCTCTGGGTCAAAAACTTCCTCCTAACATCCAACCTAAACCTCTCCTGTCTCACTTTAAAACCATTCCCCCTTGTCCTATTGCTATCCATCCATGTGAATGTGGCCTCGCAGCTCTGAAGGTGAAAACACACAACAGTTTCCATGCACGGCCCTGCTCGTGACAGTGTATTTTGTTTCGTATTTTGGGAGGGGAGTGTTTTTCCCTCTCTTTTTCTTTATTTAATGGACTCTGGAGAATTGGAAGCTTTCAGCAGAAGGGCTGATACTGTAGAAGCTTATAGACATCCTGTCTGGAGCTTCTAAGGAGGCTGCTAACAGATCAGATTCTGACTGCTGATCTCGGAGCTTTCCCAAAGCAGCATTGATTTTGTCTCCTTTCCTTTCCTCCTCACACAAGATGTCACTAACTCATTGTGACAGACACTGCACTGAAGATCTTTGCTCGTTGTCATGAAAATTCTCGGAGTGCTGCAGAGCTCAGGGCTCTGTAGTCCTGCAAAATGGTGTCTGTTGTCATCGGCCTCACAAATAGACCAGATTAGTTTCTATTCTGACCCTTTGTATCGCCACGTCTGAGCCAGTGTGACATAGGTGCAGCTCCTACTGGACTTGAAGTCCCGTTGTTCAGAGCAGCTTGCAGATGGCCCAAAATGCAGAGCAGCAGCATGCACCCAACGTGTGTGGTTCTCCTGGGCATGAGGACATGCAGAGCCAGCATGAGCACAGCACTTTGTTTTCCTGGCATGCACAAATGTCACTGTAGGAGGAGTGTGGCTGCTCCTTCCTCCCAGCACTCCTGCATTGGGAATCACTGCTGTGCAGGCAAACAAGCTGGGTATCTCATTGGGAGGTATTTCAGCTCTGGGTTGTAGGGCATTTTGGAGGATGCTCGTTTCTCTTGCCAAGCAGGTTGACCCCCCCGATGGCCCCAAGGTCTTGGGGAGTGGAAATATGGAATCAGGATTCCCCACATCTTCCAGCACTGCTGGAGAGTGCTGGCTGGCTGATGGCTACCGAGAGCTCTGCAACAAAATGAGCAGCGTCTGGAAATTGGTTTTAAGATCTGTAACGTTTAAGGCACTGTAAATACATCAGCAGGTCTTTTACAAGGTGCTGATGGAGCTTTAATGGTGCTGGGGCAAAATTGTTGCAGAACGGTTAATGATGGATATCACTGAGAAACTGATATTCATGTTTCTCCAGTATGTGTATGAATTTAATGACAAGGAATTGAAAGAATATATAGGAGAACAAAGTAGGGATTCTTCCCCTCTCGCTGCTTCCTCCTCTCTCCTTTGGGCTTTATGAGAAACATGAGATGTGGGTACAGAACTCAGGCTCCACTCGCTCCTTGATTTCAGAGTCATAAAGTGTGTTTTCAAGGTGCATCCAATGAGCTTACTGGGGAGTCAGCTGAGAAAGGATCTCTGGTGACTTTAATGCAAAATATGTGTTTGTCATATGGATATTAGTGGTACACTCAGAACAAAATGCAACTTGGTAACGTCAGGCTGGGACAGAATGGGATTTCACTGATCTCCCTGGAGACTGTGGGCAGCTCATGTTGGCAGTGAGCATTGATTCATTAAAATACCTATTTTCTGAGGATGGAAGTTGAGTATGCATGGACTGTGTGCAATTAGTGTGTCATAAGAGAGATGCTGTCACTGTGTCTTCTTTCTTTTTTACCCTTGAAGAATGACTGTAGCCACGTGTTCGGCCTCCTAAGGAAATGCTTTCTTCTTTTTTTTTTTTGCTTCTCAGAGAGGAAGATCCCTGATGAAGATTTCATCATATTAATTGATGGTTTAAACGAGGCTGAATTTCACAAGCCAGATTACGGTGACACCATTGTATCATTCCTGAGCAAAATGATTGGGAAATTCCCCTCCTGGCTGAAGCTGGTTGTGACCGTCAGGACAAGTCTACAGGTACACTGAGTCCTGGTAGCTGCTGGGTTGTCAGGATGGGCTGTGATGAAGAATTGCTTAGTGTGTATCAGGTGTGCTGGTGGTAGGTAAATTGCAGCCCCTGTTGTCCTTCCTGTGAGCTTTTGTTTTGCACCACCATTTTGGAGATGCTCTCCTCAGTTTGTGCTGTCAGCCTCTGCTATGTTGTTTCTCCCCAGTTTGCAGTGACAGAGCCTATGACATGAAAACTCTGTTGGAAAAGCCTTTAATGAGTTTGGGTTTTGCTCTATAAGAACATCAGTGAGTTTAGCAAATGAGAGATTCCCTGGCCATGGTATCCAGCTGGCCATCATTGCTTGGG
This sequence comes from Tetrao urogallus, assembly GCF_951394365.1. NCBI lineage: Eukaryota > Metazoa > Chordata > Aves > Galliformes > Phasianidae > Tetrao > Tetrao urogallus. The sequence goes on along the minus strand of NC_136839.1, from coordinate 2,738,472 downwards.
AACGGTTGCCTTCTTGGTTGGGTGCCTGTTCCTACTGATAGCAGCAGTGGGATTTCTCTGTTCTGTAACCTCCACATCCTTCCCTCCAATGGCTGAGATGACAGCAGGAGGGATGGCACCCTGCTGTTGGGTTGGGCTGGGGGTAATGAGGGCACCTCTCTGGGCCAATTTCCCAGTCCTTCTCATGGATGCAGTGTTAGGAACCACGTCCTGCATTTTTATTTCAGTCATGTCTCATGCAGAAACTGTCTGATTATAGATGAGGTTGTGAGGTCCTGAGGGCATAAACCACCTTCTCGTGTGCTTTCTCTGATGGAAAAGGTCTTAAAGGAGTCTCAGAGGTGCTATTGTAATACAAATCAAGTTTACTTAATTAATAATAAGCATTCCCAGAATGAATATACTTCTTTCTTCTTTCTTCGCAGGAAATAATTAAGCTGTTGCCCTTCCACAGAATATTTTTGGATAGACTGGAAGAGAACGAAGCCATAGACCAGGACCTGCAGGCATACATCCTCCACCGGATACACAGCAGCTCAGAGATCCAGAACAACATCTCACTGAACGGCAAAATGGACAACACCACCTTTGGCAAACTCAGCTCTCACCTCAAGACCTTGAGCCAAGGGTCTTACCTTTACCTGAAACTCACTTTTGATCTCATAGAGAAAGGATATCTAGTACTAAAAAGCTCCAGCTACAAAGTTGTCCCAGTGTCTCTGTCAGAAGTTTACCTGTTGCAGTGCAATATGAAGTTCCCAACGCAGTCTTCCTTTGATCGGGTTATGCCTCTCTTGAATGTGGCAGTGGCATCTCTGCACCCTTTAACAGATGAGCATATTTTTCAGGCCATTAATGCAGGTAACATTGAGGGCACTTTGGAGTGGGATGACTTTCAGCAGAGGATGGAGAACCTTTCTATGTTTCTTATCAAACGTAGAGACATGACGCGAATGTTTGTTCATCCCTCTTTCCGAGAATGGCTTATTTGGAGAGAAGAAGGTGAAAAGACCAAGTTTCTTTGTGATCCTAGGTAAGCAGACAGTGAGCAGTGGGTTGATGGATGTGTTCATCTGAAAGCGTTCTGTTCTGTTCTGAGAATCACTTCATTGCTTGAGGTCACACGTGGGATGAGATGGCTCTTGCTCGGCTTTCATCTGTCCGCACTGTGCATGTCTGCATCTGTGCTGCTCTCCTTAAACCTTTGTGTTGGTCGTGGAAAGATGTGAGCACTCAGCTGAGCCAGCAAACGTCAGAATCATCTCCAGGATGAGCTGAGCCCTGGAAGGACCTCGGAGGGTCCACACTCAGCAGCTCAGAGCTGGGGGGGCTACATTGACATCCCCAGCTCTGACTGGAGGGGGAATCCTCCTCCATCCCCTCCCAACCACACAAAGTGAGGGATGGGGAGATGAAGGATGAACGGCGTGGATGCATCTTTTGAAGCTGGCTTCTTTTTGAAGTCTTGCTCCTTGTAGTCCTATTAAATGTCTTTCAGAGAGCAGAATAAGGAACAGAGTCAGGCTCTAACAATGTTGGACTGTAAGTGCATGTGTAATCTCTGTTCTGACAGCAGCAGAGTTCCTGGCTTAGCTCACGCAGAACAGAATTTAATCATGCTTAGATTTATATTCTCTAAGCCCAATGATCACTATTAACAGCGTTATCTTTTGTTTTTACTGAAGAGTGGAAACAGACTCTGACTGTAATTCTGGTCATTGATCCCCATAAGCTCTGCTCTCTTTTGCCTGCCCATCTCCAAAAATACGATTACAAAAATCAGGGAAACACTCAGATTCTCAGCCTTATCGGGGCATCTCTGGGCCCTGCAGCCAGGCTGACGAAACACAGCACTGTCTGCTGGAACTAAACAGCTCCTGGCTGATCAAAGCAGCCGTAGCTGCTGGTGATCTCAGAGTCATTTACTGCTTTAAATTTTGTGGCAAACAGGCTGCAGTAGAAAAATAGCACGTAGCTCCTCCCAATGGGAAACCGACGTGCTTGAATAGGTTCTGCACAACAGTCCTATGGAGTGAACCCTTTGGAAAGCATCTTACAGCAGCAAGTGTCTTCATATCGATCAATGTTAGCTATTTGATATCCTTCCTCTTGAGTCATTAAGTGCTCGTTATGGGCAATTCTTTTCGACCCTCCTTGCAATGTGTGTGTATGTGTCTGTGATGCCTGTGGAGCTGAGAGCTGCTCCCGTTCCTGTGTATGAGCAGGCTGGGAGCAGTGCTTGCCACAACAGGAGGAATTCAGGCAATTCAGTGCTGTCCTGTGTTGCCAGGATAAGGAAACTCACTTGCAGAATGCTCCCTTGGTGCTGAACATCCCTATGTGTGTCAGTCTGCACATGCCAGCTGGTCGTGCAGCTGTGTAGTCTGGGTTTGGTTTCTCCTGGTGCTTACAGAGGTGGCCAGGGGTTTCCTATTCTGTTCTCCCAGGTAACAGTGGTAGGACAAGAGGTGATGGCCTCCACCTCTCAGGTGGTAAATGCCTGGGGACTTGAGCATATGTGGCATCTATAGAGCCCTGTGGGATTGCCAGCACTCAGCAGACCAGGCGCCTCGCCAGGGGCAAGGAGAGAAGTTACGTGGCGTTGTAATGGGCTGCCAGTGCCTTGAGTGCGAGTCCATATGTTCTGAAGGGCTAATAAATCTCTCTAATGTATAATGCACGCTAATTGCATTACACTCTGATGGTAGATAATGAAGCAGGATACATTTTAGTGATTAATAGGGAAGACCCTTTGAGATTCTGCTATTGTGCTTCTCAAAGCCCTCCTGTCCAGCTCTCAGGGAAGAGCTAATATTGAGACGTGGAGCTCAGGGCACAGTAAACCCTTAGGACCAATGAAGATAAGTAATGATCTTTCATTTTATTTCTTTAAAAGAAGCACAGCTTGCCCCTGGCTGAGCTACCAGGAGCAGATTTGGCAGCAGCTTTGGTTTCCTTTCTGCTTGCATGGGGCTTAGTTCATCATCACCAGGGCAGGAGCACACTGTTAGCACAGAGCTCACTGCCCTCTCTGTGCCGATGCAGTGAGGAATGGAGCTGCTAAAGCTGATGTTTTCTGGACGAGTTTTGAAGTGAAATGTGGTTTTGTGAGGCTGCTCTTAATAGATGTACCCTGGGTATGAGGACACCACAAAGGCATTGGGGATGATGGAATTTGGGGCTGCAGCACCGCCAGTGGGGAATCTTTCTCCTTGTGTTGAACGGAGCGTGTTCCCATCTTCTTGGAAGTATGGGGAGAGGGAAGAGGAAGAACACAATGTCCAGAAATCACCACATTCTCTAAGCTTCTGGCAAATGGTGCATCTCCAGCCTCCAGGTTTTGTGTTGGCCTTTGGGACTGCTGCCCCTCTGTGCTGGGGCTCACTGTGAGTGACGGCTTGTTGGCATCAAAGGGAACTCAGTCACTGTGGATCTCCCATCAGGGACCCCCAGCATCCATGGCTGCTGGTAGCAGAGCAAAAAGCATTTGTCAGGGTTCAAGCAGTGTCGCAGTAATAACTTCCCCCCCAGCTGGCAGCATTTACCAAGTAGAGTAGTTGACAAACAACATAAAGCATCGTAGGGAAAGGCTCAATCCATTGTGACCAGAGCACGGAAAAGTGGTGATTATTGTGTGTTCATTCTGACACTTCTTAACCTGAATCTCATAATGTTGTTCCGTGTTTTGCCTTCATCAGAATCTTCCATGCAATTATTTTGCTTGCTTTTGCAGCACTTAGAAAATGAAATGTTTTGTCCCTGTGCTGCTGCTCATGGGACTGAGGGAGGTGGGGGGGGGGGAGGGAAGTGGTTGGTGCTGATTAGGCAGTGAAAGAGCTGCAGTCAGATACAGACCCCCAAAGTGGAATTACTGTGTCCAGATTGAAGTACCAGCATCGAAGCTCCTTGTCAACACTTGCATTATAGTCAGAGGGGGGAACTAAGGGTGATTGATTCCATCGTGAGCTGAAAGGCTGCAGTGGGGCTGATGCAGAGTGCCATGGCAGTGGCTGCTCGTGGGGGTCTGCAAAGGGAGCGTGGGGTGACAGTCTCACTGGGAGCCTCCTCCAGCACTGACAGATAAAACTGGGTGAGGTGAACCTTGCCCTGTCCTCTCTCCTTTCCGTTATGCGGGTTTGGGGGTAGATTTCAGGTGTTCTTTCCCTCTGTGATGGCTGTGGAGGAGAGTGGTTCCTCCTGGAAACTCTGGGAGGAATATCCCACTGCAGCACATTTCTACACAGCACAGTGATGCAGATCCATCCTCACATCTCTGGATGTGGTGTTAGCCTGAAATCCCAGATTCCTAGGATTGGGTTTCCAGAGGAAGGATGAAGAAAGCCCCTGCAGCATTTGGTATCATTCAGACCCCAGGAGCTGCTGTGGCACTGCAGAGCTGTTTGTGTCTGAAACCAGACCCAGGAATGCTGCGTGGGAAATCAGTGTTCTGCAGTAAACATTGGCTGTGCACCAAGAGTTGATCAGGTATTAGAAGATCCTAATAATCTCGGGATCTCAGAGAAGAAATGATGTGAGGTGAGGTGAGGGTGAGGGCAGCTCCTCACCCATTCCCTTCAGTTCCACATCATGAACCAAACCTGCTCTGTCTCTGCAGCGCTCGGTGTGGGCTGGCTCAGCAGCAGCAGTGATAACCACGCTCAGTTGCCATGGTTTCGAGCAGAGCCCTCTTGTAACACAATGCAGTGGAGGTGTTTTGCATTTTCCTTTCTGTCAGGAGGCAAGCAGCAAGGGGAGGCTTGGTCCTCCTCCAAGTTGCGTACTTACATCTTACCAGCAGGTTGATGGAGAATGAATTAGAAGCAGACGAGCATCTTTTTGCATTTGATGGAAAGCCTGATCTGACCAGCAGTCCCCAGTGAATAGAAAATTGGTTTAGGAAGCGTGTAGGAAAAGAGTGCAGTGCAAATTTTATCTGTAAGAGTCCCGTTGTACAACAAACACTGAAATGGGAGGTGTGGGGATCACCATTCTATGACAGGGTCAGGTTTGAGGTGACCTTAAATGTCGTCTGGTTCCACCCCCTGCCATGGGCTGCTTTGCCAAGCAGTAAGTCAGGCTCCATCCATTGCACGTCAGTTGCTTAAAGTTTGTCCACAGATAGCTTCTAAGTGTCACAGAGTAATAGAATTGTAGAATGGATTGGGTCGGAAGGGACCTTTAAGATCATCTGGTTCCAACCCCTCACTAGACTAGGTTGTTCACAGCCCCATCCAGCTTGGCTTTCCATATGCTTTGCTCCAATTTCCCCAGATTCCAAATACTTTTCCATTTTGGATCTGAAAAACTGAGAGAGGATAATTTCTAATGAAACAGCAAATCTCTACTCAGCTTTGACATTACAATGCCTGGTTAGCTGGGTTTTTTTTCCCCCTCTTATGTTCTTAGTTCTGGAAATCTCTTAGAATGTGCTGAGATTTATTTATCATAAGTTGAAATGACGGAGCGTTGATCAGACCTTGGGGTAGGTCTCACATGGGATGCTTTTTGCTCCATGAAACAGATCCCATTTGAACTCGAGGTGATGCAAAAGAATGTGGTTTTGTATTGATTTGAATCGCTTGCATCGTTGGGCAGTTGGTGGTTTTGCCATGTCCAGCTGTGTGCCTGCTGTCCTGATGCTCAGAGCCTGTGCTGAGTCGGTGCAGTGAATTAGCAGGGGTTTGGTGGTTGATGGTCATTCCTACAGCTCTCATTTTGGCATGGTGGAAGCAGTGGTTACCCATGGTTTGGGATTTGGATCCCTCTGTACCCATTGCACGAGAAGAGCAGTGAAATGTTTCTTGCTGGTTTAATTTCCCCACTAAGAGGAACCCAGCTAAGCGCCGTATTTTTGGATCACAAGATGAATCAATCCGTCCTGGTGCCCTCCTGGTCATCGAATGGGCAAACACAGTCTCTTCTCCAAGCAGTGAGGACCCAATCCCTGCAATACCTGGAACACAACTTCTCAGCTTCCTCTACCACTTCCAGAATAAAGTTGTCTGATTCCCTGACTTGTACCTGGTACATTCTGAAATGTGAAAGGAATGGGCAATAACTCCACACAGTGGATGCTGGCGACTTCACATGAGCATCCTCATGGCTGGGGTTTCCAGGTGTTAGCTCTGATCTCGTGGAGAAGAACAGAGCTGAGAAAGGAGTGGTCAAAGCCATTGGGGATGTCAGGCTCAAGGATTGTCCCCACACTTGGATGGAGCTGCAGCTGGAAAAGGGAGACGTTGCAAATCGTGGCTGATGAGATGAGATGAGATGAGATGAGATGAGATGAGATGAGATGAGATGAGATGAGACGAGACGAAGAGCAGATGTGGTTGCTCCCACCACAAAGGACATCAGCCGAACTACTGGCTCATTGGACATGCAACACAATTAGACTGAACACCTAAGTGTTCAGATGGAGAAGCTTTCTGGAATACGTTTTGTCTTCGGTTGCTGTCCTCATAAAATCTTTTGGGTTTTTGGTTTTTTTTTTCTTTCTGGATGGCCAACTTCTGCATGCTGTCCCACTTTTACATCTAAAGAAAGAAGAAACATCCACTGCGTAATCCATTCGGTGGCACTGAGCCACCAAAGAAAGAGAAGTGGAATTAATTGGAGGCAATAGGAGTGCTTACTGAAGAACGAAACGTTGCTTAATTTGCTCTTGTTATTGCCTTCCTCCAATCCTCACTGAGCAGAGCCTTCCAGAGGTTCTGCTGAGAGCAGCCCCGTTGTTGTTCCGCATCACTCCCAGGCAAATGGAAGCGAAGCACTTCCAAGTCACAACCCCCGCTCCGCTGCAATCCTACATGTGAGAAATTACAGCAGGTGAAATGAGGACAGAAAGTGTGTCACTGCTTCTGTGCCGAGCGCTCCGTGCGCGCGGTCACCGCAGAGCTCACGGAGAGCTTTGCCCATTCAGCCCACCCAACGTGGTCATTAAGTTACGCCAGCAGTTTTTTCCACCCTGCTCTCAGACATCACTTATTTACTCTGAATACAAAGTAATCTGCTCCTGGCAACCGGCAGGATTTGGGAAAAGCTTTATGGGCTGAGCGGAGACGGCAGAATTCCATCTTTGCTCTCTGGATCTGTGGTTTTAAACCTCGTTAAATCGGGCTCTGCAAGTGTTCCGAAATGCTTTTCTCTCTCTTTTATTCCTTGCTGCTCTGTATTTTTTAAATGGTTGCTTTGTTACCATGAATCAAAGGGTGAGACCCATTTTTCCTCCTCACTGCCCTCCAGCAGTGCCCGGCACCCTGTGCCATTCTCCCATGTAATGCAGTAGAGAGGCTCTCTAGGATCGGCTCCTGATGAGGATTCAGGTACATTATCCTGGATGCTATCCTGCAGATGAGCCCTCTGACCACCATGTCACACCATCTGGCCACGTGCTCCCCATACAGTGGATGCAGCATGGTCTGTACCCAGCGACATTGGAGGCTCCATTCCCCATCCCCACCCTTCCCATGTGTGCAGTGCTGTGGCTGTGTAGGTGGGACTGGTTTCCCCAGTGTTCAGTCCCAACCCAGCAGTGAGGAGACATCCATGAGCCCTCCAGCACTGCAGTGCTGCTTCATTCATCACAGCTTCACCCCAGGGTAGCTGAGCAATTCCATTTCTGCTCTTGCCAGCGCTCACGGGTCTGTGCAGTTCTTCAGCTCTCCTTAATGCAGTGCACAGCTCTGCTGCTTGCAGTGCTTCGTGGCCCACGAGGTGCGGGGGATGGCAGTGAGGCAGCAAGCAATGAGCTGATACCTTGGTGCAGGCATTTTGTGCAGTGCTTTGCCTCTGCTAAGCCAGAAGGCAGCCATAGAGCACTTTTGCTGTATGCAGAAGAGGTTGAAGTGTTGAGTTGGAGTCAGGTGTCTGAGGGAGCAGCATCAGTGATGGAGATGTGTTGGGGTTGGGATGCTCATGATGCTCATTGCTGTCCTTGTGAAAATTGGTGCTGAGATGTCCACCAGTGGCCCCTTTCAGCCTGGAAATGCCACATGAAGCACCCAGAACGGGGTGTGTGAAGACTTTAGGCTCTTGCTGTATAACAGATAGCCAACAGTGGCTGTGGTGTGGGTAGATCTGTGAATAAGACAACTGTTGAGTGAAGGAAGCAACCTGAAGCTGTGGTGGTGAAATTCACACTTCCCCTGAGCCCTGATGGGAGGCCCTGAACTGGAACTGGGCACTGCTGCCATGCCTCTGGGTACCTGTGGGCAGGTGATGCTTTCTGACCGGGTCCTGCGCAGTTTGTCTCTGCTATGACACCCTCAGTAATGGGAAGGTTCTACCTGGGCTGTGAGCTCTGCCCCACGAACCTGGCAAATTAAAGCAGTGTTGAATTCTGTAGGAAATAGCACGTCGTGTTTAAGAATGTTCGCTGTTCAGAACTGTTGCTTTCCTAACTCTGTGTGATGGTAATTCCTTCCAAGTGAACTGGCAATTGTAACATCAGAGGGAAGCTATGCTATAGGAATCAATACATCAGTGCTGGGTGTTTTTGGGGGCAGCAGAAGCTCCATCAGTGTCAGTTTTTCTCTGTGCTGAAGTTGTAGCATTGCCAGAGTGGACATCTCTGGGAAGAGCAGATTCCCTGGGCACAGTGCCTGGGTTTGGGATGGCTCTGTGGGGTGAGCTGCAAGAAGGAAACATGGGGGTACATTGGGAGTTTGGCTTTGGCTAGGGCCAGAAGTGGAAGTGGATTCTCACTGAGCTTTGGGGTCTCTCCATCTCTCTCTGTGCCCATCCCTGAGCACAGCCTTTGCCAGCCAGACTCTGGCTGTGTCACACATGATCTGCAGCAGCAAACAAAGGCTCCCAGAGCTGAGCTGGCAGCGCTATTAATTTTTCACAAGAAGAAATCTCACATTAAAAATAGAAAATCTGTGATGGCAAACTCTGCAGTGGCGAAATTCAAAGCAGATCGTGTCACTGAGCTCCTTGATGTAGAAATCATTACTGCCATCCGCTGCTTTGTTAGGGGAAAAAAAAAGAAAAAAAAAAAGGAAAAAAAAGAAGGGCTGTGCTGTTGGAGTCTGCTTTAGCGTGCAATTAGTGCTGACAGGGCAAGTGACTGCAAGTATTTATCAGCGAGCCTGGAGCCGAGGTCTGGGAAACATTGCAGAGGTAATGCATTACTCATGAATGCTGTGCTTGGTTCTGGAAGAGTTTGTAGATGCCTTATTCCTAACAGCTGTGCGTGTGATCAGGTTTGGGTAAATGCCCTCCAGCTGCAGTAGAGCTGTGCCAGAGCAGAGCAGGGACGCCAGGCTGGCGTGTCAGCATGGAGCTGCTCATCATCATGGCAGAACTTTCTGGATCTTCACAGAATCACAGAAGCATTAACGTCAGAAGAGACCTCCAAGATCATCACATCCAACCGTTGACCCGTTCCCACCATTCCCATTCAAAGGATTGTGAAGGTTGGAAAAGACCTTCAAGATCATCAAGACCAACCCCAACCCATCACCGTACACCCACTAAACCACAACCTCAGCCCCTTCAGTCCACGATCTTCAGCCCCTTCTTAGCATTGCTGCAGTCCTGGCTCTGCTCACATCCTTCCCAAGCGTTTCTGAAGAGTTCTCAGTCAGCCCTGCTCCAACAAGTGCTGCTATTTCCTCTTTTGCAATGGGCAGAGTGGAGCAAAAAGCCCGTGCCATTTTCCACCGCTCCCTGCAGCAGGGAGATGAGTTGATGCCTCTGCACAGATGTGCACCAGCAACCTTTGTTGTAAAGTTGGCTGCTGTCTGGAGCAGAAGCAGAGCAGCATGAGGCTGATGAGCTGCAGACATACGGGGTGTATTGGGGTGATGGTAAGCTTTAATAATCTGGCTGAATGGGGTTGGGTGCAATCTGGCAGTTGCCGCATTCCCCATCTTTCAGTGCTCAAGCTGTGATGCACAGTTGTTTGTTTTTGTCTGTTTTTGTGCTGTTCTATCTCTCCGTGGGCTTTCATAGAGGTCCATCAGTGCAGCGAGCAAAGGCCATTTGTCTGTCTCCTTCCAAAGGGCATGAACTGGGGTGTGGGGGGATCCCCTCCTGTTCTAAAACAGAGGAACAAAGCGGGGAGGGAAACACAATGAGCCCCGGGTGGCTCAGCGTCCTACAGCCACATCCCAGCCCTTCTGCTGTACCAGCTTTCCTTTTCTCCCTTCTGGTGCTGCTGTGCAGCGAGCTTTGACAGCACAGCCACGTGCAGGCAGCACCTGGGCTTGATGTTCTCTCTGGGCAGAGACATGCAGATAAATCCCTGCCCTGGTGCAGACGTCTGCTTGCTGCTATGCTTGCTGCCTTTTGGCCAGGCTGAGCACTTTGTATTTTACCAAACAGTGATGAGCTAATAACATTCCCTGTCCTTAAAAGCCCTTCTGAAGCCGCAGCTTATATCATGTTTGGTTTTGTTTGGCTTGAGGGGGTTTGGTTGCTTTTATATGGAGTCACATTCTTATTTAGTTCCAGGAATTAAGTGAGTTAAAAAGGACTCTCTTGAGGGTACCCAGGGGCTTATGGAAGAATCTGAACTTCTTCTCTGCCCTCAATGTCAAGGTTAGGAGTTGCTTTGCTTATTATGGTCTGCATATTTGGTCACAGCAGCATTATTTCTCTTTTTTTGATCAGATAGCACTTGGGAGACCTTGGAAAAGCCTCAGTTGCTCCCAGTGCTTTGCAGGCACTGGCAGTGTCTGCAGTAGGGAAATGCATCTCTAGCTTGCAAGGGCCTGGATTGCTTTCTTTAGCAAATGCAGTCTGTGGAAAGGTGCACAGAGAGGGTATTTGTTGGCCAACCCACGAACCCTGCAGCTCCTGGAGCACCAAGCACAGAGCATAGTGCCTTACAGGACCTCCAGCAGTTCCATCCTCACCTGTGTGTGCCATTCTCACCCCAAAATGTTTGGCAGCTCGTCACTTTTTTGCACTGTGTTTCTGTGTCCATGCCCTCAAGTCAGTCAATCAGTCCCTCAAGTGTCTGAGAAGGCACTGCCATCTTCCAGTGCCTGAGCTGGATGTTTGGGCATGGAAAAAGGTCAGCAAAGGCAACTGAGCCAAGGCAGCCGGGGTTTCTGTTATTGTGTTTTGTATTAAAGGAGCTCTGCGTGTTTCTTAGCCTGTTTTTTCGGGTTGTCAGCCTGGCAGGTCCTGCACCTGTGGCCTCTTTGCTGCTGCAGAAGTGGAGATTGCATTTGGAAGAAGTTCTAGTGAGTGCAGAGCTACATCAGTCTGCAGAGGAGAGGTCACACAGCAGGGAATGCAGCTGTCATTTAAAGGCCATTTTTCAAAGCACGGATGTTGTGAAAGTGTCATTTTCTAATGGCTTCCTTTGGTAGTGTGCTCTCCAAATTAGGGTCGTACTCCATACAATGACTTTAAAAGCAGCACCGTGGCTCTTGTGACATCGTTCCTTCGACACTGCTTAATTTATATCTGCTCATAGACAGCATATCACTGCATTAATTGTCTCGTTGCATCTTCTAATGAGCTGGGCTCAATTAAAAGTGATCACCAATAATCTAAAAAAAATAGAAAGGATTTGGTGGTTTACAGCTCTGTCTCCCAAAGGCTTTCCTCTCTGAAGCCCTTTTGTCGGTACAAGACTTCAAATACTGATGTGCTCCTTCTTCTCTTTCCAGGAGTGGCCACACACTGCTTGCCTTCTGGTTTTCCCGTCAGGAAGGAAAACTAAACCGACAGCAAACGATCGAGCTGGGACATCACATTCTCAAAGCACATATTTTTAAGGTAAGGAAAACGAAGCTTTGCTCCGACCTCATCCCGGTTGTGTGCAGTCCACCGGCACCAGCAGCATTTGGTCTGTTCTTGTTTTAGGGTTTCTGTAAGAGATGTGGTTTATTGGATTTATAGAATTGGCAGCAGCATATAAGAAATTCTTGAAAGTAAACTAAAATGCGGGTTTATCAGTGAGGGAAAGGTATTGTCTGTCTATGTGGGCCAGAGATGGGCACAGGATGGTGCACAGTGCTGGTACTGAGGCTGGGAATGGATGGTGTTCCTTCTTGAGCACAAGCATCGTCAAACAAACAGTTTAGGAAACACAAGAATGGATGTTTGAGTGTCTTAGAGTGATCACCAGTCCTAACAGGAGCACAGGTCTCACGAGGAGCTGCTGAGGGAGCTGGGATTGTTCAGTCTGCAGAAGAGGAGGCTCCAGGGAGAGCTGACCACCTGTAACAACCTGAAGGGAGGCTGTGAGCTGGGGGTCGGCCTCTTCTTTTGTGTAACAAGCGATAGGAGGAGAGGGAATGGCCTCAAATTGTGCCAGGGGAAACTGAGGTTGGGCATTAGGAAATGCTGTTTCTCCAAAAGAGTCAGGAGCTGGGATGGGCTTCTGGGAGGTGGGGAAGTCACCGACTCTGGAGTTGTTCAGGGAAGGTTCAGATGTTGTGTTGAGGAGTGTGGTTTGGTGAGAGCTGTTGGTGATAGGCAGACATTTGGACTGGATGATCTTGTAGGTCTTTTCCAGCCTTGGTGGTTCTTTGATTTTATGTGGAAACCCAATTGGGAAAAGCGTGGTGTGGATGGGAAGGGCAAGAACAGAAACTCTCAGTCATGATACAGCAGGACCCAAACTTCAGGCGAACAGATATTTTAGAAACCAAGCAAGGAGATGCTGCAAACAGGTTGCCCAAGGAGGCTGTGGATGCCCCATCCCTGCAGGCATTCAAGGCCAGGCTGGATGTGGCTCTGGGCAGCCTGGTCTGCTGGTTGGTGACCTGCACATAGCAGGGGGTTGGAACCAGATGAGCTTTGTTTGCAACCCAGGCCATTCTGTGATTCCATGACTTGCCCAGATGTCCTTGTCTTTGTTTCAGTGATGCCAATGGCGTTGGGTGTCTTTAGTCCCTAAAGACTCAATGTCATCTTCTGTGTATTGCATTCATACCTGAGCATGCATATTTAACCACAGCTGGGACTTCTGTGGTGTGATGCTGTGATTACCTTCTGATGGCTGTTCAGAAAGCATGTGCTCACTCCCTCTGTCCTGATGATGCCTCAAAAAGCTTATTTGTGGGTTCGACTGTTTTATAACTATTTTTGAATTATTTTAACCATTTGTTGTAAAATTGTTTTCCCTTTCCCCAATTGCTCTAGACTGGGTTTGCTGAAATTTAATATTGACCTCTGATGTGGTGTATCACAAAAGCAGTGCTTAATCATTGCTAGAATTCCTCATTGTTTTCTCTGCCCTGAGCTGAAGCAGCTATTTCTCTTTGATTTCCTGAATTTTGAAGAAAAGAAGCTTGTTATGGAGGTCTGTAACCCAGCCCAGCACGGGTGCAGGTGGGGATCCTGCTCTGAGCATCCTCCCTGGGATGGAGTAGACTCCACTGTCTGCTGATGTCACTCATCCTACAGCCCCACACTGCAGAGGGATACAGAGTGCTTCCAAAATAGCAATAAATAGAATAAACGACCTCACAGCAGTGAAGAAGCAGAAATCAGGGCTTGTGTATCATGGCAGAGCTAGAAATGGCTGTAGAATTTCCATGGAAACAGCAGAGTTAATGGTAAATCAGTAGCAGAACAGCACCGTGTGGGGGGTACACATAGCACTGCTGGACGCTGCTGTCTGTGTGTCAGGGCTGCAGACACATCCCTCTGTGCTGGGTCTGCCTGCTGGCACGTTGGTTACTAAGCATTGTCCCCTCGGTAGGAGGAGGGATGCTTGCTTGAGTGCTCACACACGCCAACGGGAAGGGCTGGAGGCAGTCTGCTGTTAGGTATGGAAATGTTAAGGCTTCCTTAATTTATCCTGTTGTGAGCACGCATTGTCATCTAGTTTAAGCATGTGAATAATAAGGAAACTCTGTGAATCAGTTCTGCCAAAATAAGACGTGCTTTATACAAAAAGAAGAATAGAAGCGTGCCTCAGCACAGCATCTTCTGGGGGAGGTGAGCGGATTTGAGCTGCTTGCAGCTTCACCCTGCCTTGCATAGACCTTGCAGATGGCTGCAGCAACTTTGCAGGTTGTTTCCTACAAGCAGATTGATTCATCCTAAAGAGCAGATGTTGTGCATCGACATCTTGTGTCTTCAAACTGCACCACGTCCTTATGCCTGGGAAGATCAGTGTGGTGTGGTTTAGGGTACCTGGAAGCAGCCTCCCATGCAGAGCTTGGGGATTACAGTTAAATTGGTGTGAGTGTGGTTACTGAATTAATCCTGGTCTGCCAGGCTGGGCTTGTGTTGTGTGAAGGAGAGGGCTTGGGTCTATGCTGTCTTTTCTTTTTCACAGGGGCTGAGTAAAAAAGTTGGGGTGTCTTCCTCCATCCTGCAAGGGCTTTGGATCTCGTACAGCACCGAGGGTCTTTCCATGGCTTTGGCATCGCTGAGAAACCTCTACACCCCAAACATCAAGGTACTGCGGGGGGGTGAAGAGCTGGAGGGGCTCCAGAGCTGCCATGGAGAGCTTCCATCACCCCACAGCACCAGGAGGAGGATCTTCCTGGCTCTGACGGATCTCCTTAGAAACACACAAAGGGCTCTGATTTCAATTCCTGTATTGCCCTGACAGTAAACCCGTTTCCATCCTCAGCACTCAGCTAACAGGCGCTTTCCTTCTGCTCTGCAGGTCAGTCGGTTGCTGATTCTGGGAGGTGCCAACGTCAATTACAGGACCGAAGTTCTGAACAACGCCCCAATTCTGTGCGTGCAGTCCCACCTGGGGTACACAGAGATGGTGGCTTTGCTCCTGGAGTTCGGTGCCAATGTAGATGCTGCTTCTGAGAGCGGCCTGACCCCCCTTGGCTACGCTGCTGCTGCTGGGTTCCTGAGCATCGTTGTGCTGCTGTGCAAGAAACGGGCCAAGGTACAGTGACTCCCTTGTGCTCAGCTCTTGTGAGGCCTCATCTGCAGCACTGCATCCAGGCCTGGAGCCCCCAGCACAGCAAGGATGTGGAGCTCTTGGAGCAGGTCCAGAGGAGGGCACTGAGATGATCAGAGGGCTGGAGCAGCTCTGCTATGAGGAAAGGTTGGGGGAACTGGGCTTGTTTAGCTTGGAGAAGAGAAAGCTCCAGGGAGACCTCGTTGTGGCCTTCCAATGGTTGAAGGGAGAGTATAAACAGGAGGGGAACTTCTGTTTATGAGGGTAGATGGTGACAGGACAAGGGGAAATGGTTTTAAAGTGAGACAGGGGAGGTTGAGGTTGGATATTAGGAGGAAGTTTTTGATCCAGAGGGTGGTGAGGCACTGGCACAGGTTGCCCAAGGAGGCTGTGGATGCCCCATCCCTGCAGGCATTCAAGGCCAGGCTGGATGTGGCTCTGGGCAGCCTGGTCTGCTGGTTGGTGACCTGCACACAGCAGGGGGTTGGAACCAGATGAGCACTGTGTTCCTTTGCAACCCAGGCCATTCTGTGATTCTATGACTCACTTCCTCCAACAACTGGCATACAGTGTTCCACACTCAGAGCAGGAGCTGCAGGCAGGACATGTCCTGCTTGCTAAAGAACATTCCCTATCAGGTGAACACAGCGTGCTGCTGCAGAGGGTTTGCTGCTTAAAACGTATAGCCTGTCCAAATGTCACATCAGCACCAAAGGCAGGCAGCTCCAGGCAGTCCTGATGGGTGTTCTGGAATGCAGGTCTGGTGCAGGAGCTGCCTAATTGTGCTGCACTACCTGTGCCTGCTGAGGTCTGTTCTGGAGAAGTCCTTGAACCTGACAATGCAAAAATGGCAGCACTGCTTCTGCAGCACGGAGTGTTCTTTAAATACCTCATTGAGACACATCTTCCAAAAACTTCTATCAGACTTGTCCTAGAAAAATACCCTTTTTTTAGCTCTCTGGTGAGCGTTTGGAGTTTTAATTGGATGTAATGAGTCACGTTTGATTACTTGGTTAGAGAAGAAAGTTGTGCTGCTATTTGAAGAGGAGCCTCCTGGAAACAATTAGTGGTTTCCCTGTATGGCTAGCTTCAGTTCAAAATGCAAAACGTGGGTTTGTGAAGCTGCAGTATGAATGCCAGGGCAACTGAGGGACTTCTCAGACCTTGCCGTGTTGTCTGTTATAATGTGGGGACAGGAGGAAGTGACATTATTTAATGTCACTTCTGTTGGGATATTTTAAGAGTTGAGTGAACCACTTGTTGGGGGATCTGCTCCTGCTCTGAAAACAGGAGTTCTGGGGATAAACTCAGTTCAGAAGTCTTGCCTGAGCTTTCCTTGAGTATCCCTAAGCAAAGAAATGTCAGCTGGTGTATTGTGGTGAACTGTGCCCCATCCTGAGCAGCCAAGCAGAGGAGCTCTTGCAGAGCTGCCAAATAAAATCTGTTTCCCATTGACTTCTGCTTGCATCGAGTTCACATCGGGGTGTCAGGCTGCAGCTGAGGCACTTCTGTCTCTCCTGAATGAATCCTGAGATGGTATCTGGGAAACAAGCTGCTTTCCTTTGTGGATTTGGGAAAGGAGACGACAGTGTGTGTATGATTGCAAGAAAACACGATTGCTGTATTTCAGGACACAAAGAGAAAATAGTTTTGCAGCCTTTGAGT
Source organism: Tetrao urogallus (assembly GCF_951394365.1). Taxonomy (NCBI): domain Eukaryota; kingdom Metazoa; phylum Chordata; class Aves; order Galliformes; family Phasianidae; genus Tetrao; species Tetrao urogallus. Next base: position 2,721,968 of record NC_136839.1, on the reverse strand, counting down.
CTGATGAAGACCACAGTAAAGCGGCAGCTTATCCAAAGCAAACACTTGTGGCCAAGAGGATGCCTCAGCCCGGGGCAGTGCCTTAGTGAAGAGCTGCTGTCTGCTCATGGAGGGGACAGTTCCCAGAAGAATGCACATTTTGCACACGTGGCATGATTCTGAAACCGGGGCTGGAAACTGAGAAGGAAGGGAGATGCTTCACCCGAGGTTTGGCTTCACTGCATTTTTGTCACCTTCTCTTCTCAAGGTGGATCACTTGGACAAGAACGGTCAGTGCGCGCTGGTGCACGCCGCCCTCCGAGGACACCTGGAAGTGGTGAAGTTCCTGATCCAGTGTGACTGGAGCATGGCTGGGCAGCAGCAGGGGGTGTTCAAAAAGAGCCACGCCATCCAGCAGGCCCTGATCGCCGCAGCCAGCATGGGCTACACGGAGGTAAGGCTCTCAGCCCATCGCTCTGCATGGGACACCAAAGGATAACCATGATTTCTAGCCAGAATATCAAGCAAGGGGGGCTGGGAGGTGGAGCTGTCATTGACTTGACTTTAGATTTTGCTTTTGTTCAGTATAATCCATAAAAACGTAGATAACGTGCTCAGATCAGAGGAGCTAATTAAAGAAAGCTGGGTAATTGCTATTAGCTTAAAGTGGCTGTGAGTTGAACCCATTAGAAGCAGATGTGACTTCAAAACCTTACAGATCTGCACGCTGACATCATTTGTAACAGGGCACAGGACTTCGCAAATGAGAGTTTTCCCCCAAACCATAGCAGTCACCTTGGTAACTTACAAAAGCAATTTCATGTTTGTTATACCCTAAATGCACGTGGCTGCTTACAGAATATACTGCAGGTTCCTGTTGGGAGGTGCTTGCAGGCACAGCTGATGATAAACTTGCGGAGTTTTCCAGCTTTGGTGATGGAACAAGTGTTGTGCATGTCTATAATTGATCCTGATCACTGCTGGAGCCACACCAGAATCCTTGCTGGGATCTCTGGGAGAGTATTTACTTGAGCTGAGGGTTCCAGGCAGAAATTCAGTGCCTTCTCCTCAGTGTATTCAGAGCAGCTCTTGTTAAAATGTCAGCAGTTTATCTATAATGCATCGAGGTTTGTGAGCTGACATGTCATTTTGTTTTAGATTGTCTCCTACCTGCTCGACCTTCCAGAAAAAGATGAAGAGGAGGTGGAGCGAGCACAGATCAACAGCTTTGACAGTCTCTGGGGAGAGACAGGTGATTTCTGCAGATCTCTAGCTTCTCCTGCATGCTTGTGTTTGTGTTTACGGGCTCCTGGTACACACCTGATCCCTGCTTTGTTCTGACAGAGAGGATCCCTTCCTCTGATTTCATTTGAGGTTACAGATGCCAAGGTGCTTAAGTAGACAGTTGGGCTTTGGGAAATCCTGAGCTTCTGCAGCTCCTGATGCTGGCTTGAAGCGTGGGGCACAAAGCAGCTCTGACTGCCAGCCCACTGGTTTCTGAAACATCCCATGTTAAGTCAGGTGGATGCACACTGCTGCTCATTCTCTCTTGATACTTTGCATATTTACTCAAAGCATCTCCGTTCTGCTCCCCCCCTTCCCTGTAACACACAGCACTGATTGCTAAGCTATCCATTATTTAACACCTGCTAGTTAAAAATAAGTCCTTTGTGCAGTGCTTTTCCTGGTGCTCACAGTCTAACACAGAAGCCCTCCTTTCCTCACTGCCCCCAAAACAAAACCAGCCATCCCCCCTTTCCTCCTCACACACACACAAGTCACTCTGTCATCTCCATTTCTTGAGCTATTCAAACCTGGCCTTGTTGGCTTTTGTCTCCAGTGACCTCTTAAATATTACCTGCTGTCTCCTGCACTCAGCTCACCAATCCACTTGCATCAGTGCTCCTGTCGAGCTGATGCACTGCGGTGCCATCCCTGTCTGGGTGAGAGAGCCCTGCCTTCAACTCCATCAGCTTTGTTTAACAGTGACATGCTCCAGGCTGCAGGCACTGCTGTGCTGGGCTCAGGTTGGCTGCAATTCAAGCAGGGAAGGGCTGGGTTATGGTCTGAGCTGATTGGCACTCGGTACTTCTGAAAGTACAGTGCTGTAATGGATGGAGCTTGCTGGGCATGCTCTGCTTTAAATGGCAGAAGGAGAGGAGTGAGGTGTCCCAGCATGGAGTGGAGCATGGGGGAAAGCAGCAGCTCGCTGCACACACAGCCACAGAGCAGCAAGGGCATGCTGCCTTTATTGGTGGAAATAATGCCACAAATGTACAAGTGAACCATTTAAAAGTGCCCCAAGGGCATCACAGAGCAAAAAAAAAAAGAAATTGGATATAGGATTCTCCAAATGAAATGATGGAGTATTGGCAGTTAGTAACAAAATAGTGGCATTTTTATTGGTGAGCCGGGTCGTAACCCCAGATCAGAGATGGCTCATCCAGAATGTGCACTGCTGAAGGGTAGCTGATAGATGGTGGTCCAGATGGCTTCAGAGTTTGGTTAGAAGTGATGGAGACGTGTCCCTGCAGTGTGCCCTCAGAGGCAGCATCGGGCAATGCAGATGTTCTTCTTGGGTTAGGATAGTCCTAGTTGTCTGGATAAGCTGGCAAAGCTTGGTGGAGAGCCCTGCAGCTTTCCCAGCTGTTCTGTGGCTCTGCCGTTCCCTCCAGCTCTGCCTTTGCAGGTCACAGCCCTCCCTTCCCTCCTCTCTTTCTGCTCCCAATGCTTTGCTGCATGCTCTTCTCCGTGCAGAATCCCAGCTCTTCTCTTCCTTCACATCTGGGTAGCTCTGCTGTTCCCAATCTGCCTGCTGCCCCAGGGTCTCCAGCAGAAACCTTTCCCCACTGTCACCTTCCTCCCATACCTCTCCCCTTCAATGCACTCACATCTAGAAGGGATAGCTGGCAGCACAGACTGCTGATGAGCACATAGCAGACAAACTGGGGAGCTGTTAGAAATGAATCCCCACTTACCCATTACAACAGCTATGGGTAAGGCAGGAAAAGGAGCAAAATTGAGCCAAGCACCAGCAGTCCTTCCTTCCATCACAGGTAAGATGCATTCATATGGATCGCAAGACTCCCTCGCACATTGTTCTAATTTTATTTTCCCAAGAGTAAGCAGTGAGTTTAGTTTGCACTTGAAGAGAGAACGCTCATTTCCACCGTTTTTTCTATTCCAAAAATAGCAGTCTGCTCTAAAAATCCGAGTGGGGACTTTTCTGTCTTTTGATACTTGTTGCTCATGTATCTGATGTGCCATAGAGCAGAGCCTGGCTCAGTGATGTCAGCCTGATCTCATCCCACAGCAGCGCCAAGTTACATCATAAGGTCAGGAATTGCTGACAGCACAACTCCAGATGGATCGTGTGCCCCCGGGACGAGGCTCCCATCAAACCCAGCACAAAAGCATCTGAGTCACTTGTAACAGCTCCATCAGGGCTGGAGGTGCAAGAGCTGCAATACCGCCTGCATGTATCCTGCTGCCAGCCCCTGAAATGGATCCACGCGCCGTATCAGAGCCCACTGCGATGTAATGATTCCTTCTGCAGATCAACTTTGTTTTGCTGTAGGAAAGCAGGCAGGCTTTGCACAGCAGGCAGTGTGCTGCAGCAAATCCCTTCTGCTGGAGAGCCGACATCCTCATGTTCGAGGGCGGATGGAGTCGGCTTGGGTTTTGTTGGATGTGTTTTGGGAATTGCAGCAACTGTTTCATGGCATCTATGCCAAGCCTTGGTTATTGCAAGGTGTGATAGCATGGCATTCTGTTCTCCTGAAAGAGCTGCAGTGTAAACACTCCCATTTTCCAGCTCTGGTCTCCTCTTGCTGGCTGGGCTCATTTGGCTCAGTTCTTCACACTGAGCCATCAGCTCTCAGGCAGCAAAACTTCGAACCAAACCACTTCTCTCGTTTCATCTCCTTTCCTGGCCCTTTCCAGTCTTCATGCAGCAGAAAGGAAGTTGTGCCTTGCACTGTGGGTTCTGTGGTGGCTCCTGCAGGCACATCAGATGGGGATGTCAGCAGGTGAATGCATGCACCTGAGGAGTGCTAAAAGCTTAGGGAAGTGGGTGCTTGCAGGAGGCTTCCCAAAGTGGTTTAATTGAGCTTTGGAACCGGGATGGATGAGCAGAACTGCTGCACAGTGCTGCAGGACAGAGGAGTCCAGCAGAGCAAAGCTGAGAAGGGTATGGCTACAGATCCAGTCGTCCCATTCCAGTAAAGTCTCTTCCAAAGTCTTTTTTGTGGTGAACGCAGACTGTAGCTGCTTTACATATCATTTTGATATTAACCCACAACACTTCAAGTGCAGGCAGGTTTAGAAATAGAACCCCAAAGCCCCGCGTGCTGATCGCTCTGCCGTGCACATTGGTCACAGTCCTGCTATATTGCTAGCTTACGTTTAAAACCCACATGGATCTGATTATAGGTGCTGCAGTATGTTCTGCTCGTGGTAAAGGGATGATTTTTCTTTTAACTCTTGCTGTCTCTCAACTCCGAGTGAAGAGGACTCGAGCATAATGTGGGAACAGAAGAGAGAATTAATTAAATCCCCCACCATTAACAGCGATGGAGTTGGAAACCCATCAACACCTCGTAATCAGCCGTCCCACAGAAATGTACTTCAGAGAAAAAAACAAGCGACGTCAGTTCGAAATAGACTCCCACCTTCTGCTCCAACTCCCACCGGAGGCAGCACTGAAGTGCAGAGAGATGGGGGGGAGGAGAGAAGGAGGAACTGAAAAGTCTAAAATTAATACCAAAGACGAGTCAAAGGCAGGTCCTGCACTCGGAGCTGGTTTTGGATGTGTCTTTTTGAACCCACCGTGACTTTTCGGGTTGGCAGAGCGGAGTTGGAGAGGGAGAAGGTATCAGCTATTTTTCCCAACCCACTGAAGCTGAGAGACCAGAGAATCACAGAACCATAGAATGGCCTGGGTTGCAAAGGAGCACAGTGCTCATCTGGTTCCAATCCCCTGCTGTGTGCAGGGTCGCCAACCAGCAGCCCAGGCTGCCCAGAGCCACATCCAGCCTGGCCTTGAATGCCTGCAGGGATGGGGCATCCACAGCCTCCTTGGACAGCCAGTGTGAGATGATTTGGTTTTTGCACAATGACTGTTGCAGGTGGGGTCAGTCCTTCCCAGAAGGAGCGGCCAAAACGAGCATTTTGCATGGAAAACATCTGAGTGCATAGACACCACTTTTGCTTTCCAGTTACTCCAGAGATCCACAGGCTGACATAAAAAAAATCCCCCATCCCAACAAAGCTGCTCTGGGTTCATTCCAACATAGGAGAGCCCAGAGCTCGCTGCCGGGAAATCGTCCCTGATCCATCCCTCATCCTCTGTTGGCGTTGCCCATTGGGTGCTGTGGTTGGGGCACCATGGAGCCATCATGGCTGCTCCCCTCACTGCCTCTTCTCTCCACAGCACTGACGGCGGCTGCGGGCCGGGGGAAGCTGGACGTGTGCCGGCTGCTGCTGGAGCAGGGAGCTGCCGTGGCGCAGCCCAACCGGCGCGGCGTGGTGCCTCTCTTCAGCGCCGTCCGGCAGGGCCACTGGCAGGTCAGCATCCCGTCCCACCTCTGCCTGGTTGGAAATGACCTCTCAGATCCCCAGGCCCAACTCCAGCCCACCCCATCGTGCCCATAACCACATCCCGCAGTGCCACATCACGTTCTTTGAACACTTCCAGGGATGGGGACCCCCTCACCTCCCTGGGCCGCCTGTGCCAACACATTGCCACGCTTTTGGAGAAGAAATTGTCCCTAATTCCCAATCTGAACCTCCCGTGGTACAACTTAAGGCCATTACCTTTCATCCTGTTGTTGGTCCCTGGAGCAGAGGCCAATCCCCTGCTCATTACAGCCTCCTGTCAGGGAGCTGTAGAGTGTGAGGTCAGCCCCGCGCCCAGCTTGCTTTCCAGGAAGGTTTGCCAAACCCTTAAGATGCAGGGACCACTGTGGACCTTCTGAGCTCCCATCTCCTTCTAGCACTCCTCCAGGTGTGCCCTTGCTTTGTGTGTTGCAGATTGTGGACCTGCTGCTCACCCACGGCGCCGACGTGAACATGGCAGACAAACAGGGCCGGACACCGCTGATGATGGCTGCATCCGAGGGACACCTGGGCACGGTGGAGTTTCTGCTTGCACAAGGTTAGAGCACGTGCTTGGAGCGTGTTGGGGTCTGACCACAGCAAGTCCCCTCCCAGTACTTTCTGCATTTCCTCAGCGGTGGGGATTGCGGCCCCATTGCCGGGTTGGGCAGTGGGAGAGGTCCCCATCACTTCCCCAGCTGTTGGAAGGCACAGTTATGGGCAATATACTCATCTTGGCTGTATATTTTGTTTTCTGTGCTTGACACTCATGGCCTCCAAACCACATATTGTGTAGGAATTACAATGGCAGTGTTATGAGAGGTGCTTTGGGCACTGAGGGCAGAGTGTGCCCCTGAGCTGTGCTTCCAGCTTTCCCCTCAGACAGAAATCAACGAGTAATGCACCTGAACTGCAAGCAAGACCACAGAGTGATGCTCAGCCCCAGGGCCAGGGGTTGGGGTGTGATATCACTCCCATTTTCAGTGCTAGCATTGCTACCCATGGTTTTGACACCCACGTGAATGGGATGGTAAAGCCCTAACATGGGAAAGGATTTGGTGTGTTGAGTGTTTTGAAGACGGTGTGCTCTTCAGGTCTAGTACTCACAGATAGTACTCACAGATCCACCTTGCTCAGTGCTTTTAGCGTCTAACAACTGCTTTGCTCGGAGTCATTCAGTCAGCAAGAATGTATTTCAGTTTTATTCATTTCTGATGTCACGTTTGAGGTGATTCAGAGCAGCACACTGCCTGCTGCCTGTACAGACACCACGGTTTCTGTCCTTTCTTAAATACAGGCCAGTGGGACTTGCACTGCCCTGCATGGGGCTGTGACAGTGATCACGAAGCTGAGGGTCCAAGAAATCAAAGCCATAAAAACCTTTTGTACTTGAAAGGGACTGTTCATCTAAGTAGCTCGTTAAACAGCACTGAATCTGCCGTAACACGTGGTCCTGAAAAGTAAGCTCAAGCCTGGGCAGAGTACAGTGATATATAGGGTATGTTAATTAAAATGGCTTTAACAATCCTGTTTAATGTTTCATTAAAATCAAAGTGTGTGAATCATAAGCCATAAGCAGTAATTAGAGTGTTGCAAAGCAAATCTCGTTTGGCTGTGCTTGATTAACGCAGCCAGCGTTTGTAAACACTTTTTATTAACCGAGTTGCAGTCCTCAATCAACTTGAAATCCGGACTGGTGGAGTTACCTGCTGCTCTGTGAGGAGCAGAGGAGGAGCAGAGCTGTGAACCATGAATTAAACCTCCCTGGTTGTACCCCTGCCAGAGCAGCTGTCGGTCCATTGTCCATTGTTGTATCCAGACAGAACCTTTGATGGCACTTGAAGTCAATTCCCCTCCAGACTTTGTACTTGTTCCACGTCCTTAATGCTGTGAGTGGGTCAGAGACCCCTGGGGAGTGCAGGATGCATTAAGGAGCAGAGAAGCACACAGAGGTTCTGATGAGAGTCTGGCTCTGCTGTGGCACTGTCTGCTCACTGGGACCTTCAGCTTGGATCACTGCATTGGTGCCCGAAAATCTGAGTATGTCACTCCATTGTGTGGTGGCTCTTCCCTTGGACTGGGGAAGGAATGGGATGGTTGGGTGATGGTGCAGCTTTCCAGCTTCCCTCTTGGTGCGGGAGCCTTCTCAGCTGCTCCAAAAGGCAGGGAGGGAAAAAATAAGAGAACTGTAAAATACCCTGAGTTGGAAGGAACCCATAAGGATCATTGAGTCCAGCTCATGGATCTGCACTAGAGAATCATGGAATCCTAGAATATCCCAGGTTGGAAGAGACTCTTAAGGATCACTGAGTCCAGGCTCCGCACAGGACCACCCAACAACAGAGGACTTTGTTTAATTGCAAGAAGGGAGCTGGTACAACTGAGAAGGAATGAAATGAGGTTTATCCTTGGTAGTGGAGCAGCAGTTGGCCTCAGCTAGCTGAGGATCATCTCGAGAGCTTTCACAGAAGGATTTGTGGATTCCACATGGGGCAGTGATACAGCAGGTTGCAGGAGATGAGGAGCAGTGTTGGCAGCAGAGTGCCACCTCAGCACACCAGACTGCCCCAGCCGTGCTGTGCACGCAGCAGGCACAGTGCTGGGGCTGTGCTGAGAGCTCTAGATGCAGATTTGTGAACATGATCTCCAGCAAATGTTCACGTTGTTTTGCTCCTCCACAAACAAGATGGGCGAGCTGGAAGACATAGCAGCTCACTGTCATCTGGGCAATGTGTGCTACCCAGGGATGTGTCAGCTGGGATGAATGGGAACTTCAGGATGTTCACATTCCTCCCCCACTTGCTAAGCTTTCTGGAGCCAGGGAGAAACACATGCTTGAGAGTTTACCTACAGGAGAAAAACTGCTGCAGCGATTCATGCCAGGCTGCTGGCAGGAGCATCCCACAGGTAGGCACAGCTCCTCGGAGCAGCAGAACTGATGCACATCTCTTCTGCACGCTGGAGAGCGAGAGCCCTGCGTGTGCCATGGCAACAGGAGCTGTCTTTGTGCCACGCAGAGGAGTGTTCACTTAATGCTGCTGTTCGAATCACGTATGCGGATCCATATGCTGTGTGAAGCAATGCTGACCCGTTGGTATGGCAGCGCAATTTCTGCATCCAAGAAAATGTCAAGCTCCCCCCTCCTTGGCTTGCAGTTGGCAGTAGTTTATCCCACAACGTTGTATTTGTATTGGGTAAAGTTCAGGGAGAAATACTGCTGGAAATTGTGTTGATTTGGGTAGAAGGGAGGGGGGTGAGGAGGGGGAAATACACGCTTCTGGGGAAGAATGGGGGTGATTTAGTTCCCCTGGTATGCCGCAGCCTGCTGAAACAGCAGAATGGCCCCCAGCTCTGATTCACAGGCTGGATTTAAAAAAAAAAAAAAAAGAAAACACCAAAAAACAGTTAAAAGGAAAGATTGACAACTCAGCTGAGGGATGTCACATCCACCCTGCTGCTCGGAGGCTTTTGCCAGGAGGGTCTGCGGAGCGAAGTGTGAACAAGCCTGCAGCTCAGTGTGAATAAACCTGCCTGCACAGCTCCCATCAGTGCATTTCGAGTTGTGATGGAGGGTGAGCTGCAGAGTGAGAGAAATGCTAATAAAGTAATTAATAATTACATGTATCATTCTCTAAAAACAAGCTGTCATCACTGCGTGGAGAGTTTGTGCTGGTTTGTTGTGTCATAGAGCTTGCAAGTGAGCTGCCACTTGTCCTTCCAGGTGCCTCCATTTCTCTGATGGACAAGGAGGGCTTGACAGCCCTCAGCTGGGCTTGCCTGAAGGGCCACCTGGCCGTGGTGAGGGCCCTGGTGGAGAATGGGGCAGCCACCGACCACGCTGACAAAAATGGGCGCACACCACTGGACCTGGCAGCTTTCTACGGCGACGCGGAGGTGGTGAGTGGCAGAACCAAAAGGGCAGCTTGCCTTAACCCCTCCAAGTAGTACTGCACAGCTTGGTGTAGACAGCATGGCTTGGTATAGCAAATCACTGAGTCATAGAATGGGTCGGGTTGGAAGGGACATTAGGGATGGTAGAACCATGGAATCACAGCACGGTTGAGTTGGAAGGGACCTTAAAGATCATAGAAACATGGAATGGTTGAGTTGGGCTGGAAGGGACCTTGAAGATCATAGGCGCATAGAAGCGCAGCACAGTTGAATTGCAGGGGGTCCTGAAGACCACAGACCCGCATAACCACGACATGGCCAGGTTGGAAGGGACCCCACTGCCCCACCCCCTGCCATAGGCTGGCTGCCCTCCACGAGCTTAGGCTGCCTAGAGTGGCATTGGACACCTCTAGAGGTGGGACACCCACAGTTCCAGGCAGCACCAGGGCCTCACCACCCTCTGGCTAAAGATTTTCCTCCCAGCATCTGACGTAGATCTCCCCTCTTTTAGTTGGAGCTGGGTAAGCTGTTGCTGGATGTCCTTCCCCAGCAAGCTGACGGCTGGTTTGCCATTGCAGGTTCAGTTCCTGGTGGATCACGGGGCCATGATCGAGCACGTCGACTACAGCGGGATGCGTCCCCTGGACAGGGCGGTGGGGTGCCGCAACACCTCGGTGGTCGTCACCCTCCTGAAGAAAGGAGCAAAGATAGGTAGGGCCTGGGGGACACCCGGTCAGCTCTGTGTGGGGGCACTCGGAGTGAAAACCCCAACCCGGAGGCAGCCTCAGCCCCACTGCTGCTTCGTACCCCGAAAGCAGCCCCGAGTCAGGAGCGCCGTTGTTCACGTGTTAAATTGGGATGTTTTATTGCTGTCATATCACTTAGAGAAAGTGAATAAACAACTGTTTCTTTGGCAAGGTCTTTCCTCCGGTAATGCCTTTTCTATCTTTACTAGTCCGAGCCGACAGGCGTGCTGTGTCCATGCATTGCTGTGAGCTGCTGCCTTCACTGCTCTGTATACGCTTCAGACCTCAGTGTTACCTGCACTGCGCCACGCAGCCGCTCACGTTGCGTTTTCCTGTGAAAGGGGATTTGCTGGTGCATTGGCTTCTTTGCTGCCTGCCTCTCACAGCTGCTTTTTTCCTTTCTTTTTTTTTTTTTTTCTTCTTTTTTTTTTTTTTCACCTTCATCCATTTTTTTCCCCTCTCTCCTACAACTTTTTGTTTTCTCCTTTCTTTGAAGGTTGTCAGACGTTACCGAGTCGCCCACGAGGTATATCTCATTGCTGTCAGCATCAGCCTCGATCTGATAGCTTTGTCAGCCTTGCTTTCTCCTGTTTGATTTAGCCTGCATGCGTCCCCAACACCTCTAATCTTTTAATTTACCTCACCTTCGAATAATTTTTTTAAATGACTGTTGCAGAGAATAACTTGAACTCAAAAACTAACCTGCTTCCCCCAAAATGTACTGAATCTACTTATAGAAATAGCAGTGACTTATTCCTCCCCCACACTAATGAGCTGTCCCCAGATTTTGCCACCCCAGTATCAGTCAGATAACGATGCTCTGCATTGGGTCCCCTTGTGCTGTCCCACAGCACTTCTTTGCTTCAGAGCATCTCCAACTCAGCACTAGTTTGTGGCCAGGATTTGCTGCTACGCTCATAGATACAGCTATTAATTCACGAGTAAATTATGTACTGTTACTCTTGATGTAACCACTTGGATTTGCCCTTTAAACGCCTCTCACTCCCCCCACACTTTGCCCCCACCCCAGTTCTGCAAACAGCACTGCCCTCTCGTGGAGATGGCTCCCACCATTTCCCCACATGGCCGTGCTGATTAGTGCCAGCGTTAATGACTGACCGCCAAGGAAAAACCATTGCAATGTGGATGCCATTAATTTTAAGTACAAGAGGAATTGTCAGCTCCATCATTGGGTGCTCTTTGACCACACCACAAGTTGTTCTCTCCAGCAGAAATTCCCACCCCAGGATATTTTTTCCACCCAGCTTCCTACCACCCTTGCATTGTATGAGTTTTTTACCCATCATGCATCCTGTACACTGCAGGTCCAGCAACATGGGCGATGGCCACCTCCAAACCAGACATCATGATCATCCTGTTGAGCAAGCTGATGGAAGAGGGAGACATGTTTTACAAGGTGAGAAGAGTTTTCTTGAAGAGGTGGGGAAAATGCAGCTTACAGCATGTATTTGTTCCTCCTTTGATAGCAGTGTGAGCAGTGCTGCTGCCTTAAAGCCTGCAGGATTCCTTGTGCTGAAACTGACTTTGGTTAGTGGGGTTGGGGAGGGGGAGGTTGAATGCCAAACTCCCTAACAAAGCTGAAGCAAAGCCAAGCTGTCTGCGTTCTGGGCCTGAGCCAGCGCTTCATTTCCTCCTTGAAAACACCAGAACCCAAGTGCTTTCCAGAGGTTCTCAGTGCTGATGTCATCCCGTCAGATCTGGCAGCGTTGTGGTTACCTGACAGCTGTGAGCTGTGAGCAAGGCAACAAGGCAGCATAGCCCAGAGAAGTGCTGTGAAGGAAAAGGAACTTTTTGTGGTGGAAACAGACGCAGGTGGCTTTTTCATTGTCCTTTAGCTCGTGGGATGTGTTTTACCATTGTGGTTAGAGTTGCTTTCGCTCCTTGTGTTGTTAAGACCTGAAGATCTGCACACACACATAAAAATGTGCAAGTACAACAATGATTCACTGTGAGGCTCCAAGGGTAAAGGAGAAAATATGCAAAGCTGGCATTGCAACTGCAGTTATCTACCAGAGATACGTGATGCGACTCCGAAACCTGAATCAAAGAGGTTTTCAAGCTTACGGCTCATAGCTGCAAAACTTCTGTCTGGGGCATCATGAATTGTGTGCATCCCAGATCCCATTCTGTCCTCTTTCTCTCATTCCAGCTGCTATGGATGACCCCCTTCAGGGCACAGATCATGCCATCCCAAAAGCAGGTGCCCAAAATAGCAAGGCTGAGTCACCTTTTGAAGGTGACTGTTGCGTCCCAGTAACGATAAAAGGAACCCAGCTGACAGGCTTAGATGCAGACACCTAATTTCTAAACATCTGCAGTCCAGGAGATGAATCCCAATCCATTTGTCCAACATCAGAACCACATCAGTGCAGTAATGCTTATCTTTGCTATTGCTGTTGCACCCAAAGACCGACGCTTTGTGTTCTTTACCCTCCCTAGTGCTTGCTGAGGTTTGAGTCAATCACACATCAGAGTGGTGTGGAAGGCTCATTGCCAGAGTGCTACTCCTCAGCACCGTGAAGTTGCACTGGATATGCACTGTGTGGCTTCTGAAGTGCACAGCATCAACCACTGAGCTGTTGGTGGGCTGCCAGGAGTGCATCTACCTTTGGGAGGGATGTAGGGCCCTGCAGAGCTGGCTTACTGGTCGCCCAACTCAGAAGTTCGTTTGTCCATAAGCCAGATGGAGTTGGATCAAGTTATTAAAACAATTCTTGATGAGTTCCCTGCTGCCTGGGATGGGAGAACTCAGCTTACACATGGCATCTGCATTTCCAGATCAGATACTGGACGAATGGTCTGGCTTTCATTTCTAGCGAACAGTTAAATAATGAGATCATGTTACCTTCACCGCCAGAACATCCATGGGTCTGGCAGTGCTTTGCAGTAAACTCACCCAAAGGATTTGCTTTGACATGTTCTCCTTCTATCAGAAAGGTAAAGTGAAGGAGGCTGCCCAGCGCTACCAGTACGCCCTGAAGAAGTTCCCCAGGGAAGGCTTTGGGGAAGACCTGAAAACCTTCCGTGAGCTGAAGGTGTCGCTCCTTCTCAACCTCTCCCGATGTCGAAGGAAAATGAATGTAAGTCACACAGCACTCAGAGCCACGTCCCTCCTGCAGCCCTGCCCCAACCTCCGTGGTCTCCTCTGTGTGCCCTGGTTGTCCTTCACAGAGCACGGGTATTTTATGTATTGCCAGAGGAGCAAAGTAATGATTTAATATGCATCTGTGGTGATGAAAAATTCATGGCTGTGTTTACAGCGTTTTGAATTTTTTATCACTCCCTTTTGATGGTGATGTGGATTTTGGGGGGTGGAGGCATTTTTCACATTTCTAGGGCAGTAGTGAGGGAGGAGGAGCCAGGAGATGCTCTCCTTGGAATGCTAATTAATTTAAAATGAAGGAGCAGATGCTAAGGGGGCTGATGCTTCCCCAGGGCAGTGACTCATCTGCAGACACCCCCACTCACTCCCTCTCCTCCCAGCACTGCCGTAGCACTGTCACTCCCTGCTCCAATCCAGCAGCATCTATCTGGTGACAAACCTCAGCAGCACGTCTGTTCTCCAGCACACTGCCACCTCCCCCTTGCTCTCAGACTTTCACCTCCACAACTTTTCAAGTCTCTGTAGACTCAAAAAGTGATATCTCCGCCAGCGATGATTGCATGGGGAGGGAGGATGGGATTTTGTGACACCCTCATTGCTTTAAGCTAGGAGGGAGACAGATGAAAAGCAATGAAAAGGAAATCTGAGTGCTGGGGAATGAACAGTGCAGTTTGCAGAAGTGTGAATGTTCTCTCAGCAAGGCAGCCCCTTGCTAAGCCTGCACATAAAGGACAAGATCTCCAGCTTGCTACTCATTGGGTCATCCCGGGGTTTGTGATACAAACTGGATGGTTGTAAGCAGTTGTGCAGTTTTTGTACCTGTAGGTTGGACCATGAGGGTAACTGCCTCTTACCTACGTGTCTGCTTTGGTCTGTTAGGTGGTATTTCTTCAGTAACTGCTGCTGAAGGTACAAACAAAAGTATTTGCCACTGACCAGACTTGAAATGTTCCCCTGTAGGTTCAGAAGTAGAAATCTGATTGAAGATGTTTGCGTATTTAGGCCAAACTGTAAAATGCCAACCTCTGGCCAATGCCTGAGAATCTGACAGCCCCCTCCACCCCCCGTAGTGAGGCACATGCTGCTCTGTGGCCTCTTTGCTCAGATGAATCGCAGCGTCAACTTCTCCCAGCAGCGTGTCCCCATAACAAATCCCAGCATGGACACCTTGGGAGAGATTAAACCTCACCCTGGTTTTTTTTTAGGGTACACACGGCCTTACCTGTCCCTGCACACTGGGCTGGGCTGTGCTCATAAACTTCATTTCTGGCAGGGTGGGCTTTGCTTACTGAGTTCTTGGACAAACAAGGGGTATTCCTGGGTGCTTTCTGCCAGGACTGCTAGGGGCTGGAGCCCGAGTCATGGAATCACAGAATGGCCTGGGTTGAAAAGGAACACAGTGATCATCTGGTTCCAACCCCCTGCTGTGTGCAGGTCACCAACCAGCAGCCCAGGCTGCCCAGAGCCACATCCAGCCTGGCCTTGAATGCCTGCAGGGATGGGGCATCCACAGCCTCCTTGGGCAACCTGTGCCAGTGCCTCACCACCCTCTGGGTCAAAAACTTCCTCCTCATATCCAACCTAAACCTCCCCATCTCACTTTAAAACCATTCCCCCTTGTGCTGTCAAGTCAAGCAGTGAGCATTCAGTTGGAGGAGATCCTCTTCACACCTGAGCTCAGCACTGAGGACAGGCAGCAGGATGTGAGCTGATCTCATGGCATTGCCACTCAGCATCCCATCTCCATCCTTCACTGTCCCACTTTTCCTTCCCACTCCCAACAACATAACATCTAGGGAGAGGCAAGAGAACAGTGAAATAGTGGCCCAGGTGGGAGATCTTGGCCACGCAGGTCCTGTTTGTAGCTCCCAGGGTACCAGCAGTCCCTTCCTTCGTGCACAGCTTTGTTCAGCCCTTTTCAAGTAAGTCAGTGTTTCAGAGTGGGAAGCTGAGGGCGTGGGAAAGGTTTCCTATCGCTTTCAACTGTGGAAAAAGAATCCTTCATGAGATTACATTCCAGGCTCTGTGAGACCAGATGTTTCCTCAAGACTGTAGGTTGTTGGACAGGGATTGCATGTTCTTGTTGGGGACACAATGAGAACAGAGCTGGTGGCATGCCGGCCTCTGCTGGGTGCTCACAGCATCCAGCAGCATGGAAAGGGCTTTGAGTCCTTGGATGTGCCAACAGAACACTTTGGTTGTAAGTGATGTCGAATCCATGTGAAACATTCCAGTACTGTCAGTTTTTCAGAGCTAACATGCAAAATATGTCTGTAATAAGTTCATCTTCTCCACAGTTTGTATGTTTTTATTTTTCTGCCTGTTCAATGACTCACCTGCCCACCTATTGTAATGACAGGACTTTGGAATGGCAGAGGAATTCGCTACTAAAGCACTGGAGCTGAAACCGAAATCTTACGAAGCTTACTATGCAAGAGCAAGGGCCAAACGCAGCAGCAGGTGAGGAGACAGAGAAAGCTGAGTGCATGCAGCTCTGTGTGAGCGTCCCCATGTGAAGAAGTGGCAAAGGAACATTCCTCCATGAGGTGACAAAACTGAGAGTAAATGTTTTTGAGCCATTCATCTTAGCTGGACTTTGGAAACTGTGCTGCACCGGGAGCCTTTACACCAAGACTGGCATTCTTTTAAGAATACATTTCAGTTCAACCTCAGCTTGAACTCGAAGCAAAAAGTGATTCATGTTATGTGAAGGGGCAGGCTCCTGTTCATCACAGTGCTTTTGTCTGACCTCAAATCCCCGACTCCATGCCCAGCAGCACTCCTTGCAGGGCAGAGCTGGTGACCAGTCATGCAGTGACTGTGCCAGCTGTTGTGCTTCTGGCCCTCGGAGCACTGGGCCGTGCACTATGGCCTTTCTGTGCATCTGGAGCCCATGGCATTCCCATGTTCATCCCCTGGAAGGGACCCCCTGTGGGGCTGCCTGCTTCTGCACTCCATGTGGGCGGCGCAGTCCTGACCTTCTGTTCTGCTGAGGAGCCCTTCAGCTGAGCCATGCTGACCTTGTGCCTTTCCTTTCATGGCTTTCCTCTCCATTGTTTCCAAAATGCTTTAAGGAAGCGTAAGAACTGGGTTCCAGATTATATCAGTCCCCAGGCATACAAGCATCCTTTTCTCCCCAGGTCTCTCCAGCACAAACTATGATCATTTCTGCCCTTGTTTGTTTCCCTGTTTGTGCAGCAGCCCTGAGGTCAGCACATCCAGAGGATGAGGCTTTTCCTCTTCGCATCTGGATTCCAGTAGGCTGTGTGGAAGCTCAGGCTGCTGTTGGGAGGTGCTGGGGAGTTTTTCTCTGTCTGTGATAGAGCAGCAATCCGGGGTGTTGGCACATCCAGCCCAGGGAGGGCTATCATCCCTCAGATCACAGTTGTGGTCAGATGGTTCTCCTCCAGAGCAAACAATGTCCCTGTAATTGACAGCCCACCTCCCTGAACTCCACCTCCTGTTACTCCTCACAGCCTTGCCGTTGCCATGCCATCCCTGGGGGGGGCTGCAGGTTTGCTAACATTGGTTGGTCTCTTCGTTCTGCAGAAGTTAGCCACATTCGTTGCAGAATTGGAGAGCCAGCTGAGCCTGAAGCGCTGCCCCTGGGAACCCCTGTGTTGTGCAGCCAGCTCTGACGCTGTGTGTGCTTGGCAGTGGGCAGAAGCGACGTTTTCACTGGCGTCAGCAGCTGCAGTTCCATCAGAGCTGCACACTCGTTTATGGCTACAGTGAGCTCAGCTGCTTTGGTTTCACCTTTGCTAACACAGGGCAGAGCTCGTGGTGGTGCTGTGAGAAGTAATCAGTCAGCCCGTAATGCACGCTGTGGAGGTGTTCTGCTACGCTGGGTTGTGCCATCTCAGGACCATATTTTCCCCTCTTTGTGGAGTGGCTGGCAGTATTTACCTTCAATTTGGATAAAATAAACCCCAGGGAGGGTTTTAGGACAGCAGCCAGCTGCAGCAGTCACAGTTTAAACCGGACAAAGCCATTTAACCCCCGGCATCCTTCAAGAACGGCTTTGTTCGAATGCAGAGTAACTTCAGTTCTCCTCTCTGTCCCTTTGTCAAGCAGGCAGTTTGCAGCAGCCCTGGAGGACCTGAACGAGGCCATCAAGCTGTGCCCCAACAACCGTGAGATCCAGCGGCTGCTGCTGCGGGTGGAGGAGGAGTGCCGGCAGGTGCAGCAGCAGCAGCAGCAGCAGCAGCAGCCACCCCCGCTGCCAGCAGAGCCTGAGCCCGAAGCCCAGCATGAAGAGCTGTATTCCGTGCAAGACATTTTTGAGGAGGAGTACCTCGAGCAGGACGTTGAGAACGTTTCCATTGGCTTGCAGACAGAGTCCAGGCCAAACCAAGGGCTTCCCATCATCCAGAGCCCACCCCCCTCCCCGGCTCACCGGGACTCAGCCTATATTTCTGGCTCACCTCTCGGCTCCCATCAGGTCTTTGATTTCAGGTCCAACAGCTCGGTGGGCTCTCCCACCAGGCAGGGCTACCAGTCCACGTCTCCCACTCTGTCTCCGACGCACCAGAATTCCCATTACCGGCCCAGTCCTCCGCACACCTCTCCTGCCCATCAGGGCTCCTCGTATCGCTTCAGCCCACCCCCCGTCGGGAGCCAGGGGAAGGAATATCAGAGCCCACCGCCTTCTCCTCTTCGCAGAGGCCCTCAGTACCGCGCCAGCCCCCCTGCAGACGGCATGAGCGTGTACAGGTCGCAGTCGGGCTCCCCGGTTCGCTATCAGCAAGAACCCAGTGCTGTCAGCCCGCTTCCCGGCAGGCCCAAATCCCCCCTGTCCAAAATGTCGCAGCGCTCCTTCCAGATGCCCCAGCTGCCCGTGGCCGTGCCTCAGCAGGGCCTGAGGCTGCAGCCAGCAAAGGCGCAGATCGTGCGGAGCAACCAGCCCAGCTCAGCCGTGCACTCCAGCACCGTCATCCCCACCGGTGCCTACAGCCAGGTTGCCCACTCGATGGCCAGCAAGTACCAGGCGGCGGCAGGGGAGATGGGAGTCAACCAGAGCAGGCTGGTGTACCAGGGCTCCATCGGGGGGATCGTAGGGGACAGTCGGCCCGTGCAGCACGTGCAGGCCAGCCTCAGCGCGGGGGCCATCTGCCAGCACGGAGGGTTGGCCAAGGAAGATCTTCCGCAGAGGCCATCCTCGGCGTACAGGGGGGGCATGAGGTACAGCCAGACCCCCCAGATAGGGCGCAGCCAGTCTGCTTCCTACTACCCCATGTGCCACTCAAAGCTGGACCTGGAGCGTTCATCCCTGCCCTCTGGCCAGCTCGGCTCGCCGGACGTGTCTCACCTCATCCGGAGACCCATCAGCGTTAATCCCAGCGAAATCAAGCCTCACCCGCCGACCCCGAGGCCGCTGCTCCATTCGCAGAGCGTCGGCCTGCGCTTCTCTCCCTCCAGCAATAGCATCTCATCCACCTCCAACCTGACGCCCAACTTCCGCCCCTCCGCCTCGATCCAGCAAATGGAGATCCCTCTCAAGCCGGCCTACGACCGGGCGTGCGACGAGCTGTCCCCAGTGTCCCCCACTCAGGGTGGGTACCCCAGCGAGCCGGCCCGTTCCCGGACCACGCCGTTCATGGGAATCATTGATAAAACCGCTCGGACTCAGCAGTACCCCCACCTCCATCAGCAGAACCGGACCTGGGCCGTGTCATCAGTGGACACTGTTATTAGCCCTACGTCTCCTGGCAATCTCCCCCAGCCGGAATCATTTAGCCCACCTTCTTCAATCAGCAACATTGCCTTTTATAACAAAACCAACAATGCACAGAATGGCCATTTGCTAGAGGAAGACTATTACAGCCCCCATGGGATGCTGGCCAATGGGTCCCGGGGAGACCTACTGGAGAGAGTCACCCAGGCCTCCTCGTACCCCGATGTGAAGGTGGCGAGGACGCTGCCGGTGGCACAGGCCTACCAGGACAACCTGTACAGGCAGCTCTCCCGGGACTCCCGGCAAGGGCAGACATCCCCAATCAAACCAAAGAGACCATTTGTGGAGTCTAATGTGTAAGAGACGCTTGTTGGAGTAAGACCCTTATGTTTGCAGCACACACTTCCAAGCTTGATTTCCATGCATATTATTATTATTATTATTATTATTATTATTATTATTATTATTATTTTTATTTCTCTTTGGTAGCGACATGACCACGTTTCTCCGGTACTTGGTGCGGTGGTCAGACACCATGCACGCGCTCCGGCCTTTCCGTCCCCCAGCTGACTGTGAAGCCACCATCAGCCAAGCAGTACATTGCCCAATTCCAGCTGAGCTCCCTCACTTGGCAGCTGCCAACCAGGATATCCCAGTACGTGGTGCGGGGTAGGCCAGGAACATCCCTTACGCAGTGGGAGGTAACCGGATCTTTTTCAGGAGACAATCGCGTCCGATTTCAATCAGTTCCTTATGTCTCAATGAGCTCCTACTGCTGACAGTTCCCAGTGGGAGCAGAGCGGGTGTCCCAACAACCTCTTCTGGGGCTGCGTCTGCAGGCTGCCACACAGCAGGGCTGTTCCCTGCCCAGCTCTCCCTTTGCTCAGACAGAGCAGAGCATCGTTCGTAGCTATGCACAGCACCCATCCTGCTTGACCGGTGTGCAGCATTGCGATTGGAATTGTGTTTCTTTAATTGCTTACGCTGCCGGAAGGGGTGGGGGTCACCAGGTGCTTTGCTACTTTGCCATCTGGGTGTCCTGGTGTTGGTTTATTTGTGGGCATGTTGCAGGTGCTCAGAGATTGCACGTTCACGGGCCGAGGGAACTGGGTTAGGAGTGGGACTGCAGCTCAGTTGCCCCATTAGCAGATGGCTGCATCCCAAACGTGGCACCACATTTATCACCAGGACAGCTGAACGTTGGGATTTTCATTTGTTTTGGGGCTTTTTATGGTGTTCTGTCTTTTCGACTAGGAAATCCTTTCCAAAAAGGAAACCCACCATTTATTTCTTGGCTGGGATGCATAACGTGGCACTGTGGCTCTGGGATGGGATGAGTCCGGTGACAAAGGTTGCAGGGTCCATCCCAAAATCATGGAAAGCGATTGCTCTGTTCTCTTACCTATAGATGGGAGAGATGGTGCTTTGCTCTTTAAGGACCTTTAGTTAGAAGAGAGATATTTATAATTTATTTATGTGCTCTGTTTCAGGACATTTTTTTTGTGGTTTGGTTGTTTTTCTCTTATTTTTTGTACATCAAACACAAGTCACATCAAGGCAGTGTGAACAGCGGGGGACACTTCCAGAAACCTTTGTACTGAATTTTGCAGTTGTTCCCTGGCATTTCTTGGGATGAGTGGAGGGACTTCTTTACCAACGCTTCACTTAGTGCTGCTTGCTTTGTAATTTGCCTTTCCATTACTGAGGGCGATTGGTTGGACGAGCGATAAACCTGGAGCTTGTTTTAAAGCAAAAATAGTGCCTGTTGCCCACCGCTGAGCCTCACCCATAGCAGCTCTTAACAGCAAAATCATAGAACCATGACGTGGTTGGGTTAGAAGGGACCTTACAGCCCGCCTGGCTCCAAGCCCTGCCGTGGGCTGAGTGCCCTCCCCAGCTCAGGCTGACCAGGGCCCCATCCGTGGCGTTATGGGGCAAGAAAGGGATCTGGTGCTGAGCAGGAAAAGTGGGCAAAACCTGTTGATGTTTCCAAAGGGCTACCTATATCTGGACATAGATTGCAGAATGCCTCAAACTGAACCACAGCACTCAGCCTGGAGCTAAACCAGCCCCAGCGGTGGTCGGGCTCAGCCCAAGCTGGGCACAGCAGGACCTCGTGTCTCACAGACACACCAAGAGCATCCCGGGCTTTTCCTCTTGTGTTGTGTATTTGTCTGGGGCACTGTTTGCATTGAAGTTGGCTCGTTGCTTCTCAAGCACAGCTCAGCCCCGACCTTTGCTTTCTCACAGGGCTGGGGGAGCGCCGGCAGCGCTGCTTCTCTCCTTGGAAGCAGCGTGCTGCTGTGTGTCCCTCTTTTGGAAACGGTTCTGCTTCGCAAGTAGAAAACCCCTTCCCCTCAGCTTTCTGAACACGAGCAGCTTTCTGCCTTCAGTTGCTTCTTGGAATGGGAAAAGGAACGAAGCTCAGCCCCGCTCTGCTGCGCAGCAAAGCGCACACTTGGAGAGCTGCATGCGCTGCGCTGCTCACTGCCCCATGTCCCCCAGTGCCACCTCGGGTTTGTGAAGGTGTTTTAAGGATAAAACCAAAACACAGCTCTCACTGTAACCACACACACAGAGACAGCGCTGGCGTGGTGCAGCGCGTGGGTTTGTCACGATGGTGAGTGTTGCATTTTCACAGGATTCTTGCACTAGCAGTTTTCCATCTGTTCTCTCTGTACATGGGTGCACTTTACTGTTAGAATTTGTTCCTCTGATAAATACTGGATATTTAAACGTGAGTAGTGTCCTCGTTAGGAAATAGCAAAGCAGCTCTCGTCTCTTGGTGTATTTTTCAAAAAAAGAAAAAAGGAAAAAAAAAAAAACAAGCCACAAACCAACAAATTGTTTCTAGTTTCTAGCACAAGGACCAACTCTTGTACATAAGCATCGACAGGCGGAGTCGCTTTCAAACACGACGTCCTTTGCAGTGGCTTTAAGGCGCTTCCCCAGCAGTTCTCATAGGGGTGAGGAGCTGCTCTCCCCCCCCACCATCACGCTCGGGTTCGCTCGCGCAGGAGCAGAGGTCGGTGTGTGTTTGTGGTCCCGTTGGGAAGTGCCCTCATTGCTCCAGTCTCACCCCACGTCCCCTCACTGCCGTGTCTTTGCTGCAGACCGTAGTGCCCCACGCTGTGCTGTGCCTTCAGCTTCTTTCAGTAACTCCCATTCGGGTTTCTTGCATCTTGCAGGGTCCTTTAGGGTGCACCGAGATCATTGGCAACTATGAAACCCTCTGGATTTGGCTCTTGGGGTGTGTTTGGTCAGCAGTGTGGGAGCACACACCTGTACTGAGCTGCAGCACCAGCAGATGTCCCTTGCACTCTGTATTGCAGAGCCACAACCTCAGTGTGGGGCTGCTGTGGCACAGTGTGGGGTCACAGTTGTGGTTTGTGCCCTGGTTTGGAATCACACGGATCTGGTTTGTGCCCTGGTGTAGATTCACATGGTTCTGGTTTGTGCTCCAGTGTAGATTCACGTGGTTCTGGTTTGTGCCCCAGGATGAAGGATGCTGCGGTGCCAGGCGGGGTGCCTGCATCGTGCAGTCGTGCTGCTGCCCCTACATGCTGGGCAGGACATTGGAGGGCTCTGACAACAGCCCTGAGGGACTGATAAAAGTGCTTGGCAAAGGGAAGATGTTCCAAAGCTGAGGTCCTTGGTCCAGCCCAGAGCTGCAGCCTGGGCTGCCCACCCTGCGCTGCTTCATCCAGGGCTGAACTTTGTTGTGTTGTTTCGTTTCGTTTTGTTTTTAATTTCACGTGGCTGTAAAGAAACCTGCTTAGCTAGCGTAAACTGTGTGCGTGCATCATGCCTAAGCCATATGTGGGTTAGGTCCTGAAGCGGGGTGGTACGGAACGGGCGGCGATGCAGTCCCCTCGTACAAAGGCAGTTGTGAATTCAGGGTTACCCAGAAGAAGTCTAGCTGAACCCAAGTGCCAGCTCCGCCTTACCTAGAGAAACAAGCAAGCCGCCGTGCCTGTTGGTTGCAGAGGAGGTCCTGGGTCACTCCTTGGTGGGTTTGGGCTCGGATTTGTCTTCGGGGTCGCCGACGACTCCAGGTGTTGTGAGAAGGGCTGAGGGCACGGCGCGGCGCGGGGATCTCTGCAGAGAACGCCTTCGCTCCCGGATGGTTGCGCTCCCCGACGCCGCTGGGGTGCATTTGGACACAAGCACAACGGTGAAAGTCAATCTGCTTTTTTTCAGATTTGTTTGGATAATTGCTGGATTTTCATTCAATCAAACTCTTTTTCTAATCTAAAACCACTAAGGGCTCAATTCTTTAGCAAGGTGCGTTCGTGTCCAACTGACGGCAGCTGGGTCTCACTGGAAACTGCTCCAGATCCACCCGAAAGAAAACCGGAGCTCACGCAGTCATCAGCTCTGCAGTGAATGGACACCAATGGGATCCGCCGCCTCCTCCCCTCCCGGCCACCGCCGCGTCTCAGTGCCACGCCAGCTTTGCAAGAAGGACTTGGTCCCTGGTGGGGGAGCCCCGCGGGAGGCAGGTGGGCGCCGGGACCCCGCGGGGTTGGGCCGGGTGGGCGCCTCGGCCCGGGAGAGGCGGTCGCTTCGCCTTCGCTCCTTGCTGACCTACGGACTGGTGTGGACTTCCAGCGCCGCAGGCGTCGCTCCTGCCCGGCCTTCCCTTTCCCATAGTGTTGCATTCAGCGTTTTGTCCGTTTCTGTCTTCACTTCCGAGAGGATCCGAGTTGGTACAGACCTGTACAGTATGCACATTTTGTGATTTGTACAATCCCCCTGGTTGCCATCCTTCGAGACACTTGCTGGGAAGATCTTTAAGACACTTAATTTTCCTTTAGCTTTTCTATAATTCCGATGTAAAGGACTTCCTCTGTACAGTATATTATTCAATGCATGTTCTGTTCTCTCTACTGATGATGTATTGAACACCACACAGTTGTGACATTGTGCAGTGGGGAGGACAACCCCTGCGGACAGCGGAGGCCTTCGCCTCTCGTGTATAAGGAAAGAAGAAAACATATTTTTTCCTTTGCTGTATTTGCTTGAGCAGAGTTTTCTTGTCTGTACATGTGAGCTGTGAGATAGATGTGAAAAGTTCAAAAGAATGCATTTCCCCCCCCTCACCCCAATGTATACAGATTGTAATCTGTACAATGAAAACTGTATGTATGAAAAAAAAAAAAAATGTACTTATTTATAAATGGTTAACACTTGGAAACAGCCTTTGGACTGATGGTGGTTCCCAACCTCACGTGAAAGATCCCAGATGGCAGCGGGTGAGGATGGGAGCAGCCTGGTTCTGCCCAACCCGGGGCAATGGGAGGTGCTTTGAGGTACCCGAAATGATGAGTGCTGGTGAGAGGCAGGGTTAGCTGCAAATATTTATTAAGGCAGGAGCGTTCACTTTGCAGACGACACATTGCACAAGAGGAGAAAACATTTTAAACACACTGATGTTAAATTGCACAGACGTGGCATTGCTTGGAGCTGCAGGGGAACTTCAGTGGCTGCAGGAGGGTGTGGGCTGAGAACACATAGAAATGTTGGTGAAGGGGTTCATCCAATCTACTGCTTGGCACAAAGATGGGAATGGGCTTTGGAGGTTGGCAGTAGGGAAACGCTGAGTCTGGGGACGCTATCTGTGGTGGCACCTCCATCCACACATAGAACAGAAGATGCAGAGGGAGCCCCGAGCGAAGGCTCTGCTCACCAATACTGGGCATGGAGCTGGGGCACGCAGAGACATCCAGCATCCACCAGGACCGGGCAGCTGGGGGCCTCATTGGCTGCCTCCAGGGCTCTCGCCCTCCGTGAGTGTCTTGAAGTCCATGGAGAGGGCCATCTCCTCGGCCAGCGGTGCCCGCTTCCAGTCATCCCGTGTCAGCACGTAGCCCACCACCAACCCGAAGGCCACCAGCAGCAGCCCCAGCACATTGGCCAGGACTCCCTCTGGCACAAAGTGGCTGTAGGAGTCCCTGTGGGTGCAGACGGGGATGCTAGAGCTTTGCAGCGTGGGTGACCATCCCTACTAGGGCTGGAACCCCTCTCATCCTCATTTTCCTCTTTCTGGAGGAAGCTGCAGTATCTCCACAGGCAGGTACAGACATTGGGAAAGGTCCTTTGTCCCCAAATCAGCACAAGAAGTGAGACTGCTTTGCGAAGAGACCCTACATGCAGCCTGGCCCCACACCATGCAGCTGGGTGCATGTGGGGCTCTCAGGGATGTGGGACATCCTGCATCCTCCCAGCAAGTGGGCAGAGATTTTTTGGGGGACCTGAGCTTCCCAGGGTGGTTATGCGTGCATCTGGCTGCAGAGCAGCTGTAGTGCTGATTATATGCCCCATTAGGACCAAAGGAAAAAGCTGCTGCAGGCCCCTGTTAAACAGCATGTGGGATGTGACTCAGCACCAGCACAACTTAAACTCTCGGGGTGATTCACAGCCACAGAACCGCAGCCTGGGCAGGGGCTGAGCTCTGCCCCACAGGCTGGGTCTGGAACAGCCCTTAATGGCAGTCTGGGGGCTACAACCTGCCCAGGTCAGTCACGCACCTGATGTTGAAGAGCAACATCTCGGTGATGCCCAACAGGCAGGTGGCGATGGAGAAGGCAAAGAGGGCGATGCCGAAGAAGACGTGATGGGGTTTGTAACGGCCACGCAGCGAGAAGGACGTGCCAGGCACCAGGAAGAAGCCACAGCCCAGGAGCCACTGCAGGTTATGGGGGCATCAGAGGATGCCCAGCCCTACAGGCAACCAACCCATAGCTCCCCATGGGCTGCGAGCACTCACCTGCAGGAGGTAGAGCACAAAGGCAGCCATCCCGCACCAGCTGTGCAGGCTGTACATGTTGGAGATGCCTTTGGCACGGTGCGACTCAAAGACGGCCACGAGGCCTGCAGAAAGGAGCTCATCAGCACTGGGGTGGGGTCCCCATTCACTGCCCCCCACCCACAGCACCCACCAACGAGCGCGATGAGCAGTGCCAGGCCGTGCAGCAGTGCGTGCAGCGCTTTGGTGGAGCGCCTGGCCTCGTTCCTGAACACCCGGTACACCAGGAGAGCTGATGGAGAGAAGGCGGTGAGCAGTGGGGCAGTGTCCATGGCCCCCCCACCTCCCCGGAATCAGCACATATCCCTGGGTCCCCCCATATTCCTGGCAACCCCAACCTCCCCATGGACCCCCAACTCTCTAGGACCTCCGCATCCTTGGACCCACCCCATACCTCCCTGGGATCCACACATCTCTCTGAGATTCCCATACCTCCCTGGGACCCCCACATGTCCCCTGGTCCCACCCTGTATCTCCCTGCAACCCCCACATCTCTCTGAGATCCCCATACCTCCCTGGGACCCCCACCTCCTTGGAACCCTCACATGTCTTTGGGACACCCCCACCTCCCTAGGATCCCCACACCTCCTTGAGACCCTCCCCCCCCCCCCACACACACATCTTTGAGCCCATCCCCTACCTCCCTGGGACCCCCCCCCCACCCCTGGACCCACCCCATACCTCCCTGGACCCTTCACATCTCCCTGGGATCCCCACATACCCCTGGGACCCTCTCCACTCCCTGGCACACCCACATCTCCCTGTGTCCCCTCCCTACATCCCTGGGAACCCCAACCTCACCATGGACCCCCACATCTCCCTGTGTCCCCTCCCTACATCCCTGGGAACCCCAACCTCACCATCGACCCCCACATCTCCCTGTGTCCCCTCCCTACATCCCTGGGAACCCCAACCTCACCATGGACCCCCACATCCCTGTGTCCCTCCCACATCCCTGAGAACCCCCAACTCCCTGTGTCCCGTCCTCCCTCCCACATTTCCCTAGCTCTTCCCACCCACTCAATTACCCATCCTGGTGGCACTGGGGCCTTCCACTCACCGTCCCCCTGCAGGAACACCATGCCCAACACCATGCACAGTGGGTGGGCGTTGAACTGCAGCGGATTCTGCCAGGCCACGCCGCCCCGGTAACGGCCCAGCCAGGCTCCCGTGGCCGCCAGCAGCGTCAGACCCAGCAGCTGTGACACGGCCACGTAAGCTGAGAGCCCAGCGGGGCTGGAAGGTGATGGGGTGCCATCCATGGCGACCTGCGGGGACACAGCGAGGGCAGCCAGGCCCTGATGGGGCCACCCTGGGGCGGTGGAGCCCGGACCGCCCTCACCTGCCACGGGACTTGGATGTTTCCTGCTGCGTCACCTGCGCAGGGTTGCACCAAGCAACCACGGCACGCCCAGCCCTGCTGGCTCCTGTCCTCGCTCTGCTCCTGTCCCCGAGCTCCTGATCCTGCTGTGATCCTGATTCTGAGCTCCTGTCCTCTCTCTGCTCCTGTCCCCATGCTTCTGACCCTGAGCTCCTGATCCTGCTGTGCTTCTGACCTCGGGATCCTATCCCTAAGTTCCTATCCTTGTCCTTCTGTCTCTGCTCTCCTGTTCCCTGCTCACACTTCTGTTCTGCAGATATTAGGAGGAAGTTTTTGAGCCAGAGGGTAATGAGGCACTGGAACAGGTTGCCCAAGGAGGCTGTGGATGCCCCATCCCTGCAGGCATTCAAGGCCAGGCTGGATGTGGCTCTGGGCAGCCTGGGCTGCTGGTTGGCCACCCTGCACACAGCAGGGGGTTGGAACCAGAAGATCATTGTGGTCCCTTTAGTCCAGGCCATTCTATGATTCTATGATTCCCCCATTTCCTCCACCTGGCCCCAATCCCAGCCCTCCAGTCCCTGCATGGCTGCTGCTGCCTCCAGCCCTCACACCACATCTGTTCTTCCCCATTTCTCCTGCCCCAGCCCTTCAGCATCATCCGCTCTCCCACCCCATCCCCATCCCCACCCTTCTCACTCCCTCCCAATCCCCATCCTCATCCCTCCATTTCCATCCCATCTTTCCCCCTCCAACCTCCCCACCTCCATCCCTCCATGCCCACCCTGCCTTTCACATCCCTCCCCACCACATCCCCACCCCACTGCACCCCCAAAATCCCGAGTAGATGAAAGCAGCAACAGGGATGAGTGACGCTGCTCGAGGTCCCCACTGCACCGAGTGGACAAAGCAGTCGCCCTTGGGGACAGGGAAGGGGGGGTAGGACACCACAATAGCCAGTCTCACAGCCCCTGCAACTCACCTGCAGCCACTTTGTGCCGGGTTATCTGCAGGGATCAGAGCCACCTCCACCAGCACGGCCACTGCTCCAGGTCCCGTCAATGAGGGCCACCAAGTCACAGCCCCAGAGCCACCTCTGTCCCTGTCTATGCTGTGCAGCGTCTTGGACCAGGCTGTGACAGACAGACCAACAGTACTGCCAGGGGATGAAGGGTGGGAGTGGGAGGGCAGGGGGTGGGCATGCATTAAGACCACGCACACACTTTATTCCCAGCCACCTTTATTGGATCAGCCGGATAAGTGGGTTAAGGGAATTGGTTTATTCCATTAGGTTTCACTGCAAATGTCGCCTGTCCGCATCCAGCCCCAGCGCCTGGGGCCACGGAGGCTCTGGGAGACACAATGGGGACAGGGGCAGGGTGGGGGTAGGAGAGGCAGCAAGGTCCCCTCCCCACCATACAGTGCCCCCCACAGCCATGGGACCTGCCCTGAATTGGCACCTACCCCATGCTGCCCTGCCCCATTTGGCCTCGAGGTTGGCTAAAAGCACTAAGATGTCATCACCCAGAACTTGAGTGCCAGCTGCAAACACCTGGATGTGAGGGGACAGCCTGGTCCCCAAACACCATGGGATCTGCAGGTGGCCCCTTAGCCCTGGAAAGAACAAGTTTACAGCCACAAGTTTACAGCATCCCCCCCCAGCAGAGCAGTGGGTCAGCAACACAGCAGATCAGTTCCCCCTCCAAATATTATCCCCCCCCCCAAATTCTGTCCCCTCCCTACTGCTTTTTCTCATGGTGGGGACCTGCCTGTCCCCCAGCAGTCAGCAATCCAGGCAAACCCAGTGTCATGCAGAGCAAAGAAGGGTCTTTGCTTATCCCCCTCCACGTGGTGTGTTGGGGGGGGGTGATGTGTGCAGCCTCTCACTGTGGCCTCTGCCCAGAGTCCCCCCCCCAAATCCCTGGGGATGACCTGGGGGTCGCTTGGGGGATCCCTGCTCTGGACCAGGGCTACAGGTTCATGCAGCAATGTTCTGGGAGGGGGGAGGGTCCTGGTGGACACCCATGCTGCACGATGCAGCCCCCCCACCACCCCCTCACTCTTACCTGCATTTGCTGCCAGCGCCAGGCCCTGCAGTGACAACGTCTGAGCCAGGAGGGACGAGGCCACTGCGTTGGCAAGGCAACAGCACGATGGCAAGGCGGGGGTGGGGGGGGGGGTGGTTGAACACCAACCCCCCAGCATCACTGCAGACCGAGGATGACATGACAGCAGGCCGGGAGGCTGCAAAATGGGGTGAAGTCCCCCCAGCCACAGTGTGGGGTCAGTCCTCAGAGCTGCACATCACCATTGTGTGACCCCCCCCCCGCACTGCCAGGTCCTGCCCCCTCTCCCCCCCCCCACCCCACACCACCACCATCGCACCCAGGAGACGCAGCCACCCCCCGGTGCACCCCCATCCAGGCCCCCCCCCCCCCAGCCCCATACACAGCCCCTTACAGAAGACACTGCAGCTTCACGACTTGTTTTTTTTTTCATTTGAGCAGAGGGACATGCGTGGGTTTAACGCAATTATCCCCTGCTAATCACCTGCACCCCTATCTGCAGCACCAGGGGATGTTTTGGCAGCCACAGGGCTGATGGTAGGGTGGGTGTGAAGGCTGATAGCAGGGGGGGCATGTCCCTGTGTCCCCCCGTTTGTGTGCGTGTCCATGTGTCCGTCACACAGTGCCACTAGATGTCACCAGGAGCTTGCAGTGCGGAGCTGGGCACCCCAGGGGACTCACAGCACCCTACTGTCGAGAGCTATGGGACCTGGGAAACCCGGTGACATGGAGCACCGTGGGACCTGGAGCACGCAAAGACCTGGAGGATCTGGTGAGATCTGGTGGGATCTGGAGCATCCAAGGAGCTGATGGGATATGGTGGGACCTGATTGGCCCTGGGATCTGGAGCACCCAAAAACCCAAAGGACTTGGTGAGACCTGGTGGGATCTGGAGCACCCAAGAACCTGATGGGAGCTGGTGGGATCTGGTGGGACTTGGTGGGATGGTGGGAACTGGAACACCCAAGTTGCTAACAGGACTTGGTGTAACCTGACGGGACCTGACACCTGGAGTTCCCAAAGACCTGAAGGATTTGGTGAAACCTGGTGGGATCTGGTGAGACCTAATGGGATCTGGAGCACCCAAGGACCTGAAGGTCCTGGAGGACGTGGTGAGACCAGGTGAGATCTGGAGCACCCATGGACCTGACGGGGCTTGGTGCGATCTGATGGGACCTGGAGCATCCAAGGACCTGGTGAGACCTGGTGGGGTCTTGTGAGACCTGGTGAGACCTGATGGAACCTGGAGCACCCAAGGACCTGAAGGGTTTGGTGAGACCTGGTGGAATCTGAAGGACCCGGTGAGACCTAACGGGATCTGTGAGACCTGGAGCACTTTCCAGCTGCTGCTGTGCCATGAGAAGCACACCCTGGAGGTTCAACATCCCCATTTCCAATGGATACCCATCGCCCTAACAGGAAAGCCTGCTCTCTGCTCCAGGGCAGAGCCTCACGTGCAGCAGCCTCAAGACCTCACCCCTGTGAGCATGACTGCAACCCTGGACACAGGGGCACCGCACCATGCAGCAGCATTATCTCTGCAAAGCAATTGAAAATACGTCAATAGTTCTGCTGGAAGGGACCGAGGAAGGTCAGCAAGTCTGCCTGCCTGGCTACCAGCAGTTAAAGTGGGATACTGAGGGCATTTTCCAAGTGACCCCCGAACGCAGAGGTGTGGGCACCCTGGAATCCTGCGTCAGTGACAATAAAGACATTTCTCTTATGGCCCCATCTGAGCCTCCCCTGGCACAACTGTGTGGTGCACCCATCCACTGTGCCACTGGTGACCAGTGAGCAGAGACCAGGCAGCCCCAGGGGCCTCTCCTCCCACCCAAACAGATCCAGCCCTATATTGGAACCCTGGGAGCACTGCAGGTGTTGAGCCTCATTCATTGCAACTTCTGGAGCTCTTCCATTCAGTCCTCCAACACTCAGAAAAATGCCAATGATGGACCCCCCTCCATGATCCCACATTGGCTCTGACAATAGCTTTGCTCTCTGAGTGCCTTCCACCTTTCCCAGGGCCCCTTCCCCACATGTTGCCCACCCAGGGGTCATCATGGCAGGGCTGCAGCTCCCAGTGGCAGATGGGGATAACGCTGGCTGGCATCCAGCTGGCAGGATCCTTTCCAGACCTTTGGTAAATCGTTTGGTAAATGGTTTACCAGAGCTAATCTCAGCCATAAAACCCATCATAAAGTGCAAACCTTTAGCAGCTGGGCTGCAGCTCGTGGCAGGGGTCAGCTGGGCTCTGGGACAGAGCTGACAGAGGGTTTCCCCTTCTGTGGGTGGGCTGAGACCTTTGGAAAAGCCTTGAGGGGGGTGAGAGTTGGGGCTTCCTTCGGGAGAGATGGCAAGATGGGAAGCTCCACCCTCCTGCTAAAAGCAGCAGTGTTTTAATATGGAGTCATCACAGCGTGGTTGGCTTGGAGGGGACCTTCAAGCTGGGTGTCCCTCACCAAATCAAGGCCCTATCCACAGCCTTGGGCACCTCCAGGCAATGCAACAAAGCATCTTTATATGTGTTTAGAGCCACACAGCAGCTCACAGCCCTACAGGGTTGGATGCCCATGGTTGCTCATCCCATCCACACAACGAGAACAAACCCGAGGCCATTGGTCCCTTGCACCCATCAGGCACAGGGGACACAGCAGTGGCAAAGTGGGGACAGCTCAGGCCCTGCCACCAGCCCTGCATGCTGGAGCCCACCAGCATTTTTTTGTAACAGGCTCTTTAATTATCAACGTTGCCAGGGACATAATAGCTTTATTAAATCTGCCTGCAACAAAACCATCAGCACACTGCCAGGATGACTCTGTCCCCAGTGGTCCCCTCTGTGGCCTGCAGCAGCTCTGGGCTCCTCTGGGGCTCCAAAGGACCCCCAGAAGCCCCTCAGCTCAATACCCCACATCCTGCCCACCCACACCTCCCCAGCTGCTGCCCCGTCTCCTCCCTCCACCTGAGATGATCCAATTACCATTTTGCTGATCTAACGCATCGCTGGCATGTTGTTTCCTTTTCTTTTTTTTCCCTCCCCTAAATCAACTTTTTATCTCTTAAGAAATGCTGATGAGAAGGATGAGTCCTCCAGGAGCGGCTGTGGGAGCACAGCTGCCAAGATTGGCTTTGTCACTAAATGCAATGGGAAAAATAATGCTATTTCAAGGGGTGGATGGGTGCAGCTCAGGGCTGATCACTGCAAATCCAATGGGTTTGGGAGCTGGGTCTTCAGAACTGCACCCAGCACGCAGAATCCCTGTCCTGAATGCATCCATCACCGCCCCTACAAGCCCCCAGTTTCTTGGGGTCCCATCGATTTCCATTGGGATTCAGCTTCCCCCACCCCAGGGCTCAGATAGAAGGGCACAGACACTCGTTTTATTCCCGGCAGCAATTAAACTGCCTTCTCCTCGCTGGGAGCACAGTGCTGTGATAAGATCTGTGCAGCAGGCTCTCACACTCTATCTCTTTCAGAAGGGGCTGAAGGCTCATTTATAGGGATTTTAATAGCTGCCTGGATAAACAGCAGCGATAACCCTCACTGGACTCGCAGCAGGTGATTAATGCTCCCGCAGCAGTCACGCACACTTGCCTTGTGGCCAGGATTGGTTTGTGTTATTAAGGAACAGGGGGTGGGGAGGGGAAAAAATGTGGACTTTGCCACATTTTATAGGGTTGATGCATAGGTGTGGAGGGAACACAGAGATCTCCTCCATCACCTCATGCTTTGGTGCTCGGCGGAGGGGATGGAGGGTGAGGGTTGAGGGGTGGAGGGTGAAGGATGGGGGATAAGAGATGAGGGATAGATGACAAGGGATGAGGGATGGAGGACAATGGTTGAGGAACACAGGACAAGGGATGAGGGATGAAGGACAACGGATGAGGGATGGAAGACAACGGATGAGGAGCACAGCACAAGGGACAAGCAGTGGATGATTCTGGCCCTCCATTCTTGCCCCATAGTGTTTCCACACGGCTGCCTGTTGGAGCCTAGTGTTGATGGGCAGCTCTCCCAAGATGCTGTCATCATCCATGGGCTTTCACGCCCTCCGCATGCTGCCTTCTGGGCCAATGTCACAACCTCAGGATGCTGGTGCTGGTCCCAGCCCATGGAGTATAGCTGGAGGAGCTCCCATAGCGGAACCCACATCTCCACTCCCTTCCCATCTCCACCCAGCCCCACCAGGCTGGTTGGTGCTGCACAGGCAGGGAAGCATGCAGTCTCGTTGGCATTTCTCCTCTCGTGCCACCAGCCATAAACGTGTGTCCTATGGCCAACACGAGACAGGAGGCGTCAGAGGGCAGGGCTGAAATCTTGCTGACGTGGGGCATTTCTGCCGTGTTCAGCCTCAACAAATGCTGACTGTGCTCTTTTCGTGCTATGGGGTGGCTGTTATGATGACACAGCAAGCTTGCTGCCAAGCACCACACCCCAAACCAGGGGAGAGGGGATGCTCTGGGTTTTGAATGGCTATTTTAGCCTGGAAATAGCCAAAAAAAAAAAAACCAATGGAAATATTTTGCTGATGGCCAGCAGTGCTCTCGTCCTGCTAATCTGTCCCCAAACCCAGGTGACTCATTGGGACTGTGCAATCTGAGCCATCCCATAATGCCAAGTGTGCTCAAACCCCTCTGGACCAGGATTGCAGTTACTGCTGCTCTTAGCTTGCATCGGTCATAGTGCTTGTTTCAGTGGTTTGTCATCATTTTAGCACATGCAAGTCCAAAACAAACTGCAAAAAGGCTCGTTGCCACATTCCTAATTTTGCAGGATGATAAAACAGCTGTTGAGATGAAGAATTTGGAGCAGTGATGTTTTCCCTCTCCCTCACAGCGACGTCGCAGCATCTGTGAAAGCAGCTTAGCGAATGATGCGCTCTGATAATTGATTGAATCATCAGTAAATAAGGCAGCATCATTTAAAACCACGGTTCAAAGTGGGAGGAGGAATTCTCCTGGTGGGGTTCTCACCAGCCATCGTGCCCACAAAACCACAGCAGTGAGGGAAATCAACACACAAGGGTGCACATCCAAAATAAAGGCCTTTTTTAGGAGTCAACCCCACAGCAAATCCATTCCCTCCTTTCCAGGAGCTCTGTGATTGCTCAAGGGGAGAGATGGATCAGATGGGAATTTTGAATGCTTTGAGAAATGTGATGGGAAAGCCAAAATGTGGATTTGAATGAAAGAGAAGGAAGAATGGCCAGGGTTGGAAGGGACCTTAAGGATCATGAATCTCCAACCCCCTGCTAGAGGCAGGACCACCAACCTCCACATTTCATACCAGACCAGGCTGCCCAGAGCCCCGTCCAATCTGGCCTTGAATACCTCCAGGGATGGGGCATCCACAGCTTCTCTGGGCAGCTGTTCCAGCACCTAAAGATGGGATTAATCATCCCCAGATGGACACCATAGGGTGGGCTTACACCCATCGAAATCCCCATCCAGCACTGGGGATATCCCTAAATTCCTCCTCCTTCACACACCTCCCACAACACTGCTATCTCAGCTGATTCCTTCCAGATCTCCTAAGATTTTTGCTTTCAGATTCCTTATTTCTTCCCAATCTGTGGGACTCTGGGCCAGGAGTTCATTTCCCATCACTGCCCCTTTTTCCCCAGGGCCGTGGGCTGGGAGATTTGGTGAGCCGGGCAGCCAAAGGGTTTGTTAAAGAGGATGAAAGCAAACAGTGCTCCTTCCCCAGCAACATCCTGCCCTTGGGCAATATGCTGCGGGGATGTTTGAGAGACAGGATGTCTGAGATTTGGGGATATCTGAACCGTTCTGGTCCCATTTCCTCCGTCAGTTCCCAGTGCCCGGTGCCAGGAGCCGCAGCCCCTCGGTGCCTCCACCAGCACACACGTGTCCACACACACATGCTGCAGGCAGGGGGATGCTGCCGGTTGCAGCTTTTGATGGAAATGCAAGTGGATGGGAAGTGTCCTCCCAGCTGGAGCAGCCACTGGGGACATGGCATCTCACCCGGGATCCCACGTCACCCCGCAGCCCTGCGGCCGCTCGCGGTCCAGCATCCGTCTCCGTGGCAACGCTTCGTGCACATCCTTCCATGTCCCTCCGGTCCACAGCACACACAGCCCAGGGTACCCCATATATGGGGTCCAAATGGGTCCCCTTGTCCTCATCACCCGCTCCAGCACCTCCAGACTGCAATGGATGTGTGGGTCCATCTGCACCATGGCACCCTGGCAGCACAGAGGCACCAACTCACATCTTTGGGCTCTCATCCATCCCATTTGCTTTCCTGGATCATGGCCCCTTCCTCTGCCAGCACTCAGATGGACAGACATGTCCCATGTCTGACCTTAGCTGGAAACCTTTAGGATGGGATGTCACCGAGCAGGGCAATGCAGCCATCCTGCTCAACGCAACGTCCCACAGCAGCAGCAGCGTTTGGAAGCGTCTCAGGTACGTCAACCACAGAAACACCGTGAGCTCTTCCCTATGGAAAAAGGCTCCAAACTGCCCTTGTTGGGGTCACCACACCATGCAGAGGTTGCAGAGCCCATTTCAGCCCCAGTCCTGGCCCAGTGGCCGGGAAAACCCCTCCCCAGCACAGCTGGGAACAGGGGGCTGGCGCTCCTCAGGAAATCTCCATTCATTAGTGCTTGGTCATCAGCCAAATTGGAGCCAAACCAACCATTTTTCCAACTTCTCAGGGAAGTTTCTAGGGTCATGTGGGAGAGGGGATGGCAAAGGGGGGCAGGTGGGTGTCATGGTGTCCGGGCTCTAGGCACTGCTCTAAGCACTGGGCACAGGACCAGTATCAGCAATGAAGGTTTTGTGGATGCTCACATCAGGACGTGGTGTGATTGAGAAACTGTGATTCTTGGAAGGGGTTTATTGACGTCAGCGGCTTGCAGGCTCCTAAATCCCTTCTTTTTCTTCTGGAAGTGGTTCTCTGCATCTCATAGGAGCCACAGTGGGAGGATTTGTCCCTTTTCAAAGAGTTGTGATTTCCCCATTGGGTCGCCACAGCTGTGCCCAGCACAAAGTGGGCCCAACAGTCCAAGAGTTGCCCTGTTCCCCTCCTTAAAACTCCCACTTCCATGGTGGGTTTCTGCTGTGACCCCACAGTGTGCTGATGTGGTCAGCATGATGTGTTCAGCCCAGGGCCTCAACCTGGGCACAGCTCCCAGGGCTGGGGCCATACCCCAGGGAAAAGGGATTTATTTAATTAAAAAGCAACAACAACAAAGAAACAAACAAAATAAAAACACGACCCGAAACGAGCTATCAAAAGTGGATCTGGTTTTCATTCGGAAAGAACTTTGTGTTACTCATTTGTCATCAGCTTAATTCCTCAAATCCAAACACTTTGTGGGACGGGATGGGATTTCCTTCACGGTCAGAAGAAACACTGCTTTCCTCTGAGAAATGAGATTAGGCCCGTGTGTGTGCCAAGAAGCTGTTGGTCAATCTGGGATGACCGTGTTGGGGTTCCTCTGCCGCAGCTGGGGGAGGAGCCCGAGGCCAGAGCCCAGCCTGGGACAGACCCCGCAGCCGCCCACCCCACGCTGCCAGCCTTCCTCCCGCTTTATTTTCATTCCCACCCTTCCCTCAATTCTTCTCCTTCTTCCCTCCCAACCCCTTCCCCTTCCCTTTGGCACGGCCGGGAGCCGAGGGGACTTTGCACCCCAAAGGCAGCGCCGTCACCCCGCTGCGGTGCAGCCCAAGGGCGAGCGCAAAAATGCTCGCTTCTTATCGGCGAGGAGAGGCAGGCACGGTGGGCAGGGTTAGCGCTGCCTTATAAGCAGGCAGCAGCGTCGGGAAGCTCGCAAGGCTCCAGCGCAGCTCCCACCACGATGCCCGCGGCTTTAGGGCTGCTGCTGCCGTGGCTGAGCCTGGTGGGTGCCCTGCAGCCGGGGCTGGAACCCCCCGAGTTCGACCCCACCGAGGCTGGGGCCGTTCTCTTCGCCGATGCCTACAACAGCACGGCGGAGATCGTCCTGTTCCAAAGCGTGTCCGCCAGCTGGGACTACAACACCAACCTGACGACCGCCAACGCTGCCCTGCAGGTGGGTGGTGGGATGGGGACAGCCGGGCGTGGGTGCTGCTGGGGGGAGGAGGTTCGGGGTCGGCGTCCACCTTCCTCTCCTTCCTCCTTGTAGGTTCCTTCCTTAGTGCCCCAAGGTGTTGGCACAGGGCTGGGACTCTCAGCCTGGGAATTGCAATGTTTTCCCCCTAAATTGTCCGTCTGGTGAGCCTCCAGCACAACAGCCCTGGCCCCACGGCAGCCCGGGTTTATTTTTAGAGGTGTTCCCCCATTCCCAGCACTTTTCACTTCCCTGCCCCCCTCTCCTCCCCCCTTCCCACATCGGGTCAGGTGTTAAGTGTCCCCGGCCCTGCCCCCTCCACGTCCCTGGCACTGTGCCTTGCCAGAGCCCCAAGTGTGAATACACAGTGGGGTGGCACTGGGGCAAAATTCTGTCATCCCCAACCCATGGGGACAAAGCTGGCTTTGGGGACACGCTCCAAACGTGGGAAATCTGACATCTGCCCAGCTGGTGCTGGCAGATCCCAGAGGAAAGCGATGCTGTGGGTTCCCTGCAGGTGTGGAAGGGGTTGGCACATGGAGCTGCACAGCTGTGCCTGGCCCCTGTTCTGCTTGGACATTCCTCTAATGCTTGTTGGATGAGGGGAGCTGCTATGGCCACAGCACAGGGACACACACGTGACGTGGGGACAGGGATGTGGCTTGGGGTTATGGACATGATGGCATGGGGACACAACCACAGCGCTGTATGCAGCTCAGAGCTACATGTGCCACCCCCCACAGCAAATTGGACACAGGATCAGCACAACCTATACGTGACCAACTTGCATTTGGGGACCTGTGTGTCACTGCGTGCCCTAAGCAACCGTCACACAGCCCCAAGCCTGGCCAGCAGCCTGTGGGACAGGAACACACATTGTGTGCTGCTTGTTGGTCCATGCAGGGCACAGCAGGGACAGGATGGGGACGAACTCTGCCAGGGCTGCTGCCAGCTTGGCAGGACACCCCATGTTCTCCCTCCAGCCTTTTAGGGTGAGTTGAAGTGAGGTCTGGGTACACACCCAGCTGCGGATGTTACAGTGGGTACAGGGACCTCTGGGCACAGTGGGTGCATCGCAGCCACATGAGGCAGTGGGGTTGGAGGCACCTCAGAGGCATCCCAGAGCAGCTTGTTCTCTTTCCCATGTTAATAAATACCTCAGGATCACTCACTGTGCATTCACTGTGATGTCAGTGCTTCTTGAGCCAGCCCCGCTCCCTTCCCAGCAGCTCCCCGATGGTTTTTGGGATGAGAGGCGGGAGATGGATTGAACTTTTCTGGCTGCTGTGCTTAAAGTTTTGCCCCCTATGGGAGATGCTCCCAGTGGCTTGCAAAGCACCCAGCACACCGTTTGCCCAATCCCAATGCAGTGTTACCCCAGACAGAGAGGGAGAGGAGGGGATCCAGCCCCTGACATCAGCCCATCAAAGAGACAGCAGGGATGTGAGCTGCATGACTCGCAGACCGAGCACCAAAGGGTTAATGGGGTGACCCAAAGGCTGAATCTGGGGGGGGATTTGGTGAACCCTTGGGCCAGGTAATCCCTGCTCAGAGCTGTAGCACAGAGGGGCTGAGCCAGCTGTGTGATCCCCCAGGACCTGGCACCAGAGAGGTGGCCCAGGGGACACAGTGACACTGGGCAGCAGCAGCCCTCAGCCATGCAGGGATGGGCAGAGAGATCCTGGAAGGACAGAGGGGTCTGGGGCAGAGATGGCAGCCTCAGCTCACACCACCAGAGCTGTCAGGAGAATTTAGGGCATGATTGGTCTGACCAAACACAGGCGGCTGCTCAAGGAGAAGACAAAACACAGCTGGACTCTGCCTCCTGCATCTCCTGGCTCAGAAACAGGGTGCTGGAAGGGATCAGATCTCCCTCATGAGCCTCCACATGTAGTGGGGACTCCCATGGATGGGGGGCCCTTGCTGTGGGGTGTCCCTGGGTGATGTCCTTAGGGTGAGGCTGGAGGCACCAGGATGTCCCAAGGAGGGCTCCTGACTTTGCTTCAGGCATCTCCCTCCCTGCCCCAAGCCACCTCCAGCCCCACTGCACTGCAACTCCTATCCCTGTAACTGCAACTCCCATCCTCCCAAGAGAATGTGGAGATTAAACTAAAACAAACCAGGCTTGTTGGGGCCAGGCTGGAAACGCCACGAGTAACAGTTAATGAGCTCCATAAATCATTCTGGGATGGCATAGGGCAGGTGCTGTGTGTGTTCTCACTGCCCACTGCTCAGGCTGGGATTCTCCCAAAAAAATCAGTGTTTGCATATTGGGTGTGTGGATGCTACTGCCTGCAATGAGCCTTTTCCCAAAACTGTGGCTGCTGGCTGCAGCTCCAGCTGCCTAAATAATTCCCACGGTGCAGGAGCTTCTGCTGTCCCACAGCCTGAAAAGTTAGGTTGGGGCTGGCAGAGTTGGAGGCTGGAGATGGTGGGAGCCCCAAAACTGAGGGGTTGCATCTCCAAGGCAAATGAATGCTCCTTTGCCAGGTGAAACCCAGGTGTGGGGCTCATAGGGCACAGAGCAGGGGTTGCCCACATGGCATGGACTTCCCATCCCTGTGTCCCCATCCCACCCGAGCTACAACATCGCCTCCAAAACAGTCTCAAATGCCACCTCCTTGTCTGCAGCTTTGGATTCTGCTGGAAATTGCTGTCTCTTTCTATAAATGTCACTTGGGGATGTCTCTGTTTGTCCCCACATGTCCCGTGCCTTCTGGCTTGCACAGACCCTCGTGACACTGCGTGCAGTGGCACATCCCCCTCTCTCCATGCAGGTCGAGGCATCGCTGGAGGAACAAAACTTCACAGAATTGTGGGGCAAGAAAGCCAAAGAGCTGTATGGCAACATCTGGAGCAATTTC
The DNA here is from genome assembly GCF_951394365.1 of Tetrao urogallus. Taxonomy (NCBI): domain Eukaryota; kingdom Metazoa; phylum Chordata; class Aves; order Galliformes; family Phasianidae; genus Tetrao; species Tetrao urogallus. The sequence continues at coordinate 2,681,849 of NC_136839.1, read as the reverse complement.
AGTGACACACAGCTGAAGAAAATCATCGGCTCCATCCAGACCCTGGGGCCCTCCAACCTGCCCCTGGACAAGCGGCAGCAGGTAGGTGATATGTTGGTGAAGCCCTGGAGATGCTTGCATGCTGCTAAATCCTCTGAAAGCCATTTTTCCCTGAGCATCCAGACCCCTCTGCTGGCCCTTCATTGTGTTTTGGAGGGATGATGTGGAGTGGGGAAGTGATGGAGGGGACAGATGGGATTTGTGGTTCCCCCTTGGGGATGCACGTGGCCGGTATCAGTCCCTAACATCAGGTCACCTCCGTAGCACAGAGCTACCTGTGAGGAGGAGCTGGAGATTTCCTGCTTACACCGAGGGGCTCTGGGTGTGCCCTGGATACCATCCAACATATACCCATGGTTGGAGACCATCTGGCTCAGCTGCTCCTGAGCACAGCCCAGCACTGGGTACATCAGGATGGCCTGAGACTTCCCCATAGTAGTCCTGAGCTTGCAGGGTCTGCAGCTTAAATGCAAGTAAAATGCTCCAGGCTGCAATGTCTGTGCATCTCTGCTGGCTCTTGGGTTACCTCTCCACTGCAACATAGCTTGGCTTGTGAGCCCACTGATACAATCCTCATAGAAGCAGCATTGGCCCCGGTTCCTTCCTGGAAACCTATCCCTGATAACAGAGAGCATCACATCTCCCCACACATCATCTGCATTTCCCCCTGCTTGCACCCTCTGCCGTCATCCAGCACTGTCCCTTCCGCCCACCCCAAGCAGAGGAATGGGGGAGAGAGAGGGACGGAATTTCCTTCCCTGGGAATGAGCTCCCTGGGCACGTTCCAGGAAACCTCCTGTCGCTATTGTTTGCTGTTGTTGAAGTTTGGAGAAATAAATACCCTTCCCTCCTCCTGCTCCTTTTTTAATTTCTTTTTTTTTTTTTTTTTTTTTTTTTTGCCCTCTCTGATAAACAGGCTGTTCTATCTGATGAAGGGCACTATAAATAGCTGTGCTGCAGGACATGGAGGCTGTGCATGGGTTGTCTGTCCCAAAGAGCCTCTGCACAATGAGTGCAGAAATGATGCTCACCTCCCCTAAAATTGTGTTGTACAAACACACTGGGTCCTCTTCCAGACACACTCATGTGCTCTGGAGGTGGGAAGTCTTTGTAAATCCCTCCTGAACAGCCATTCCCACCCCCTTCCAGCCCCAATGCCTTTTCCCTCCCCACAGTACAACACCATCCTGAGCGACATGGACAAAATATACTCCACAGCCAAGGTGTGCCTTGACAATGGGACCTGCTGGGATCTGGAGCCAGGTACAAATCGTTCCCATCCCTGTCCCCTGCCTCCCAGTGTCCACATCCAGTGTGCTCTGATCCCCAGCTCCTCAGCAGGTCATGGTTGATAGGGTCCTGGTTCGTGTTCATGGGGTTGGGGATGAAGAATAGTTTGAAGGGTCTGGAGCACCATGGTGGTGATGGGTTGATGGTTGGACGAGTTGATCTTAGAGATCTTTTCCAACCTTACTGATTCTACGAGTTGGGCACAGTAGGGATGGGTTGGTGGTTGGATTTTATGACCTTTGTAGTTCTTTTCCAATCTTATGTTCTATGATTCTGGGATCTGTGTCCAACGCAATGGTGGTGGCACCTCACAGACCTGCTGTGGGACATGCCCTGTTTCTGCTCCCCCTTCCCACTGGGCTCTCATGTCCTGCTTGTCCCCTCTGTCTCAGACATCTCAGACATCATGGCCAGTTCCCGCAGCTACAAGAAGCTCCTCTACGCCTGGGAGGGTTGGCACAATGCTGCAGGCAACCCACTGCGTGCCAAGTACGAGGAGTTCGTGACGCTGAGCAACGAGGCGTATCAGATGGACGGTGCGAGCAGGATGGGGGATATGGGGGGGGGGCAGGGGTGGGAATCAGGCAGTGTGGTGTCCCGCTCTCCCCATCCCTTATGCACAGAGCTTCCACTTCCCCCTGCCCAGGTGTTGACACCTTGAGGTAGGAGTAGAATTCCCACTGATGCTCAACAGTCCCAGCTCTTGGGGCTGGATATAGGGGCGGCCGTTTGGGGTTAAAGCCAGGGGTCATCACTGCCTCCCTGCAGGATTTGAGGACACAGGCAGCTACTGGCGCTCCTGGTACGACTCCACCACCTTCGAGGATGACCTGGAGCATCTCTACAACCAGCTGGAGCCACTCTACCTCAACCTGCACGCTTTTGTCCGAAGAAAGCTCTATGATCGCTATGGCTCCAAATACATTAACTTGAAGGGCCCCATCCCTGCTCACCTCCTCGGTAAGGGCCAGGGGTGCTGGTGGGGCTGGAGAGCTGTAACAGGACTGGGGGGGGAGGGGAGGGTCCCAACTATTGCTGTGTTTCTCTTCCTCTTGTCCCATCTCTGTCTCCACTCTTGCTGTTCTCTGCTTTCAGGCAACATGTGGGCTCAGCAGTGGAATAATATCTATGATCTAATGGTCCCCTACCCTGATAAGCCCAACCTGGATGTCACAAGCACCATGGTGAATCAGGTACAGGGCTGAGGGACTTGTTAGTGGCACCAGTTAGAAAAAAAAAAGGGGAGGTATTGGCCATACCATTTAGCCTATGGGGGTGGTTGTCCATATCTGCATGTTGAACAGCAGAAAAGCCATTTGGGGGGAGGGTTAGGGACGCAGGAATGACTCCACTTCCCCTCCAGCAATGGTCAAAGAGGCAGCGGATGAGAAAAGGGTATGGTGATGCAGTGGGACCAGTTCTGGGGTCTATATTTACACCATCCCACATGTCCTACCAGGGCTGGAATGCCACCCACATGTTCCGGGTCTCGGAGGAGTTCTTCACTTCCCTGGGGCTGCTGGAGATGCCACCTGAGTTCTGGGAGAAGTCCATGCTGGAGAAGCCAACAGATGGCCGGGAAGTGGTGTGTCATGCCTCAGCGTGGGACTTCTACAACCGTAAGGACTTCAGGTGTGTGGGTCATGCGGGGTCTGCAGGACAAGACCCTTTTCAGTCCCCCTTGATGGTCATCATTTTGGGTACCCCCAGCCTGACCTTTCCCTTTGTGGGATAAGTTTTCAAGGTACCACACTGCTCTGCTTTCCCCTTCACTGAGTTTACATTTTCCACATGGAGTTCTGCCGCCCTATTAGGGACCCTGAGGTCCTATCAAGGGGTGCATGAGCAGGGCAGGAGCCCTCACCTGGCTCAGGTAATGCTGCTTTCACCCGACAGGATCAAGCAGTGCACAACAGTGACCATGGAGCAGCTGTTCACAGTGCACCACGAGATGGGCCACGTGCAGTACTACCTGCAGTACAAGGACCAGCCTGTCTCCTTCCGTGGTGGTGCCAACCCTGGCTTCCATGAGGCCATTGGTGATGTCATGTCCCTGTCCGTCTCCACTCCCGGCCACCTTCAGAAAATTGGGCTCCTCAGCAGTGCTGTCGAGGATGAAGGTACGGCAGCTGCTCTGCAGAGGGTTGAAACACTGCCCGTGGCACCAGAAAGGGAGGGGGGTGTGCCAGGTTAGGCTGTGGTCTGGCAACACAGCCCAGAGAAGGAGAAGCGCCATGCCTTTTACTCATGCTTATTTACAAGCACAGACCCTTCTTTTCTCTGTGGATCCATGCATGGATCCCTTCTTGGCTCCACAGACAGCCCCTTCTTGACACATGACTACATGGACGTTTCCTGCTTGTCTCCATCAACAACCCGTTCTTGACTCATCAAATCACAGAATGGCCTGGGTTGAAAAGGACCACAGTGCTCATCTGGTTCCAACCCCCTGCTGTGTGCAGGGTCGCCAACCACCAGACCAGGCTGCCCAGAGCCACATCCAGCCTGGCCTTGAGTGCCTGCAGGGATGGGGCATCCACAACCTCCTTGGGCAACCTGTTCCAGTGCCTCACCACCCTCTGAGTTCATCCTTTTCACCACCAAGAGCAGCAGTTCCCTTCCCCAGCAGTCCCAAACCTGACAGCAGCATCTCTGTGTTTTATCAGCATCAGTCTTTCTGGTGTTTCCCCTCCCCTCATCAAGAAGCTCCCAGGAGCCCCATGAGCAGCTCTGCAGAAGTAGCACTGAGCTCTCACGTGCTCAGTCACGAGGGCAGTCAGTGGATGACACGTCTGCCTGCCAGGCAGTGCAGCAGAGGAGGACTTGTCGCTGCAGGACACTGCCTAGCTTGGCAAGGATCTCCTCCCTGCAGCCACCTCTCAGCCAGCACGTCAAAGCAGATGGCAGCAGAGCAAAAAGAGTGTTCACAGCCTCCTGCTGCAGGCGGCTGCTTTGCAGAGGGAGAGTCCCGGGTCCTCCTGCCTTGTCATTAAATCCACTCCATGACGGGGAAGCTGTCACAGCACACAAGAGTGCTGGGCCGATGCTGTACAAGCATGGAGCAGATGGTCCCTGCCTCCAGGCATCGCTGTCTGACTAACGGGTCCTTGGCTGCCACGCCAGCACTGCGATGGCAGCCAGCAGCCCTTCAGAGCACTGCTGCCAACCCTCCCCGACCCCACAGCTTCAGCTGGCTCTCCAGCTGGTCCTTCTTCAACCTGCCTTTGCAGGGTTTCCCCAGGGAGCAGGGAAAAGCAGATGTCACCACCTGCTGTGCTTCCCATGGAATGGTGGTTGCTGTCCCAGTTTTGACTCCAGTTCTGGATCCAAACTGTAGCATTGTTTGTTGCGCCATATCAGCTCTGGGAGCAAACCCCTTTCAGCCTGAAGACCTTATAGAGTGAACGTGTGCATTAAGTTACCCTCATCAGAGACCTTTTCATGCTGAGAGCCAGGCTGAGGGCAAGGGAACACTGCGTTTGTCACTTCCAAGTTGCCCCAGGCAGGAGCTGCAGCTAGAAAAAACCTCCTGTGCCCCATTGCAAGCTTCACTAGAGTGCAAAACTACAAGTTGAAATGCTGTTCCAACTGCTCATCCAGCTCTCCTCACCCTATTGGCAACAAAAAGTCTGGTGACCTTAGTGCTGTCCACCCAGGCTCATTCCCAGCCCCATCCAGGCTCTGTTCCCTGCAGAGAGCAACATCAACTACCTGCTGAAGATGGCTTTGGAGAAGATTGCCTTCCTGCCCTTTGGCTACCTCATCGACCAGTGGCGCTGGAATGTGTTCAACGGCCGCACGCCCCCGAGCCGTTACAACTACGACTGGTGGTACCTGAGGTAGGGATGGTCAGCGAGGGTGGAGGCATGCATGGAGGCTGAGGATGTGCAGGCAGGGAAAAAATGGCAGTGGAAATGGCTGGCGGCTGGCTGGCTGGCTGGCTGGCTGGCTGGCTGGCTGGCTGGCTGGATGGATGGATGGTTGGGTTGAGGAACGCAAATGCAGGAAAGGACACAACTGTTCAGCTCTCTTTAGCACCGTGTCTTCTTTTCCTGTTCCCTTCCTTGGTTCATCTGGCTTCCTCTTTCCAGTTTGTATCCTCATTCTCTGTTGTCTACAGAACCAAATACCAGGGTATTTGTGCTCCAGTTTCAAGGAATGAAAGCAACTTCGACCCCGGAGCAAAGTACCACATCCCTGGGAACACCCCTTACATCAGGTAGAGGAGGTGCTGGGAACGGGTGGGAGTTTGTGGGGGGTGCAGGGACCCCAACTCTTCAGATAGAGGCTGGGATGCATTGCTCCTGCTCAAGACACAGAGAACATCCAATGCTTGGTAACAAAAACAGTGGGGAGCAGACGTGTGGCAAGGTGCCTTCAGCCGTGCCCTGGGACACATCTGCTTCCCTTTGTCCCCAGTGCTCACCTTCACGGGCTTCCTCGGCAGGTACTTTGTGAGTTTCATCCTCCAGTTCCAGTTTCACAAGGCGCTGTGCCAGGCGGCCAACCACACCGGTCCCCTGCACACCTGTGACATCTACATGTCCAAAGAGGCTGGAGACAAACTCAGGTGGGGACAGAGGAGGGTCGGGACAATCGCCACGGGCAGATGTGTGCGTGGAAGCTGATGGTGTGCAAGGAAGAAAGGAAGGAAAGAAGAAAGGAAGGAAGGAAAAAGTGGCCATGGAGATGGCTGGAGAAATAGCTTTGCAGATGGATGGATGGATAGATGGAAATTCATGGAAGCACTGGGGTGGGGTGAGTGGTCCTCACCAGAGTCCTGCTATTATCCCCATCACTAGCTCCACCCAGACAAGAGGTCACTGAAGCATGTTTGGTTCCCATTGACTCCCTGGGTGTTAATGAATGCATGAGAATGTGATGGAGAGTTTTCAGCCCCCAAGCACAGGATAGCTGGGGGGCTTCAGTGGCAGTTTTCCAGGTTTGTGTCCCTCTCAGGAACAGTATCTTCAGCCCTTGTGGTGTTGAGATTCCACCACTGCTTTTTTCCCCATCCGTGCCCTGGTCTCATGCCAACTCTTACTTTCCCATTCCATTGCAGGGAGGTGTTGAAGGCTGGGTCTTCCAAGTCGTGGCAGGAAATCCTGTTCAACTTCACTGGCACGGATAAGATGGATGCTGGGGCGCTCCTGGAGTATTTCAGCCCTGTCACCGCCTGGTTGCAGGAGCAGAACAACAAGACCAACGAGGTGCTGGGCTGGCCTGAGTACGACTGGCGTCCCCCTGTCCCCGAAGACTACCCTGAAGGCATCGGTAAGGCTGGGACTGGGAGAAGCCAAAGGAAATCACTAAACCCTAGGCAAGACAAGAAGGTTTCTGCTGCAGATAAGTGGGGCCTCCATACCAGGAAAAAGAGAAATACTCAGCCTAAGGGTGTTGTTTCCTGGGTGGTTTCATCTTCCATTGAAGCAGGTGCCATTCGCCTGCCCAACTGGGTCTAGAGTGTGTTTGTCCTGATATCCCACGGGACGCTTCCATCTGCAGCCTCCTCCCAGGTTGTGGCATCCTTTAGTAGACCTGCAGCTGTGGGAAAGATTCAACCATGGAAAGATGCTCTTGTAAACAAGACTTCCTCTCTCTTCCCTCATCTTCCTCTAGACAAAATAGCAGATGAAGAACAAGCTAAGGAGTTCTTGTCTGAGTACAACAGCACGGCTGAGGTGGTGTGGAATGCTTACACTGAGGCATCCTGGGACTACAACACCAACATCACTGACCACAACAGGGAAGTCATGGTATGGAAACAACCCTGGGATTGTATGGGGAAGAACATGTGAGAAGCCATGAGGATGGTGGCAGCTGTGGCATAGCAGGCGGTGCTTCTGGTGATGGCCTGTCTCAGGGATCTCCCTCAGGTGACTCCTCTCCTGTCTCCTGTTTTTACAGCTGGAGAAGAACTTGGCCATGTCCAAGCACACCGTTGAGTATGGCATGAGAGCCAGGGAGTTCGACCCCTCGGATTTCCAGGACGAAACTGTCACCCGCATCCTCAATAAGTTGAGTGTCCTTGAGAGGGCAGCCCTGCCTGAGGATGAGCTGATGGAGGTGAGCTGCAAGGGGACAGAGCAGGGCTGGGTGTCCTTTGCCACTATTTTGTGTGAAGACACAGGTTTCTCCCAGCTCTTAGGAAGTAGCAGTGGGCAGCTGCCCCTGCCATTGCAGAAAGTGATGGTTTGGGACCTTCTACACAAAGGGAAGGTCCTTGCCTCCAGGGTTTCCCACCCAAATGTTGTCAATGCCATCCTGCAGTGGGGTCCAGCTGCTTGGATGACAGCAGCACCTTGTGTGCTGGCCCAACACTTTCCGTACTGACTCAACTTCTGGGCTCACACAACCTTCCAGGACAGAGTGAAAGGGGGCAGAAGGAAACACCCAGAGGCTGTGTTGTTCCCCAGGAGCAGGAGCAAGGATAAGAAGCTCACATAATGCGATCTCCTTTGCAGTACAACACCCTCCTCTCAGATATGGAGACCACATACAGCGTAGCCAAGGTCTGCAGGGAGGACAACACCTGCTACCCCTTGGATCCTGGTAAGAGCTGGCAGGGAGTGCAGTGGTTCTTCTGCAGCAGCCCCAGGAAGGAGGGATTCTTCACAGGGGTGCAGAGAAGGGTCACCTTCCACCCTCTCTGTGACGTCCCCTGAGCAGTGCATTGGGTCTAGCATCTTTGTAGCAGGCCAACCCAACCAACACCATCAGTCTGCCTTCATTGCTCTCTCTTCAGACCTCACAGACATCCTGGCTACCTCACGGGACTATAACGAGCTCCTCTTTGTCTGGAAGGGCTGGCGGGATGCTTCCGGGGCGAAAATCAAGGACAAATACAAGCGATACGTGGAACTGAGCAACAAGGCAGCTGTGCTCAATGGTCAGTGTCCTACTCCTTCAGACACCCACCATCACCTTGGAACCCTGTGAGCAGGGAATTGAGATGATCATCCAGATCAGAGCCAACATCTTGGAGGTCCTACCAATTCTCATTGGGTCCTCTGTCTCACTGGGGAAACCTGGGGTGCAAGACTTGCCCAAGAAGGGAATTGACAGCTTCTGTTCTTACCCTACCACAGGATACACAGACAATGGAGCTTACTGGAGATCCCTGTATGAGACATCCACCTTTGAGGAAGATCTGGAGAGGCTGTACCTGCAGCTGCAGCCTCTGTACCTCAACCTGCATGCCTACGTACGTCGAGCCCTGTACAACAAATATGGAGCAGAGTACATAAACCTGAGGGGTCCCATTCCTGCTCACTTGCTGGGTAAGGGCTTTGCTGGGCAGAGTTGTGTTTCCCAGAAAGAAGATTGCTACTGGCCTAATCCTGTGCACAAGTTGAGAGTAACTGGTTGCCTTTTCTCTCCTCTCCATGTCTCCCTCCTGCACTTCCCAGGGAACATGTGGGCCCAGTCATGGTCCAATATCTTCGACCTGGTGATGCCCTACCCAGATGCCACCAAGGTGGATGCCACCCCAGCCATGAAACAACAGGTCAGTGCTTTCACAGCTTGAACTGCCCCTTGGGAGCCAACGCCAACACTGCACAATGCTTTGATGCTACCAAAAACCTCTATGAAACACCTCTGTTCTTTCCCCATCTGGATGTACCACAGGCTGGACCCAGCTCTAATTGCCACCTACAGATCTCCCCTCCCAGAAGGACAAGACTGTCCCCAGCCTCCCTCCAGCAACCCCAGGAGTCTCCACTGCCCCTCACCAAACCCTCTGTCTGCTTCTCCCCAGGGCTGGACACCCAAGATGATGTTTGAGGAGTCAGACCGTTTCTTTACCTCCCTGGGCCTCATCCCCATGCCGCAGGAGTTCTGGGACAAGTCCATGATTGAGAAGCCAGCAGATGGGCGGGAGGTGGTGTGTCATGCCTCAGCCTGGGACTTCTACAACCGCAAGGACTTCAGGTAGGATGAGGGCACACAGACCCACTGGTAATCAAGATGCTGGCATTGCTGGCAGGAGCCCTCATGGCAGATGGAGGGCAATCCACGCCTACCCCGACTTGCCCTGGAGGATGAAAAAGGCAATGGACACCAGCAGGGAATGGGCAGGGGCAGCAGGAAGGCAGGAAGATGGCCAGAGACCGACCCCGTGGAGCAAGACCACCCCAGTCTGGAATCAGAACTGGGGAGGGGAGACATGGGAAGAGACCAAAGAGAAAATTAGATTAATGGTGTATGGTCTTTCCTGAAGGCTTTCATCCCTCACCACTACCCTCTGTTCTTTCCCCCTCCCACTTATCCCCATCTAGGATCAAGCAGTGCACCGTGGTGAACATGGATGACCTAATCACAGTGCACCACGAGATGGGCCACGTGCAGTACTTCCTGCAGTACATGGACCAGCCCATCTCGTTCCGTGATGGAGCCAACCCTGGCTTCCACGAGGCCATCGGGGATGTTATGGCCTTGTCTGTCTCCACCCCGAAACACCTGCACAGCATCAACCTGCTGGACCAAGTGACAGAAAATGAAGGTGAGCTGGCATGGGAACACCACACAGCACAGTGCTTGGGGAGGCAGCTGGAAATGTCGGGGAAGAAGGTACCAGGGACATGCACGGTGTCTGAGTATCAATGGAAGGGACAAGATGCAAGAGGGACACTCTGCTGTTGGGTGGAATGATCCATACTGGGTGGGGAGGTGGCTGCAGTACTGTCTTGTTCACATCTTCTCACCCCGGGCAGAAAGTGACATCAACTACCTGATGAGCATCGCCCTGGACAAGATTGCCTTTCTGCCCTTTGGATACCTCATAGACCAGTGGCGCTGGAGGGTGTTTGATGGGCAGATCAAGGAGGATGAGTACAACCAGCAGTGGTGGAACCTCAGGTATGCTCACATTCAGATCTCTCTTTGGTGCTTGGCCATCATTCCTCTTCGTGTTTTCTCCATGTGACCCAGTTGACTGCAATGGGGACGTGGTGGGATACATAACCCCTCATCCTGTCCTCACAACCCTCCATAACTCAAGCTGGACTAATCCTCCCTCTCTGGCCCAGGCTGAAGTACCAGGGCTTGTGCCCACCAGTACCAAGGTCTGAAGATGACTTTGACCCAGGGGCAAAGTTTCACATCCCTGCCAACGTCCCCTACATCAGGTGAGCAAGCAGAGCTTGGTCAGGGGGCACCTCTTGGATAAATGAGCCCATGCAGAAGTTGGATTTGGGAACTCTCCAACAAGGATGGGCTCATCTCTCCAAGTAGCTGTAAGCACACGTTAAAAGGAAAAATGGCATCACCAGATTGGGCCAAATTGATGCAGATGGAGCTTCAAAGCCAGTAACGCTTCTCCAAGCTGAGATTCTGCAGGAGGGGGGGATTCAGCTCCCTTCACAGCCAGCCACTAGCAGGGTCTGTCCCCATGTAACCCTCCAGGTACTTCGTCAGCTTCGTCATCCAGTTCCAGTTCCACGAGGCGCTCTGCAAAGCAGCTGGGCACACGGGACCCCTGCACACGTGTGACATCTACCAGTCCAAGGAGGCTGGGAAGCTCCTGGGGTAAGTGTATGGGCAGGGCAGGGCCTTTATGTCCAAATACCTTAAAGTCAAGCCGTGTCTCAGGAAGACAAGAGGCAATGCAGCTCCTGGTGCCCCATCCCTTCCTTGTTCCAGCCACGTCCCCGTTCCTGGGCTGTGGGACCCTGGGCTGTGGGACCCTGGGCTGGGCGCTGCAGCTGTGATTGCAAAAGCAGCCACTAGATGGTAGCTGGGACCCTGGCAGGGGGGAAGGCTCACTTCTCCTCCTCCTCCTCCTCTTCCTCCCCCGCAGCCCCCCCGTTCCTTAGGGAAAACAGCCCCCTCGCTTCATGGAATTTGCCTGCAAAATTAACCCTTTCAACCCATAAAGTGAACTGCATCAGGCTGAATTCACTGGAGGGTTTTATTCCAACATCCTACATGAAAACCTCTCTCCGTGCTCACAGCCCTGTGGGTGTCAGAAGGCATAGACTGTGCCCCAGGGCTGCTGGCACCAAGAACCCCAAGCCTTGGGGAAGATGAGGGCCATGAGGAATCCACTGGATCCAATTTCTCCCCCCACAGAGATGCCATGAAGCTGGGTTTCAGCAAGCCATGGCCTGAAGCCATGCAGCTCATCACGGGGCAGCCCAACATGTCAGCAGAGGCCCTGATGAGCTACTTTGAGCCCCTCATGACATGGCTGGTGAAGGAGAACACGAAGAACGGGGAGGTGCTGGGCTGGCCCGAGTACAGCTGGACTCCTTACACAGGTACAGGTGGGAATGGGCTGGATGTGGTCCACGGTGGGGGCAGATTTTGGTCCTCACCAGGGTAGGGATGCAGTTCATGGTAGGCATGGAGCTGCTCCAGTGCTCCTTGGCCACCCCAAAAACCACAGGGGATTTGGATGCCTCTCATTGATTTCACAGCAAGCTGAGTCTCAAGCAAACAAGTCGCCTAAGAGCCCAGCCAAGGGGGGCAGGCGACCCAGCACCCAGCCCAGAGCCACCAGCACCAACCATATCCCTCCTTTCTCTATTTTCCAGCCACCGAATTCCAAACTGCCACTGGCACAACTGATTTTCTGGGCATGTCTGTGGGCACCAAAGAAGCCACTGCGGGCGCCTGGGTCCTGCTGGCACTGGCACTTGTCTTCCTGATCGTCTCCATTTTCTTGGGTGTCAAGTTGTTCTCATCAAGGAGAAAGGCCTTCAAATCCAGCTCGGAAATGGAACTGAAATAAGGCAGCCACAGATGGGGGAGTGCAGACAGGGTGCGAGCGCGGGCACTTGGGCAGCTGGTGGCAATGCTGAGGGCACTTCTGCCCACGAAGCCATGGGTTTCCACAGCCCAGGATTCCTGTCTCCAATCAGGTTGGACATTAATTTTTTTTCCACTATGCAAGAGCCAAAGCAGAAAAGAGCTATTTATTTGCCAATATCTGCATAAAAGGAAGAGAAATTCAGGCACCGGCAGGCACGGAGCCATCAGGGACTGCTCCTGTGCCCAGGGGGAGTGAATCCAGAGCGAACCCCCACCACCCATCTCCAGCCCCTGTGCCAGGATGGACAAAGCCATGGGGGCTCCAAGTGACAGAGGGCAGGCTTGGGAGGGACAGAGCATGCTTCTGACCTCTGCCCATCCCTGGTTTGCCCATTGCTGGGCTGTTTGTTTGCATGGATGAGAAATAAACCCATGTCTCGTTACCCCCAGTGCAGCAGCTCGACTCTTTCTTGGGGGTGGGGTATTTCAGTGGGATGCTCCAGCACTGGATGATGTGCACTTATGTAAGAGCCAGGGGGGGCTCTGAGGTCAGCGATCGCTGCCCGCTCTCCAGCTCCGATTATCTTGGGATCAGCAGTGCTTGAGGCTTTTTTTTTTCACCCCCATCTTTCTTCTGCTTCTGTAAATAAAACTTCGTATTTGTTCTGCAGTGATTAGGTGCAAAACTAATCCCAGGCCAGGGATTATTGCAGCCTTAAAGAGCTGCGGTCTGCTGCAGCCCCAAGCAGGAGGGGAAATAAGGGGATGCAGGATGGATTCTGCTGTCTCTCCCATCTGATTGCCTCCACTCTCAGCCATTTCTTACATCGGGAAACTGAGACCCCAGAGGCACCCAAGCAGAAGGCAGATGTCTGCCCAGCCGTGCTCAGGTTTGCTGCTGTTTGCTTCCAACCCTCCTCCATCCACGCACAGTGCACTCACAGGGAGGGGCCCCCACCAGTTTCTTCTCTTCCCACCACATTCCCTGGGCTGAGAAAGCAGCTGCCCCAAACACCCATGCACACCCACCCCAAAGCAGCTGCCCTGTGTCCCAGCACACTGAGCACTGTCCTTACCCCAAATCCCAGCTCACAGAACAAAGACTTTATGTCATATCCCATTGCAAGGTGAGAGCTGGTGTGAAGCCAAGCTTGTTTCCAGCCCCATAGGACAGGCTGATGCAGGTGTGCGCCATCAAGCTCTGCTCATTGCTGGTAATTTTGAGCCCTGTGGCTCCTTTCTGCACAATTAATGAAGGAATGAGGTCTCCAAGGTCAAAAAGGTCCTGCCAGCATCATGAGAATTGCTTTATGGAGAGAAAAAGAGTCGCACTGGACACTATCAATCAGGGGCTGCAATACAAGTCAACATCAGAGGATCCACAAGGAGCTGAATGTCCTGGAAGAGGACATTAGACAATGCCACAGTGGTGGATGATGGGTGCACTGAGCACTGATCTCCTGATCAGAGAGGCAACGCAAAACAAATATTCACCCCAGGAGATGGACACCACGTTACCTTCATCACAGATCCAGGATTTAACCACACAGCAGGACAGAACACCAAGTTACTCCCAGCCCAGCTCAAGGCAAAGCAAAGATCCCAACCTGAGCTTAAATGGAGTGTCTGAGCTGTGGGTGGGAGAACAGGTGAAGTTTTCAAAGTGATCAATAATTGCTGATGCCCTCAGGGCTCTGCTAACCCATGCCAATGTTCTACAGGACACCTTTAAAAGGAGGATGATTTCCCTTCCCCATTGTGATAACATCTGGAGAGATTTTGCTGCCTTCTGGCTTCTGCATCATGCTTCCTGCTGAAATTAGGAGGCTTGGCAAAATTGCTCCCTAGGAAATAAAAGTAAATAGAAAAGAGTGGGAAAAAAAGAGAAATTCCCTTCCAGTTCACATCGCTCCTCTGAGCGATCCTTCTGATGCTCAGAAAGCATCAGCCCACACCTGCAGGGCTGTGCTGGGGATGTGTGCGCACAAAACTCACAGAGGGCAAATCCGCCTTAAAAACCCCACAAATCAAAAGCAAGAATCACGCTGGGTTCCCTTTTCCATCTCAGGGGACCTTTAGGGCACAGCAAAAAACAAAACAAAACAAAACATTTTCCAATGTTTTTGTGCTTATTATCCACACTCAGCTGCAGGAAGGTGGCTGCCAGGGGGGACCCCGTGTCCCTGGGGCTGGAGGGGGCCCGGCCAGACCAGGTCTATTCTTAGCTGGTGGGTGGCCAGGCAGGGCGTGCAGGGCTGCGTTCCTCACATTCCCCTTCCCCAGGGACAAGGAGCGCCTGGAAACATGCAGCAGCAGCTTGGCAGCAACCTGCACCCAGGGGCCAGCAGCAGGGGCCACCCTGGGCAGGGGATGTCAATAGGGGTATATGGCACAAGGTTAGGGTCACCGGGCCCCCTATCCCAGGAGCCTCACATCCCCCATGTTCCCTCCATCAGCCCCTGGGAAGGGACAGGCTGCTTCACCCAGGGTGGTCCCTATGAATGTACCGCCAGCTCTGTGCTGCTGTTTTCTGTCCTTGTCCCCCCTGGCAGTGCCACTCCTGCTTCCTTGGGATGTACCAGAAGTGGGACCCCAAGAAGTCACCTCATCCTCATGCCCACCAATCGGTGCACATGGGACAAAGGGAACCATCCCCAATCCTCCTGCTTGAGCCAATAATTTCCCCACAGAGCAGGGAAGGAATTTCCATGAACTAGAGGTGATGACAGAGCGTGTCACTGAGCCCAAGCATTCAGCTCTCCTCTCCCTCAGCCAAGGAGGATTCCAGCCAAGCAGACTCACTGCAGCCACCAGCAGTCACCTCCCAGCAGCGTGACGTGTGGCCGCATCCTGCCCTTACCTGGACATCCCTGCAGCACTGAATTGATTGAGTTATTGCAGCCTGCTGCTCACCCCATCCATCCTCTGCTCCCCACATCCACTCTCCTGCTGACCCCATCCATCCTCCTGTTAGCCCCATCCATCCTCCTACTCACCCCATCCACCCTCTGCTCACCCCATCCATCCCCTGCTCGCTCCATCCATCCTCCCAATCCCAAGAACGAGGGGAGAGCCATGATCCTGCTCTGTGCCTCAGTTTCTCCCTCTGTGCAGAGTGCACATGAAAATGGTGATGAACTGAGCGTGTCACATCCTGGAGCTGAGCTTCCATGGCTTTTTCTGCTGCTTCCAAATGAGAATTGGCCTCTGCTGGGGAAAAACCCCCATGACCTGGCTTAATGTCACCAAGTCCTACCCAGGTTTCCAGACTCCAAACGGGCCTCCTTCTCCCCTGTCCATCCCTGGAGCATCTCCCAGCAGCCGAGGCACAAATATTACCAGGCAGGCAGGACGCCTGTGCCAATTCGGAGACAGCCCTGCTGGCTGCCAGCAGTCCTATCTTTCTGTCCTCAGCCTCACTCTCTAGCTGTGTTTGCAGCCCAGCTCTAATTACAGCAATGTGGAGGAACACCAGCTCACAGTTGGCAAACATTTCTCCCGGCAGGCGTCAGCCGGCAGCTGCAGCGTTGGGATTTGGGTGGTTGCCCATCCTCACCGAGCCCTGTGTCCCCATCCTGCCACTCCATACCCAATCCTATTCCCCCGACCCGACGCCTGCCCTGTGGCTGCAGGTGTGTTCTACCTCCCTGCGCAGTGCAAATATTTTATTTCCTGGTGTTATCCTGCAGAGTCCCGCAGCTCGCTGCCTGCCGGGCAAACCAAACATGTCCTGATTGAACCCAGACTCTGCAGGAACAGATGGTTTGATGGGGATTGCTGGTGCAGGACCAGGAGGGGACGGCACCCAGCACCTGGTCTTCCCAGGAAATCGGGAAGTTTCCCACTGATTTCTTGGGGTGTGGGAAGGAAGGAAAGAAGGGGAAAGGAATCAAACCTCAAAAATGCTGTCTGAGGAGGAGGAAGGAACTGAGCGAAGGAGGAGGAGGAGAAGAGCAGAGCAGGGAGAGAGGATTAACGCTCAGTTGAATTAGAGGGAGCCCTTCAGCTGCCTTGAACAGCAGGATAATTTGCCCAGAGACCCCAGTTCTTCCTATTTGGGATAGAATGTAAGCTCAGGATTAACTGCAAACATATGTTTAAGTCCCAGAGAAGCCCAGGGAATTGAAAGAAGCCTGGGCATAAAGCACTCCTGAGGGCATGGACTCACTGCCTCGTGGATGAACTGGTTTTGATGGGATGATATGGGAGACTGGGAGAGCCATGGGGGCAATGGGAGAATCATGGGGGCAATGGGAGAGCCAGTGGGGGATTAGGAGAGCCATGGGGTCGCTGGAAAAGTCCTAGGAGCAATGGAAGAGCCATGAGTACACTGTTAGAGCCAGTGGGGGATTGAGAGAGCCTTAGTGGACTCTGAGAGAGCCAATGGAGGACTAGTAGAGGGAGCAGGTAGAACCATGGGGGCATTGGAAGAGCCAATGGGGGACTGGGATGCACATCAGTGCACTGGGAGAGACACTGTGGGCAATGGGAGAGCCAATGGGGGATTGGGAGAGCTATGGGAAGCACTGGGAGAGCCACGGAGGCATTGAGAGGCCCTTGGAGCTCAGTCGAAAATAACCTGAGAGAGAATGACAGGATGCATCTCCAGCTGCAAGGGCTGCATGGGGAAGAGGTTTACTACAAGGATCTTCCATCAGATGAGATCTCCTGGCCAGAGAAATGAGGACTGAAGGGGCTCCACCTGACATGGCCAGAGGAAAAAAAGGCCTCCCAGGCTGCACCAAAGACTGAGAGAGGGGCTGGGGGTCAGTCCTGGGCTTTCTCCCATGTCCAAAGCCCTCCTGGCACCCCCAGTCTCCCCTCTGTGCATCTGCTCACTTCTGGGGAGGGCTGGAAGCCGACACGTGCCCACATCATTGGGCACATCCACATCCACGTGATATGTCCACAAACAGGCCAGGCTGATTTATGGGATGAGAGGAGGGCAGGAGGCCAACCTTAAATCCTGACTGCCCGGTGATTAATAATCAGAATTATGATCATATTAGCCATAAAAATAATAGTTTTCTTTCCCTTGCAGAACCAGTCACCCAGGAATCTCGAAGCAGTTTCATAAGGCTGAGTGACCAGCGTCCCTATTTTCTAGTGAGGAAATTGCAGCACAGAGCTGTCTCCCTTGAGTCACCCAGTATATCAACAAGAAAACAGAGGAGGCAGGAGCCTGGACTCTGTGTCCCTCTCCCTCCCCCATGCTATTAAGCTGCATCTCTGTAATACAGAGCAAAATATCCTCCACGACTCGCAGTAAATCACGGCAGAGGCAGTGTGCAGAGTGGATGGGGGGGAAGATAATGGGTTTTTCACCCTGTTCAAGAATGGAATAAGTTTTTCTCTGCTGGGGGAAGGCTGACTTCCATGACAAACAGGTAAAAGCAGCAGCACTGCTCTGCAATGGGCTTTCAGGGCTCCTGGCTGTGCCCACCCACTTGCATTGCTGGCCAGGGGACAAGAGGCGGCTCTGGTGGGCACTGCTGTGGGTCAAGTGCCCCACGGCAGCCACCCAGTCCTCGTGAGTATTCCTGAGGTGCTCTGGAATATTAATTGAAAATCCCAGCAAAATACTCCTGCTGATGATAATGGACCATAATCCTCTTAGACCAATTTCATGCCTGAAAAATTGTGCATAGCAAAATAATAATAAAAAGCCCCTCAGTGGACACTGCTCTTAGTAATGGGCTCAGGAGAAGAGGGCTGGCCTGGGGGGATTGCTCAGGAAGGGAAGGGGGGTGGTCCTCTTAGCTTTATTCACAAACAGAGAGGTGGGCAGGAGAAGTGCTGATCTCCGGGATCCGTCTGAACATCAGCTCTGGTAGGGCAGCGTGGGACCCTCTGTTCCTCCTGGATACCCACCGGGACCCCACCGAGCTCACGGGTCTGGATGACCTGAGGCCAAAGTGTGGCCCACGGGACTTCCTGAGTCTCCCACATCCCACGGAACCCCCCGTGCTCCTCGTCTCCCCCAGGGACCCTCTGTGCCCACAGAGCCTCCTACCGGGCCGGGTTCCGCCCTGTCCGAATGCCCCCGTCTCAGAAACGCGGCCCCCCCCCCCCCCCCCCCCCCCGATCCGCTCGGACCTTCAGCACCGCGAGAGTGGACAGCGCCGGGCGCGTGGCCCCGCCCGGAGTGCAGCCCCCCCCCCCCCCCCCCCCCCCCGATGCCCCCCAGGGACGCCCGGGAACCCCCTGCAGACCCCTGACACCTCTTTCCTTGCACCCCCGGCCCCACTCCAAGCCCCTGCAGCCCAGCACTCCATGCTCTCCCCCCCCCCCCATCCGCCCCCCAACATCCTCCCCCCTGCTTCTTGCACTCTTGCACCTCTTCCTCTGCATCCTCTACGCCTCGGCGACCCCTCCCCCCCCCCCCCGCCCCGCCTCTGCACCCTTGCATCCCTGCATCTCTTCTTCTGCCCTCGCATTCCTCCCCTGCACCTTGGCACGACCCGCACACCTTCCTCCACCCCCAGCAACAGCTCCTTTGCCACTCCCGGCACTCCGCAGCCCACCGCTACTCCCTCCCCCACGGCCCCCTGCACCCCATCGCCGCTGTCCTGCACCATCCCAGCACCCCCAGTACCTCCTCCTCCAGCACTTCCACAACGCCCCCCAACTCTAACACACCCCTATTTCATTACCCCCAGCACCTCCAAGAATTCCACCTCCAGCATCTCCAGTGCCCCACTATCCCAACAGCTCAAGATCCCATCTCCAAAACTTCCAACACCCCAAGAACCCCACCTCCAGCATCACAAGGATCGCAACTCCAACACCCCAAGGATCCACTTCCATCACCCCTAGAACACAAGAATCCCACCAACGTCACCTCTAACACCCTAAGAACCCCACCTCCATCATCTCCAGCACCCCAGTAACCCTACTTCCATCATCCTCAGAACCCCCAAACCCATCCTCCAGCACCCCGAGGATCACCTCCATCAGCTCCATTACCACCAGCACACAAGGACCTCATCTCCATCACCTGCATTATCTTTAGAGTCCCAGCCCCAGTGCCTCCAACACCTCCAGCACCTCCAAGGACCCTACCTCCATCACCCTAACACACAAGAACCCCAACTCCATCATCTCTATTACCCTAAGGACCCCACTTCTATCACATCTAGCACTCCAAGAACCCCACCCACATCCAACACACCCAGCACCCCAATGTCCCAGTATCCCCAAGACTTCATCCCAATCACCCACAGCACCCGATGGACCCCACTTCCACCACCCCAAAGACCCCACCTCCATCACCCCAAGAGCGATGCCTCCATCACCTCCATCACCCCAAGGACCCCAGCTCCATCACCTCCATTACCTGACAAACCCCACCTCCAGCATCCCCAGCACCCACCTTCTCCCTCCCCCCCACCCCCGCACTCCACCCCGGAGCCCCCCACGCTGCGGGGCCGACGCCGGGAAGTGCAAGGGGGTGCAGGGGTTACCAGGCGATACCGAGTGACGCGTGGGGGGCACCGAGGGGTTCCGGTGAGGGGGGGGAACAGCCCCGCATCCTCCAGCTGTTGCTGTGTGAGCCACCCCGGGCCGGGACAGCGGTGACTAAGCACTTTGGGGATTTCTCCTCTCGTTATTTTATTCTCTTATTTCCCCCCTTTTTCAAGCGGAGCCTCCTCCTTTTTCCTTCCACCCCCCCCCCCCCCCCTCCTCCTCTCTCCTCCACCCCTCCCTCTCTCCATCCTCATCCTCCCCGGCCGCCCCCGCCCGGGGCCGGGCTGGCAGTGCGGGCGGAGGGGTTCCCCCTTCCGGCCGCCGGGAGCGCGGAGCCCCGGGCCGTGCGCTCCAGAGCTCGGCCAGCCCAGGGGTGAGGCGGAGCGGGGCCGCGCCGTGCCGGGCCGTGCCGTGCCGGGCCGCCCCCGAGGGGAGTTCCGCCGCTATCGGAGCGCGTCGGGGCGATGCCGGTGCGCCGGGGCCATGTGGCCCCCCAGAACACCTACCTGGATACCATCATCCGTAAATTTGAAGGGCAAAGTGAGTAGCACACCCACCCCCCCCTCCCTCGCCCCGATCCCGGTGCCGCTCCCGGTGCCCTCCTCTTCGCGGTCCCCAAACTTCGGACCGGGTGTCCCCGGGAGAATGAAGGCTCCTCCGTGACCTCCCCGGGGAAGGGGGGGGGGGTCTGGAGGGTGGGGGGGATGGGGTGGGGGGGGGCAACAGCCGCGCACTGTGCCCGCGGTATTTATAGACAGCGGCGAGAGGGGACGAGCGGTCCCGGTGTGCGGGATGGGGGCACCGCGGGGAGCGCAGGTTGGGGGGGGTCCTGGGGCGGTGCGGATGGGGCTCCCCCCGGTACAGCGCAGCCCGGATCGCTGCTGTTTGCCTTCAACTCCTCGGCCGTCCCTGGTGAGACGTTGCCATTTGCTGTTGCTCGGAGTAATCCCTTTATATGAATTTTTGGGGGCTGGTTTGCGTGTGAAGCGGAGCAAAGAGTTCGTGCGCATCGGGGAGCGCTGGGGGTTGCGTTGGGGGTTGCGGGGGGGCTGAGCTCACCCTGCTTGATGGGGCTGGTTTGTCCCTGTGCGTTTGTCCCTGTGCAGCTGGGGACAAGAAAGCGGGGTCCCCCCGCGGCCCCCCCACCTTCTGCAGCGGGTTTATGGGGCTGCGGACCCCCCAGCGCCCCGACCCTCAGCACTTTGTCCCTGCTGTCCCAGTTTGCCGCCTGGGCAGACGTCCCTGCTGGATCTGCGTTGCTGCTCTGGCAGTGAGTGACGTGACCCCGAGGAAGGGAAGCGAGAAAAACTGTGCCTGGTTCCTATCAGTCCCTGCTGGGGAGCGGTGGCTGCAGGGCAGCAGGGGCACACGATGAGCTGTGCCAGCAGGGAAGCAGCCAGGGCCCTCCAAAACATGCCCCCGCGCTGCCCTGCTGGTGGAACAGGTGTTGGGGGCACCCAGCTGAGCCCCCATCACGTCACCCATCCCTGCCCATGGGTGCAGGGTGCCCATGGGTGTGACAGTGCTGGGAGCTGCAGAGCACAATGCACCGCTCCCAGCCACGCACAATTGCATGGGCAAACCCATAGATGTGGTCAGGGCAGAAAGCAGATCTGGGGCTGAAATCCCCACTAGGAGAGCTGGCTGACTTGCTTGTCCCCATGCCAGTCCTGGGCACATCCCCTATGCCGTAAATCCTGTCCTGCACCATCACAACGCAGACACAGCCCATGGGGGGAGATGGGGCTGGGTTTGGGGTCCCCTGCCCACCTTCACATTGAGATTTGGGACCTCCTGGTTGTGGTGATTTGTGCTGTTTACAATGAAAATGCCCACAGCAAGACATGGCTGTTACATACGGGGAGGGGGGGTGCCAGGGATGGGAGCCCCCTGACAAGGGGCTGACACACAACATTGTAGTGCTGGTAGCCCCACTGCTCCAGGGACCCTGAGGTGACATTAAGGGGAGCCCCAATGTGCCGGGGGGGCCCCATTCCCCACCCTGCAGCCATTTCTCCACGTTGGAGTGAAGCTGGTGCTCAGCACAGGGCTCTGGAGCACAGATGCCATTCCTGGGTAATCCAGGAGATTAATTGGGGTCTGGGCTGCAAGGCGGCCTCCAAAGGGACCCTCTGAGCTGAGCTGCCATCGGCTCTGGCCCAGGAGGGTGCCAAGGGCTGGGGGGGGGGGTGCTCAGCCCTTCATATCAGCATCCACAGCCCCTCCACTGCTGCATCCAGCACAATCCATCCTGGTGCCCAGCACACCCCGGTTATAAAAACACACACGCAAAAAAATGACAAATCAGGATCTCTTGTAGGAAAAGGGCTCCGTCCAGGCTGGGAATCACAAGCACAGCATCTCTATGAGACCCCACAGCGTGAGATGAGCCTGGCTTCAGCCCAGCGATGCGGAAGCGCCGCTCCCTGCCTCAGTGTCCCCTTTCCTCCACCTGAGCCCCAGACTTCTGCAGCACGTGGGCCACGAAGCACAGCAGGGTCTGGGTTTCAGCTTCAGCCCGAAGGCGCAATTATCCCATAAAACATTCGGAGAATCATTAGTGTGGCAGGTTTCAGCCTGGCTTCCCGCAGAAGCTGAGCTCACGCCTCCTCTCACCTCTTGCCTGAGTTGAGTCAGATCTGAGCTGGGTGGGAAGCGCCTGAGATGTCTCAGGTCCCTGATGAGCTCCTGGGTCGAGATGGGCTCTGCTGCTCTTCCCCATGCCCAGCAGGGATGGGTTTCCCATGCATTAGACAGCAGTGAGTCCTTATGTACAAGCAGAGGGAGGACATTCAGGGCTGTGCGGTTTGGCATTTTAGCAAGGACCTTCCTCTGCGGGTCTCCACAGTTTCCATTTTGCATGAAATCAGAGGACTTTTCTCACAGAGCAGGCTGGTGATTCTCCCACTACTCCCAGTGGGATCACTGGGGAGCCCAGCACCAGCCCTGGGGTGCCAACAGCAGATAGGCACCAAAATCCCACCCACAGATCGGGTACCCCAATCCCTGTGCGCCACACACCTCAGCCCCACGCTCTCCCGTGTCCCCACAGACCGCAAGTTCCTGATCGCCAACGCTCAGATGGAGAACTGTGCCATCATCTACTGCAACGACGGCTTCTGTGAGATGTTTGGTTACTCTCGTGTCGAGGTGATGCAGCGGCCCTGCACCTGCGACTTCCTCACCGGGCCCGACACCACCAAGAGCTCCATTGCGCAGCTGACGCAGGCGCTGCTGGGCTCGGAGGAGTGCAAGCTGGAGATCCTCTACTACCGCAAAGACAGTAAGGGACGCTTCTGGTGCACGTGGAGGTGGGAGGTGGGGTGGGTGGTCCTGGGGGGTGTCACCCATCTCGGCTGGAAAATGAACAGTGGAGTGGTTTGGTTTGGAAGGGACCTTAAATGCAACCCCTTCCCCTGCGCAGGGACGGCTCCCACTGGAGGAGCTTGCCCACGGTCCCATCCAACCTGGCACTGAGCGCCTCCAGGAATGGGACATCCACTGTTTTGTTCTTTTGTTGGCTGTCTGAGGTTGGGCAGAGGTTCTGCAGGCATTGGGATCGCATTCAGGGCTCTGCCCCCCAGGGGTGGGAGCAGGGTGATCCCGGCAGGATGGACCCATCTGTGCCATGATTCGGGTGCTGGGACCTTCAGCAAGGGAAAGAGCCAATGGATGATTTGGGATTGGGGTTGCAAGCCTTTAGTGGTGTCTGAGAGTGATGGGAGCACTCACAACATCCCTGTGCCATGAGTGAGGATCCCATGGGATGCCACGGAGGATCCTTGGATGTGGTCCCCCCAGTCTGTGCTCCACGATGGGGTGAGGTTGTTGGTTGCAGCCCAGAGCCATCCGCAGGCGGGCATCGAGCAGGATGTGGCTGTGCGTGCACAGATGGAATTACACTAAGATGAAAATGAAGCTTTGATGGAAAATACTAGTGATTAGTTCTAATACTGCAGCAAGTTAAATAAATATTTAGTGCTTGACGTTGCCAAAGAGCAGTGGCCAAGGCTGGCAGGGGAAGGGGGATTCAGGAGATCAGATGCTTGTTGGAGGTAAAAAAATGTGAAGTTATTTCCCTTTTCTTCAACTTGTGGCACTTCTCCATCACTTCAGATTGTGTTGTCTTGGGAAAGGGGCTGCACCTTGCTGCTGTCAGCTCCGAGCACAGGGGATGGAGGAGAAAGCACAGGGAAGGGAATGCACAGCAGGAACCAGGCTGCTGGCCTGCACCTTGTCTCCGGGCAGGGATCTGGCTGTCCTGGCCCTAATGCCAGCCCATATCTCCTGGTGGGGCTGCAGGCTGGAGAGGGCTGGCCAGAGCCCAGCATGACTGGGAAGGCATGAGGGGGAGCAGGAGCACGCCGTCCCCTGCTGCTCCCTGCAGCCAATGTGCAGCTGTGATGAGGACAGCACCTGCAGTCTGGGCAAGAGAAAAGCCCCAGCAGATGCAAGCAGCATCCCCTTCCCACCAGCACCTGATAAGTGGGGGTGATCCTGGCCCCGTGGCTGCAACTGGCAGCTTCCAAAGGATTTGGGGCCACGTTCCATCCATCCCCTGCTGGCAGCACAATCCAGCTCCCGACATGGGATGCTTACCGCTCTGCTGTTCTTCCCCTAAGGCCATAGGAAATGTTCAGAGCTGCTTTCTTTTCTTTCTCTCTCTCTCTCTCTCTCTTTTTTTTTTCTTTCTTTTTTATTAAGAAAAAAATAAAAAGGGGGGGTAAAGAGCAAAAAGAAAAAACAACAAAACCACCACAACGAAGCTCAGAAGAAAGCCCTTCGTGGCTATTTTTAAAACCCCACCAGCAATGTGCTTTCCAATTGTCTCCCCCCAGCACTCAGCCTGCGCCCGCTCAGCCCATTATAAATGGGTCTTATCGGCAAAGAAAAGGCCTTCACATTACAGGGAGCTGCTGCTTAATTAGACCGCGGAGGCTCCGAGCCGCCCGTCCTCCTTTTCAGCACG
Organism: Tetrao urogallus; assembly: GCF_951394365.1. NCBI lineage: Eukaryota > Metazoa > Chordata > Aves > Galliformes > Phasianidae > Tetrao > Tetrao urogallus. The sequence continues at coordinate 2,657,332 of NC_136839.1, read as the reverse complement.
GCGGCACCAATCTCCAGGCACGACCTGCTGTTTATTACTGCGGTACTCCGGGCTCTGCAGCTCGCGTGGTTGTTTCCTGGCTTTTGTGATTGCCAGAGATGATGTTATCCCCCAAAGCTGCCTGCCACGGCCCCGCCAGCAGCGCTAAGAGGGGATGGATGGAGGGGATGGGGTGCCCAGAGGGGGCCAGGGTGCTCGGAGGGGGTCAGGGTGCCCACGCACAGCCAGGTTCCCATATGGGGTGTTGTTTCAGGGTGTTGCTTTGGGGTGCGCCAGTGCATCCCTGGGGACAACAGCACTGCCCAGGACACCCACGCTGTTATTAACATGTCGCTAATTATGAAAGGTAGAACGAAGGCATTAAGTGCTGGTAGGGGAAGGCAAGACCCTCCCCACCACAGCAGACCCAAAAGAGCTGTGGGAAGAGGGCAAAGCCCAGCTGCAGGCTGCGATGCTTTGGCCAACACCAGCAGCTCAGCCCCAAGTTCATTTCAGTGCAGGATGCTGCCTAGGGGTGCCCAGACCAAAGGAGTCAGGATCGGCCCCACAAAGAGCTGCCCCGGGTCAAGTCCCCATCGTGGCTGGGGCTGAACTGGCACTGAGGGATCAGGGAGGGGTGCGGGAGCCCCCAGGTCTCCCCTTGCAGGGCTGGTGGCCATAAGTGCTGGGCACAATGACATGGCACAGCCGGAGAGGCAGCTGCACTGCGCTGTTAATCTGTGTGGATGCTTATGAATATGGAAGGGGAGACGTGGGGACGAGACAGCTGCTGGGACAGCCACCTGCTAACAGCCCTGCCATCCCCATCCCTGTCTCCGTGGTCGCTGTGGCCAGAGCCCAGGGCTCATTCCCTCAAGCACCATTTGTGTCAGTCCCCTGTGGGTTTAGAGGTTGGGATCAGCCAGCGGAGTCCCTGCACTGTGCCACAGCTGGGATTTCCCTGAGGACACAGTGTTCCCACTGAGGTGCCCTGCAGCTCCCTGTGTGGCTGGTGGCCGGGCAGGCATGGCTGTGGGGTGTCACTGCAGGTGTTGTGTCCCCATGGCATGGAGCAAAGGGGACCTCCTTCATGGGACAGCACAACCAACCACAGCCCAATCTGTTTGCTTTTACCAAAATGTGTGGGGTTTTGGCCACGCCGGGGCTGTTTGCTCTGTGTTTCTTTAAGGGTCACTCTCAGCAGAGCTGAGCTGTGACCTCAGTAAGGGGACAGCCACCATAGCCTGACTCCATATGGGCATGCATAAACATCCCCAGCCCTGATGACAAACACTGCTGCCCTGGAGAGCTGGCCACGTCCCTCCTTGGCACAGCTCCTCCAGCTCTGCTGGGGGATGGCGCGATCAGGGTTCAGAGCTGGAAGGGACACAAATCCCACCTCTGCAGCTCCCTGGAGCAGATGTCCCATGAACAGAGAGATGGACCCAGAAAATCTCCACCACCCTCAGGGATGTGCCGCTCTTTGAGTATCCTAAAGCTAATTTATCCCTGGGTAAGAGCAAGGCCCAGCCCTCCTGCACATCCCAGGTGTTGGGATGGCTCCATCCCCATCCCCATCCCCATCCCCATCCCCATCCCCATCCCCATCCCCATCCCCATCCCCATCCCCATCCCCATCCCCATCCCCATCCCCATCCCCACCCCCATCCCCATCCCCATCCCCATCCCCATCCCCATCTCATCCCCATCTCATCCCCATCTCATCCCCATCTCATCCCCATCCCCATCCCCATCCCCATCCCCATCTCATCCCCATCCCCATCCCCATCCCCATCTCATCCCCATCTCATCCCCATCCCCATCCCCATCCCCTCCATGCCCTTCCCACCCCTCTCCTCTGCTCCGTTATATAATGCCACTATAGATTTAGCCACTCTGCCATGAGACCCTGCAGATTAAATCTGCTGGCCGGGGAGGGAGGGACTCAGAGCTCCCAGGGCAGATTAATAGCTCTCTTTTTTAATATTTATAACAATACTGTTTTGTGTCCAGCTCTCGGAAACCCCCATGTCCTGTTGATTAGTTTAATACCAGTGATACAGACAAATGCATTAACCACTGGTGGCTGCAGAGGATCAGAGGGCCGGCGAGGGAGGGCTCCCACAATGACATCTTTAATGTTATTAAGTGCTTCTATCAAGGTCAGGAGACAGCACGGGTCGGGAAGCACAAAGCTTCCAACCCCGCAGCTTTGAGTGCTGGGGTGATGTTTGGTAAAGAGAGGTTCAGTCCCAGCACAGGGGTTTGGGGAATGAGCTGTTTTCTAGCCCATAGAAACCCATCAGGACTTGGAGCTTGAGGTGCTCCAAAGCAGCATCCTCATTGACATACAGTGGATAAATCCTTGTTTTCCAGCTCAGCCACTGCTGAGAGTAACATTTTAGAGGAGAATCCCAAGAGCTTGTGCTGGGGAAGGGAAAATAAATTCCAGTGGAGAACCAAAGGGCAGCACTCATTGGCCCAGTCCAACAGGAGCCCTGAGTCCCACTCCCACCCCTCTCATGGAGCAGGGCGAGGTGCAGGCGGGTTGTGAATGCCCCCAGGACTCCTTCAGGAGATCATTTGGCAGCTAGATAAAATTAGACGGATGGAGACAGATTAGCCGAACAGCTGAAGGGAAGAGACAGGCAGATGGATGGGGACAGGCGATCGAGGAACAGGGATGACAGCTTGGGGCTGGGGGCTCAGCCCACCCACACCGGGCACTGCAGCAGGGCTGGGGTGTGGGATGCATCCCCACGTCCCTACTGCCCACAAGACCCCAAATCTGTGAGGATTTGGCTCTGTCTCAGGGAGCACACTGTGCTGTCCTCTCCATCCCCAACATCCTGTCCTCCCATTGCCACCATCCCTTGCCCAAGTCCCAGCCAGCCACCAAGCTTCCAGCATGCAGGATGGATGCCAGCACCAGTTTGTGGGATCACATCAGGCTTCAGCTGTCCTCCAGCCCCAACCTCAGCCCCAGCCATGGCCCAGCTGCTCTTCATGTCCCCAGTTTTCAGCTGTTCCATGTCAGCCTGAGGTTAACCCTTCCCGTGCCAGCCACGGCTCAGGGTCTGTCTCTTCCTGGCAAAACAGAGGAGCTCAGCAGAGAAAAGGGATGCAGTGAGGCAGATCACATGAGCCCAGAGCAGGATCAGGATGGCCTTGCTGGGGAAAGCACAGAACTGATGGCTGCCAGGTTTCTGATCCTTGGGACATTAGTGATGCTTCAATATCAACTGCAGGGGGAAAAAAACCCATAAAACTTATGTTGTAACACAGCAAAGGAGAAAGCATCGCACAGCCCAACCTGCTGCAAGCAGAGCTGCAGCACCCCAGGGCTGGCACTGCATCCTCCTGCCGGGCCATGCCACCATTGTAACACCATGCAGGACACCTGGGCACTGCTCTGGTACCCACTCACCTTTCAGACCCCATCCAAATAACCACAAAAGGAGGGGACGGGGCTGGCTCCTCTCCATCCCCCATTGGGCACGGTGACCCTCCGAAATGGCTTTGTTTGCTGGAAACAACCCCCTCCTCCACCCCACCTCCTGTTGTTAAGTGGATTTCACCTCCGTGTGGTGAACAACGATGAAATAAAGGAAGGGAAGAATAATCCCAGCTGCGGGGCCCTTTAAACGGATTGCACCGTATCCATTTCTTTCCTCTGTGTGTGTGTGTGTGTGTGTGTGTGTGTGTGTGCTGACGTCAGGGCAGATTTGGAAGTTGCCCGATGCCGGCCATCTGCTCCTGATTACGGGAGGCCCTGAGCTCTTTAAAATTACACACAGCAAGGGCCCGAGCACGGCCGTGTATCCCCATGTTGCTGGCCCTGCTAATCCCTCAGCCCCGTTAATCACCACGGGTGGAGGAAAGAGTGGGGCGGTTTTGCAGGGGTCGATGCAACGGTTCAAATCAGCCCAGGTGCTGATGGCAGGATGAGGGTGCGATGCTGGCACAGGGTGGTGCTGGGGCTTTGTGGTACCCCGCTGTCCTGGTGCTTCTGGGAGGTTTTGGGGGGATTTTCAGGGGGATTTGGCCATGGGGATGTGGTCAGTGCCAACGCAATAGGAGGCAGCTCAAGGAAGGGCTCTGTGTTGATTGCACTCTGGGGAGCGGCTGTTGGAGGATTTTCCATTGGAATGAAGCTTGCAAGAATGGGAGAACCCTTCTATACCCTCCTATTGCTGTCTGGGGAAGGGGCTGTGGGGGTTTTGGGGTCCCCGTGCTGTTTGCTGGCACCTGGCTGCAGCTCAGGCAGGAGCATGGAGTTGAGCTGTGCATCCTGCACAGCCCCATGCCCTGAGAGCGCCCTGGGGTCTTCCTGCAGCCCCCTCCTCACAGGTCTCCATCCCTGTGCCTCAGTTTCCCCACGGTGCCACCCATTGCCCACGGACAGGAGGCAGCCAAACGCAGCCCCCAAACTGCTTGCTGATTGCAGGGCAATTAGCGACGACTTGATTACAGTGTTTAATGAGGTTGAACAGGTACCTGGAAACTTTGGAGTTCTTAATTACCCACTCTGTAATTGCTAGTCTAAAGTACATTAATATAAATGACTGTCTGGGATATAAAAAATAAGAGGCAGAATGCAACCCGTGGGAGCGGGGCTGCAGCAGGAGACGGAGCTTTGTGCATCCTCCACTCACACACTGGGTGCACCCAAAGGGAGTCGAACCCATCCCAAAAGAATGTTCCACCACAGCTTTGTGGCACGTGGGCCTCTGTGCCCCAATCTGAGCCCCTCTCTCCATGACAGCCTCGTGTTTCCGGTGCCTGGTGGACGTGGTGCCGGTGAAGAACGAGGACGGCGTCGTCATCATGTTCATCCTCAACTTTGAGGACCTGGCACAGCTGATCGCCAAGAGCTCCGGCCGCAGCCTGCACCACCGCCTGTCACAGAGCTGGCGTGCAGGTGGGTGCCACCAGGACGTTGGGGACAGTGGGTACACTGAGGGCAATGGGAACATGAGGGGCAATGGGGACACTGGGGACAACGGGGACACAAGGTGGGAGGGTGGCATCCTCGGAGGGCTGCGTTTCTGCAAAGCCACGGCTCTGTGGGGTCAGGGAAGTGATGCACCTGAAATAGGTTAAAAAAGGCTTTCATGCCCCTTGGGCACAGTTTTAAGCCTTTGCCTCGCTGCCAGCCTTTCTCTATTTGGTGCTGGGAGGTTTTTGGGGTCTGCTTGCAGGCGCTGGGGCTGGGGCAGAAGGTGCTGGCATGGGGCAGGAGTCACGTGTGAAGGTGATGGGATGGCTGGGGGATATTTGGTGTCACTGATAGCGGGGTTGTGCTGTGGGGATGTCATCACACGAGGATGGTTGTGCTGGGATGTCTCAGCTCCTCTCCAACCCGGGTTCTTCCGGAGTTTTGCGGGGTTTCTGGGGACAGTGGAAAACCCAATCCTTGTTTTGGGGAAGCAAAGAGAGAGCAGTGGTGACTCTGCAGGGAATGTGGATACCAAAAGATGCAGATGTTGGAGCTGACCATGGGAAGGAGGGGTGTAGCGCCCAAATACCCTCCTGCTGTACGCTCCACTGCACCCACCACCTTTATTTTAAGCAGGGCAATAATCTCACCCTGATCTCCATGCAAACACTGCCTGGGGTGCAGGTCGCTGCTGGGACGTACAGGGGCAGAGTAAAGCAGCCACATGGGGTGGCACAGCAGCACCACAGTGGGGCCACGAGGGACTAAATGGGGACAATACTGGGGCTGTGATGTGTTTTGTTGTATCCACTCTCGGTGCATGCGCACAGCCCGGTGCCATGAAGGTGTCTGCGTGTGCAGCAGTGCAGATGCTGTGTGCGGGTTCGGGTTTTGGTGCATCCTCAGCACGTGGGACTTACAGACCGACGTGTGTGTGCGTATGGATATCCTGTGTGGGTGTTGCTCTGTGAAAGGATGAGGTTTATAGTTTTTGATGCATCGCTCCCATGCATGAACTGCTGAGGACATCCTTACCACCGGCACTGGTGTTGCCTTGCAGCCCCTCAGCTTTCATATGCTCTCAACATATGATGCAGTCGCGTCCCATCGAACATACCCTGAGGTGTATGTTTGGTTGCAGAAGGTGTCCCAGTAGCAATGGCAGCAAATGATTCCCTGTGCATCCCTGTGGAGCTGTGCTTGGAAAGGCCGGTGCCAGCCCGGTGCGCTCTCTTGCATGGGTTTTCTGACGCTGAGCTGCTCTGCAATGTATTGGGTTAAGTGAGGGGAGGCAAATCCTGCCAACAACGGTCAGCTCCACAATATGCTGCTTTTTCCCAGAGGATGATGCTTTTCTGGAGCTCTTGTTGCACCCCATGTCCCCCCCCCTGTGCCACCAAGAGCATTGCTGCTGATGGAGCAGTGAGGCGTGGGGAAGCCAGCCAGAGGCTTTCCAAATGGTTCATTTAGGCTGCTGAATTGTTCATGTAGGGTGAAGCCATGCTGGCCCAAGCCTTGGGATCAGCCCAGCTCCTGGCTCTGCTGCTGGGCTTCACCTGGGGAAGGCTCTGGTCAGGTCACAAGCACGTTGCTGCAGCTCATGGTCTCCTCCACAGCCCAGTGCAGAAGAGGAGGAGCGGTTTTGTTTGGGACATCACACAGTGGGGGACATCAGGTCCCTCTGTGGGCGCTCCAGTTTCAACCTCTTCCCCCCTCTCCTCCTTTTGGTGCTTCCTGCAGCCCCCACCCCAGCTCCTGGATCCAGCGAGGTGATGCTCTGCTCCCCAAGGGACACTTTGGCCCAGCACCAAATCGCTGGAGCTACATTTTCTAACATTTTCTTTCGGTTTGGTGTTTCCCCCCCCCCCTCAAGTCCCACCGAGGAGATTTAGAGGCTCGATTTCCTCCAGGTCCAAATCCCCTAAGCAGCTTTAACCAGCTTAGAGACGCTCTGCACCTTTCCCATTGTGCACTCATGGTGGCAGGGGTCCCTGCATTCTGCTGGCTCAGAGCACTCAGCGCTGCGGGAAAAGCAAGCGTCCCCCACAGCCACCCCAAATCCTCCACCACCCATCCCCTGCCACCATCCCAACCCGCCCCGCTGCAGCCATCCGTGCAGCTAGGTTACATCTGTGTCTCTTGTGTTTTGTCTGTGTTTTTCTTTTTAACAAGGTGAAGGTAGGAGGTTGAAGTTTAGTCTCCCGTCCCTCCGGCGACTCAAAGCCCAGCGGAATTCTCTGCCCACCAGTGAGTTTGATGGAGTAGCCATTGACTATGGAAAGGTAACCGCAGCCTTTGTCTGATCTCAGCCTCAGGCTAGGTCCCAGCTCTTCCTCGCTCTCCCCACCCCGCTCCTCCTCTGCTGCTGTGGCTCTTGGGCCGTACCCGGCGGTGGGGGTCCGGCACTGGGCAGCACCGGCCCTGGTGGCACTGCTTCGGTGGCATGGGATGCAGGAGATGTGCCGAGCTGGCCGGCACCGCTGCCGGAGCTGGGAGCAAGGGCTGGCTCCACAGTGTTGGGATGGTGCAGATCAGGGGATGCGTCCCCTCCTCGGAGCTGTTGGAGGTGGTGTGGTGTGAGCAGGGAGCACGGCTGGCAGAGCTTGCAGGGAAAATCCTCAAAATGGCACATTTCCCAACGTCTTCCTGGCTGGGAGCAGCCTGTGCAGCTTTGGCTTCTCAGCACTCCAGCAAAAGGAGGTGATGCTGTTATTGTTGATGTGATGAGATTGGTAAATATCGATGGAGCCTCTTTAGAGATTGCTTTCTCCGTGTCTTCTTGGTTGTCAGAAGTGCTCAAGGTACCCCTGGGCAAAGGTGTGGTGTTTTCTGAAAGCACAGGGCTGTGGCAGGAGGTTTTCGCTCTGCTGAGGCATCCCCAGGCCCAAGGCTGTTGCTGTGCCGGGTGTATCCTGCATCCAGCTGCTTCCCCGCATTCCAGCTTGGATAAGGTGAAAGGTGCTGGTGAGCTTATGGCAGGTTGAAGGCATCTGTAGCTTTGGCAGATGCTCGGGGTGTGTTGATCCTACACCCCCATTGGGTCCCCCTGCGTTGAAGCTGCACTCCCACATTTCAGGTGTACATGCATGGAAGATGCTCTGCTTTGGTGGAGTTGGCTCCGAGTGGGGACAGCCCAGCAGGAGCAGGGACAGCCGGTCTCTCTGGGCACCACCTCCTAAATAAAACCTTCACTATGGCCACTGGGGACAGTGGGAAATGCTGCAGTGTGCCCTGGGCAAGCACACAAAGTCCCAATCCCTCCTGCTGGTTTGGATATAAACCACCTCCCCCCCGCCAGGTTTTCTGCTCTGGAAGGTGGTGGCTTTGTGCATCTACTGCAGAAGTTGTTAAAGGCTGTAAGGTTTTCTGGGGAAACCATTCTGTGATTCTATGAAAAAATGTTTTGCATTGGCCAAGGGGTGCTGTAGGAGCACGGTTTGGTGATAGGACTTGGTAGGTGAGGTTGGTGGTTGGACTTTGACGATCTTGAAGGTCCTTTCCAACCTGAGCGCTTCTATGGTTTGCTATGATTCCATCTCCAGTGCTTCCTCATTCAGAGCACATCATTTCCCACAGACAGCAGCACAGGACCCCAGGCACTCGCATTCCTGAGCTGAGCTGAGCTCTGGAGAGGGAAAAGGTGAAATCCCAGAGGTGGCATTTAGGGTCACTTAGGAAATGAGCAGCAAACCCATCCCTAAGGCATCCCCTTCTCTTCTTGCTCTGGCTTCTCCCCAGCTGTGCAGCTACGCCTTGCAGCCTCCCCAGGGCCACCGGAGCTGCCATGTCCCCGAGGGCTCGGTCACCCCCGCCGCAAAGCAGCCTCGGTTCTGATCCAAGCTGGAGCTGAACTGGGGGAACCGCAGCACGTCCCAGCCCCTGCCCTCCTCTTACCTCCCCAGCTCCCTCCTTCCCCCAGCACGCGAGGACTCCTTCTAATAAAACGCTTTCTCCCGGCTGTCTTAAAGCCTGGTGGTGACTCCCTGATTTTGAGGGACTTGAAGACATCGCCCAAGGAGAACTGTGTGCAGTCAGAGACCGAATCCCTCCTGGAAAAGGAGAGGAGGCCGAGCCTGGAGGCCGACCCCACCCTACAACACCCGATCCCGAAACAAGAGCCTCCCTCGCTGGGCCCTCGAGGGTCGTATTCTGCGTGGGGTTTCATTCGGTCTCGCCCCGGGGGCAGCTTCCACAGCCTCCGCAGGGTCTCCTCCTTGGACAACTTTGAGGCTGCGAGGTCTGAGTTCCAGAGAAAATTCAGGGAAAGGAGGGCAAACTCAGGTAGGGGAAAAACCCCGGAGTTTTCGGTCCTACTGCGATGGGGAGCGATGGCCCCAGGGGCCACCGGCACATCTTGGGGGGGGAGGTCTCTTTACCCTGCACTGCTTTTTCCTCTGCAAAATGGAGATAAATTGGGGTTTTCCACCTCAAATCTGCTGCTCTCGATGTGCTTCCCCACATAGGCAGATCCTGCTCGTTGGGTAGAGCCACTCGTGGTGCTGTGCGCGCGTTGCGAGGCCGTGTGAGGTTGTGTGTGGCCCTCCCAAATGAAGGCATCTCGGTGCCGTCCTCTTGTTCTTGTAGACATAATGATATACGTAAGGTAGAGGTCAGTCAAGAGAAGCCTCAATAAGTGGGGATGAAGAGGGATCAATGTGCGGTGTTTGGATGGAGAAAATAGGGTGGGGGATCGTGATCCTCAAAAAGACCGCAGTTATGGACCCTGGGAGGGACGCAATGTAGAGGGAGGGAAGAGTCTGAGTGGAAGGGAGGAAGGGGTGGCACATTGGGCACCTTCCCAGTGTCTTCAGGCACCTCCTGCCCATTGCATCTCTTGGGTCAGTGTCAGTATAAGGGATAGAAGGGGTAGAAAGCTGAAAAATAACCCAGCCCTGCCCATAGGAGATAGAAGGGGTGAGACACACTGGTTGTGGTGCTTGGGGATGCTTCTGAGCCCCCAAGTGTGGGCATGTGCCCATTACACATCACTAAGAGCCAGACCACAAGCTGGTGGTGACACAGGGAGGAAAGTTGGATGGGATGAGGCCTGCACCCAGCCCCAGTGCAGCTCTTCTTTGGGCAAGATGCCTGGAGCCTGAGAGTGGGGATATATCTTGGTGGGGACCATCTTGATGGAGACACCAACCTCCTGGTTCCATTGGGTGGCCAAGAACCCAGGCACAGTTCATGAAATGTGCTGGTCATGCTTGAGTATGCACAAGGAGGAGACTCACCTCCCACTTCAACTGTTTTTGTGCATCCTTCGCTGGTGGGTCTCACTGGGACCACTTCCTAACCCACCACATTCTTCAGAGGTAGCAAAGCTCATCGGGTACCTCTGTATTTGGGCATCTGCTCTGAACCCCGTGAAGGAGGTTTAATGGTGAAAAATGGGTGATGTGTCTGAAAGCAGCCCCCTCTTGGGCACCTTGGGTTGGACATCCTATACCAGAAGCCACCCTGAAGAATTATGGCCTGGTTGATGCCATCTGATAGTACCTCATGATCGTCCCTGCACCATAAATGAGGTGCAGAAATAGGGTTAGGGCTCTGCGAGTCACCGCTTGCTCTCTCCACCCTCCTCAACGCTCCTTTCCATCCTATTTCAGAGGCTTCCCATGTGAAACCCAACCCTCCAAACTCCACCTCAGACTCGGACCTCATAAAGTACCGCACCATCAGCCAGATCCCCCAGTTCACGCTCAACTTTGTGGAGTTCAACCTGGAGAAGCACCGCTCGGGCTCCACCACGGAGATTGAGATCATTGCACCCCACAAAGTGACAGAGCGCACGCAGAACGTCACCGAGAAGGTCACACAGGTACGTGGTGGTGGGATGCCACCAAGGCAACAGTGCTGGTGCAGCCAGCAGGATGCAATCTTGGCCACTCCTGAGGGTGTTGGAGGAGAGGGCCACCTCTCCATCACCATCCCAGCATTTAATTTTTGTCCCTTCCTCCAAATGGTTGAAATATTTCTTCCTGAAATGGGTATTAATGGGTAATTTGTGCTTGGAGGAACATGGGCATGAACTGCTGGTGGTGTGATAGGGGTTGTGAAGGGGACACATATGTGGCTGAGGTGCCCCCAGGGTCCCACTGTCCATTGTGCACCCACCCTGGGAGCACAAATGGCCACGCCAAGGGCCACACAATCCCTTGGGAGACAGCAGGTGGCACTGCACTGTCACCCAACTGGACACACGTGGCTCTGCACTGTCACCAACATGTGTAGCACTGAGCTGTCAATGCAGGGGACACACGTGGCACTGCCCTGTCCCCATGGGGACTAAGCAAAAGTGGCCCTGGCAAAGCGGTGAGGACCAACCCTGGCTGTCACCTGCCATAGTGCCCATGACCTGGGAGCAGAGAGAGGACATTGCTCTCAGCCACTTCCCCTCTTTCTAGGCATAGGAAAGGAAATGTTTTTTAAATCGCTGTTGGAAAATAATGATTTTGATGCAGCATGAGGATTTAAAGTCCAAGGGAGATGCCAGGGCAGGATGTGAGCAGGGAGAGGGGCGTAACAGTGTGTGTACAAGGTGTTACTGCATCCCACTGTTCTGGTTGGGAGCTCCTACCAGTGGGGAAACTGAGGCATGAGAGAGCCATGATATACAAGGTATATTCAAGGGCACCTCCTGTCATTGCTGGGAGCAGCTGAGGGGAAATTTAATGAAAATGCAGCCATATGAACCCAGAAAAACCTTTAGGTTTGGCAGCTATCTCCATCAGAGCCAGGTGCTCTGCAGGACTTTTGTCCCAGGAGCTCTGCATCTTGGCTGCAGCAAACCCTTCTACCTTCCATGTATGGTGGACAGGCTCTCCCCAAGTAGCACGGGACAATTTTTAGGCTTGTTCCTTCTCAGCTTGACCCCTTCAGCCCCAGCCTTTTGATCACAAGGATCAGCCCCAAATCCCGTGGCAGGACAGCAAGTGGCCTCCATGTCCCCACCCTGGGGGACACCCGCGCACCAGGGAGCACTGGGATGATGCTGGCACGGCAGCATTGGCTGCTGCTCGATGCAGGGTCATTAGCTGGCAGCAGGGTGATGGGATCCGAGCTGACGGGTTGTGGCTGCAGGCGGGCACAGGGTCCAGTGGTGCAGCTGTGCAGCACCCAAAAAAAGGTCAATCTTCCCTTCTCCCATCTTCAGGCAGGAGATGGATGGGATGGGATGGGATGGGATGGGATGGGATGGGATGGGATGGGATGGGATGGGATGGGATGGGATGGGATGGGATGGATCTCTCTTCCCCATTGCATCTCCCCATGGCCCTAAGAGGGATGTTCATCCTGCCTATCCTCATCCCATTGTGCCCTGTGCCTCCCACCAAGCCACAGCTCCACGCTGCTGGCCACTAAATAATTCACAGCGAAGCAGAGACAGCAGCAAGAAACAGCATCTAAAAATACTGGCTGGCAGCAGGGAGAGGCAGACAGTGGCTGATCTGGGCACAGCAAGTGGGAGGAAGGGCTGGCCACAAGTGCAACGAGTTTGCCAAGCTCAGGCTGGAGGCACTCGGGGATGCAGCAAGGCCACTGCCATCAGGATGGGATCTCTCTTGTGGGTGGCATCTCTCTGGGTCCCCCCAAGGTGCTGCAGGGATGGATGGTGGTGGAGGTGGGCAAGAGTGTGATGGGATGCTGAGCTGCATAAGGATTTGTGCCAAGAGGCAAACAGCAGGGAGGGAGGGTCAGTGCCTGCCTGCAGCCAGCCTGCCCACTCTCTTTGCTTGAGGGCCTCTTGGTGGCCCTGTCATGTCCCCCTTCAGCACTATGTCCCCCTTCCCATTCCCATCATGGGGCAAAGAGAAGAGGAAGAGGGTTTGGCAGTTGTGCCCTGAGCCCCACCAAGTGCCAGCAGTGAGCTGGGTCAGCCATGGTGATCAGGACCCCCTCCTCTATCACTCACAGCCCACACAGCCCCACTGCCTTCTCCCTCTTCCTTCTCCTCCCTCCCATGTCCACCTCGCTCACCCAGCACCCCGCACCCCGCACCCCACACCACGAGCACGGCTGCAGCTGAAGCCAGTAAGTGCAGGGGAACAGGGACAAGGCAAGGGGCAGCTGGCTGAGTCACCATGGGGGACACCTGGTGCTGCCACCCACTGAGTCCCCACACAACCAAGAGGTGTCACCTGCAGCCCTCTGGGACAATGCTGCAAGCGCTCCCTGCCTCTGGGTTGCCTTAGATGCTCTTTTGGGGATTGCTTTTTTTTCCCTTGTCTGCCTCAAATCTCTGTGCTTATAGTTTTTTGTTTTGCTTTTTTTAATGATTCTTGCATGGAGAACAACAGTGTTTGAACCACTCTTGCTCCAGCTTCAGGAGCTGGGTGCCAGCAGCAGGATGCACAGCAGGCACAGGGAGCACAGACATTGGAGATGCTCACATTTGGGACTAGTCCCCAGCCAGGCAGGATGGGAAATTCAGCTCCAAGGGTGTGAGCAGTTCTGCAATACCCAGACACAAGGCGTAGGAGCCCACCTCACATCCACAGGACGCACCTCCCAGTTTGGGGGCCAGGCATTTAGCAGCATCACCTTGTCCCTGCCAGAACCGCTCCCCAGACCCACGCAGCGATTCATTCCCTACCACAACGATTGCATTTCAGTCACTTTTTCCTATCCCTCCCTCTCCGTCCACCAGCGACGTCGGCGGCTCCGGCGGCCCCATTGGCGCTCTCATCCCCACGGGGGCATCGATTGGGTTTGATTAATCCACGCTGGGCTCCCAAATGCCCTTTGCAGCCGCATGCCTCCCGCCCGCCCGGCCAAGCGCGTGCGTGCCTACGCGGGTGATGCCGTGGCCCCGGTCCTGCATCTGCCGTGCCGGTCGCTGCTTGGGCGTATGGGGCTGGGGACCCCCATGGGGGACAGCCGGGCTTCACGGAGGGTCAGCTGCCATCTGGGGAGACGGGCAAGCCGCAGGAAGGTAGGAGCTGGGATTTTCCCGAGGGTCGTGGGATAGAGGAGAGGCTGGTGGTGGTGGGATGATGCGCTGGGTTCCAGTAATGGGAGCCTGTGGGTGGTCCTTGAAGCCTTGAAGGAGATAGGTGTCAGTGCAGCAGGGGTCAAGCCCTTCTTCTGGAGATGATGCTAGAGTTGTGGCAGTGCCCGTCACCATGGCCTCGGGGCACAAGGGGCTCCTCGTGGGTTGTGGGATGTCCATGGGTCCTTCTCCCTCCTCAGGGAAAGGTATCACACCCATTTTGCTTGGGTCTCCATGCAGGGATGCCTTTCACCCTCCTCCATTGGTGGCACAGGTGGCTGGCACCATGGGAACACCAGGGAAACAGAGAGGCATGGGCAGGCAGGGAGGACCTGGCTCCAAATAACCCTCTTCATGCCACCGTCTCTCAGCATCCAAAGCAGAAAGCCCCAGCTCTCCCAGTTCTCAGCACCTTGTCTTGTTTCCCCACGGTGGCTGGGGGAGGTGGTCCTGGATAGGGGGAGCTGGAACACGTGGGGACTCACCTGTGCTGTAGGACCATTTGCCCATGAGGAAAGATGGCTCTAGGACATGTGAATATGCAGCAGGCTAGCTGTGTTTGTGAACTGGTGTGTGCCCATCCGTGGCTGTAGGTTGCCCCTCCCTGGGGATGCTCAGATGGGCACTGCCCATGGCCAGGCTTCACTGCTGGTGGCACCAGCTGTCCCCTCTGCTTGGAGGACAGCTGTCTGAGAGGGACATCAAGGGAAGGTCTGTGCTGGGGCCAAGAAAGGCATTGTGCAGGGCTTGCAGGTTGCCTAACATTCCACCACCCTTAGGACTACAGATATGGGTCTGCATCTCCAGGGATTTTGTCCCCAGATCATTGTGGCAGAGACACCCAGCAGCTCCTGAGCTGGTGGTCCAGAGATGAGAACACAAGGAGGCATGGCAGGATGCACTGCCAGTGTGGTAGGGACTGATGGTACAATGTAGATAAATGCCTTCCCCAAGAGTGCTCCAACCATCAGAGCTGGCCAGGGAGCTGGGCAGACCTTGGTGTCAGGCACAGAAGCCACTTTACCTTCTGGCCTCCTGGATAGACATGGATGAGGGCAGCTGGAGTGGTTGTAGAAAACCCATTGTATGCTCTATGCTGCCCCACTGGCACGTGGCAGCCCCTCATGGCCTTGTCCAAGCTGTGTCCTGCTCTCCACATCCTTCTCATACCCATCTCTGGCAGGTGCTCTCCCTGGGGGCCGATGTCCTCCCCGAATACAAGCTCCAGGCACCACGCATCCACCGATGGACCATCCTGCACTACAGTCCCTTCAAGGCCGTGTGGGATTGGCTCATCCTGCTGCTGGTCATCTACACGGCTGTCTTCACCCCCTACTCAGCCGCCTTCCTGCTCAATGAGGAGCAGGTGGAGGAGAAGCATTGGAACTGCAGCTACTCCTGTGACCCACTCAACATCATCGACCTCATCGTGGACATCATGTTCATCGTGGACATTGTCATCAACTTCCGCACCACTTACGTCAACATCAATGACGAGGTGGTGAGCCACCCAGGCAAGATTGCCATCCACTACTTCAAAGGCTGGTTCCTCATTGACATGGTGGCTGCCATCCCCTTCGACCTGCTCATCTTCCGCTCCGGCTCTGATGAGGTCAGGAGAAGATTCATGAAGGGATGGAGAAAAGGATTTATGGGGGAGAGAGAGGGGAATATGCATGGGTTAATGCAAGCAGTGGATGACTACCTGCAAAGAGAGGGATGGTTGGTCAGAGGGATGGGCAAGAAAGTTATTGCAGGCTTTTATAAAGCAGATGGGATCTGGATTTTTATTTCCAAAGGTTCAGATAGCCATATAGATGTTACTACATGTGTTAAGATAGTGTCCAACTGAACCCATTCCCCTTACAGGGGAGACAGCCTGGGGCTGATCCAGCACAGAAGGCTGGGAGTTCATTGTAGGGATTGGCCTACACTGTCAGCGAGGATGAATTTTGGGTTATGTTTCCAACCAGACTCAAAATTTAGGCAATAGAATGGGCCTGTTGTTACCACGGTATCTGGAGGTTCCACCTCATCTTGGAGCCTGGGGGATGGGCTGAAAGGCAATTGTTTTTGGAGCAACACAAGGTGAGGACTTGTCAGGAAACATGGGTTTGGCCTTGTCTCCTCTCATTTGCTCACCTGTAGTCCCAGGGCTCACTTCCTTTACAGTCACTAGAGGGAAACTGCCCACTTTGTGACAACAATACATCTGGCCTATTTCAGGTATCACCCCCAGGACGAGGTGATGCATGCTCTAGAAGTGCCTTTTATCCTTAAGAAGCAGCAGGCTTATACTGGAGACATTCCTTTAGCCAAACTGGTCCCTGAGGTTTCTCTCCTCTCCGTGCAGACCACCACCCTCATCGGTCTCCTGAAGACCGCCCGGCTGCTGCGCCTGGTCCGTGTAGCCCGCAAGCTGGACCGCTACTCTGAGTATGGAGCAGCTGTGCTCTTCCTGCTCATGTGCACCTTTGCCCTCATCGCCCACTGGCTGGCGTGCATCTGGTACGCCATCGGCAACGTGGAGCGGCCCTACATGGAGCACAAGATCGGCTGGCTGGACAACCTGGGTGACCAGATTGGCAAACGCTACAATGACAGCGACCTCTCCTCTGGGCCATCCATCAAGGATAAATACGTCACTGCCCTCTACTTCACCTTCAGCAGCCTCACCAGCGTGGGCTTTGGCAACGTCTCGCCCAACACCAACTCTGAGAAGATCTTCTCCATCTGCGTCATGCTCATCGGCTGTGAGTGCCTGGCCCTGGAGGTTGGAGGGGCAGCTGTGGGACACCAGGCTGTCACACGTGGGGATTTAGGAGCGTATCTCCCTCCATCTGTGCCTCTTCTGCACAGACAAATGGATGAGGAGATAGATAGAAATACAGGTTTTGGAAACCTGCTGGTTCCAGGTCCACGGTACACGTGGGTTTTGGAAATCTGCTGTTTGTAGGTCCGCGGTGGTTGGATATGCATCTCCCCACATCCCTCTGAGTCCTGCCTTCTCGTTGTAGCTCTGATGTACGCCAGCATCTTCGGCAACGTCTCTGCCATCATCCAACGCCTCTACTCGGGCACAGCTCGCTACCACACGCAGATGCTGCGGGTAAAGGAGTTCATCCGCTTCCATCAGATCCCAAATCCGCTGCGCCAGCGCCTGGAGGAGTATTTCCAGCACGCCTGGTCCTACACCAATGGCATCGACATGAACGCGGTGAGTGTCATGCAGGGAGGCCCCACATTTGTGCAGAACCTTGTCCTAAAGTTACGGAGTCCACCTTTGGGTCCACCCACATGTGTCTTCCCTTTTGACCAGGATGGAGAGGAGAAGATCTGGGAGGTTGAAGAGAGTCTGTCAGCCCATTTTCCCCTATTCTCCCCTTTTCTCCTTCTCCCTCCATCTCTCCATTCCTCCAGCTGTTTCCTGGGACCAGGAGAGTATTTCTTGGTTGCAGAGCAGTGTTGGAGGAGCTCAGAGCCCCATCAGCACCGAGCTCTTTCGGAACAATTTCTGCTGGTGCCTCAGAGCCACGGAGCCGGGATCGATCCAGCTCCTCTCCACACTGCCGGTTGCTAAGCAAAGTGCATCCCGCTCTCAGCATCAGGGAAAGGAGGGCATTTAAATAAACCTCGATCCATTTTAATTAGAGCTTGGAGAGGCAGCTGTTCGTTAGCAAAGAGGGGATCAATGGGGGAGCAGCACTGGAGAGGCACAGTGGCTCTGAGCCTAGCGGGGAGGGTTGGACAGAGCTGGGGCACCACCACGGGGTCTGGAATCCAGAGTGGCACTGGGGAAACAGGGCTCAACTCATGGCTTTGGGGTCCCAGGCACAAATGTTCTGCCTTGGCCAGCTGCAAGGCATAGAGGGGTGAGCACTGGATTTGTGTGAATTCAGCCCCTGCTGCCTCAATAAACTGGGCAGACAGGGGGTATTGCTGCTGGGAGAGTTGGGGCCATCCTTTACCCACAGAGGCGGCACCCTGGGCTGGACATCAGAGGCAAAAACAGGAAGCAAAGCCACAGCTCCCTGCCAAGCACAGGTTCTGGCTCAGTGCAAACCCAGGTCACAAATCGCCTGTGCTGAGCTAAGCCTGCGGCTTGGACGTGCCGCCGCTCACACCAGTTCCTGCTGGATGCTGCTAAGACACAGCACAGCCTGATCAATCATGCCACATCCCAATCGATGCGTTCGCCCCTGATTTCCCAGCAGGGAAATGAAGGGGGCCATGCAGCACTGCCAGCACATGCAATTGTGATGGAACCGAGAGCAAGCTGCACTCAGCAACCCCTGCCGGGCTGTCCCATGTTGTGAATTCTACCTTGATCTCACCTTCAGGTTCAGCATTTGTTCAAGGAGAGGTATTTGCCATGGGTATATTTAGCTGTTGCTGTGCACAACTGGCCTGTGCTGCTTCTTGGCATTCAGGCAGGTGCTGTTTAATTAGGACAGCACCTCGTTACCGGTTTGCGCTCTCATTCAGCTGAGATTAGTGGGTGGAAAGATGAAAGGGGATATGCAACCAGTGGGTATAAATAGACTGATCTGGTTATCATTATTATTTATTGCTTGGGAGTGCTCTCATCCCTGGTCACATGTGGTAACAAGCCAGGGACAGGCAAGCAGCAGTCCACCAAGGAAGATCAGCTTTTGGATTCAGCTTCTTGGGCTTTTGGCTCCCTATTCGGCTGCAACATGCTGCCCCACATGCCACCCATCCTGCCTGTGCCTCAAGGTAGCCAGGACTGTGGCATCCTGGGGACAGCGGTGTGACCACATCCCTCCCTTGCTCTCTGCAGGTGCTGAAGGGCTTCCCTGACTGCCTGCAAGCAGACATCTGCCTCCACCTCAACCGCACGCTGCTGCAGAACTGCAAGGCTTTTCGAGGAGCCAGCAAAGGCTGCCTGCGTGCCCTGGCCATGAAGTTCAAGACGACCCACGCACCACCTGGAGACACCCTGGTGCACTACGGGGATGTCCTCACCACCCTCTATTTCATCTCCCGGGGCTCCATTGAGATCCTCAAGGAAGACATTGTGGTTGCCATCTTAGGTGGAAAAGTCCTTCCTTCTGGGAGGGCAAGGGGTGATGGGTGGTGGATGAAGGGCAGTGGGAAATGGAGAAAGAGTGCTAAACAAAGGGTGGTGAACAGTGGGCAGAGGGTGGCAGGTGAAGAGGGAAGGACTTCTCCAAGTCCTGGAGAAATTAAGGTTGTTTGTTTTCGATCATCTCTCTGGTCACTGTACCAGCGGTCGTGGGATGGAGGATTCTCTTTAAATGCTGGGGAAAGACCCCAGAGGACTGACAACAGTCGGGCATGGCTCAGCAGTCCCCAGTGGTCACTGATGACCCACTGCTCTGCTCATTCTCCCCATCAGCAGTGGCTTTCATGGTGGAATCCCCCACTCCTCTGTCAGGGTCTCTGGGCACCCACTTGTCCATAAGCCCCCATGTAAAGGCTCCTGGTCCACTGGAGTTGGGATGGGCACCCACCTATCCCTGACAAGCTGTCTCTTTGCCCAGGGAAGAACGACATCTTTGGGGAGCCCATCAGCCTCTATGCCCGTCCAGGGAAATCAAACGCCGATGTGAGGGCCCTGACCTACTGTGACTTGCATAAGATCCAGCGGGAGGATCTGCTGGAGGTCTTGGACATGTACCCAGCCTTCTCTGACAACTTCTGGAGCAACTTAGAGATCACCTTCAACCTGCGAGATGTGAGTGCCAGTGTTGTCCCAGGGATGGATGCGGTCAGCACCTTAAATTTGGCAAGTGGCAGAGCTGTAGTGAGGATGCCAACCTGTCGCTCCTCATTCCATTTGGTGATGATTTGATCAACAGCCACGTTTCCCAGCCCACTCCATGAGTTTGTGGTTTCCCATGGGCACCCTTGCCTTGCTGACCAGTTTCTCTGTCCCTCAGGCAGACAGCGTTCCCCGCACACCGCTCAGTGAGGAGTACGACCGCACCTACCGGCGTGTGCGCCGACGCAAGCACTCCCTTTGTCAGCCCAACAAGCCTGGTGAGTCCTTTCCTGCTTGCCTCACCTCCTCACCATCCCGCACCATTCCCAGCATCGTGCCAGCTCTGCAAACCAAAGCATCAGTGGAGTTAGAGAGGGGGATTACCACTCAATCACTGCTCTGGCAGGCACCCCAAAGCAGTGCCTCCGTCCTTGGGATGCTCCAGCCCTACAAGTACCTTTCAGGGAATGTGGACTGATTTTTGTCACGCGTGCTGTTCCCTGAATTAACCTGTTGTACTGCCCCACAGACCCAGACACGGGCACCTCTGATGCAGAGCAGTATCACACCTACTCAGAGCTCACCAACCCGCAGGATCCGCTGAGTAAGGACCAGTGGGATGACGTGGGCAGCAGCACCACCCCCTGTTCCCAGACCAGTGACGATGAGGCCAAGCCTGGCAGCCCCAGAAAAGCTGAGCCCTTCCCCCTGTCCAAAAAGGATGACTTTGCCCTACCAGCACTCAGCCTCATCACCGCCAGCGCCAGTGGCACAGAGATCAGCAAGCAGGCGGCAGAGAGCAGCCAGTCCTATGCAGGTACCCACATCTGCAGTTGGGAGGATGGGGCTGAGGGATGCTTGGGCATGGTGGCCTCACCTTGGGGCAGAGCTACACAGCTCATAGATTTGAGAGGAGTCATGCTGCTGGCCAGTGGTCTTTGCTGCCTTTTGTCCACAATAGTGTTTGCTCTGTGCCTACAATGCCCTGAGGTTTCACCTCATCCCTGGGGACATCTTTGGATTTCCCCCACGGGACCTGTAGGTGTGTTGGGTACCAGTGTGATGGACTGCTCACGAGCACTTCAGGTGCTAGGGTGGTGGACTCTCCCATGTATGTCAGAGTGGTGGCTTTCCATGAGCACATTGGGCGGTAGAGCATTGACAGAATGGGAGATGCAAGTCAGAGGTGCTGAGGGGTCTTCTCTTCTTCCAGCCACCCCCCTGGACATCCCCAATATGTTCACCTTCTGGGAGGATCAAAGGCCAAACCATCACCCAGAGCCCCTGCAGCATGTCTCCTTGGTGCACAGCTCACGGGACATCCCACTGCACAGCGACTACAGACCAGGGCAGATCGAGTCCAGGCTGGAGCTCCTGCAGGCCCAGCTCAGCAGGTAGGCAGGTCCTTGGCGTGTAGGGCTGGGGAGAACCCGGGGGGGGATCTGGGTCATCACCTTCTGCTCTGCAGGGGTGGCTGCACCAGGCTCTGTGTGCAGCAGATTCCATCTCCAGAACCCCTGGGACACCACACTCCTTGGGGAGGAGATGGGAGCGCTTTGCAAATGCAGCAGCTTCTCAAACTGCAAGTCTCACTGCAGTCATGCATCTCATCTCAGCTGTCCCAGCAGCCCTGACATCTGCTGTTCTTTTTGAATAAAAAGGAAGAAACCGCACCTGAGACACAGCTTTAAAGGCCCCAGGCAGCACCTACACAAATAGATGGCACTGCAATACACAGTGCTGCATGTATTAAACTCATTGCACTATTGTAACCATGTGTGCATTTTGGTGTTTCGCCAAGGTGCCAGCTTCAGCGGGGGGGGGGAACAGATCTCCCACCCACTCAGTGCTGCCAGGGCTATTGCCTTCAATGAGGACTAAGACCTCTTCTGCCAGAGCTGCTCATTTCCCCCAAGGTTAGGACAAGGCAGAAGGAAGGCACTTATTCATTTTTACATTTTCTTCTATTACAGAGTTCAGAAAGCCTGGCACCGGCCCATCTTGCTCCCATCTGTCAGCACAGACAGCTGGCCTGAAGAGCTGGTCCAGGTTAAAACTAACCATTGCATTTTCCCCACCTCTGGTGTAGTTTTAACTTTGCTCAGTTCCCTGTTCCAGATCTTGGTTTGGCAACACAAAAAAAATTAGGCAGGGAAAGACTTTGTGGCAGGAGAGAGGCAGTAGGACCAAAAATCTAAAAGTTTCCCTGAACGGCACCAGAAAACCAGCATCATCCCCAGGCAGCCAAATCAACACCTCCTCCTGCACAGGGTCTGGCTCTTGCAGGATGCACTGTGCTAACACCAAGCTGCTCTGTCCTCAGGCTGGAGTCCAGGATGTCGTCAGACATTAATATAATCCTCCAGCTTCTGCAGCGCCAGCTGTCCCAAGTGCCGCCCGCCTACAGCCCCATTTCACCATCCTCTCACAACCTGGCCATGTATGGCATCGTCCCACGGAGCCTGGAGCCGCTCACCCCCTGTGCACCCCTGGAGGATGAGCAGCGGATAGCCCCAGGGCAGGTAAGGTCACCCCTCGTGGCTTCCTTCTGCCCTCAGATGATGGGTCCTGCAGAGCCAGTGGTCCTCTCCAGTCTCCCTGTGTGCAAAGCACAGCTAAGTTCCTTTGGGTCCAGGCAAAGCCCAGGGGTCTTGAAGCAGGAGGTCTGCTTGGAGATGCTTCTGCCCAGTCCATCACTGATTTGTGCGCACAGGTTGCCCAGTCAGTAGGGAAGTACATGGGTTCCTCTGCTCTGAGGCTTTCCAAGCAGAAAAATAGCATTTGGAGAACTGATCGAGCGAGAAGAGTGCTTGTCTGCTTTGTTTTACTTTTGTCATAATCCACCTGGTTCCTCCTTTCCTATCAGAGTCCGAGCTACACGGAGGTAGAAAAATTCCACTTGAAATCCAGGGACTCCTTGTCAAGTGGGATGCACCTCACCGTGGCATCCGATGAAACCATGACGGTCTACTCCGAGCAGGAGCACCACTCCCCACCTCTCCCGAACCCAGAGCCTCCCAACCAAAGGGCACCAAACACCCAGGGACTCTTGCGGGGCTCTCGTTTCCCCTCCCTCCCTGAGCACTTGGAGGCATCTTCCGAGCACCCGGACATTCAGAGACACCTCTCCGACCCAGTGCTTCCTGGAAGTTAGAGACGTGGGGGCTGCAAAGCAAGTCAAGAGGAACCTCAACTGTGAGCTCGGTCAGTTGATGTTGATTTTGACTGCAGGGGTAAGACAGAGGACAATGCCATTGGCTCAGGGGTATAATTTGTAACTGTCTTCTGCCACCGTGAAAGGAAGCATAGTGTGGCTGGCTTCCAAGATCAACGTTTTCCAGCGGTTCCCATAGAGTAGATTTAATTTGCACATTCTAGTGAACCCAGAGCAGTTCTTTCTTATGGCCACCAACAGGCTGGCTAGGCCAAACAGCACCCACACCTCTTCCTTGCCAAGGCTTCCTCTCCAGAACAGCACAAGCCCAGCGAGCCACAGCATCCAGAGGTGAGCAAACGCACAGCTTTCAGCTGCAAGGCCACTTTGCTGTCAGCTCTTTGGAGCAGGGACCACTGTGTCGGTACTGGGCTTTGCCCAGTAGAGCCCATGGGCACTACAAAAGAGTATTCACCGGACGAGGAGGAGAGCTCCACAGTGCAGGTGGGAAGCCCAGGACAAGGAGAGAAGCTCTCCCTGTCCTACCTGATGGCCACCGAGACACTAAGGGCCAACAACCCCTGCCACATCAGCGCGCTTCAGCACGAGTCCTAGGGCACTGACTTCCCCAGCAAGGCCAACTGCGCCTTGCAAACCCCAACACGCATCCCACAAATCCCCATATGAACCTAACTGGTCATCGACCTGGACATAAAGCACAAAACTCAAAAGCACAATCCCAGAAAGCTGAAAAGTCCCAGACGCTTCACGTCCAGCCCTTCCTCCCAGCTTCTCTCTTTTGATAAAGGTTTGATAGATGCTTCCTCCTCCTCAGCCCTTTCCCTGGCAGACTCCCGCAGCATCCCGTAGGAGAAGCCCACTTAGCACTGCCGCCTTGCCATTCGGTTAGATGCTGTGACAGTCCTAGGCCAACTGCTCAAGTAACATATTGAGCTCCCTTTGAGAGTAGTAAAACTGTGAGCATCTCTTTCTCTGGAGTTTTAGTGTACACTTTGCTAATAAAGATGTTTTTGGCACCTGACGTGGATTACAGCTGTGTTTGTGGGGAGGATCACCACGGGCAGTACAGAGCAAGCTGCTGATCTGTAAAGATCCCTGAAAGTCATTGAGTTTCCCAAGTTGGAAGGGACCCCTAAGGATCACCGAGTTCAACCCTTGATTCCACACAACACCATACAAAAACCAGACCCTACATCTGAGAGGGTTGTTCAGCCACGTGTTGAATTTCAGTAGCTCAGGGCTATTCCTGCTGTCCTGGGCAGCCTTTCCATGCCCACTGCTTCCTCCAGAGACCGTGGGGCCGATGGTGCCCACATGTGGACCAAGGATGGGGCTGGTGGGCCTTCACCGCATAACTCCTTCCCAGCAGGACACAGTTCAGTCTTGGCAGCTGTCACAAAAAGCTCTCCTACTTCCACCAGCACGCTGCTGTTCCCCCGTGTACAAAAAAACGATTCAGCAAACACACCTCAGGCAGCGCTTGCCCTTGGAGCAGCAGGAGCTCCATCTCCATCTCCATCCCCCATTACAGCAGCTCCAAGGGCAGCGTCCTCCTCAGGCAGGGCTCAGATCTGCCTCTCCCCAGCTGATCTCCGGATGGGAACTCCCCCAGCCCGCAGCCCCCCATCCCACAAAACCACTATTTATATCCAGGCCGGCTCAGGTTTCAGCTCCTTGCAGCAGCTGGGATATCTCATCCCCCTGCCGTGCCCCAGCCCAGAGAACCAAGAGGCCTCGGGGCTGCTGAGGACCTCCTCTGCGAGCAGCTGGGGAATGCCCATATCCCGAGCTGGGTCCCAGGGATCCAGCGATCCCAACACGAGGGGCCAGAGCCAGGCACCGGGCTTCAGCCTGCACAGGGGTTTCCTGAAAGCAGTGCGCAGTTCCAGGTACTCCTCAACGCCGTTGTGTGCTATTAGAAACGAAACCCCATAATTAAACTTTATTTAATTGTAGATAAGCTCGTCTTCATCCGCTACTCGGAGAAGACGAGACTCGAACTCGCCACAACACTGAAAGCCCGACTAGCTCCCCTTAACTGCCTTGGGCTTAGGTTGACTGACACAGTTTCCGACCAATCGGATATTAGTAAGGGCTCAAGAGCCCGCCTCGCGCCACTGCGACCCCCGGAAGCCAATGAGATGTCGAGAACGAGCGCGGCCTCCCTC